>NW_026126651.1:1890000-2520000 GCF_943737965.1 Phodopus roborovskii
GGACAAGGATGGAGGCGTGTTCGACCTTGGGCCCTTTGTGACAGGTGAGTACCCTATGGGAATTGACAGACCATGGTGGTTGGTTGAACTCAAAGCCTTGCTACTCTGTTCTGTGACAAAGGCTGTTACCACCAGGGGGACTGGCTGCTGTAACTGTTGGACCTAATGGAGTACAGGCACCATAAGAAGCTCTGGCAACCATATTATAGTAAATACAGGAATGGTGATGGGGCTGAGGATTTGGCAAATTACAGGAAAAGTTAAGTCCCTAGGGTTCTGCTGCCCGGCAGTTTTGTGGAGCGATGAGCCCAGCATCTGCCATGGGACAAACACATAGGTCTGTTGAGAACCCAGAAGAGCCAAGTGCTGATGGAGAATTTTAAAGCTATTTTGAGAAAGGGTCTCACTTGTAGCCCAAGCCTCCTAAGTGCTAGGATGCCAGCTGTGAGGAGGAACCAGCTTCATGTTGCACTGGGCCTCCAAAGCCCTGAGCTCCTAGGAAATCCCTCCTCCTCACTGCTGAGCCTCTGGGTGGAGTGGGCTGGCATCTCACTTCCACAGCGCTGCAGAAGGAAGGCGGGGGCATGGATGAGGAGTTGTGTGGCAGGGACTTTTCCAGATAGACAGTGCCTGTGGTGGTAGAGTGCGTTACCAGGGAAGACAGCAAGTTGAGTGTATGAAAAGGGTAGAGTCGTCCCTTCCTCTCTGACCTGACTCCTGGGTTCCCAGATCTGATCGCCTTCATGGAAGGAAGTGGACACTCCCCACGCTACACTCTGTGGTTCTGTGTGGGGGAGTCGTGGCCCCAGGACCAGCCGTGGGTCAAGAGGCTTGTGATGGTCAAGGTGCCAGCTGTCTTGTGCTTCTGGGGCTGGGAGGGCCCATTTGTGGAGGAACCCAGCAGCAGCCTGGGACTAAAGCTCCCAAAAGCCCCCCCCACCCCTACCAAGAAACCACAACTCCAACAGGGCTCTTACAGTGGCGCAGTTCCCATCCTCCACAGGGTCTACCCATCACATCATGACGACCCTGGGCCCCGTAGCTGGGAGTGTCCAGCTCCCAGGGGCCCCACTGCAGCCCTGGGCTGAGGGAAGGTCCACCCTGTGCTGTGCTGGGGGCTTGCAGCTGTTTGGAGATTTACCCTGGCTCCTTCCTGCCCCTGTGTAGGTTGTTCCCACGTGTCTCAAGGAGCTGTTAGAGATGGCCCGGGAAGGGGGAGCCTCCTCTCTGAGAACCGTGGACTTGCACATCTCCAATAGCCAGCCTATCTCCCTCACTTCTGACCAATACAAGGCCTACCTCCAGGACTTGGTGGAGGACATGGATTTTCAGGCCACTGGAGACACCTAAGCCCCTGCTTCGCGGCCACCAATAAAGCAGTTTATGCCACCATCACATGTCTGTCTGTGTTACACTGACCCCAAGCTGGTGATTATTGTGCAGCCCATTGTGTTTCCCATGTGCAGCCGAGTGTAGGTGAGTGAGGCACAAGGAGCCGAGCCGGCACAACGAGGCTACCAGCTCTTGGCCTCTCTCCGAGGTCCTGGAGAAAGTATCACAAAGAAAGCAAGAGGCAGGCAGGACCAGGTAGCGATGAACGGCAGCTAAAACACACTGTGGGGCAGACGGGCTCACATGCAGCTCTTGTTGGCCTCGGTTTCCTTCTAGGATCATGGGTTGGGCCACTGCAGCCTCTCAGCTGCTGACGCCGGAGGCCACTCAATGGGGTCAGCTGCAGTGTCACTAGCGGGGCCCTGCCTCCTGTCACCACCCTATTCCTGGGTCTGGTGTGGCCCCTTCGTGTTGCCCCCCACAACCCTTTCCTCCTGAAAAGAAAAGAGCATTTTATGAAGATACAATCTCTCTGTAGCCCTGGCTGTCCTTGAACTGAGATCGGGCTGCTTAAGTGTGCACCACTACACCGGCTACATTTCATGAAATCTTTAATGAAATTGGAGGGGTCATGACAGGGGCTGAGGCCTTGGGGGTAGGCTACGGGGCCGGGGTAACGGGCAGGGGCAGGGCTGGGTGGGGCTGTCCTCTTCCTCACAGTGACCCCATCACCCCACTGGGGGGTTAGTGGAGGAAGTGGAGCCATAAATATGTCCAGAGTCTCGGAGGCGCAGGAACAGGGTATGAAGTCTCAGAGAGGGGGCAAGGGCAGGCCTGGGCCACCCTTGTCTGGGGGCCCTGGCTCCTTGGGTGGCCGAGGGGGTCCTGGGGGGTCCCCCGGCTTGCGCCCGTGCTTGCGGAAGTAGCGGTAGCGCTGGACGTAGGCCCTCACCAGGTTGCCCACCTTGACAGGGTTGATCTCTCCGCTTTTGCTGTGGCAGATCTGCGGAGCCAGGGGCAGCTGAGTCCCTGCCAGCCCAAGGCACCCTCCACCCTGGCTCAGTGACGGCCACCCTGGACCCCTCTCCTCTCCGGGACCCAGGCCCCCATCCCACCTTGTGGACAGCCTTCCTCAGGATGTCCTTGTACTCCTCCTTGGTGATGTCTTTCTTCTGGTAGTATGGCTTGATGGCCAACTTCACCTCTTCCACCGCCCGCTCCTGTGTGTGCAGCTTCTTCAGATACTGTGGGACGGGACGAGGACAGTAAAGACCAGGCAGGCGAGGAGACCTGCAGTGCCCTCACCCTGTGCTGGCCAGGCCCGGCAGTGTGCTGGCAGACAAACCCAGTCAAACAATGCTGTTCCTTCCAGGCAGTGCTGGGTCTGGGACGGGGCGGGGCTTGGGAGTGCAGCTGCTCTACGCCCAGCCCCAGCTTGCTTTCTAGGTAGTGTCTCTAAGTGGCCCATTCTTGCCTTCAACTTTTAAATCTCCTGCCTCAGTCTCAAGCGGTAGGATCAGAGGCGTGTGTCCCACACACAGCTGGTCAGGACTCTCCCTAAGCAGGCCTGACAGGCTTATTCTGGCTGTGGACCTTCTGAAGTGGCAGGGGCACCCAGCGTGGCTGCTCCCACTCTGCTCTGGTCCACGTCGCCTGTGCCTGGAGAAGCACAGGCTGGGCTCAGGGCTCAGGCTGCTAAGGTGGTCAGCGTCACGGGGGCCCGGTCTTCTACCACCGGGGAACTAGACCCTGTGACTGACTCATGGAAAAACGGGGCACACCATAAAGGGGGGCTGTGCCGGGAGGCCGAGCTTCCTGGGAAAGCAGCATCCGTGACCACAGGCAGAGCTGCTTTCCCAAAACAAGTGCATGGAGGCCAGAGACAGGTGGGACAGAGCCTGGGCCCGCAGCAAGGTACGTGTAGGCGGAGAGCAGGGCACTACAATACCTGCTTTGGTCCCAGCTACAGGCAGAGCCAGTTTCAGCTCTGTAACATAAAAGGGGCTGCTTGCTACACTACACCACACACTTGCCAAGAGAAGATCATCAGTACAAAACCGTGCCAGAGGCCTGGCTGGCAGGGCAAAGGAATGTTCACAAGCCAGGGACTAGGTGAGCTGAGGCCATCTGTTTCAATGCAAGCCTGTTCCTCAGCCAATGAGAGGCGCAGCATGGGCAGCCAGTGCCTTCAGACAGTGACGTCAGGGCCATGACCAGGTAAAGCCACCTGGACAGGGTTTAAAGGAAGCAGGCCAAGGCCAGGGGGCAGCGGCCAAACGCCATTCTCCCTTTGCACCTGCAGGGCCCTCACTCCAGCCAGGGATGGCGCAACGCCGTCACCCTTGCCTCTCAGTCTTCACAAAGGCTAGGGCTCCAGGCCTGATCTCTATGTATGGCCAGCTCAACCCTAAGTGCTTGATTTTCTTCCAAAAACCACCATCCCCCAGTTACACAACAGTGGGGAGCAACATTAAAGGTGGTGTTTATAAACATATGTGCGTTTACAAACTATAAATACTTTCAATTCTTTACACAGGTTAGTTCTTTCTATCTGGGGCTGAGGGTGGAACCCAGGGCCTCTTCAGTACCGAGCTGCGTGTCTACCCTGGCTCTTGTGGCCGCCCAGCACCCTGCCCCGGTCACCTAGCCCTCTCTCGTCCCCAGTCCCCTCACCTTGTCGGTGTCGCCGCGCCCCTCTGAGCTGCTGCTGCCCTCTCTCCTGTCAGATGCAGGGGCCAGGCCAGTGGGGGTAGGAGGGGTGGAGCCACAGCCCCCTATGGGGAGGCTGCCAGGAAGCAGGTAGCTGGAAGGGCCTGGGGGCAGGCCCAGAGAAGTGGGTACAGGAGCTGGTGTCACCCCCAGAGTGGAGGGTGGCTTCCGATGGCTGAGGATCTGTGAGAAGAGAGTATGATGAGCCAAGGAAGGTAGAAGGGAAGAGGGGATTTTTGTACCCCTCTGTTCCCTCAAATTTCCCAATGTTAAGAGAGCAATAGGCTCCTCTTCTGGCCAATACCTTGCCCTAAGGCCTGCTGGGAGTTGTAGTTCCTCTCCTACCCCGAGGCAATGGACAAAAGAAGGGGCTGTGGGGACTCTTCCCCATGGGAGCCCACCTGGTTGGTGGCCTGGATCAGCTCCTGGGCCTTTGCTCGGCTGGCCAGGTTGGCCTCTTCCATCTTGAACAGCAGTGCAGTCACTGCAATGGACAGAGACATGACAATCAATCAGTGCTGGTATCAGATCAGGATGGGATGGGTAGCAAAGCTCACCCGACTCTGACGCTGCCAGGGCCCCCACTTGATCCCAGGACTGTAAAACCTCAGCTCCCAACAGAAAAAAAGACCACAGACCCCAATGTCCTTACGACTCACGGGGTGTATGTACATGCAGGGGCGGGGACCAAAGTACGATGTGGAGTAACATCCGCTCCCTGACCCACCCTCGTCCCAGCTTTCCCCCAGCCAGGCGGCCGCCAGCGCCCTGCTCAAACTCCGCACTCTGTGCTAGCCACCTCACACTGCTCCCTACAGGTCCCAGACTGGACTGGACTCCGCCCTGCTCCACCCACCCAACCCGACCCAGCCATCCCTTCTTTCCTCTCCCCACTTCACAAGACTCACAGGCCAGGACACCGCTGGTGGTGCAGTCCACACCAGCAGGAAGGTTCCAGGGCATGGGTGGGGGTAGCGTGGGCAGCTGGGAGACCCTAGCGGCTGGCCCATCCTCTGCGCCAGAGTCGCCAGCTGTAGACCCGGCACTGGGAGCCGTACTTGGGGCGGCTGCGGCGGTGCTGGTGGCTGTGGTAGTAGCAGGCTGCTGCTCCTCCTCTTCCTCCTCCTCCTCCTCTTCCTCCTCCTCCTCCGCCCCTACTCGGACCCCAGTGTCCTCAGCGGCTTCTTCGGGCAGGAAGGAGACTTCGGGAGTCTTGCAGCTGCTGTCCACGGTCTGGGAGTCCGGGGTGAGTGCGGGTGGGGGGGGGGCTACCTTAGGTGGTGGCGTACCGGGGGCCTTGGTGGTCCGCTCCTCCCCAGACCATGATGTCTCCTCTGTCCCCTTGACACTGGCTGCCTGGCTGCAGCTGTCCGCCTTGGACTTCTTCAATGAACCGGGCCCACCGCTGGCCGTGCTACTGCCTCCGCTGCGGATCTTCTTCCGGGTCTTCGACGGCTTCGTCTTCCCCTTGGTCCCCTTGGCTTTCTTGGCCCCGGCCTTGGCCTTGGCCTTGGTCTTTTTGGGCTTGGTGCTGCCAGGGGCCACCTTGGCCACCTCTGCAGGAGCCCGCTCATCTGGCTTAAGGAATGGCGAGCGGCTCTCACGGTCTCGGCTAAACTTGACCCCAATGGAGCCCAGGCCTGAAGAGGAGGAGTCCTTGGCAGGGGTGGTACTGCTGACCCCCTCTCGGATGAGCACAGCCACCTTGGACTGCAGTTTCACCTTGCGCGAGGAGCAGGACGACGACGACGAGGAGGAGCCGCTGCTTAGCGGGGCCTTGGGCAGTGGCCCCGAACCAGGCGCTGAGTCCTTAGGTGGCCGCGTCTTCTTGGATGACCGATCCCTGTCTCGGCCCCGGTCCCCCCCATCAAGCGCCTTCCGTCGAGATCCTTTCTCCCTTGAAGACGAGGATGAGGATGCAGCCCCTGAACGCCTCCGCTCCTTGTCTCCCTTGCCACCCCGCTCATCGGCACTCAGACCATCAGAGTCATAGAGAACCTCCCGCTTTGGGGACATGGCAGGTGCTGGCGAAGGTGCACGCGGCTCTGCCTTGTCTGGGCGGCCCACCGTGATGGTCCGCTTGATGGCAAACAGGTCGTGGTCGGTGAGGTCCTGGATAGAGGGCGGCACGGCCCCACGGCGCCGGCTGTCACGGTCAGACCCTGAGGGTGGCCCAGGTGCAGGCAACTTCTCCACGTCCCCAGCGCGCTTCTCGGCCCGTGAGCGCGATCGCTTCTTCTTCTTCTTGCCACCCTCGCGGCGCTTGCCACGGTGCCGCTCACGCCGCGAGGATGAAGAGGAAGATGCAGCCGGGGGTGGGGAGGCTGAGCGCCGTCGGCGCCTGCGCTTCTCCCGGGAGCGTGACCGGTGGCCCCCGCGTCTCCGATCAGCACTGCGCGAGCGAGACCGGCGGCGGGAACGAGACCGTGAGCGCCGGCGGGCAGCACTGTGCGAACTAAGCTTGCGCTCCCGTGAGCGATGCTTCTTGGCATCCCAGGCTGGCGAGTCGGGTGGGGCCGGGTCCCCGCTGCGCTGCCGCTCTCGTCGGGCCTTTTTGCGTGCGGGCGGTGGGCCTGGAGAAGCCGAGCGCTGGCGGTAGCGCTCACGTCGCTGCGTTAGGATTTTGCGGCGCAGGTCCAGGCCGCCCCAGCGTGCATCTGCAGCCGGAGGTGCAGGCGGCTCACCCAGGTCCACCTGCAGTGCGCCTTCGCCATCAGAGTCAGCATGCAGGGACAAGAAGTCGTCGCCCTCAGGGGCACGTGGGGCAGAGGCTGCGGGCGCAGCAGGAGTGGCCACTGAAGCAAGGGTGGCTACCGAGGCTGGAGGCTGACGAGGGCGCCCAGCCCGGAACAGTGACACCGAGACCCTGGGCTCCTCCTCGGGCTGCACAATCTCGCCCTCCTCGATCTCGGGATCAGTCGGGGGTAGCGGTGGCAGTGGCAGCGCTGGTCCACCAGCTGTCACTACTTCCACTGACACCTTGCCCTCAAGACAGGCCTCAACCTCAGGTCCCACCACGAAGACCCTGCGGCGGGGGGCCCCTTCGACCCTCGTGGAGTCTGCCTGCGGTGGTGTCCCTGGGGCTCCCAGCGTCTGCGGGGGTGGGGGCTCCGGGCGGGGGCTGTCGTCACCTGGGAAGTCCTGGCTCAAGCTGTTGTCATCGTAGATGCCTGCCAGGGTCTCTGAGATGCGGCTGATGCTCTGTGACAGACCCTCCTCTTCCTCCTCCTCTTCCTCCTCCTCCTCTGGTGAGGGGCTCCCCGCGGATGAACTAGGGTTGGAGCCTGTGGGCTCGAAGGGGTCATACTTTTGCTCCGGGGCTGGCGGCGGGGAGTAGGCCTCATCGGTGGGGTGGAAGGGGTCATAGATGTCGAACCTCGGGGCAGGCAGGGCTGGAGGGGGCGGAGGAGGAGGAGGGGGAGATGGCGAGGAAGAGGATGGGGAAGGGGAAGGCGAGGAGGAGGCAGAGGAGGGAGCAGGAGGAGGGGCAGGCCCTCCATCCCCTGTGCCCAAGGTGAGGAGGTGTCGGGCACAGGCAGGCCGAGAAGCGTGAGACTGTGGAGAAACTGCAAAGAACAGGGTAGGCACAGTCAGTACCACCCCGCTCGTCTTCCGGTGCAGAGGCCTGCACCGGCCACTGCAACAGTTGCCCCCAACCCCATCCTGACCCTCCTCCGACTTTGGTCACGCAGGAAAAAACTGCAAGTACAACAGGCTGGGGTGGTAAGGGTTACATCTCTAGCAGAACCTATTTATTATTTATTATTACCAGGCAATTAAGGAATAGGGGTTGCTGTTTAGTGAGGTTAGGGACTCGGGTATGCAGTGGCAGAGCTCTGGCCTAGCATTTGTGTGGTCATCCAATACAGCAGGAAAATGGTCCTCCACTCCACACTTGAGCCCTGAAGGTGCAATGACGTAATCTCCCACACCACCAGTTGGCCCTAAAGCCAACAGTCTGCCTTGACCAATGGCAGTGATGTCCCCACAGGACAGAAGAGCTAGCTAGCGGCCTCCTACATGAGGTGAACCTGCTGTCGAGAAGAGGCAGCTTAGACCATGAAATGGCAACACCAGAGCCCTGGCAAGGCAAGAGCCCTTCCAAGCTTTTGCCCCCAACCTGCACCCAAGAGCTAAGAAACAAGAGCCACCAACCAATAGGGGCATCAGGGAGTACTTGCCCCTTTTCACAGGACAGACTCTGCAAGTCTCCTTAGTTTACCCCACTGCACCGGGGCACAAAGCAGCAAGGGCTGAGCCTAGACTCAGACGACGTATCTAAGCATGGGAGCCAGCGAGGACTGTGCCAGCCCCTCATGGAGACTCAGGTCATAACACTCTCTGGTCACGTGACCACAGGCCCCTAGCTCAACCCATCTTTGGATTCCTTCTATGCAATCAGTCTGGCAAGGCGGTGGTGGTGCAGGCCTTTAATCCCAGCACTTGGGAAGCAGATGCAGACAGATCTCCATGAATTTGAGGCCAGCCTGGTCTACAGAGCGAGTTCCAGGACAGGCTCCAAAGCTACAGAGAGAAACCCTGTCTGGAAAAACCAAAACACAAAACTAATCTAGAAAGACCCACAAACAGTGCGAAGCCACAGCCCTAAACCCAGAGGCTGAAGCAGGAGAGCCTGAATTCAGGGTCCGTGGGCCACCTGACCACACCAAACACCCCACTGCCAAGATTAAAAAAAAAAGACACATGGTGGTGGCCCAAGACTGCAATCCCAGCACAGGGGAGGGTGTGGCAGGACTGCCCCAAGTTCCAGGCCAGCCTGAGTAACAGTGCAAGACCCCATCTCAAAAAACACACAAAAACCAACAAAACGCCAGCATGGGTTTAGAGTCCCCAGGAGACCAGCTGGCCCCATAATATACATCCCGGGCAGGAGCCTCTTGTCTGTGTGAACAGACGCTCATCCTCTGCAGCCTCTGGGGCTGGGTTCTGGAGTGAGATCGCCTGGTTGTCACCCAGGCCAGTCCTGTACTCTGAGCCCCACATACTCTCCCGTCAGCCCGCCAGCGGCTGCGGAGACTGTGGATGAGGACCCGGGCTGCTGCAGGCCTCTATGGGGCCATCGGAACACATGCCCCTCACAACCGAGAAGAAAAGGGACAAAGTCCCTGTGACCCGTCTCGGCGGGGTCACAGCTCTTTATGGCACTGGGACCCAACCTGGGCACAGGCCTGTCTCTCTGCTGCCCTTGTAAAAGCACACACAGAGGGAGGGTAGCCTGCTGGGGCTTACACACCACCAGCAGCACAAAACCAAAGGTCACAGGGGAGCCTGAGGCAGGGCCCAACCTTAGGTGTTCACTGGTGCCACTGTGCTCGGAGGGCACTGGGCACCTACCAGCAGCACAGTGCGAAGCAGATTCTAGCTCCTACACAACCACAGCACACAACCCGAACGCCTGCCTTTCCCTCAGACTCAAGATGTGGCCAGGCCCCCCAAAGCTGAACCCCAACTCAGACACTAGCAGTCAGCTGGCCATGCAGTAGGTACCGGCACGCTTGATGCGCCTACATAATCACCATGCTCTCTTCCCATATGCACTAACTCGCATCTAACATCATAGCCATCCTTACTGTCTTCAGTACAAATCGCTTACGTGAGGCTAGGGCTTAGCTTGGTGGCGGATTGCCTGCTGCGCATATGTGAGACTCCCCCAAAGTCCAGTACCCAGCACCGTTAACACCCATAAAAACAGTTAATTTCCACACAACTCCAAGACCACATACCCGTTTTTCCTGTCCTCCAGGCCCTGAGGCGGGGCAGAAGGCTGGGCACAGGTAGAGGCATGGGGTCCCTGTCACCAATGCGGACCTCAGCTACCAGCTCAAGCATGTCTTCACTTCTGCAAAGCGAAGGAGATGGTGAGTCCTGGCAGTGCCACAGCCCTCAAGGTTACAGTCACCCCCACCTTCAACTGCCCAGATTCTTACTCGCCAGGTCGCAGGTCCAAGCGGCTGGGGACCCAGGTATCTGGTGGATCCAGGATGTTCACCAGCCCCACAAGAAAGCTGTCTGCAGCTGTGTCCAAAACCTGGAAGGGCCAGGTTGGGCTCTGTTCTGTTGACACTCACACCAAAACCTGCCCAGTAGTTCTAGCCTCTCAGGGACCCACCAACGTTCCCCAAGGACATTCAGGGATCCAACCAACCTTACCCTTCGTGGTCTCTGGCAGCAGCTTAGTCTGGGATCCGGTCCCCAGACTCCCATCACTGCCCACAGAGTTACCCCAGACCCAGGGATACAGATCCCCAGTTCCGTTGTCTTGCAGGCCCCAGGATGTGGTACTCACAGTGGCTGTGTCAGCACCCCCTGACTCCTGTGAGCGAGGCTCTGACCGTGGACTCCGGCAGCAGCGCCTCCATCGAAGGCCATGGCACCTAGAGGCATCTGGAAAGACATTGAAGTGAGGTGGGACTCAATGTGAGGCTGTGCAGAACACAGGCCAGGACCAGACCTAACAATTGCTGCCCAGTATCTACCACCTCCCAATTAGGGCACAACCCGAGCTCCCCCAACCCAGCCTACACCCACTGAATTACCGAAAGAGATGTCTCAGCTTGACCCTGGGTCTAGATGTTTCCTGCCTACCAAGTGTCCTGCTACCCTGCTCACAAGCTCTCAGCAGCCCTGAGGCCACACTGACACCATTTCCCTATGTTGTAGGTCTGCTGGTCCCCTGCCAACCTGGCCTTCCTCCTGCAAACCTAGTCCCCTGTCACTCCTGACCCTGGCCCGACACTCATGAAGCCTCAGGAAGAACCAAGATACCAAGCCCAGAGGAGGGGTAGGGGTAAGGGCCTGAAAGGACTAGACCTCTTACCTTTTTCAGGAGGCAGATCCCCCTGCAGGGAGCTTCCCACAGCCTGCTGAATGGCCCGCTGAGAAAGGGGGGATTAAAAATCAGGGGTGTCAGGGAAGAGACTTCTGTAACCTCTGCCAGGCAGCCCACAGCCAGACCACGGGCCCTACAGGGACCCATTTCCTCCAGGTTCCAGACCCTCAGCCCCAGCTGTCTTACCAGGATAAAGGCAGAAGGAGAAAGGGCAGGATCTCTGTCAGGTGGACCGTCGCCCCGATCCTCTCCCGACTCCTCTGCTTTACCTCGAGACTCATCTTCCTCCTCCATGGTCACCTGGGGTTGAGGGCGACAGTGTGGAGTGAAGCAAGCCTCCAGCGCCGCCTCCACTGCGCCCTCCTTTAGTGGCCCTCTCTTCCTGGCGACCCTGTACTTGGTCCCATGCTGCCCTGCAGGGACTAGAGCCATTCTCGTCCTTCTGGATTTCAGCCGCCTCCCCTGGCAATGGGGGGGGGGGGGCTCTCTGCCACCTGCTCTCACATCTGGCCCTGCACTTCCCAGTTTCCCAAGGCACCTAGTCAAAACGCACATTCCCCAACCCAACCAGGTAGATGCAGACTCAACCATGACTCTGGGTCTCATGATTTTACGAGTGTGCTTCAGTCTCAGAAGCCCACCTTCCCCACAGTGGGGAACACGCCAACCTGCTCAGTGGTACTCTGGGACAGGTACCACAGCTTCACATAGCATCCGCCACCCTCCACGGTGACGAACCAAAGAGTTTTATTTCTAGGCATGAAATACAACTATGAGAGTGTGGTCTACACAAGCACCACATTGCTTTTAAAACAAAAATGCCAAGTTCCAGAAAGGCATGCTGTCCTCCCGGCCCCATTGGGACACTTGCCTATCACCCAGCTGCCTGTCCTGTGGAAGCATGGCCAAAGCCTCGATGATGTCACGGGACTTTTGAGCTTTGAGTGCCCAGTCAGGTGGTTGAAAGAGCATCCTTCAGACTGGTGGATGTCTTGATTGAGGCTTCAGAAAATATGAACATCACAGCTGTAAGCCTCCCCACAGCTGTCAAACCTGTGACCCTGAACACACCTAATCTTGGGAATTCCTAGAAGCTCTGGGCTCCTTACTAACCCAAACCCTGTGCTTATCTGAAAATGGCAAAACAGTAGCCTCTATCCCGCTCATTTGCACAGACAATGACTGGATACACATTAGCAGTAATTGTATCACTAGCCCTGAGACCAGGCTTTCCCGTTTTGTCTCAGCCTGCTTCCCTGGCTATGCGTCTGCAAGGACAAGACCTAAGACCGGGTCCCAGTCCTAGCAGAAAACCATGCCCAGGCCTCCACATTCAGCAGCCTCCCAGCTGTAGCTGCCTATCTTCAGCTTCTTCCCTAATTCCCACAATCTACTCTGACAGCTCCCATATCCAAGGTTCTCTAAGCTAAATGAAGACCCCCCCCCCACCCTGTAACAACAGTTCCCTCTGGGATACAAATGCTATCCAGAGTGATGACTGTCACAAGAAACTGTATCAAAAGCCCCTGGCTGCAGACTCCCAAAACCATAGACATTATATGGCAATGCAGATCAGTGATCCCTCAATTACAGGGTTCGGGGACAAACTTACAAATAGCTCATTACGCAAAGTACATAAGACATAATGGAAAATATTTCCCAAGTTTTAAATGAAAACATCAGTATACAGGGCTCGAATAATATTAGTAAAATGCATATGTTGGCAAGTACTGAATCTCATCTAACAATGAATTTCCTCCTACCTATCAAGGTCAAGTTGCAGAGCGCTACACTAGATGAGTCCAGACAGCTCTACAGACCCTCAGGCCTCCAGGGTCTGATTCTAACTCCTCAGCACTAGGACCACACAGGTTCCTTTTGTTGCTATTTAAAGCCATTTCTAAAAAATTACTTTCTGAAAGGCAAGAACATTTGAGCTGGGTAAAATGCCTAGCACTTTCTGTTGTATTATTCTCCACACGTTTACCTAGTAACCCAAATCACTTTAATTTGCTCCAAGACAGTCTAGATCCTTGCAATCACATCAAAATCACCTGGATGACTCCAGTTCCTTCTAACTGCCCCACCCCACCCCCGAGTCACCCCACATCAAACACTTCCCAGACCTCGGAGACCCATTTATGCCTCTGGGCACATCACAACGCTTGCCTCCCTCTCCCTGGGTGGGAAAACATCTATTTCTTCCAGGTGGCCCTGAACACTTCCTAGTCCTTGAAGAGAGCTTCCAGGCCTCATAAACTGTCCCAGATCCACGTAGATGAGCCGAATGCAGAGGCCAGCAGAGGTAGACACTTCCCAGCCCTAAGAGACATACCCCAGCGATCTAGGTGGCTCTGCAGACCCCTTCACTCTTGGGACACACATCAAGATCTCAAGATGGCCCCAAAAGCCTCTCAACAGACCCTAGCCTATGGTCGCACATAAGAACCATCTACAGCGCCTGCAGGCAAGTCCGGGTTCAGCAATGCGATGGAAGGCTGACATAGGCGCGGTCCAGGCCCTATGGACGTCCCCTGGCACCCACGGGCGCGTCCCGGGCCCTAAGAAGGCCCCACACTCAGCGACTGCCTTGGACGCCGCTGCCGGATCCGAGGCTGCCACGTTATGATCTCCAGGCCCTGTGGCGTACGGGCGACACTCGGAGACGACTAGCGACCCGACTCCGCCCCGCCCACCCCGCTAGGCCCGAGCCCCGCGGCCCGGACCGCCGCCGCCATCTTACCCCGCCGCTCGGGCTGCGGCTCCGGCCCCGGCGCGGGGCGGGGCGGTCTGGGGCGGGGCTCGCGAGCTGAGCCGAGGAGGGGCGGGGCCAAATTGCCGCCGAGCTTGCTGGGATTTCAAGTACCCAGCTGGGTTTCCTGAAGGCGGGCAGGACGGAAGACGGACTCGGTTTCCCAGAAATCAACGCGCCGCATGGAGGCGGGGTCCGCGCGCCGTACGCCGGGAGACGTAGTCCTCGAGTCCCCTCCGTCACGCGGGGACAGTGTAGGGGTGAAAGGTGAAGTGGGCGGGGCCGCTGGAGCGCGCGGTAAGGCCCACCACAGTGCCCTGCGTGCGCGGGGAAAGGGCGGCGGATCAGGAAGTGATGTCAAAAAGGCGCTCCCGCTGCTGAGATGCATGGGAATTGAAGTTCAGTTGAGTGAAACTGGAATACGAGACCCTTCTCATTTTTTCCCCTCGAAAGCCTAAGGAGGCTTTTTGAGACTGGCCTGGAACTTGCTGCAGACTGTCATCGTGTCTCTGCTTCCCCAGTGCTGGGACTACAGGCGTCCGTCACCATGCCCAGTTTAAATTACTCACTCTAGGGGTATTAGAGATGGCATTTACTTAGATCCTCACACACGCTAGGTAGCGCTCTGTTATTGAGCATTACCTATAGCCCTCTTTTAGTTTTTTATTCTGAGACAATTCATTCTAAGATGTCCAAGATAGCCTTGAATTTATAATAATCTCCACTAAACCAAACCAGAGCGTCCTTACTCAGGGCAGTAGAGTCCGAAATCTGAGTCCTCTGGCTCAGAACAGAAAGTGAAGACTCACTTCCCTCCTCCCTGGGACTCCATCCTCTTCCCTTGGACCGGTTCCTTAGGTCCCTCCTGAAAGGACATCAATACTTACTACAAACCCCTCCGCAGCCCTCCCCTCGCGCTTTCCTGCCCTCGAGCCCAGAATTCTAGGTCCCCAGACTTTATCCTCTGGCCCCACAGGCTCTCAGCTTTCCCAATACCTAATCTAATATTCAGGAGCCCCTTCCAAAGCCCTGCTCCCCCAGGACCCGGTAATCCAAGTCCCCAAGTCGATGCACTCGTAGGAACCAGGTGTCTGAGTCATCAGCTGCCTCCGCCAAACCCCTGGCTGCAGGCCCTTCAGGCCCCGGACTTCCCGAGTAGGATGCGCTGGCTCATGGATTAGGAATGTGGTGATCTCACAGCCCGTCCCTGCCCCGTTACCCTGCTGTCCCCCCTCCAGGGCCCCAGCTTCCCTCCCAGACTATCTTCCGTTTGGCTGGGACACGGGGAACCGGAAGCCTGGGTCCCTGGTTGAGGCAAGACTCCAGCTTCTAGACCAACGCTGGGGCAGAAAGCTGGCGACGATCCCAGGGAGGAGGCGGAGCTTCTTTTTCGAGACCTGTGCCTTCTAAAATCTCCCTATATACGGCCCTGAACCCACGAGCCCCACCTACCAGAAATTCCCAGGGGTGGCCCTTAGATAAGTACTACCTCTTGTGTCCTTATTTGCCTATCTCCGCCCTGAAAGAACTTTCCGCCCTAAGATGGGGCTTTATTAACATAGCTCCTCCCAAAAGTGGGCTGTCTGAAGGGAGCGCGTGGCTGGGCTATGGGTGAGCACAGGTCTATATTAGCATGTCCCCGCCCCTCTTGGAACTCCCTTCTTTGCAAACTTGTTTCCCCTACTCTTATTAGTATAGCCCCGCCCTTTCCTTGGCCTCGCCTCCTCCTGAAGCATCCGGAGACGCACATCCCACAGTTCGGAGCTCATGTTTATGCAGTATTTATTAGCATACCCCACCCCTTGGTTTCTCCTGACTCCCCCCCCCGTTAGGCGGTAGAGGCGGCGGCAGCAGCGGTGGCGACATGAGCAGCGGGGCGGCGTCCGGGACTGGGCGGGGGCGGCCCCGGGGCGGGGGGCCGGGACCCAGGGACCCCCCGCCCGGCGAGACTCACAAGCTGGTGGTCGTGGGCGGCGGCGGCGTGGGCAAGAGCGCGCTGACCATCCAGTTCATCCAGGTAGTGGGCCCTCACCGGGGAGGGTGTCCCCAAGATCGAGCATTTGAGCCCTTTGGGGGGTTCCCTGAGATTTTTACTTCTTCCAGAGCCATCATTGGGACTCTTCTAAAAGGGTCTCTAATCCTAAAAGATCCCTGCAGATTGCGACTCAAAGTACCCAGGGCCTCCACCCACTTCATGCGGGGGAACTTTCTCCTAATACGTCCCGAGGGAGATCACCCTCCCTGAGGTCCCTGAGGGTCCTTATCCCAGCGGACCTGGCCCTGCTCACCTCCTGGGAGTACCCTAAATAATTGCTCCATTCAGATCCTAAGCGAGGCCCTGACCCCCGAAGCTCCAGCTTTTACACCTCGTAACCACCCGAGAGCCCCACTGGCCAGCAGCTGGGCCCTGTACTTTTGACGTTTCCACAGCTGGAGCCCTAGCCCCTCTATTCAGGAACCATTGCCCAGACTTTGGAAATGTTTGCCAAGACCTTGGTTCTAGGACTCTACTGGGACCGTGCAATCCTAAGAAGGCACCCTGTAACCTCTGCTTGAAGACGATATCCCCCTCAGACCTAAGGAAGATCCTGCCATTCTAGGAAAACACCAATATCTGGCAATACCCTATTCTGCTAAATGCAGACCCTCGCCCTCCCACCCCACCCCAAGGAAAACCTACCATTTCTTCACCCCAACTCCCTGCCCTCACCTCTGGAAACCCTGGGTAGCTCCCAGGTCATCTCCAGGTTAAGAACAAAACAAGAAAAGAAACCTTGGGTTTTTCATAACCTCCAAAGACCCACTACTTGCAAGGTCTAAGACCCATAAGTGCACCCTACATCATAAACCTACCCTCCGAGAATGCTTCAGGGTGTTCTCACCTTTGAGCATCTCCTAATGATTCTTATCGTGTGTGTCCCCCACACACACACACACACAAACCAAGCCTCATCCTCACCAGACTCTGCTCCTTCACCCTTTCCAGCCCCAGCCCTCAGCAAACACCCTCTAGAGAGGAAGCCACCTTCAAGCCCCAGCAGCCAAGTTCTGAAAATCCTGCCCAGCCCCGGAAACCTCCACCCAGTTCCCAAGGGGAGCTCCCCCAACAACCCCCCCCCACGCTGGGCAGGACAACACTAGGAAAGTGAGAGCCCTCTTGCTGCAGTAGAAGTTCCTGGGTGATAGACACACACACACACACACACACACACACACACACACACACACACAAGGACCCTCCAGCAATGCCGGAGAGAAGGCTGCAGCAGGAGGAAGAGCCCAAATCTGAGCCCTTGGCACCCAGGGCCAAACCGGGAGCTGGCCAGAGGTCTGGCTGGAGGCAGCAGGACCCAGGCAGGAAGGGAGGGGTGGGTTGAGGGTGAGGCAGCCTCTCCTAAGCAGGATTGGAACTGGCTGCTCACGGAGGAGGAGACGGGGTGGGGTGGGAGGGTGGAATTAAGATAGGTAGCTGCCCTGGTCAAGAGCTCTCAGAAGCTGACTATTGAATATCACCCGTGTTTAGCAGAAAATTCCTGCAAACCAAACGCTGTCAGGTGGTAATAGTGTGTTCATTTTCTCCAAATGAGGAAACTGAGTCTCAGAGAGGGAAAGGGAGGTTTGGAGTGACTTCGCAGCTGGGAGTAATCATGGCATATTTTATCCTGAAGAGAGCAGAGGCTCTGAGAGGGATGGGGGACGGGGGCCCATGACCTGGGCACAGTCAGTCAGAAAGACGGAATCAGAACACCCAGAGAGGCAGGGCAGAGATTCAGAGAGATGCAGAAGGAAGAGACTGGACACACAGACCAGGAGAGAGACAGACCGCGCCCACAGCAGTGCGGAGAGACAGGTACCCTGAGACCAGGGGGGAGGGGCGGACCCAGAGAAAGGAGGAAGGGAAGAGATCAAGAGAAAAAGATAGGTACAGACTCAGGAGGAGACAGGCAAAGAGATTCTGAGACCCAGAGAAAGGGGGGGGGGGAGACAGGGACCATGAGAGAGAGATTCAGGGTCAGGGGGACTCACACACACACACACACACACACACACACACACACACACACACTGCTTTGGTGACAGTGACCTCTCTCTGTCCCCCAGTCCTACTTCGTATCTGACTACGACCCCACCATTGAGGACTCCTACACAAAGATCTGCACTGTGGATGGCATCCCTGTTCGGCTGGACAGTGAGGATGGCTGGGCTTGGATGGGAGGCAGACAGCAGGGCTGAGAGGACCTCTGAGCATCCCCGGGACATCCTCGGACCCAATATTCCTCTCCCTGTCTCACAGTCCTGGACACTGCGGGTCAAGAAGAATTTGGTGCCATGCGGGAGCAGTACATGCGTGCTGGCAATGGCTTCCTGCTGGTGTTTGCAATTAATGACAGACAGAGGTGAGGGAGAGTGCGGTGGGCGTGGGTGAGCGCACCACAGGCTCCTCCCAGAGGCTGCCTGACACCACTGGCTTCTCTTGCAGTTTCAATGAGGTAGGCAAGCTCTTCACTCAGATCCTCAGAGTCAAGGACCGCGACGATTTCCCCATTGTGCTGGTTGGGAACAAGGCAGATCTGGAGACCCAGCGCCAGGTTTGGGTTGCCCCCTTCCCTGATGACCCATTCGGACCTCGGAGGCTCTCGCAGGGGAACATCTCCTACCGTGGGTCCCGAGTTCCTTCAACATAGACACAACTCCCAAGTGGAATCACATACCACTGAGCCACACCCGCAGCCACTCAGTTGGGAGATTCTCGGCAGGTGCTTTACCAATGCGTTAGCCCTCCCTGGGAGATTCTAGGCAGAGGTTCCACCATTGAGCCGTGGTCCTGAGCCTTACACTAATCCTTTGCTGCTGTTCGATAGCTGGTGTGTGTTCCCCTCTCCTGATCCAGAACGCCCTTACTTCGCGCCTGCCTGCCTCTTAGTTAGTAAAAACTTCTTCATAATCTTCCCGATGTCTCACTTAGAAAGCTTCAACCCTCTAGTGTCCTCTTCTCACGTGTTTCTAGAATGTTCTGTCCTGAGCCTGCTCAAACCGTGCTTCTGTCAGCCTGCCCTCCCCGACCCTCCCTTGTCTCCTGCTTCTTCCAGGTCCTCCGATCTGAAGCTTCCTCTTTCAGCGCTTCCCACCACATGGCTTACTTTGAGGCCTCGGCCAAATTGCGTCTGAATGTCGATGAGGTGTTTGAGCAGCTGGTCCGGACTGTCCGGTAAGTACAGGGCCCTTTCCTGGCCTCCTGGTCCTCAGCCCGCCATCCCATACTCACAGGCTGCTTCCCACAGGAAATACCAGGAGCAGGAACTCCCTCCCAGCCCACCCAGTGCTCCCAGGAAGAAGGGTGGGGGCTGCCCCTGCGTCCTGCTGTAGCCGAATAGCTCCAAGCCACCCGCACAAGCTCTCTCGGGACCAGCTGCCTCACACTTGTGTGGCCGGAGGCTCCAGCTGAGCCTCAGTCTCCTCTGGGTTCCGGGCACACTACACCCTCTACCTTCACTTTCTGGCCTCCCGGGGCCACCACTGAGTGCCTTCTTCCATACTTCCTTTCCCACCCAAGCCCCTGGTGGGATCCGGAGGTCCCTGCCACTGCTGTATATAAATAAGTCCAGTCTTTCAGAAAAATAAATATCACTGCCTACATCTGGAGATGCCTTTTACTGAGTCGGTGGGGCAGTTGCTGGAGATGAACCTAGAGTTCCATGCCTGCCAGGCAAGGGCCCAAACTCTGAGCTGCATCCACAGGCCAGATTTGTGGGGTTTTTTTTCCAAGACAGATTTTTTTTCTTTGTAACCCCAGTTGTCCTGGAACTGGCTCTGTAGATCAGGCTGGACTCAAACTCAGAGATGCATCTGCCTCTGCCTCTCGAGTGCTGGAATTAAAGATGTACGTCTCCGTGCCCAGTTCTTATTTATTTTCTAAAAGAGAGTAATAATCTGGCTAGATGACCAAGCAGGTAAAATTACTTGCTGCCAAGCATGACTTCCTGAGTTCAAACCCCAGAACCCACAAGGTAGGGAAAAAAAAAAAAAAAAAAAGAAGAAGAACCAGCCCCTGCAATTGTCCTCTGATCTAGCTCTACAGGAATGAGATAGTTTTATGTCAACTTGACACAAACTAAAGTCATCTGAAAGGAGGAAATCCCAATTGAGAAAATGTCTCCCAAAGACTCAGCTGTAGGCAAACCAGTAGTGCACTTTCTTAATTAATGACTGATGGAGGGATCCACATTTATAAGAAAGCAGGCTGAGAAAGCCGTGATGAGCAAACCAGTAAGCAGCATCCCTCCACGGCCTCTGCATCAGCTCCTGCCTCCAGGTCCCTGCCCTGCTTAAGTTCCTGTCCTGACTCCTTCAGGGACAAACGGTGCTGTGGAAGTGAGTTATTCTGTAAAACCGTTTGCTCATAAATTTGCTTTTGATCATGGTGTTTATCACAGAAATAGTAACCCTAAGACACACATCTATACACACACACACACATACACACACTAAATAGTGTCTTTGACAATTTAAGCTGGTGTGGTGGTGCATGCCTGTGAATTCTGCACTTCAAAGGCTGGGACAGGAAAATTAGATCACAAATTTAAGCCCAGTTTAAACTATATGACAAGACCCTCGTTTCAGGGGAAAAAAAGCATTATTTTTTTTTCCTGGAAAATTCTAGAACTGCACTGTTCAATATGGTAGCCTGTAACCTACATATGGCTGTTGAAATTAAAATTAATTTTCTCAGCTGGGCAACGGTGGTCCACGGTTTCGATCATAGCATTTGGGAGGCAGAGCCAGGTGGATCTCTGTGAGTTTGAGGTCAGATCGAGTTTCAGGACAGCTAGGGCTACACAGAAAAAACAATTCCTCAAGTTCAAGAGCTCAAAAGTCACTCTTGACTAGCAGTGAAATCTAACAGGCAAAGCAAACATATAAGACCCCTGTGGCGGCAGAAGGTCCTACTGGAAATGCTATTCTAGAAAGCTCCAAGGCTTGAGCAGACACTACCACAACCCCGCCTATCAGGCCACTATCCATGTCAAAGGGACAGGTGAGCAAAATGGCATCTGGGTCCAAGAAACATCATCTCTGTATACATAGACCCACCGCAGGACCTGCCCTACTTTGCGACATCCTGGAAGGTACCAGATACAAACTTCCAACCTCATCTTACTTTTTTTTTTTTTTTTTTTTTTTTTGGGGGGGCATTATTAGCCAAGGCTGGCCTTGAACTCCTGATCCTCTACCTCCACTCCTCTACTGCTGGGGTTATAGGTGTGAGCCAGGATGCCTGATTGATTACCCACCTTTGAACCCCAACACTTACCCAACATACCAGGCTGAAACTCCATCCCAGCAGTCTGTCTCCTGTGCTGAACACAGGCTGACCTGAGCCTGTCAGCAAACACATCGGCTTTGAACATCTCTGGGCCTAATTCTAGAACACCCACTGCAGGCTCTGTCTCCTGCTCCTTTGTAGACTGTGGCCTTGCCTTGCCCCTGGCAAATCCAATCTAGAACAGCAATCAGTATCAACATCCATGACCCCTGCTTTCTGTCTTGTCCCAGGCCTGTGAATGGTACTCTATATTCCAGATTAGACAGCCGATCGACAGTGTCCCTTTCCGTTTCCCCTTGCAGAGAGCCCTTGGTCTGTGTTCAACCTTCGGCCCTGGTATTGAGGAAGGCTAAGTACACGCAGTAGCATGTTCTCTCTCCAGCCCAAGATGGGGTTGCCCCTTTTGAGAGGAAGAACCTGTAGCCTTTTCATCCTTTCCCAGTGGGGGGCATGCTGCTCTTGCCAGCAAAGGGTCTGTGTCCCAGCAGACATTTCCTAGAACAGAGCTGATCGGGAATTAAGTCCCACCTTAAAGTAGGGTGGAGTTCTTGGCTTTAACAACTTACCAGGGTGTTAAGGCTAAGATGCACAGAGAAGGTGACAGGTTACTGCTTGCCCCCAGAAGAAAGCACACGAATGTACATGACAACTGGCAGGCCATTTTTGGAAGGCTCTAGACCACTGCCAGTCTGAAGTCTCTAAGAGTGAATGCTGGCACAGCCTGGCTGGCATCTCTCCAGGCACGTGTCTGGGCCTGTGGTAGGGTTTCTGCCCCTCCAGGCTCTGACAATGATCTTGTTTGGAGTTTCTGCCCTCGATCTCCAAATCTCCCTCCCTCAGGCTCCACAGCACACCAGGCTTGTCACCCAGTTCTGACATGTGTGTGCATCCTGCCTGCCCTGCTCCAACTAGAGTCAGCAGAGGCTCACTTAGGAAGCCGGTTCTATCCCAGAGGCAACACAGCCTTTTCTCCTCTGGAGGGGCAGTCTTTTCTGGTCAAACTTTTGTTCTAGAACTCAGAGCTGGACAACAGTTCTGATCCTGGGGGACATCCAGCTTCTGTTTTCAGAGACAATTCATCTAGAACAAGCTGCTGCATTTTGACATACAGGCCACCGTTCATGGACACTTAAGGTCCGCTCTCAACCCTCACCAGAAAGCGAACTATTGTTAACATTCCAATTTCAGGGTCCTTCCTCCACACCAGTGCGGGATGGGAAATTTGGATCCTCCTACACTCTAGGTTAGCACTCTACCACTGAACCACACCCCAGCTCCTCACTGAGGGACTCTAGGCAGTAACTCTACCAGAAAGACCTGGCCTTGAGTTTCCATGGTAATTCCTCTAGGGATTACATGTCCAGCATCTATTTAATTTGATTTTGGATCATCGACATGAGGCAGTTCCTGCAAGCTCTTGAAGATTGCAGAAACACAGACTTTGAACAGCGAATGCCTCAGTAACATAGGACCTGACATTCATTATGGTACAGACCCATGCCCCCAGTCAACCGGTAGCACCACACCAACCTAGGCCATCAAGTAGGTCTGGTCACGTGTCCCTTAGAATCTGACAATTTTGGAGATCCTCAACTCTGTAATAAAATTGCTACCCAGCTGAAAACTTCATTTAAAATACTCATGTATTCTTGAAAAAGGGGGTGGCACAGGGCTCTAACCCTAGCATTTGAGAAGCAGAAGCAGGATTAGAAGTTTACTGTCAGTCAGTTACTTGGTGAGCTCAGGCTACAGGAGACCAAGTAGATCAACTGTCTTCTGGGTACGTCACCCGGTGTGGGCTCTGGGTGGCAAACGGGTACTCTGCAAGAGCAGCAAGCTCTGTAGCCCAAGGCCTTTGAGGGAGTCTGCGGGACAATGACAGATGGCTTCCTTCTTGTCGGCCACCATATTATAGGAATGCTCAGTGAGTTCCATGGAAATACCACTTGGTGAGTTAACTGAGGCCTCCAGCCCATGGCCTTGGGGACCCTGCAGCCACAATCCCTTGGGCAGCATAGCAGATGACATCTACAGTGGCTGCTTGGGGACGGAACCCTGTCCCCCCAACCCCCTGCCCCTGATCTAGACAAAGCATGAAAAATCCCTGCTTGTATGAGATCCTTGAATTTCAGGTCACCTGTACAGTAACCCTACGCTGTCTACCTGAGTGGGTTTCATCAGAGTCCCGTTGATAACCCGCTGCTCCCACCGCCGGCCGGCCCACCCCACCGCCGGCCCACCCCACCGCCGCAGACAGAGCACTCCAACCTGCTGGTAAAGTGTTGCTGTTGGGTTTCGTTTGGCTGGTTCTGTGTACACAGTGTATACAAGGTGAGTTGTACAGCGCCCAAGAGTAAGAGGTCAGGGAGAGGAGGGGTCAGGGCAGAGAGGAGCAGGGACCGGACAGAGAAAGGCATTAAAAAATAGAACCACGTTGAGAAGACAAAGGGAAGCGGGGTGGGGACGGGGACAGATGCTGTAGAAAAGGAAGAGGAGGGGCAGGGCGAGGGGAGCCTCCTCACCCTCCCTCTCCAACCCTCCCCACCCTACGTATGTACAATAAATAAGATTAAAAATAATTCACAAGATGTTTGGCCCCTCCCACCCAACACCACACGCCCTTGGGGAGCAGCCTTTAGCAAAGATGTTGGCCTGGAGGAGGAAGCTTGAGAGGGAGGGGTCCCCCAGTTCTCTCTCGACCACACATAGAATTCTCCTATACATTATGTACACAGTGGAGGGGCAGACGCGATGGCTGTGTTGGGAGGGCTGGGCCAGGGGCCAGGGCAAGTGTTACTAAATAGACATTTATACATATATATAAATAATTTCTCTGTACATGAATGGGGGTGGGCGTAGGAGGGATGGAGGGGAGGGCTGTGTGGATACACCCCAGCTGAGGACGGCCCCTTCCCTCCTGGCAGCGAAGGAGCACAGGGAGTCAGCTCCAGAGGACAGTTCTGTCAGTTCGCAGTTCACGGCGGAGGTGCCGTCCTGGCCAGGTAGGGTGCCGTCACCCGCAGCGGCTGTGGGCCTGTGCTTGGGCCAGAAGGTCACTGAAGGAGTCGAACAGCTGCTCTAGCCACGGCTGGTTCCGCATGCACTGCTGGACCACTTCCTCTTGTCCCAGGTCCTCGGCGCCACCCTCGATGGCTAGGGTCTGTGGGGGGGAAGGGGGAAGCTGCACAGGAAGAAATGGCTAGGGGAGGGATGGGACAGGAAGCCCGAGAGGGTGGGACCAGGGCCCTGAGACGGACGACGACCGAGTCTAGACCAGCGGTCCAGGGAGGAGGGCTAGGGGCCGGCAGCGCTCACCTGGTCTCTGCAGCGCAGGAAGGTGTGATACTTGTAATGGTGCAGAGAATGATAGAGGGTGTAGTACCCCGACTTCTCCAGCTCCACCTTGAACTCCTGCACACAGAGGAGCAGACACTCAGATCCTCTGGCCAGCAGCACTCCACCCAGGGCCACCCTTCCCGGGTCACGCCTACCTGGGCCCGCACCACACTTCTCTTAAGCTTGCTGAGTGTCTTGCGGTTATAGGGCTCCCCCGCAGGCCGCAGCCGCACAGCCCGCTCCTCGGGGGAGCCTTCCCCCGTCTGCTCCACCTGCAGCTGTGGGAATGTGTGCAGGGCATCCTGTGGAAAGCCAAGGGGTCAGTGGCCACCTCCCTGGACTCACATACCACCCAACTCCTCCACCACGCAGGTCCTCGGCCACGACAGGCCTCACTGCCTCCCAGGCCTGGCTGCCTTATGCTCCTAGCATGGCCTCAAACCTCACAAGCACCACATTTCTACCTACTGTTTCGTAACACCCCGAGTTATGTGCTCTACGGCAGAGACCCAGGTTCAGTTCCTAACTCCCACATGGAGTCACAGATACGGCGATCTGAAGCCAGCTTCTACTCTCCAGTGGAAGCACACACACTCACATACACCACATCCACACACACACGCACACCCCACACCAATAAATAAAATTTAAAAAACAAATTGGTGTCTGGAGAGATGGGTCAAAAGCTGCAGAATACCCAGGTTTGGTACCCAGCAACTACAGGGCGGCTTACGACCATCTGTAATTTCAGTCCCAAGAGGTCTGCTGCCCTCTTCTGGCCTCAAAGGGAATACACACACCTGGTATACATACATACTTGAAGGTCAAACACGCACACACACAAAATATACTAAAACTGTGCGCTCTAATTGCCAGTCCCAACCTGACCTACCCCAGAACTGTGCACAACAGCTGAACATCTGACCCAGGAGAAGCAGAAGCAGACTCTACCAATCCTGAAGATGGGGTCTCACTACATAGCCCTGGCTGGCCTTGAACACAAAGAGTCACCTGCCTCTTCCTTCCCAGGACTGGGATTGCAGGGTGTGGCACTACACAGCTACTTTGCATCTTGTGACGTGGCCCAGGACGGCTTTGAGTTTTGATTCTCCTGCCTCAGCCTATGAAACAGCTGGGAAGACAGGTGTGTGTGTGTGTGTGTGTGTGTGTGTGTGTGTGTGTATGTGTGTGTGTGTGTATGTGTGTGTGTGTGTGCGCGCGTGCAAATGGATCTCTGTGAGTTCAAGGATAGCCTGGTCTGTCTCACACAAACCAAACCAAGCCAAACCATAAAGAACGAATTAAACAGAATCCTTAACTTCAGACTAAAATTTTTTAAAATTTATGTTTATTTTACGTACATTAGTATTTTTCCCTGCATGAATGTCTGTGTGAGGGTGTTGGGTCCCCGGGAACTGGAGTTACAGACAATTTATGATCTGCCATGTGGGTGCTGGGAATTGAACCCAGGTCCTCTGGAAGAGCAGTCAGTGTTCTTAACCACTGAACCATCTTGCCAGCCCCCAGACTAAAATGTTTACCCTACCTTTTCCAAGTGAGACTAACACATTGTCAGGCATCTCCAAGACAACCTAATATTCTATACCAGAATTCTCAATGACAATCTAAAAGCCATCTGAAATAATCCAAATAGGACTACCCTCTTCCAGACCCCAACTAGCTTGGTATGTTTACAACCCGAGTGGTGTCAGGCATGCGCCATGTCTGGGTAAGGCAGTTCTGGGGATGGAACCCAGGGCCTCAAGCACGCTACCAACAGAGCCACACTAGAGCCACACCCCAGCCCCATGGTCTAGGACTAGAACCCTGAGTGCCATGTCAGCAGTGTACCTCAAGATTCTGAAGGTGGCCCTGGGATGCTCCATCCAGCACAGTGGGCCACTCCAGAGGGAAATGACAGTGCACTTCAGAGTCCTGTCTCACATGGACAGGAACCAGGTGTAGGGTGGCCAGACCAGAGTGCCAGGCATGGCCCCTGCTCCACTAACATTCCCTCTGGACCTCCTGGGAAGCCCTAGATCTCTGCAGTTCAGCTCCCAGCTCCCAACCAAGCCCAGGGCAGCAATGACCCTCCTCCTCTGGGGAAGGTAGGCAAAGAGCCGCACGTGGCTGACACCCACACCCGACCTGGGCCCTCCGCCAGCCTCATTCTGGCCCCCACGCACCTGCAGCGCCGGGCTCAGTGACAGCCGCTTCAGGACCTTTTTCTTGTGCTCGTTGAGGAGGCCGTCAATCTTCCGCATGGGTGGAAGGTACAGTTCATCTGCGGGAGAGCAGGGGTGTCAGAAGATGACTGCCAGTCACAGGGGAGGAGAGGCTGGGGTCCCCAGACGCCCTTCTCCCTGAGACTACTAAGTCCTGGATCGGAGCTCCTCCCCGGGTCCCAGCATTCCTCTGTAGGACTAAGTGCCCAGTGTTTAACCCCAGACCCAACCGTAGGTCTAGCCCTCCTCCCCTGGCCCTAGACATTCTCCCAAGCCCATCCCTGAGCTTCAGGACACCAGTCCCGCCCACAATTCCATCCCTCCTCTGAGGTCCAGCCTTCCTCCCTGGTGCAGCTCACCATGCGTGTCTTCCAGGGCCTGGATCATGTCTGGGTCCAGGGCTGTGCTCACTAGCATCTCTACATAGCTTCGGTACATCTCCCGCATGGCCCGTGTCTTCAGCAACCGTCCTGGAACTGCCCGCTCTGGGGAGAGATAGGGCAGACTTATCCCTGGGCTACCGTGCAACATGCACTACTTTCAATGGCAAGGGCCCACCCACAGTGCAGACCCTAGTTGAAAGGGCACAGGCAAGACCCTGTTAAGGATGCCTCAATGACTGAGTCAGGAAGAAGTGGCTTGGCCTGTCCAGTCTGCAATGGTATAGTCCAAGTCACAAGAACATGGAGCGACAATCATTTGGGGCCAGTAAACTGGGCCTAATTCAGTGTGGCTCCACTGAAACCCACAGAAATCAAGTTGGTTACCAAAACACTGAGTAAAGACAGAGATATGCAGAGAGCGGTGGTGATGCACACCTTTATTTCCACCCGGGAGGCAGAGGCAGGCGGATCTCTGAGTTCAAAGCCAGCCTGGTGTACAGAGTGAGACTCAGTTGAAAGAAAACACAGAACACAGAGACGAGCTCTGAGGATGGAGCTGAGCCGATAGAGTGCCTGCCTAGTATACACAAGACCCTGGTTCCACTTCTGGCACCAAATACTGGGCATGATG
Organism: Phodopus roborovskii; assembly: GCF_943737965.1. Lineage (NCBI taxonomy): Eukaryota > Metazoa > Chordata > Mammalia > Rodentia > Cricetidae > Phodopus > Phodopus roborovskii. Next base: position 1,917,543 of record NW_026126651.1, read on the forward strand.
ATGTATGCCTGTACCACCAGCACTGGAATGCTGAGGTGGAGGCGGGAGGATCGAAAACTCAAGAGGCACCAACAAGTACATAGGAAGTTCCCAGGCAGCCTGGGCTACGTAAGATCATCTCAAAACAACAACAACAACAATAATAATAATGAGAAAACAGAAGAAAAAGAGGAGGAAAAAGCCACGAGGTGGAGGACCACAATGAGCCATCGCTTTCATAGTTGAACACAGACTAAGTTAAAATTACACTGGAACCAGGCGGTGGTGGCGCACGCCTTTGATCCCAGCACTCAGGAGGCTGAGGCAGGCGGATCTCTGTGATGGAGTTCCAGGGCAGCCAGGCTGTTACATAAAGAAACCCTGTCTCAAACGACGAAAATAAACAAAACAAAAACTACACTGAGGCTGGAGTCTGCTCAGTGCTTTAAAGCGCCAACCGCTCTTGAGAGGTCCCAGCACGCACATGGCAATTCCAGGGGATCCGGCGCCTTCTTCTGGCCTCGGCCTCCACTGTACCAGGGATACACATGGCACATGGCGTGGAATAATCTTTTTTTGTACACTGTGAAGATGTGTCAGTGCTACTGGGTTAATAAAAAGCTAAACGGCCAATAGCTAGGCAGGATTTCCCTGGCAAAGAGAATGCTGGGAAGAAGGGCAGAGATGCCAGGGTAGACAGTCAGAGGTGGGATGAGTCAGACACAAAATGGGAGAGAGGTAAAGCCACGTGGGAGACAGGCCACAGACTAAAAGGAATGGGTTAATTTAAGTTATAGGAGCTAGTTAAAAAACAAGCCTCAGGCAGATCTCTGTGAGTTTGAGGCCAGCCTGGTCTACAAGAGTGAGTTCCAGGACAAGCCCCAAAGCCACAGAGAAACCCTGTCTCGAAAAACCAAAAAAAAGGACAAAAAACAAGCCTACGCTATCTACAGAGATTTCATAACTATTAAGTCTCTATGTAGTGATTTGGGAGCTGGTTGGTGAGACAGAAAAATATGCCTATAGGTACATGACATAAACGCAAGAAACAAATACACACAAAATAATGCACATTTCTAGAATCTTTGCAAGTGGGTGTGTATATTAGCCATTTCCAAACAAACGGTATATGAAACAGAGCATCTGCCTCATCCAAATCCAGCAGGGAAGGGCTGTTGTTGTAATTCTAGAGACTAGAACACTCAGCGTATCCAGGCTAGTCCTTTACACTCATGGCAATCCTCCTGTCTCATATGGGTGTAGCCACGCTGAACATCGGGGACACAGTAGTGTATCCAGGTGGCACAGAATCCTTGCAGTGCCGATTCTAAGCAAGACTCTTCTTCAGGCTGACCCATTAGGGGACCAATTCTACAGGTGAGTTCACAGGGAAACAAAAGGTCATCCCTTTCTCGGGGTCACCCAAGGAGTCAGAAGAAACACCACTCTCCGGGCTCCAGGGTAGAGGCTGGTCCCTCACCTGCCCCAGGTCTAAGGAACAGACCTGGGATAAATCCAAGTACCCATCACTCAACTTAACAGGTGCTGTTGGGTTTGCTGGAAAAAGTGAGCACCCACGACAGACAGACAGACAGACAGACACACACACACACACCCATGTCTGTTCTCTCGTCTTTTCACGGTGTTTAGATTTTATTTGTTCATTTATACATTCTGTAACTCATTCATTTATTCTGCAGTACAGAAGATCCAAACAGTGAGTTACATCTCAGCCTTATTTTTATTTTGAGAATGTCGTTTTTTTTCCCACCCCCCAAGACAGGGTTTCTCTGTATAGCCTTGGCTGTCCTGGAACTTGTTCTGTAGACCAGGCTGGCCTGACCTCACAGAGATCTACCTCTGAGTGCTGGGATTAAAGGTGTGGCCACCACTGCCCAGCTTAATACAATATTCTTATGTAGCCCTGCCTGGCTTCTAGATAGTTACCTACCTCTTAGGAATGCCCTGAAAATTAAGCAGTTATGTACGAAGGTCTTAGCAGACAGACACCGTTCCATAGGAAAGTCACTGTGGCTGCTAACTGGAAGCTTCTGCCATTACTGGGGAACCAACCCCCTCTGTCCCCGTTTTGTGGAGGCTACCTACAGCCCTCGGAGTGACACCCTGGACCCTCCTGAAGGCCAGCGTCCCCTCCCTAGGTGGTCCCCTACCTGCAGCTGCTGAACTTACCATCCTCGCTGGGAGCACCAGGGGAGGACTCGGAGTCTGATGAGCTGCCCCCAGGCCCGCCGCCTGCTGAGGCGTTACCCACGGCCTCTTTCAGCCACTTCTTCCTCTTCTTGGGAGGAGGCTCGGCCTTCACCTTCGTGGGTCTGGCTTTGGGCAGCCGGGCGGTGGTGGACTGCCCTGCGGCCAGGCTCCGGTCAGTCCTCATCTGCCGCCCACTGGTGGCCCGTTCACTCCGTAAAGGCCGATCACCACCACGGGTCACCCTCTCTCGCTCCTTCTCCTTCTCCACAGGTCGGGGTGGGGATGGCTTCTCTGGGGCGGGGGGCTCCAACACAGCAGGCTCAGGTGTCGGTTCTGGTGGTTTCTCCGTTGCTACCTTCTCAGGGGTCTCAGGCTTAGGAGGTGGGGCTGGGGCCTTGGATGGCGGTGCAGAGCTGCCCCCCACAGGGGTAGGGCCCTTGGTCTGCCCAGACCGTCTGGGAAAGGACAGAGACTACCATCAGCCGGTTAAAGACTCACTGCAGGAGCCCTGAATGTATCCCATCATGCCTTCCTCAAGTGAAGGGGGGGGTCTCTGCCTCCCACCCCGGATCTCTGCCACCCCTCTCTGTCTGTTCCCCTCCCCCGTTCCTGTTCCCTTCTCCTTGGGGTACGCTCTCTCCTTGGGGTACGCTCTCTGGGCTATCACCTCGCACTAAGGGTCTCTCTCCTTCCAGCTTGTCTCCTGGCTCTAGTCCCCTCACTGAAGGGCTCCATCTCCTGGAAGCCCCACGCCCTTCCTCTCAGGGACCCTGTCTCTGTCAGTACCTGACTGGCAAAGGGGGCCGGTGCCAGGGTTTCCGAGCGCACACCCTCACATAATCCTTCTTGTTGACATTCTCCAAGAACTTCACGTAGAGGCGCTGGTACCGGTTTTTCGCATCCCCAAAATAACCCAAATACTGTGGAGAGACCAAAGCCTGTGAGAATCAGCAGGCTTTCCCAACCCACCTCTGCAAAATGGAGGTTCCCACCCTGGGCTGGGTCATGCTGGAGAGCAACCCCAGTACTGAGCACCCCGCCCCAAAGGCTTACGTTACTGGTGGCGCAAAACTGCCTCTGGCCGTCTTTGATCTCTGGAGTGAACTTCTGCAGGAGGGCCTTTTGGACACGCCAGATGGGCGGAGGCTCACGGCCAGTCTGAAGTGCCAGCTGAGGAGAAGAACAAACAGGGAGGCCTACAAGGTTACCCTCATCCCTGTCCCCGCTCGCCTGTCTCCACAGAGAAAAAACATAAGCAGGAGAGGCATGGTCGCTCACTCAAGAAACTGAGGCAGGAGGATTGTCGCAAGTGTAAGCAGGCTATCCCGTCAGGCTGCCGCAGGCTATCCCGTCAGGCAACAATAAAACAAAGGCCCATCTATAAGCATTGCCCTCATGGCGGTATCATGATGGCCTCAGCCTCACCATGAAGTCAGAGTTTTCCTAGTGACTGGTTAAAATGTTCATTCTTTCTTCTCAGTGCCGACCCCAGAGCTGAGGCACTGCTGACCCCCCAGGCCATCACTGATGAAAGCTACACCTCCAGCCATCTAAGACATAGTCTCGCTAGCCTGCCATCCTCCTGGGGCCCCTCCCCAGGATCTCGGATGGCCCAGTCACCTGTTGACTCTTAAGTAGGCTTATTCTGCTTAAGGCACAGTGTTTTAACGTACTGTTACATAAGGGAAGCCCTGAACACCCAGTCACCACTAGTGATACATGAGCATTTGCTAGAGCCTCCCAGCAGCAGAGACTCACAGCCACCGCCGTCTCCCACACCTGCACCCTGCCTCACCTCTGTGTGTGACTTTAGCCAAGTCCCTCTCTGTGCCTCTATTCAGCAGACTCTACAACACCTGCTCTGTACTCACATGACCGATCTCAGAGTTATTTAAAAAAAAACCCGAGTTATGTGTAAGCAAACTACACCGGCATTATCTAGCATGCAGGCCAATACTGGAGCTGGTACTAAGAACAGACATCAGTAATAGACCCCAGATCTCACTACTTCTTGTTACAAAGCCAAAACCAAACATGACTAATCAATAACTTGTGATAACGTAAAGAGAAAAATCTACGGGACTAGGTTAAGAGACAAAAGTTGGGGCTGGAGAGATGGCTCTTTGGTTGAGAGAGCACACTGTTCTTCTAGAGGGCCCAGGTTAAGTTACCACGACATGGTAGAAGCATCACAAATGCCTGCAACTCTAGCTGGCCTTTGAGGGCCCACACAGACAATACACACTTACAAACACATACACATAAATAAAACAATCTTTAAAGGGGCGAAAAACAACCGACCTGGCCCCTTCTTTTGGGGACATAGCCTGAAGGAGCCATCTAGAAGCCAGAAGAAGCCTTTACCAGAAACCAAATCTGCTGCAGGCTAAGCTTGAACTCACAGTCTCCAGAACTGTGAGCATGCGTTTGTCCGTAAGCCACCCAGGCTACCGAATCTAGCACAGCAGTCTGAGGAGACAGTGACAGCCACAAGGCACCATCCCACAGGGCACTCAAAACACAGCTAGCAAGACAGACACACAAATAAACAGACTGGGGTATGGGCATGATGGTGTGGGACAATCCTCCTGCCACTTAGGAGGCTGAGGCAGGAGGATTGAGAGATCAGAGCCAGGCAAGGACACATAGTAAGACACTCTCTCAAGGAGTAGGGTTCAGGGGGTACAGCTGAGTGGTAGAGCCCCTGCCTAGAACCCCCCGTGAGGGAACGGAGTATGGCTCGGCAACGGCACACTTCCCTGGGTTCCATCTCCAGGCTCAGGAAACAACAACAGACAGGAGTCTGAGTTAAGCCAAGAACACATAGGTGTCAGGTATGAGCCATGTCCTCAAGCTGCCAGATGAAGGACAGCAGGCTCTCCTTGAGTCTGACAGCCTCCACTCCCGAGTAGTACTAGGATCCCATTGCACAGGCTTTACACCTGGCAACACATGAAGGGGACCACGGATGACATACAGGCACACAGGCACAAAACACTCAGTGGCCCCAAGAAGGCAGGCGTGGTACTGCATGCCTGCAGCGCCAGCATTTGGGAGTCCGCGGAAGAAGGCTGCATTCAAAGCCTCCAGTTAAAGTTATCGAAAAGAACTCGTGTGATAACCGCCACGGATTTAGTCATCTCTGCCTTTTAACTTTGGACTCAGAAGTAGCAAGATCTGGGATCTGGTGGTGGCCTCCTCTTTGAGTGCCAGCACAGTGTGGGTATTGGCATGCCAAGCGGTGACAATGCCAACTCAGCCTGGTGAGGTCTGTCTCCACAGCCTCGTTTTCTTGATTCCTGAGTCAGGCCCTCGCATGTAGCGGAGGGTTCTAACAACTTCTGACTCGGAAGCACAGGGAGGGTCTTGGCTAACGCGGCACCCAGAGGCAAAGCAAGGGCCCTGAATCCCAGGCCTTTTCCCCAAGCTACCGCTGGCCCTCACTCCCCCTTCTCTGTGAGGTCACAGGCCAGGTCACAGGCCCCCAAAAGTGAAGTCTATTTCAGACCACATTCTGCTCAGCTCCAAAGTACTCCGCAGACCCCAAACACAGACCTTTAGTCTGGCGGGGAACCAAAGCCTGTGTCCTCCCCTTATCCCAAACCCTGCCCTACAGGCATCACACCCCTCAAAGCTTGCAGACACGGCACACACTTTCCGAGCCCATGGATTTTCTCGCTAACCGGTGTGAACACAGAACTCACTGTTGCGGTTCTGAACAGCCCTCCAGGAAGTTCTGCGGGGCTCCTCATTGGGCACCAACACTCTCTGCCCCCCCTCTGCTCTTTTCCCAACTGGGGGTTTGGTCTCCCTCCAAAGCACCCTCCCTATTCTTCACTATTGATTTTTATGACGAGGCATCTGTCTGTGGGTATGTGCACTCAAGTGCAGTACCCATGGAGGCCAGCAGAGGGCATGACATCCTCTGGGGTTAGAATTGCATGGCTTTAAGGAATACAATGTGGGTGTGGGGAACTGAGCTCAGGCCCTCTCCAAGAGCATCAATCACTTGCTCTTAGCCACTAAACCATCTCTACAGCTTCCTATTTTCATTCTTCAGGGATGAGCCCAGACATCACATCCTTGTATCCGCTGTACTTCCAGATTCTCTTGTCAATTGTATCACCAACCACACCCAGTGGCTGACTAGGAAGCTGCCCATCTCATGGACCCCATACTGAGCAAGTCAGCTCACTGCAGGACAACGGGCACTGAAGAATGATTGGGCTCGGGACTATCTACGAATGTGACAGTGATAAACTAAGCCATGCCCTACCATTAGCATCAGGAATGTGAGCAGGTGAGCTACCCACACCCACGTATGCTATTTAACAAGAAAGGTTAGCTGGGCCCAGTGGCCTGGAACTCTCTGCGTAGACGACTCCGCCTCCAACTTGTGGTAATCTTGCCTCAGACTCCCAAGGGAACACCATGCCTGGATAGGCAAGAAAATCTCTTGTGTGTCAGAGTTCAAGGCCCCTCAGAGCAACAGCAAAACCATATGACAAAATAAAATCAAACCGGAAGGCAGTCATGGACAGCAGCAATGAACGCATGGCTCTTTAGGCCTGAAACTTAGCCCCACTCACTTCCTGTATGTCCACCAGCAGAAGCCATGCCGGCCAGGCTGGCCCCTCCCCAGCTTGCACTCATGGTCCAACCCCTCACGCTAGTATTTCCTCACGCCTGCCACGCTTCTCACACGGGGCCTTGCATTGCATCCCTCCCACGGCACCGAGTGACGGTGTCGTTTCCCTCTCACAAACAAGGACCAAGGACGGTGAAGCAGTCAGTCACCAATCCTCCACCATCCGACTTGGAAGCTAGCTAGCCATATAGCTTCACTCTGTAGACCAGGCTGGCCTCGAACTCAGAGATCTGCCTGCCTCTGCCTCCCCACTGCTGGGATTAAAGGCGTGTGCCACCATACCTGCCTTAGATATTTGACTTAAATAAAATACATTCAAATGGCCAATGTCACCTGAACACCACCCCCCACACTCCCCGACCCCTGACAAAGGTTTCTCTGTGCAGTCCTGGCTGTCCAGGAAGTCGCTCTGTAGACCAGGCTGGCCTCGAACTCACAGAGATCTACCTGCATCTGCTTCCCAGTGCTGGGAATAAAGATGTGTGCCACCAGCACCTGAATCACCTGAATTTTCTACACTTGGGGTGATGAGTTTAAAATGTCATCCACAGACTTAGGATACAGCTCAGCAGGGGAATCCTCAGTGACGGGCCCAGAAAGGGAACTCAAGCCATCAGATTTTGGGACAGGTGCCTTTACCCAATGAACCATCCCACTGGGCTAATAAATATAAGTTCATTTGTGTGTATACACACACATGCACCCTGGTATAAGGAAGGAGGTGGGAAGGTAACTCGTGGGAATATATTTTCTCCTTCTATCTTGTGAGTCCTAGCGATCAAACTCTGGTCCTCAACTGCCTTGCCAACGAGCCCCCAGGGACCCACCTGTCTCTCTGCTTACCCCCTAAACACTGGGATTACAAGTATGCACACCACCAGGGAGCTTGTGGGATGGAGCTCAGTAGGTCCCCAGCTTACAAGGGATTACCAACTGAGCCACCTCCCTAGCTTCTGCATCATTTGAGATAAAATCGCATGGAGCCCACGCTGGACTCAAGTCTCTCTGTTACATTAGTTGAGGATGACCTCGACTTCTGACCTTACTGGTTCCGCTTCCCAAGTGGTAGGATCACAGGTTCATACCACCATCACGCCTGGCCCACCTCTGCCTCCTGAGTGCTGGAATTAAAGGCGTGCACCACCACCGCCCGGCCTGTATTTTATTGAGTATTTGCCAAGCCTTGTAGTAAAAGCCAGCCCAGGATCACAGCAACACAGCCAATGTTTCCAGCACCTTCTGGGTGTGGGCTGCAGAGACCAGGATAGGCCAGGTCATGTGAGCATTATCCACGCACTCCATCAGCTGTGACTGAGGCTGAGGCTGACGATGTGACAGCCTAAGGGGAGGGGCAATGGCGTCCAGTAATGGGGTGCAAGAGAAACCCTCCCTGCTCACCTCCAGGAGTTCAACACTAACGAGAGGTATTATTGCCTCAGGGCTCTGTGTTCCCTGCCACTGCTCACAATCGCACATTATTTTAAGCATCTGAGTCCTCATCTGGCCCCTTCCCTACCCCACACCAGCTGGGAAACAGTATCAGATGGATGGCCCTGGCTCCTGTCCCAGCCCCAGTCAGTGGATGGGCCCCTGCCCAAGGCCCACTGGCTTTCTTGGTCTGTAAGATGGGTGGCTGAAGCCCTGTTCACCAGGATCAGGAGACACCTAACAGGAGAGCTGTGGAAAGCTTGCAGATCTGCCTAGATTATCCACAAGTGCGGCTCAGGCCAGCCTAGGTAAACCAGTGAGACCTTACCTGTAGGGTGTGCCCTTATAAAATGACCCATCCCCCCCACCCCCACCCCATCCCCCGCCCAACTCCTACTACAAAAACAAAACAAACACTAAAATCATTAGATCACAAAAGATTCTTATTAACAGTTTTTTGCCTTTGTCATAAATTCAACCCAATAGCCATGTGTACCGCAGAATGAACCAGTCAAGATTTGACACAATCTAATGTGCACAATGGTAATGCATAATCCCAACACGCAGAACAGCCTCCCTGTGCCAGCAACAGAGATGGCAGCCAGATGAGTACCAGCTCTGCTTCCTGGGAACAGCCGACATGCCTTACCATGCCCAGAACCAAACAGATTCTTGACCAACACATTACCACGGAGCTGCACGCTCAGCTCCTCACTGGGGGATTCTAGGCAAGTACTCAATTGCTGGCCATGCCTTCAGGGTCCTCTTACCCCTGTTTCAGCCAGATATGCCTGTGATCCAAACATCCTAGAGGCCACCCAACCTTTTTGGGAGCAAGCCAGACAGGAAGTTGGTCTTTATTTATAAAACTAGAAGCTAGGCATTGTGGTGCATGCAGAGGCGGGTGGATTTCTGTGAGTTCGAGGCCAGCCTGGTCTACACAGTGAGTTCCTGGATAGCCAGGGCTCTAGAGACCCTGTCACAAAGAAAAGCAAACAAGAAAACAAAACTGATCTGTGGCCAAGCGTGGTGGTATGCATCCGCAGTACTGTAGTCATGAAGCTGGGACAGGAGGATTGCTGCAAGTTTGAGGTCACCCTGGCCTACCAATGAGAGACAGACTAGGCAGAGCTCAAAGCGAGACCCTGTCCTTGATGGTGCCCATCCATAGACAGGTGTACCACCACGAGCTACATTCCCAGCCTGTTTTGTATTCAATTCTTCACTATATTTTCCAGGCCGTAGCATAGGAAGGTCTTGGATTTAGGATTCTCCTGTGACAATCCCCACAGAGGTGGAGGTGACAGACCGACAGACTGACACTAGCAGGGCCAATTCTATACACCAAGAATGTAAAACTCAGCACTGGCCAGGCTGAGGCAGGCGGAAATCTGCGATTTAGAGGCCAGCCTGGTCTACACAGTGAGTTCCAGGACAGCCAAGACTATCATACAGAGAAGTTTAACTCAGCCTGACATACAGGGAGCATCTATAAGGAAATAGCTGTTATGCTACGTGCAAGCTACACGTACCTGCATTAGGTTGACGTCACGTATGTAAATGGAAAAGAATATACTCTAGTTGGATCCCCTCTGGTAGAAAATCCTCAAGAAATAGAATTACCAAGTGATGAATTCTGAATCCTAAATTCCACAATACTGACCTGCCAGGCAGAAATGTGCCCACTTGCTACATTAGCGGCAAGAGGCAAGCGACTGCTCTGATTGTACTTGATGCCTGCTTCACGGGGGGGGGGGGGAAACCAATGCCTGGCCCTATAAATCTGTCACGAGCCCACGGCTTGAGAAGTCATGTAGCTCTGGGGGTGGGGAGGCAGACACTACTGTCATTCTGCTTTGTCACACCGTCTTGTGAATGTGTATGAACACCCAGCCTTGGCCAGACAACGCAGCCCGAAACACTGCAACACTGCACGAAGCCCAGGAGGGCTCGGGAGGTCACAGAGGGGGCAGGCTGGATGTCACCCCAGCTCATGCTCTCACCCAGACTGGCCTGCCTCTCACCTGCTGCTCAATCAGTGACAGTAAGACACTCAGCGGGCTCTGTGTGCCAACAACGCCAAGACTCACCTTGAGCGAGGGGATGTCCTCCGCGCGAATGACGAACTCATCCCGCTCCCGGAAGATGCCCTCGCCGCCGCTCTCCCCGGCCTCCTCGTCTGTCTCCCCACACACAGCTGCTGTCTCCTGCTTCTTGGCAAGGTGCAGAGGCCGGGCATCCGGAGGTTCAGGCTCCTCTGGGGATGGGGCAGCAGGCTCCTCTGGAGGGGCAACTGGAGGGGCAACTGTGGGAGCTGGCGGGGGTGGTGGAGGCGGTGAGGGCAGTGCTGGTGGAGGCGGGGGCTGCGGTGGAGGAGGTGAACTAGCCACAGGAGTCACCAGGGGAGCAGGTGAGGGCGTGGCTGGGACTGCGGGTGGGGGCGGGGGTGGGGCAGGCTGAGGCGTTGGGGCAGGAGGCGGGGTGGGCGGGGGCTTCTCTTCCAGCAGAGGGGGCTCTGGGGGGGGGGGAGAGAGCGACAGAGAGGGGGAATCAGATATGTGGTCTGCTCTGGATTTCCCCTGTGTAGCCCAGGCTGGCCTTCACCTCAAATGCTAGTTAGAATGAGTTATGTGCCACTATGCTCAGCTCTAACAACACAAACCCTTGCGCCCCTAACTGCCACTTAGCCCCCAGCAAATCAACAAGTGTTCTTAGGTGTCACTAAAGGTGGACGGGAGAGCAGATGACTCTCTCCTGCAGAGGCCGCACTTCATGAGACCACCACTGACTGTAGCTTCGGATCTCAGAGCCCCTACGGCCCTCGTCAATCCTGGGCTGTCTCTCCAAGCCCTTGAAGCCCTTGTCTAGCTCTCTCATTCCACACCCTGCTACCTCCTAACTCTACCTTATCCCTTCTGTGACTCTCAAGTCCTCAGCCCTCCTAGGACATTCACCATCTTATACAAACCCCTCCCACATCTGTTCTCAGATTATAATGCCACCCACATCTGCCTAGTTCCCGTGTGTGCACAGCTACCTACAGAGATCCTCTGGAATTAGAATTACAGGCTGCTGGGTGTGGGTGCTGGGAACCAAACCTGGGTCCTCTAGAGCCACCGCAGCCTCCCATTACTTTTTCATAGTACTAAGGACAGAACCCAGGTTTTTCACTCATTAGGGTAAACACCATGAGCCCCTTGCCTGGTGGATTCTAGGCAGGGACCCTACCTAGCCCTGACCACACCCAGGCCTCTCTCTATTGACTCCCCAGAGTACTTCTGAGGCTCCTATTCCTTAACAGTTCCTAAAACTTCTGTTGCCCCATTACCTGTCCCTATCACTTACACCCTATTCTGTCTCCAGCATCTTGGGGCCCAGTACCAGGCGCTGCAATTCTTACAGCATTTCTGAGCTCATGAAGAAAAGATGTTCTGTGTGGTGACATATGCCTGTAGTTCCAGCAGAGGCAGAGACAGGTGGATCTCTGTGAGTTCGAGGCCAGCCTGGTCTACAGTGCGAGTTCCAGGACAGGCTCCAAAGCCACAGAGAAACCCTGTCTGGGGGGAAAAAAAGCTCCAGCCAGGTGGTTCACACCTTCAATCCCAGCACTCGGGAGACAGAGGCAAGTGGATCTCCGTGAGTTCGAGGCCAGCCTGGTCTACAGAGCGAGTTCCAGGACAGCCAAGGATATACAGAAACCCAGTCACAACGAAAAGAAAAAAAGGAAGAACTATAAAGGATGTTCCTTCTCAGAAGCATTTTTGAATTTTTTTGTTGTTTTTGTCTCTCAGGAAATCACCTTTGCCACGTGTGTTTGTCTACACAACAGAAAACCTTGTAACACGTAACCTGTCTGCTGATCACTTCATCCCCAGAACACCTGAGAACTCACCAGGCGTGCCATTGCTGTTGGTGCTGGGCAGGCTTGGGAGAGGGGGTGGACCCGAGACTGTAGGTCCAGCGCCTAAGGGTGGCTCCTCTGGTGTGGAAGTATCCTTAGGCCCCGTGAGTGGTGGGTCATCCAGGGCAGAGATGGCCGAGGAGATGCTTTCCTGTAGGTCTCGGTTCTTGGCCACAGAGTCTTCTTCATCAGAGGAGAAAGAGGGCAGCGTCTCCAGGTTCCGCTTCAGCTCTTCATCCAGTCGCTTGCACGGTGAAGGGCAGCCCAGTCCTAGGCCCTCACTCTCCGCAGCCTCTAATGCGCCCCCCAGGCCAAAAGGACCAGAAGGTGCAGAGTGCGTCACGGTGGGTGGGTGGGGCTGCAGGCCTCGGGTGGGCACGGAGGCTGGCACGCTCTTAGGAGGGCTTAGCGGAGGAGTCAGGCCGGCTTGGTAGAGCGGTGGGTGCCGCTTGCCTGACTTGAGAAAGTCGAGGAAAGAGGCCATGAAGCCTGACTTCATCTCCGGCTGCTTCTCCTCTACCTCCTTGATCTTGGCCTCAATTTTCTCCCGGGTCAGGTTGGAATCCAGGCTATTGTGGTCTACACCCGAGACGGCATCGTTGGAAGGCGCTCCCAGACCCTCACCAGCCTTGGGCACAGACAGCTTGATCTAGACATGGGGATAGCAAAGAATCAAGGTCCAGGGGCCCAAGCCCCAGGCCTCCTCCCTCAGATCCAGGGGTCCATATTTTATCCTTCCAAGTCTGAGACCCTGGAGTTCCATAGCCCCTCACTTTAAACCACGTCCAACTCCTTCCACCAGGCTGAGAGCCCTGGGTTTCAATCCAATTGACCTTATTTAAATGGTAGGAGGCCAGGCCAACACTTCCTTCCAGTACCCAGACCTTCCATAGTATTCGGGCACAGGGGATCTGGATGCCCAACCCACCCTTCCATGTTTAAGACTTTAGAAGCTGGGTCCAGCCGGATGGCGGCGATGCACACCGTTAGTCCCAGCACTCAGGAGGCAGAGGTAGGCAGATCTTTGTGAGTTCAAGGCCAGTCTGGTCTACAGAGTGCATTCCAGGCCAGCCAAAACTACACAGAGACCCTGTCTCAAACCCTATTCCAAAGAGAAAAAGATAAAAAAAAAAACAAAAAACAAAACACCCGGTCCTAACACACTTCCTATGAGCAATACATTACAATATTCTATCTCCTAGAGTCACCGGAATTCCACCTGTCTAGTGCTTTTAATGAGGTAACCTCAACTCCAATGCCTAGAGTACCCTGCCACCTTCAACCTCAGATGCTCCAGCCCAACCCTTCCAGGACCCAGTCCCCCTCACCTTAAGTGGTTTCAGGGGCTCCAACCGAGTACTTCCCATTTCCTCAGCCTTCCTGCCTCTGCCCCTTCCCCGGCCCCGAGGTTTCTTGGCCCCATCAGTGGTTAAAGAGGCTGAGGCTGGCCCTGCAATGGCAGGGCCCTCCAGTGGACGAATCCGGGGTCTCCCCCGGGGTCGGGGAGGACCATCACGCTTTGCCTTGGTGGGCTTGCGGCCTCGGCGCCGAGGGCCGTCAGGACCAGGGTTGGGTGGGCAAAAGTCTATATCACCCAGTGGCGAAAGGGCTGGTCGGGAGCGACAACTAGACACCAGATCAGGCAGGCGTCTTGGATTTAGGCGGATGTCTGCGGGCACATCGGCTTTGTCCTCGTCAGCCTCAAACTCATACTCCTGTGCATACAGCTTCTTGGGTGTCTGGAAGGGAGGGTCTCGACGGCGCAGCAGGTGGAAAGAGGATGTCTTCAGCAGCTTCTTTGGCTTGGTTGAGCAGAAGATGGGTGAGGTGAGGCCACCCTTGGGCTCGGAGACAGGTGGTGGCGGCGGTGGTGGCGGTGGCGGCGCCGACTGGTGTGGCCCACTCTGGATCAGGCCCAGTGGCTCTGCATTGACTGTGGAGGGAAGCTCAGGGGGTTTGTTGGGATCCAGGCCCAGGCCTGGAGTCTCTGGCCCCGCTCCAGATGCCCGGGCTCCGCAGTAGGGTCCATAGGGGTCATAAGCGGTGGGGCCAGGAGGTGGACCTGCACCAGTCTTAGGGTCTCCATCATCTTCGGTCTGCCCAGCCTTGCCATAGTCATCAGCTGCCCCTCCACCGAACATCTCCTCCATGGTGGGGAAAAAGCTCCGCTCCTCGTCTTGAAGCAATGAGTCAGGAAAGCAGATAGATGTGAGGGGCACGAACCGTGGGGCCTTGGTTCCTTGAGGGCTGGGGCTTCGGTAGGCACCTGCAGGATCCTTGCCCTCTGAGCTGGGCGGCCCCACACCAGTGTCCCCAGGCCCTGGTGGCAATGGCTCCAGAGCCCCGAGCAATTCTTGCATGGCTCCAGGAGGCTCCAGACTCTCCTCTGGTCGTAAGCGAGGACTCGGGGCTGTGGGTTCGAGGCCATGACTGCGAAGGTGGGCTTCAAGCTGCAGAGGTATAGGCGGCGGCGGCGGCGGCGGCGGCTGGGGAGCCCCGTCCCGGGAGGCTGGCTCAAGGAGGTGGACACCAACTTTGGGCGCACTGGGCGAGGGGCTGGGGGCGTGGCTGAGCACGGAAGGTAGCAGCTGCGGGGGAGGCGGAGGCAGCACCATCGGAAGGTCAGGCCCTCCAGACTCCAAGAGGAGGCCATGGGGCGTGGCCTGGGTGGGCTGGGCCGTGGGCGGCGGCGGGCTCTTCTGCAAGAAGGCTCCCAGCTCCTTGGCGCCTGCTCCATAGTGAACAACTGAGGTGGCTAGCCCCTCGGGGGTCTCACCACCCCGGTCTGGCCCCTTCTTCTTCTCCTTCATCCTCCCCAGGCCCAGCTCCAGTGCAGCCGTGGCGCCCTCATCGAGACTGGCACTGGTCCGGATGACACTTTGCAGGTGATACCTCTGGGGATCTTCCTTGGCCAATTCATATGGTGTACCTGGCGGTCCTCCAGCTCCACCACTGCCCCCAAGTCCCTTAGAGCCATCAGCCGGCCCGTCCTCGCCCACCAAGCCATCTGCCCCCGAGGACCTAGGTGGGCTGGGTGCTTGAAGCAGGTGCTGAATCAAGAACTCTTCATCTTCTGTACGCTCAGTGGTAGCACCACCAGGACCAGCAAGCAGCTCTGAGCCGTCTCCTTTTCCCTTGTAGCCGCCTGCTCCAGCTGCGTAGCCGCTGGCCCCAGGGGGTGCCAGGAATGGAGCTGAAGCTAAGACCGAACTTAAGTATTTGCCGGGGGCTCCTGGAGAGCCGACGCCAGGAGGGCGGCCAGTAGCAGGCGGTGACTGGAGGGGTCGGATGATGTGAGATGGGCTAGCCTCTCCACCACCTCCCAGAGAACTGGGTCCCCAGCCACCTCCATGGCCTGAGAGAGCTGGAGAGTGGCCAGTACTGTAGCTAAGGGAGGGGCTGGCTGTGGGGAGTCCCTGTGAATGGGCAGCAGGCCCAGGGTAAGGCTCACCCTGTACTCCATAGAGCTGACCCTGAAGCTGGTCTGGAGAGTAACTCTGACAGGTAGCTAGGCCAGGGGGTGGGGGACCGCTGGGGGGCTGCGGGGGCCCGCCAGAGTAGCTAGGGCCTTTGCTTAAGTCCTGTGCTTGACCCCCTCCAAACCCTTGCCCATAGGCCTGGGGTCCCAGAAGCCCTTGGGGCTGACCAGGAGAATATGCCTGGCCCCCAGCCCCTCCGGCCCCAGAGGCTTTTCCAGCAGCATAAGCAGCCGGCCCACCCAGGCTCTGACATTTGGGTGTGGCGGTAGATCTCGGTGGCGGAGGCCTGCTGGCGGCCCCTGTGGCTGGCCCATAACCCCCCTTACTTGTCTTGTAACCAGGGGACTGGATAATAGGGCGGTAGCCACCTGCACCCCCAGCCCCACCGGCCCCGGCAGTCTCGGGGCCGGTGGCCCGGCCAGCTGCTCCGGCTGTGGCTCCACTGGGCCCGCCCTTGCTAGGTTCCCCGGCACCTGGAGAAGGTTCCCCGCCTCCTAGAGGGCTGCAAGCCAGGCTGGCCCGGTGGCCCATGGAGGGGTAGCTGCCTCCGCAGCTCAGATAGTGCTGCAGGGAATGGGCTGGGGGTGGGGGTGGGGGCTGGGCACTGGCTGGCCGCTGGTAATGTTTGATGACCGTGTCCTGTCGGGGCAGGGCCCGCTCAGGCGGCGGCCCCGGGGCAGCACCCGAGAAGTTGTAGAGTTGAGGGGAGGACGGTTCGCCAGCAGTGGCAGCAGAAGAAGAAGCCAGCAAGTTGAACTGAGTTGGGAGGTGGCGGGGAGGCGGAGGTGGATCTGGGGGACCGGGACGGTAAGGGGGAGTCTGAGCAGTGCCAAGGCCAGCAGGTCCTAAGACACCACCCCCTGCCAGGCGCTCGAAACCCAACGAAGAGGGCACGGTGGGTGCCTGCGAGGGTTTCAGGTGGAGTACGTCGTGGGGAGACAGGAGCCCATTGGCAGGAGGACTGAATGGTGGGTCCTGGAGGCTGAGAGATGAGGGCACTGGGAAGGGGCGGCTGCCAAAGGAAGCAGGGTGCTGGTAGGCAGACAGGGCAGAGGAGGACGGAAAGGTGCTGGAACCCGGGAGGGCACCAGAGATGAAGAGTTCCGTGGGGCCTGGTGTGTGCATGGCTAGGGATGAAGGAGAAGGCCACAGGTCAGAGGGGACCACGGGACAGCCCTTCCCCAGCCCCCTGGGAACTAGCACTAGACGTACCTGTTTGCCAGGAAGGGCTTCGGAACTGGGAGAGGAGAGACGAGGCGGAGGGGCCAGGCTGGGGGCCCCGAGACTCCAGGGCCGAGATGAGGTTCATGACGGAGGCGTCAGGCCCTGCCGAGCCTGCGTGGTGGAGGCCAGTGTCAAAAAGTCCAGAGAGGCCTGGCAAGGCACAAGAGGACAGGTCAGCCAGGCCGTGTGGAGGCTGGGGGTCGGGAGAGACGGGAACAGAAAGCCCTACACCAAGTGTAGGACAGAATGGCTGCAGAGCAGACGAGCAAACGCGACACTGCGCCTTTCTATCAGTCCTCAAAGAGGCTGAGGCAGGAGCATCAGACCTTCAAAGACAACCGGAGCAACTTAGTGACACCCTGTCTCAAAACTAAAAAAAGAGAGGGATGGGGAGGGAGGGAAGGACGAAGGGAAGAAAGGTGTGGCTAAGTGTAAGGGTCCAGGCTTGATTCCCAGCACCACGGAAGTATCCGCAAAAAGGCAAAAGAGGCAGAAAGCAGGAAAAGACCCATCCAGGAGAACCAGGGGCCAAATAGGACTGGTTTAAAAATCCGAGGGAAGGGAACCAATCAGAGGTGTGGGCGGCAAGGCCACAGCCATGGCGGATGAGGTTACTCTAAGAAAAAAGGGGGCGGGCCAAAGAGTTGGAGCCAATAAGGGAAAAAAAATAAGGAACCAAGGAGCCAAGAGGGTCAAGCAAACTCACAGGGAGAGAAAGGACCGGGATGGGCTGGAAAGAGGAGGAAAAGCCTGGAAGAGAAGGTGGGATTTGGGGGCCCCTGATGGGTAGCAGCCAATAGGAGCGAAAGGGGCGGACTCATAAAGGGCCTGACGAATCCGGTGTAAAATGCAGCAGGGACCAGCAGCTCGAAGGCAACCAATCAGAGGAGAAGTGGCAAAAAACGAGGGCCAGGACCACGGGCAAGGCCAATTAGCAGGGGGCGGAACTTTCAGCAACCAATCAGGTGTCTTGGAGGGCGGACCGCCCCAGCCCTCCGGGATGGGGGCCCGTACCTGCAGGGTGGTGGTTGGTGGCATAGCTTTGTAGTGGGTGGGGGGCCGCGTAGGCCTGGCGGTGCAAGATGTCGGTTTCTGGGTGCGAGGTCCGGGAGCTGCCATAGACCAAGCTGAGAGCAAGAGAGAGATGTCAGAATCGCCTCTCAAGCTATCCTCTGGGAAGAGGGAACCTCCCACTTGAATGGAGGTGTTACTCCAAGGATCCCTGAGATAGCACACCAGGGTATCCAGTTGCTCCATGGGGGCAGCACAAAAAACGACCCTATTCTGGAATCCTTAGGAGTCCCACGTTTGCAAACACAGGCATGCAGGGACAGGGCAAGTCAGGGGAAGAGTCTACAATGGCCAAAGTGAAAGGCGCGATCCTCTCCTGGAACCCTCCCCTACACACACACACACACACACACACACGCCACAACGAAAGGTCCAACCCTGCAAGGACACATGGACATCCCAGGCCCCGCTGGAACAGCACAGACCCTGTATTAGGGAAAGGATCCCAGCCAAGACAGAGCAGGAGGCAGCATGTGTCCCAAATGGGAAGGTGGAGAGGGGACAGGACCCCGGGAAAGTCCCAGGTACCAGTGCTGGCATGGATTGGGTTCATCCCCAGGGGGCTGAAGCAGAGCCAGGTGCATGTACACGCAAGAGTTTAATTCACAAGGGGGGAAGAAGAGGTCCTGAGTGTCAAGTCCCACTCGAAAAAATTGTACTCGCTGGGGAGACCCAAGTGTAGAGGGGGAGGGGCTGAAGGGCAGGCGAAGAGTGAGGGCTCCAACACAAATTAAACAAGAGGCAGGCTCACAGACGAGCATGCCGCTAGCCACGCGTGAAAAGACCCACGCTCACACACGCAAACACAGACGAGGAAAAGATCCTACTCAGCCCCTACAAGGGCCCAATCCCGTGGCCCCGGACCAGAGGGCAAACAGTGCACCATCAACCAGGGTTCTCAGCTTTGAGGAAGGTGGGGAGCAAAAGGGGGCGTGTCCCTAATCCCAGGACCCCCCCAACACACAGAAACCAGCTTAAGAAGGGGGCGGGGCCCCGTGCCCACTCTGCGCGCGGAATTTCTTGGGGGGAGGAGGGCCCGAGTGGCCCAGCCTCACGCAGCCCCGGAACAATAGGACCTGGGAGGGGGTGCGCGCCCCCCCAGGCCTGCAAGCTAATTCTCCTTTCCTCCCACCTTTGCAGCTGCAGAGCCAGGGGCGCCCAGGGGGAGGGGTCAGCAAGCCGGGAATCCAAAGATGGGGGGCAAGTCCAGGCCTTGCATTGCCAATCCTTCCCATCTTCCCAAGGCCTTCCCGGTTCGAATTTGTTTTTGCGCCTTGCCTGCTTCGTTTCTCTTTTGCAAGCCGGAGCTGGCTTTGGCGGAGTTTGCAATTTGCAAACTGGGGCGGCGGCGTTGTTACAAACCCAAAGAAGGCCGCTCCCTTGCAAAAGCCGGAGGGGGAGTTGGCGGTGCACGCGTCGCCGGGCGGGCCCCAGGCCCAGGCCCGAAAGGAACCCCCATCTCTTGGCCCGTTTCTCCAGGTCCCCCTCAGCTTCTTACCTAGCTTTCGCTGACCTCTCGTAACTCCATCCCGCCCCGGCGCCGAGCGGGTCCCCGAAGCCGGCGCTGGGGTAGTTCCTGTCCATGAATTGGCCGCGGTGGAAATTGGGGGGAGGGGGAGGGAGGGGGAAAGGAGGGGGCGCGCGCGCGCTCTCCTCCGCCGCCGCTCCCTCCGCTGCTTTTTTTCCTCCCTTTCTCTCTCTCTCTCTCTTTTTTTTTTCTCTTTGCGGCCACCGAAGGCCCGGGAAGGCCCCGGGCGGGGGAGGGAGGGGGCAGGGACGGAGGGGCGGGCAAAGGAGGGGTGCAGCCGCTGAGCCGAGGAGGGGGGGTTCCCCCTGGAGGAGGGAAAGGGGGGAGGAGGGACCCCGCTGTCTCCGCCTTTGCCCCGGCGCTTGCAAAAGAGAAGGGGGACGCGCGCTCGGGAGGGGGCGTCCCGGACGGCCCCGGAGTGGGTGCAGGCGCTGGGTGCTCGCTCTTTCGCCGCCGCCGCCGCCGCCTCCTCCTCCTCTGCGCTCACGGTGCAGCCATCTTTGCACAAGGCGGCTGGGGGAGGGGGAGGGGAAGGGGGGCGGGCGGCGGGGTGTCTGGCTGCGCTCCGCTTCCTCCCACAATCCCGTGCAAATGCAAAAAAAAGAGAGAGAGAGAGAGAGAGAGAGAGAGAGAGCGACGGAGCACTAGCGGAGCCTGGGAGAGAGAGAGAGAGAGAGGGAGAGGGAGAGGGAGGGCGAGAGCGAGCAGGAGAGCGAGCGCACTGGCGGAGCCTGGGGGTGTAGGGCACAGCGCCTGGACAGAAATCCAGCTCCACCGCGCGCAGATGCGTCCAGGAACGGGGTTCAGTTCGTTTTCATTTTTATTTTCCTCGAATTGCGTTTAATTTTTTTTTTGTCTGTGTGTGTGTGTGGGTTCTTTCTTTTTAAATCTCTTCCTTTTCCAAAGGGTTTTTTTTTTTTTTTTTAAGGTAGACAGCAGCTCAGCTCAACTCCATTTCCCGGGGTACAACACCAGCGTGACACCCCTTTCCCGGGACATATCGAAAGTGCCCTCCACCTCTATGCCGGATTACGAACAGCCCGTGTGCCGAAGTGGGGAAACACACGAAGGTGGGCGCAAGCACGGGCCTGGCTTTCTGCGTGTACAGTCCCCGCGACCCCGGCGGGGCGACGGTCCAGTCGCGTCTCGTCCGAGTTTGCAAAGGAGCCTGCCCACTCCGAGCAAGGGCCGCTGCTCTGGAGAGGTGGGGGAGGCAGGGCCCCGACTCGGCAACGGGACGGCCAGGAACATGCTTGTGTGGTTTTTATCGGTGCGCGGCGGAAGCACGTGTGTCATGGTAGATCTCGGGTCCGACGACCCTGACTCCCCCGGGCACACATTGAAGCCGGCGAGTCGAAGAGGCCTAGCGACTTCCGGAGTCCGCCGTGATCGGGGGCACAGTTCGCGAGCCCGCGCTCTCGGGCAGGTCTTCAGTGAGGCCTTCGGAGGCTACCCGGGGTGGGGGTGGGGAGTGCACAGGGCAGAGTCAAACGAGCCCCCTCCGCCAGGACCACGCTGACCCGCCCTTGGCGCCTCAGCCAATCCCGAACCCTGGAGGCACAAGCCCCACCTCCCCGAAGAGCTGCGCTCTGGCAAGGCTGGTGCACGCCCCTACAGACAATTGCGTAGGGCCCGCCCTGCCCTGCAAGCCCCGCCCCTTACAGGCTTCCCAAAGCAGCGGGACCTGCCCGTGGGGGCCGCCCCTCCCACGCGGCTGCCGTCCTCCACACTCCGTGCCCAGGGAGAAGCCCCACCCAGTACCTGGAGTAAGGGGGCGGAGGGGCATCATGCACCCCCGAGGCCGCTAGCGCCTGCTCGTAGGTGGGGAGGCCTGGAGGTAAGGGTGGACACAAGGGCGTCGGGGGACTCAGGGGGCTGATGAGCCCGCTCCTAGAGGCAGAAAGAGTGGTTAGTATAAAAGGTCCATTGGAGTTGGGCTCCCCTTTTTACGATCACGGGCTGCTCTTGCTGAGGACTCAGGTTCCATTCACAGCACCCACATGGCTTCTCATCTGCAACTCCAGTCCCAGGAGATCCAACCAGTGCCCTCTTATGACCTCTGATTGCACCAGGCATACATGTGGTATACATACATACATACATACATACGAAACACCCAAACACATAAAATAGATCTTTACAAGAAATAAAAAACAAACCTTACATGACCAAGGGGTTACAGAACAAGAGACTGACGTGGAAGGGAGATGACTCAGAAAAGTGCTTCAATAGACGGCCTGATGGACAGACAGGCAGACATGAAAATGAACCGCAAATGTACACTCTCGTCCACAGAAACATCAGGTGAACAGACACCAGGACCAGACAAGACAAAGTTCAGCAGGTCCACACAGAAACATTTAGTTCCAGAGTTTCCCAAATCCACTCTTTTATGCATAGTCTCCCAGACTGGCTTCACACTCAGCAACCCTGCCTAGCCTCCCGAGCATTGGGATTGCATGTGTGAGGCACTAAGCCCAAACCCATTCCTGTAGATCTTATTTTTATATTTAAAATACAGTTGTGTATTCTGTGTGTACGTGTGTACATGCATGTGTGTGCGCGTGCGTGTGTGCACGCGTGCGCGTGTGCGTGCAAACAAGCACATACCCACACACAAATGATGGTCAGAGGACAACTTGGGAGAGTGTGTTTTCTCCTTCCACCATGTGAGTCCTTGGACTAGGACTCAGGTTTTCACATTTGGGGGCGCCCAGGACCCAGGGCGTCCTGTGTCCCGGCCCTTCATGGGCATCCTACCACTGATCTGCACCCTGGCCTCTCTTTTCACATTTTACTTTGAGTTACCCAGGCTAGCTTGGAACTCACTCACAGGGAAGAGGTCTTCAGGATTTCTAGACCCTCCTGCCATTGCCTCCTAGGTTCGGGGATGACAAAGCACCCCGACACCCAGCTACTAGTCTAAGACACCCTGTGAGGTGTCTTACATCTAGACAACTCACAGCTCATACAAACACATGCTGTGACCTGTACCCGTGGCCTGTACCCGTAGAAAAGACTGTGCCACCCACAGCTGTGGCCCACAGGCTACACAGTGACACTGAGACCTGGCACCCAAAAGACGAAGAGGTATCAACTTCCTAACAGACAGGCAGGAATGGCCACAGACTTACTGGCCGCCATAGGTCTGTGGCTCCACGCTCTTCATCACTGGTCTCTTGCGCCAGACTTTAGCCCTGCTCAGATCGAGCCTCTTCCCTCCCAGTTTCCTCTCAATCCATCCCACACACTCCCTCCTCCTTGAAGCCCCCTTACTCTTGCTGACAGGACTCCTGGACTCTGAGGCGGCGCCGTCGTCGGTAATACAGATACCAAAATGCTCCCAAGCCAGCCAAAATGATGAGCAGGATCCCAGAGGTCAGTCCTACCGCCAGGCCTGCGACATCTACTCGTCCACGCCCTGTGGGTAGAGGGTACCAACCATCCAGGGGCCACCATCTCCTCCAACATCTCAATTCCTTTCCCTAAGGGCATGTGCTAAGGCCCAGTGGTGGTGGCTGCACACACCTCTAATCCCAGCCCTCAGGAGGCAGAAGCAGGTGGATCTCTATGAGTTCTGAGGCCAGTTTGGTCTACAGAGTGAGTTCCAGGACAGCCAAGGCTACACAGAGAAACCCTCTAAAAATAAATAAACAAACAAACATAAGCAAGGCAGATAGATCTGAGACTCCCTCCCTTCCTGCTCCTGTGGCCTCAGGCAACAAACTGTGGCTTTCTCAGAGTCTCTGTTTCCTGCTGTGCAGAATGGAGACATGAGCCCTACCATGAGCCTTAGATCACTCATTAAGATCTAAGCAGGGAGGCCCGGCTTTGGTGCACACCTTTAATCCTAGCACTCGAGAGGCAGGCGGATCTCTGTGAATTCCAGACCAGCCTGGTCTACAGAGCAAGTTCCAGGACAGGCTCCAAAGCTACAGAGAAAACCCTGTCTCAAAAAATAAACTGAGCAGAGAGTGATGGCCCCAACATGCCATCTCACCTACTTGGGTGAGTTCAAGGTCAGCCTGGGCAAGTTAGTGAGACGCTGTCACAAAACGAATGAGAAGATAATTGAATTTGGGGTGTAGCAGCTGGGTATTGCAGTTGGCAAGTATTCATAAGGCCCTGGGTTCATCCCCACCACTGGGGAGGGGAGGGGAGGGGAGGAAGACAGTTAACTGCAAACACATTAATGTGTACCTTCTATTAAACTGGGTTGTGTTGGTGTAGCACAAGAGGAAGGGCCATTCTTTAGGAAAGCTTCGTCATTTACAAGGATAACGACGGATAAATGGATAAATTGGAGGACACCCTGAAATATGGAGGTGTTGACTTACATGAACCTGAGCCTAAGGTGCAGACCCCTTCGACAAACATATGGAGCCAAAGGAGACTTCAGCATCCCTACCCTCAACTTGATTTTGTTTGCTTTAGGCTCTTTTTAGTTTTAAATAATTTCATATACTTTTTGTCATGCTGAAGATTGACCACCTCCTGTTTTTGTTTTGCTTGGTTTGGTTTTTTTTCCAGACAGGGTTTCTCTATGTAACAGCCTGGCTGTCCTGGAACTCCCTCTGTAGACCAGGCTGGCCTCGAACTCACAGATATCTGCGCGTCTCTGCCTCTCGAGTGCTGGGATTAAAGGCATGTGCTGCCACTGCCTGGCTGAACTTCTGCTATTTAAGAAAGATTTATTTTTATTGTATGTATATGTGCACCACATTCATGTCTCATGCCGTAAGAGATCAGAAGAGGGTGTTGGATTCCTGGAATTGGATTGATGACCACCATGTAGGTCCTTTGCAAGAACAGCAAGTGTTCTTAACCCCTGAACCATCTCTCCAGCCTCCTGTTGATTTCCTAAATCACCTATTTTATTTGCATTTGTGTGTATGTGTGTGGAAAGCAGGTGCACGGAGGTCAAAGGAAGATATTGGACTCTCTGGATCTGCTAGAGTCATCACCAGTAGTGAGCACCTAACTAGGGTTCTGGGAACCAAGCCCCAGTATTCTGCAACAGCAACAAGAATTATTATTATTATTATTTGGTTTTGGGGGGCAGGATTTCTCTGTGGCTTTGGAGTTCATCCTATAACTAGCTCTGTAGACCAGGATGGCCTCGAGCTCACAGAGATCTGCCTGCCTCTGCCTCTGCCTCCTGAGTGCTGGGACTAAAAGCGTGCGCCACCACCGCCCTGCACAACAGGAATTCTTAAGTGCTGGGCCATCTCTCCAGCCCTTACTGCTGATTAAATAGGTGTGTGTGTGTGGTGTGTGTGTGTGGTGTGTGTGGTGTGTGTGGTGTATGTATATGTGCATGTGTGTGTGGTGTGTGTATGTGTGTGGCACGTATGTGTGTGTTATGTGTGTGACACGTATGTGTGCATGGGTGCATATGTGTGCTTGTTGTGTGTGTGTGTGGTGTGTGTATGTGTGTGGCATGTATGTGTGATATATGTGTGTATGTGTGTGATGCGTATGTGTGCATGGGTGCGTATGTGTGCTTGTGTGTGTGCTTGTTGTGTGTATGTGGTGAGTGTGTGTGGTGTGTGCTTGTGTGTGTGTGTGGTGTGTGTGGTGTGTACATGTGTGTGTGTGGTGTGTGTATGTGTGTGGCATGTATGTGTGATATATGTGTGTATGTGTGTGACGTGTATGTGTGCATGGGTGCGTGTGTGTGCTTGTGTGTGCTTTTGTGTGTGTGTGTGTGTGTGTGTGTGTGTGTGTGTTGACCACAGTTCAACCTTGGATGTTTTTCACCAAAAGTTATATACTTTGTTATTTTTCCATTTAATTATTTATATGTGTGTATCTGTGTTCATATGTGTGTGAAGAGGTCAATGGACAACTCCCATAAGTCAGTTCGCCCCCTCTACCATGTGATACCCAGGGACTGGACTCAGGTCATTGAGCTTGGTGACAAGCGCACTCTCCTCCTGAGCAGTCTCAAGGGACACCCTGTTTTTCCATTTTTATTGTTTTAGAAAGGTTCTCTCATTAGGGAGGGGCTCAGTGACTTAGGCAGCTGGTTATCCGTGAGCCCTCCGGTCTCTATTCTCACACAGCGGGATTGCAGAGGTAGGCCAGCATTCCTGTAGACTCCGGGGATAAATGCGGGTCTACATGGCAAGCATTTTACCAATTGGTCTCTCCCTAGCCTTTGTTTTGTTTCATTGAGACATGGATTCTCAAACTGGCCACAGGCTTGGTATGGGGCAGAGGCTGGCCTTGGATTCACAAGCTGCTTCTACCTCTGGAGTAGCTGGGCTTGCAAGGCCAAGGCCAGGGCCGTCAAATCTGGCTACCACCCATCTCCACCTCCAACCTTGTTTTAGCTTGCAGTGAGAAGACAGGGTTCCAAAGTCTGGCAGATTTCAGGTGATCCAAGGAGCCACTAGGCCTCGGTAGGATGGTAGAAAAGGAGCTATCTCCCCTAGCAACCGGTTCCACTGTGAGTACTCCAGCAGAGACCTAGGGCCTGTTGCTAAGGTGCATCCACCCCTAGCAACCAGGCCATTAGGGGGTGGGGCAGCTGGTGCCCAGAGGGGGGTCCTCCAGCTGGGCGGGAGGCCCTGGTCCTCCAGCTAGGTACGGTTGCTAGGGAGAAGGCCTCCTTAGCAACCAGACAGGCTGTGGCTGGCATGGGGCTTTGGGGGAGGGGAAGCCAGCCAGGTAGTGCTTCTGGCTTCCTCTGTCTGGCCTGGCCAGGGCCCTGTTGCTAAGGAGCAGCCCCCCCTTAGCAACAAGGCTCAAGCCAAGATGAGGGCTTCAGAACTCGGAGGAGGGGGCTGGTGTAGGCAAACTGGACAGGTGAGAATGGCCAGGCTTCAGGCCCTAGCTCTGTTGCTAGGGAACAGCCCCACTAGCAACCAAGATGCTTGTGAGGGGCTGGGGCTCTGGAGTCTACAGAAGGTCCCAGGTGAGTCTGTCCTTCTGATAGGCCCCATGGCAATAACCCTTTCTTCCATCTGCCCACCCACATCCCCCTCCTGGGGGCTTGGGCCCTCCTATAAATGTGAATGCGGTTGTGTTGGGTCTCTCAGAGCAGGGTCATAATGGCCTTGTCAGCCATCTCTGGGCAGCATGGAATTTGAGGGAAGGTGGTCCTTGTATGTGTGGTGGAGGCTTTGGACTAAACCCCAGGGCTAAGGGCTGCTTCCCCAGTGTGAACGAGAGGGCTGAGTACCACTCACCTCCCTTGCCATTGTAGGCATAGCTTTCCCAGAAGCGCTCCTGGAAGGATTGGAGGGGAAGAGAGGGGAAAGAGGCCACTAAACATGAAACACCCGCGCCCGCGCCCGCACACACACCCGCACCCACACCCACACCCGCACCCGCACCCACACCCACACCCGCACCCACACCCGCACCCGCACCCACACCCGCACCCACACACACACCCGCACCCACACCCGCGCCCGCGCCCGCACCCACACCCACACCCGCACCACACCCACACCACACCCGCACCCACACCCACACCACACCCGCACCCACACCCACACCACACCCGCACCCACACCCACACCACACCCGCACCCACACACCCGCACCCGCACCCGCACCCGCACCCACACACACACCCGCACCCGCGTCCACACCCGCACCCACACCCACACCCACACACACACCCACACCACACCCGCACCCACACCCACACCACACCCACACACACACCCACACCACACCCGCACCCACACCCACACCACACCCACACCCACACCACACCCGCACCCACACCCACACCACACCCGCACCCACACCCACACCACACCCGCACCCACACCCACACACACACCCACACCACACCCGCACCCACACCCACACCACACCCACACACACCCGCACCCGCACCCACACCCGCGCCCACACCCACACCCGCACCCACACCCACACCACACCCGCACCCACACACCCGCACCCGCACCCGCACCCACACCACACCCACACACACACCCGCACCCGCGTCCACACCCGCACCCACACCCACACACACACCCGCACCCGCACACACACACACACCCGCACACACACACACCCACACCCGCACACACACACACACCCGCACCCACACCCGCACACCCGCACCCACACCCGCACCCACACACACACACACACCCGCACCCGCACCCACACCACACCCGCACCCACACACACACCCGCACCCGCACCCACACCCACACACACCCGCACCCACCCACACACACACCCGCACCCGCGCCCACACCCGCGTCCGCGCCCGCGCCCACATCCTCACCGTCAGTGTGTTGTCCTCAAAGTACTCCCGGGCTTCTTCCCAGGAGCACCTCTCCTCCAGACACTCCCTTTCCAGGTTCCCAGGGGTCAGCAACTCCAGGTCCCAGTGGTTGGCCCGAGGAATCCGCCTGTGGCCAACTAGGAAACTCTGGGCCTCTGGGGAGTCCAGGAAGATGTCAAGAACTAAGGACATCAGGGTCAAAAAAGAGAACCCTTAGGATTGAGGACAAGGATGATAAAGAGCTGTGGGGTTCTGGCGGCATGCGCAAGGAGGGCCAGGGAATACGGGAGGAAAAATGGACTATGAAAATCTATTTCTGAGCAAGTTGGGTTGGGGCCTGGACTTATGGGTCTGAGGGAAAAGGCTGGGGTCTCAACTCCTGGATCTGAGTGAGAAGGCCTGGGGCCCAGGAAGCCAGGCAGAATCCTGGCTAGAGGAAGGCAGAAATTAAACCTCTGCAAGGCTCTTCCCCCACTCACCTTGGTTTTGCTCTCCATGAGGTAAGGTGTCCAGGCAGGTGGCCAATCCCATGTAGACTACGAGCAGGAAAGGATGGCCCATCATGTTGTTTGCACTCACAAATGGCAATGCCTGAGTAGCAGAGGGAGGCAAGGACTCCCTGCCTGGACTCTGCAGTCAATGAATGAAACAAAAACCAGCATTGAACCTGCATCAGCTCATCTTAATTTCCAGGACCATCTGATTACTCCTGCCATTCTGTAGATGAGGATATTATGTCACAGGTGGTACCAGGAGCTCAGAGACGGCAGGGCCCTCCCAATGATGAGCACAGAGTTGGTGTGCTCCCTTTTTTTAATGCCTCTGCTGTACCCACAGTACCCGTCACAGGTCTAACACATTTTAAACAGGTTCATCTTCAGTCCTGATCCATTCCAACTTGGCAGATTCCATTCCAAGTCAGCGTCTCTCTGCCCGTTGCCTCATCCACCCTCAGAGATCAAAGATTACAGGACAGACAAGATACTAAGTTTTGAGGTCTGAAGGCTTGAGGGGACAGGGGGGTCCTGTATTCCAGGTCCCAGGGTCTCAGGGCCCCAAGTTTCTAGATCCCAATGGTGTGGCAAGTCGAGTCAGGACACCGGAGCGCCCCCACCCCACCCCCAAGTTTCTCTGAGAGCATTATTCACTTACCTGCCCAGACCTGAGAGCCCCGTCTCTCTTCTTTAATGAAGACCCCTGGGTCAGCAGGAACCAGTTGTGACAAGGGGTGGGGGGAGGGGAGGGGAGAGGGAGGAGGGGTGTTTCACTTTCGGTAACTAGGCCCGGTCCTGGCTTCTGACAGGGGGGCGGGGCTACTGATTACCTACTCTGGGAGGGACTCAGGTAAGGGACAAAGTACTTAAAGGAACCTTAGGGCCAAGGGCTTCGGGGACATGGCCCCACACAGAAGCAAGACTTTCTTTTCCTACGCTATAGAGGGAATCTCCTCCTTTCTCCCTTCCCAGCCAGGGTCTCTGCCTACAAACAGTTTGCTTGGCAGAGCCAGGAAAATAAATCTCGGGTCTCTGGAGATCTACAAACTGGTGGGAACGGAATGCTTTGGATCCTAGAACAACTGGGCGGTGCCACAGTAAATCCGCTTTCTGACAAGTGACTTGAACAGCTTGGCCTCGAGATCTTCTGACTATTGCTCTTTCAATATGTGCAAAGAAGAGTTCTCACTTAAGTCGTCTCTTAAGATGCACCGGGAAAAATAAGCATATATCTGGGAAAGTGGGTCTCAGAATCTTGGGCGAAGGAGTTAGTTTTTAAACTGAGACTGGAAGAGGCTCAACGCAACTGACGCACTTTGCCTAGTGCGGGCTAAGCGGTCTCCTATATTTAAGACACTTTAGCTTTGCGGAACCTTCGAGTTGTTACTCACGTTTCCGGGGGGCTGGAAGAGAAGAAGAAAGGATTTCCCAAACCAGTCCAAGCGCCTCCGCAACTAGGGGCAGTATTATTTCCGGTTTCTACGCCGAGCGGAAGTGGGTGGAGTGGAGTGGAAAAATACAGTACTCTTTTCCGGTTCGGGACACAGTCGACGCAACGCTGGGTCGGATAACCGTTTCTGAGGTGAGCCGCAGGCGGTCTGGGGTCGCGTCGCTAAGATCCCTTGTTGGGGTGGGATATTTGAACTTCCGAGGGACACAGGATAAGGTTGCGCACCCGACTTTCTGCCAATCATTAATAGAGCGTTCTGGACTCCCTGAGTTGAAAGCTGAACTACATCTCCCAGCATGCCCTGCAATGTGTTGCGCTCATGCCGGCCGCTCTTAGAAACTGTAGTTCCGCGGTGGAAAAGCGATTGGTCCCAGTGCAGGGAGGAACGTGGGACTCCCTGGATGAGTGAGAGTTGAGACAGGATTCGTCAATCCGCTTCAGTTTTCCAGACAATGGCGAGGAGGCGAGGAGAGTAGTGGATTAGGCCCCTGCAGGACCCTTGAAGCAAGTGAATTGTTTTACCTGAGACAGTCTCACGAGATAGCCCTTGCTGTTCCAGAACTCACTTTGTAGACCAAACTGTCCTCAGAGATCGCCTGCCCATGCCGCCCCGAGTGTTGAGATTAAAGGTGTGCACAGCCACCCCAGCCACTTATTTTCATGTGTTTGTTTTTTATTTTTATTATTGTTGTTTTCGAGACAGCCTTGTGTAACAGCCAGTTCCTGGCTGCTCTGGAACACACTTTGTAGACCAAGCTGGCCTCGAACTCAGAGATCCACCTGCCTTTGCCTCCCAAGTTCTGGAATTTAAGTCGTGGCCCTACCCAGCGATTGCTTTATTTTATTTTATTTTTTGAGACAGGCTTGCATGCAGTCCAGGATGGCATCAGATTTTACTATGTATCTCTGTAGGGAGATTAAGCTTCATTTAAAATGGGCATGGTAAACACATCGTTAGTCTCGGCCCAAGGGAGGCAGAGGTAAGTGTACCTCTCAGATTGAAGCCCGCCTGACCTACATATGGTGTTTCCAGCCAACAAAAGCTACAGAGTGAGACCCTGTCCAAAAAAGAAAAAAAAAATATTTATTTTTATTTTATGTTAATGAGTAGGGTTTTTCTTAGTTTGTTTTTCAAGACAGGGTTTCTCTATGTAGCCTTGGCTGTCCTGGAACTCACTAGACCAGGCTGGCCTAGAACTCACAGGGATCCACCAGCCACTGCCTATGCAGGGATTAAAGGTGTGCGCCACCACTGCTCAGCTCAGATGAGTGCTTTGCCTGCATGTATGATTGTACACCACTTAAATAAACTGCCTACAGAGGCCACAAGAAGGGCCCTGGAGTTCGTTGTGAGCTGTTCTGTGTGTTAGGTATCAAACCCAGGTCCTTGGGAAGAGCAGCCAGTGCTCTTAGCCTCTTCACTTAGCCTCCTCTGCCTCTTTGTGTGTTTTTGTTATGTTTTTGAGATGGGGTAGCCCTGAAATTACAAGCATTCACTCTTAGCTCCTGTTCTTATTCCCAGTGAGCTTTATTGGGATATGATTCACATAATATATACTTTGCCCACTTAAAGCAAACAATTTAGTGGTTTGTAGTGTGTTCACAAAGTTGTACGGACATCACCACTAACAATTTTAGAGCATGCTCTCTGGGCGTGGTAGCACACACCTGTAATCCCTCCAGCTCCAGGGGATCTAATTCCCTCTTCTGGCCTCCAAGCGCACCAGGCAGGAACCTGCCACAGAGGCAGGAGAATCAGAAGTTCAAGGTCATCTTCAGGCTGCATAGACAGACCCAGATGCCAAGCTGGGCTAAATGAGATCCTGCCTGAAAACAATTTTAGGACGTATGTAATAGTCTGTCTGCAGTCTAGCGCCTTCTGTCTTGACCACCCCCGTCCTTGGCAGCCTCTGAACTCCTGTGAATTAGCCTAGTCTGCGCATTTCTTCTAAATGCAGTCATGTAGTATGTGGGCTCCTGCGGCTGCCTTCTCTCACTCGGCATGTTGTTTCTAGGTCCCTCCATGTTGTGTCTTGATACCCTGTTGTGGATGAATAGTATGTGTTGTATGAGACACACCACATTTTATTTCTCTGCCAGTTGATGGGCCTTCAGAGTTGTCCTACTTTCTGGCTGTTCCAGGTGCTGCTTTGACATTCATATACTAGGTCAGTGTGGGAGGGGGTTCAAGACAGGGTTTCTCTGTGGCTTTGGAGCCTATCCTGGAACTAGCTCTTGTAGACCAGGCTGGTCTTCAACTCACAGAGATCCACCTGCCTCTGCCTCCCTAGTGCTGAGTCCAAAGGCGTGCGCCGCCGCCGCCGCCGCCACCACCACCACCACCACCACCACCCAGCGTTGATTTTTTTTTTTCTTCAAATTATTTATTTTTGCCTGCGTGTATGTCTGTGTGAGGGTGCCAGGTCTCCTGGACCTAGAGTTACAGACAGGTGTGAGCCGCCATGTGAGTGCTGAGAATTGAACCCAGGTCCTCTGGAAAGCAGCCAGTGCTCTTAACCTCTGAGCCATCTCTCCGTCCCCCATTCTCACTTCCTAACCGTTGGTTGGTTACACAGGGTTGTGACAGTAGGGTGTGAACTGCTTCTTCATTGTGGTTTTCATTTTAATTTTTGCATGTGTGCACACGCGTGTGCACACGTGCTGTGTAGTGTTAGGGATGAAATCCAGAGTGTGTCTCTCTGGGTGTACTTTGGTGTCCACAGAGGCCAGAAGAAAGCACTGGATTCCTGGAGCTGGGGTTACAGGTGGTCCTGAGCGGCAGACCCGGAGCTAGGAACAGCACACTGGCCCTTGCGAGAGCATCAGGAGCTTTTAATCCCTGAGCCCTCTCTCCAGCCCCAGACTTTGCTTTTGGTTGGTTTTTTGGTTTTGGTTATTTGAGGCAATGTTTCTCTGTGCCTCTCCTCTCTCTGCCTGGAAGTCCCGCCTACCCTCTTCCTGCTTAGCTTTGACCATTCAGCTCTTTATTAAACGAATCAGCCTTGGCAAAGATGATCTTCACACAAAGATTATCATACAGAGATCCCAGGTCTGATTTCCAACATTCACATAGCAGCTTGCAATCATCTGTATTCCAATCCCAGGGGATCAGACATACATGCCGGCAAAAACCATACACATAAATAAAAATAAAGGTTAAATTTTTAACATTAAAATAAGTTTTTAGCTGTGCAGAGGCAGGCAGATCTCTGAGGCCAGCCTGATATACAGAGTGAGTTCCAGGACAGCGAGGGCCACACAGAGACACCCTGTCCCGAAAAAAAGAAAGGAAGGAAGAACAGGAAAATGCCCCTTGGGCCTGGAGAGATGGCTGAGGGGTAAGAGCACCAAGACTTGGTTCCCAGTCCTCCCTTCCCCCACGTCCACAGCTGTTACTTCAGCCCCAGGGAATCTGAAATCCTCTTCTCGCCCCTGGGCACCTGAAAATGCTTGGCAAAACACACACATAGACATACAGAAACAAAAGGGAAATCTTCAGGAGAAATGTCCCCTTTGCAGCTGTCCCCCGTGTAAAGAGGGAGTGTCTCACCAGCCTAGCAGGGTCCTCTGCCCATGGCCAAGAGATGCCAGCCAGCCAGTGCCAAGTACTGCTCAGGGTCAAGGCAGCTGGCGACTAAGAATAAAGCAGGAATTTGCCTATTAGGTCAACAGGGAGCAGAAGCCCAGGGGACTGGCAAGTGGGTGTGAGCGAGAGCAGGCAGCAGGTGCCGGACAGCTGGGGGCTGGGACGATCTCAGGAGGCCTGGCAGGTAGATGGCAAGGGCATCTACCTCCCTTCCTAGACAGGCGTGGCATCATCTTCCCAATTGCCTAAGCTGACCTAAGCGTCCTCGTGAGCCCAGGCAGCCTGGTAGTTGTTCATAAAATTCTTACTATATTTTATTATTTATGTGTGTGCACGTGAGAATGTGCATGTATGCCTGCTTATGAGGGAGCAGTGTATGTGTGCGTGTGCGCGTGCATGCGTGCGTGCAGTCAGAGGACAGCTTTTGGGAGGCTCTTCTCCCCTCCCACTGTGGGATCTTGGGAAGAAATTCAGGTCATCGGGTTTGTTCATATAAAGCACTTTACCCATTGAACCACGTCATGGCCCATGCTTGCATGCCCTTGGCTGCGCTTGCCCTGGGGACACCCTGACTGCAGGGATTCAAGACACCTTTCTAGAGTGAGGGGAATGTGCTGGATCCCACTAGGATGGCATCGAACTGAAGATGGGTGTGCACTGGGGCTGGGTAAGCGGCTCCTGGGTTAAGAGCACTTCTGCTCTTCCGGACAACCCTCATCCGGTTCCCAGCACCCAAGTCAGGCAGCTACAGTTCCGGTAACTGTAGGGCTCTGTTCTGAGGGGTCACCCGCTTCTGGCCTGTTTGGACATCTGCATTCACGTGTTCACACATAGGTACACATAGAAATCATCCAGACCTGTTTGCCAGGCTGGTTTGTTGCTTGTGACTGACCCTGTCCTACGGAGCCATGGCACACCTCTCTCCACAGCCCCCGCCATTGCCTCCAGGGGACTTTCTGCATATTGCTGTGGTGTAGGGAATACAAATGCTCAGAATTTCGGAGTTAGGCCACATACTGTGGCGCACACCTCTAATCCCAGCACTCAGAAGGTAGAGACAGGGATCGCTGAGTTCGAGGTCAGCCTAGTCTAATGGAGTGAGTTCCAAGACAGCCAGAGCTACATAGTGAGAGCCCACCTCAAGGGCAAAAGCGTGGAATTAACGTCTCTTACTCCTTTTGTTTTCATCCCCTCAGAGGACGCTTGCATGACCCTGTTCTCAGCCAGCCGTAGGGGCCTTCACCTCCAATCCCAGCGCTTGGCTGGCAGCAGGGAGTATCTGCTGTCAAGGCCAGCCTGGCCTACAGAGTGAGTTGTGAGTTGTAGGGCAGCCCAGGCTACACAGAGAAGCCTTCCCAACCCTCCCCTCACTAAAAAACAAAAAGAATCTTTCCTCTCCTTGCGCCACGAGGGTCCTGGTCTGGAACTTGGTGTTAGGCTTCGTGGTGAGCCCTTTACTCTGAGTCAGCTCCCCACCATTGCGCTAAGTAGCCGTGGCTGGCCCAAAACTCTAGGTGAAGATTTATGTTACATGTATGAATGTTTTGCCGGCATGAACATGCGTGCTTGCTGTCTCTGGAGGTCGGAAGGTCATTGGATGCTGTGTGGAATTAGAGTTATAGACGCTTGTGAACTGCCATGGGGGCTGAATCGACGGCTTCTGAGACAGCAATAAGTACGCAGCTGAAGAGATGACCCAGTGCTTAGAGCCCTGGTTCTTTTTCAGAGGACCCAGGTCAGTTCCCAGCAGGGGAATTCCCACATGGCACGGCGTCTGACCCCCCTCTTCTGGCTCCCTGGGGCACACATCACAGACATACAGGCAGGCAGAGCTGTAGCCCAGCTGGTCTTGAAGCCACCATACAGGTCCATGGGGAACTGTAGTCTTTTTGGTTTTTTGAGACAGGGTTTCTCTGTGGTTTTGGAACCTGTCCTAGAACTCCGCTCTGTAGACCAAGCTGGTCTCAAACTCACAGGGATCCGCCTGCCTCTGCCTCCCGAGTGCTGGGATTAAAGGCGTGCGCCACCACCACCAACCACCACCTGGCAGGTCTTCTCTATAGGGACAGCATTTCTCAGCTGGAGGTAGCTGGCTCAGCTGGGCCTTTCTTGGTGACAGTCACAGGAAACTAGTGAGGTATGAGGAAAAACTAGCTCTCATTCCAGGGGATCTCATCCTTCCTCTGGCCTCTGCACACACCAGGCACACATGTGCTACACAGACATATATGTAGGCAAATCACTCACACAGATGACAGACAAATCTTTAATAAAACAGATTTTATCTTTTAAAACATGTATTCAAAGCTGAGCAGTGGTGGCCCATGCCTTTAATCCAGGCAAAGGCAGGTGGATCTCTGAGTTTGAGGCCAGCCAGGCCTACAGGGCAAGTTCCAGGACAGCTCCAAAGCAATACAAAAACAAAACAAAAATACTAAAGAGTTAGGCTGTGGTGGTAGCACGTGCCTTTAATCCTACTGCTCGGGAGGCAGAGACAGACAGATCTCTGAGTTTGAGGCCAGCCTGGTCTACGGAGTGAAAAGTAAAGGTAAAAAAGGGTAAAATAAATTGCTTTTTTTTTTTTTTTTTTTGTTTTGTTTTTTTTTTTGTTTGTTTGTTTTTTTGATAGATGCTTTTTTCTCTGTGTTGCCCTGGCTGTCCTGGATCTAGCTCTGTAGACCAGGCTGGCCTTGAACTCAGAGGTCACCTGCCTGTCTCCTGAGCACTGAGATTAAAGGGTGCACCACCACCCACCGACCACGGTACAATGAGGACCCGCCTGCTGGTGCTGGTGCTGGGGGGTTGACACTAAAGAGGAGGTGTCCCCTACTGTTTTCTGTTCTCAGAAATTGTGTGTGCAGGTCTGCACCCTACAGCAGGCATGCGGAAGTCTGACAACTTTGTGGCCTGGCTCTCTCCTTCCATGCTTCATTTTCAAAGATAGTAGAGTGACATTATTTTGAGCCCTCTCTCCACTCTGGCTATGTTGTTAGTAACGATTGCAGCTCTTTAAGAAGACCTGGGTTCCGGCCCGCACCCACACGGCTGCTCGCAGATCCAGAGGGTCTGCCGCCTCTTCTGGCCTCTGCAGGCACTCCGTGCACACGATACAGACTCAAACGAGTAGACACACACACACACACACACACACACATTTTTTAAAAGCCAGAGTTTTCACACACACACACACACACACACACACACAAAACATTTTTTAAAAGCCAGAGTTTTGCCAGGCGGTGGCGGCGCACGCCTTTAATCCCAGCACTGCGGAGGCGGAGGCAGAGGCAGGCGGATCTCTGAGTTTGAGCCAGCCTGGTCTGCAGAGCGAGTTCCTGTCTCAAACATGAAAGGGAGAGGCTCTCCCTCCCCGCGGCAGACAGGGCGCTGTGGCCGGAGGCTGTGGCAGGCTGCTTGAACGGGCTCCGGGGGCCGGCTGCGGGCTGCGGGCTGCGGTAGTTGTCGCTGGGGTCACCGCAGCCCGCCCCCGCCCCTTCCCTCTACAGGATGACCCGGCATGGGAAGAACTGTACAGCGGGAGCTGTCTACACCTACCATGAGAAGAAAAAGGACACAGGTGCGCCCTGGGGCTGCTCCATCCCTGCTCTTTTCCCCGCCAGTGGCCTCTTTTGCCTCCTGTCCTCTAAGGATGGTGGCCCTTGAGGCTCAGCTAGTACATACCATCCTACTTAGGTCCCCTCTCCTCCCAGCCATGCCCAGACACCACCTTCGCAGAAAGGGCCACTGAGTGTCACAGTGGTTCCCACCCCAGGAGAGGGGAGCCAGCCTTGAGCCTCCCCACCCTGCCGTGGGGAGTGAGGCCACCTAGCCGTGTCTTCCTCAGGGTCCGCTCAACCCCACATTCCCTTGGGCATTTGGTGAAAGGCACGTCCCCATCCATCGCCACCTTTCTCTGTCCCCAGCGGCCTCGGGCTATGGCACCCAGAACATTCGACTGAGCCGCGATGCTGTGAAAGACTTTGACTGCTGCTGTCTCTCGCTGCAGCCCTGTCATGACCCTGTGGTGACGTGAGTGGGGGAGGGGCAGCGGGGCAGCTGGTGCGGGCGGGTCTAGCAGTCACTTAACCTCTCGGGGCTGCAGCTCTCCAGAGACAGGCAGCTGCTTGACCACCGAAGGTGCTAATAGCTGGGGCTGGGCTCAGCAGATAAAGTGCTTTCCTAGCCTGCAGCTAGCTCTGGGCTCAGTCCCAGCGCCACAGAAAACCAGGTGTGGTGTGCACACCGGTTACCCCAGCACTCAGAGCATGCAGACAAGGCAAGCCTCAGCTACATAGCAGTTTGAAGCTAACCTGAGCTAACCTGAGCTGCAGAACACCATGTCCCAAAATAAAAGGAGAAATGGGCTGAAGGAGTAGGGTGGGCGATGTCCCCTCAGCATGTGTGGTGGTACCCAGGGTGGGGAGTGGATGGAGAAGTCAGTGGACACCATCATGTGATGGAGCCCAGGCCCATGCTTCCCTCACCCCCTGTCTGCAGCCCAGATGGCTACCTGTATGAACGGGAGGCGATCCTGGAGTACATCCTGCACCAGAAGAAAGAGATTGCCCGGCAGATGAAGGTGATGAGGGCTGCGAAGGGCACTGTGGGGCAGGTTCTAATCCCAGCTCCTTTGCTCCAGGGGCCTTCACTGATTCTGCCCCTGCCTGGAGCATCGTCCACTCCTGCTTCTCTCCAGATGTTTCCCGGCAGCATCTGTGCTGACCTCCTTCAGGCCAGGGCCTCTGGGGTCCCCCTGCTCACCGGGCTGTAGGAGCCTCCACACCCTCTGCCGTTTGTGCTGGCCTGCGCCCTGCAGGAGCTTTCAGTGCTCGCCGGAGGCTCGTGATGTAAATGGAGACCTTCCCCGGCCTCCGCCTTCTTGTGTATAATGGCTACCAGGGTGACATCAGAGGCACCACAGAGCAAGTGAGGGACAGGATAAGATCTCTGTCGGTGCTGCTGTCGCCCAGGCCCATCCCTGCAGGGCCGGTGTCCTGGGTGTCTGAGTGGGCACCCTGTCTGCCCCCTCCTTCCCAGGCTGGCGCTGGGGTGCTCAGGACACACTGTTTTGGTTTCGTTTGGAGCTAGGGCAGGGACCCAGGGACTCCCAGGCATTTGCAGTACCGGCCTGCTTGCCACCTCCGGCCTCAGCGTGCTTAGCACCCGCCTCCCAGCCTCCGTGTCCTCCCCACAGCCCAGTGGCTGGCCAGGCCGGCCTTCATCACGGTGCCCCTGTTGAGGCCTTCATGGAGTCAGGCATGCTTACTGTTGACACCTGATGGGTGCCTGGCAGGACTGAGCGGGGGACACACCTTACGTATTCTGGTCACAGGACAAAGCACACTGGCCTGCGTATGGACCCCGCGTCCAGCCCTCTGTGGCAGGACAGGCTGCGGCCATCTGGCTTGCCTCTCAGATTCTAATCCGAATGATTAGACTAGACGGTGGGACTGGAGTTGTGGCTGTTTGTGGAGCGCTTGCTTTGTATGCATGAAGCCCTAGGCCCCACCCCCAGTAGGCATAACCCCATGTGGAACATGACTTGATTGGTGGAAGGTGGCCAGCCTGGGCTACATGAGCCCCGGCCTCACCTTGCTTGCGTTGGCCCCACACTGTGTGAGTAGGAAGCCCCGAGCAGCCCTCTGTGGCCAGTGTCGCAGCGCCCCGTGCGCTCCCTGGCCACCGCTGAGCCAGGCACCTCTTCCCCAGGCCTACGAGAAGCAGCGAGGAGCCCGGAGGGAAGAGCAGAAGCAGCTTCAAAGAGCTGCAGCACAGGACCAAGTTCGAGGCTTCCTGGAGAAGGAGTCAGCCATCGTGAGCCGGCCCCTCAACCCCTTCATGCCCAAGGCTGCCCCCTTACCCCACACAGGTGACGGAACCGCCCGCCCTTGGCGGGGGTCTGCAGGGAGGGTCTCCCCGAGTGCTGTGCCCCAGCTTCTCCTTCCCTCCCACAGATGGCGAGCAGCCAGGGCCCAGTGCGGGCCCTCCAGGCAAGGACAAGGCGCTGCCCAGCTTCTGGATTCCTTCACTGACCCCTGAGGCAAAGGCCACCAAGCTGGAAAAACCAGTGAGCCCCAGTGCCCCAGCCTCCTGCCCCTTATGCCCCTTACACGGTGACCGTGACCTCCCGTCTCTCCTGCTGACCCTGCCTCTTCCCACAGTCCCGCACTGTGACCTGCCCCATGTCTGGGAAGCCACTGCGCATGTCAGACCTGACGCCAGTACGCTTCACGCAGCTGGACGACTCCGTGGACCGCGTGGGGCTCATCACACGCAGTGAACGCTATGTGTGTGCAGTGACCCGGGACAGCCTGAGCAACGCCACGCCGTGTGCAGTGCTGCGTCCCTCGTGAGTGGGGTGGGGTGGGGTGGGGTGGGGTGGGGTGGGGTGGGGGGAGCCTGGGGGGACGCCAAGATGCCGCAGGGCTGACCTCTGTGCTGTGGCCTCTGCAGCGGGGCCGTGGTCACGCTGGAGTGCGTTGAGAAACTGATCCGGAAGGACATGGTAGACCCGGTGAACGGGGATACATTGACAGAGCGAGACATCATCGTGCTGCAGCGGGTGAGTTCCCAGTACCCCAGCCCAGCCCCCATCCTAGCCTGCACTGCAGACCCCCGCGGTACCGCCCCCTCCACACCCTTCCCCCACAGTACCACAGTACTGCTCCGCCCGTTTTCCTGTGCACTCTTCCATCCTGAGACTTCTCCCCCTTTGTCAAAGAAGCCCCACTGTGCAGTCTCTGCTGCCTCCCCGGCCCCCATCTCCTGCCCTGTGACTTATCTTTTCCACCCCACATAGGAGCCACTACTGTTTGCTGGGGCCGAGCCCGTCAGGCTCCTTCAGCTTGCTCTTTTTCCTCCTCTCTAGGGCGGTACCGGTTTTGCAGGCTCAGGGGTGAAGCTACAGGCAGAAATGTCCCGACCTGTGATGCAGGCCTGAGCCTTGACGTAATAAACGTGTCTGTGAATGGACTGAGTGTCTGGAGCCTCACTGTAGGCAGGAGCTTCAGTAGGCAGTATGGAACACTCCAGACCCGCCCTCAGCTCCTGGAAGCTGACTCGGTCACTTTTGACCGTGCAGGAACCCTGGCAACAGGAGCCTGGCAATCTAGTCTCCTCCAGCCTCAGTCAGAGGATCTAGGAGAGGACACTCTGCCCAGGAAATGCAGGGCTCTGGGCTCAGGGCATAGCCCACTCCCAGGCCTGCTATCCAAAGAGACTCCTAGACATGGACCTGCCCGCCGTGTGCCCCTAGGGTCCCCTGCAGACCTGTCACACTGTCATACATAGTCCTGCCCTCACCTCTTCCCCTGCAGAGCATCTCTCAAAAGTCCCGACACCTTTAATCCCAGCACTTGGGAGTTTGAGGCCAGTCTGGTGTACAGAGACAGTTCCAGGACAGCTGGGGCTACACAGAGAAACCCTGTCACAAAAAAACTAAAAAGAAGAATCCCAACTCCCCTGAGTGTGTCCAGCTTTTCTGCACGCCCCCCCCCAACTTGTTCAGAAGTAACACAGACCACCACAACCCCAGCTCCAAGCAAAACGCAAGGCTTCCTTTTTCTTTTTGTATTGGGAAGGGCACACTAGGCAAGCGTTCAAGAATTCCTATCTGTATAAAAAACAAAATGTGGTTATGTGTGTCTGTGGGAGGGGTTTGTACAATACCTACACAAGCGGAGTTACAGGCAGCTTTAAACAAGTCTAGTTTGGTTGCTGGGAGCCAAACTCAGGTCCTCTGCAGAGGACAGCAATGCTCTTACCTCGGAGCCGTGTGTGGCCCCAAGCACCTCATTTCAAGGAAGTGGCTGCCCTCGCTCTCACCCCACGCCCGGGAGGCTGGCTGCTCCAAGTTCCAGCCTAGCCTGTGCTACATAAAAGTGGCTCATACCTTCACTCTCAGCTCTTGGGAGGCAGAGGCAGGCCTGGTTTACAGAGCTAGCTGTGGACAACCATGGCCACACAAACCTTGTGTGGAAAAAACAAAGTCTGGCTCAAAGTAAGAGACAACATGTTTGAGTTCTTAAATCCGGGTAAACTCTTGATGGGAAAATACGCTGGCTGTGCAGTGAAGAGATGAATGTGTTAAAAGATGCTTTTAGTACGTGGCATCTTGGGTATTTATAATTTCATATCCTGTAAGTCCATTGCCAATATTTAAAAATAAAATGTATTCCCAGCATGGTGGTGTGGGCATGGTGGTGTGTACCGGTGATCTTGATCCTTCACTGCCAACATCTCACATTACCGGAGTGCATCAGGACATCCGATCGTTTTTGTGTGCATAATTTGATGCCTTGTGTATTATTTTGATAAGATACTGTCAACCAATCTCCCCATAATTCGGAGGGCCTGTTGGCCAGTAGATCTGTGTCCAATTGTAACCACTAGAGGGCAGAATGCCACCACCATTGAAAGTCTGAAAACAGAATTGGAATTCCAGCACTTCAGAAACAAAGCAAAGATAACTGGCTAGAAATAGAGGGGCTGGGCTAGGGAGGTGCCTGAGTTGTTAAGAGTGCACAGGCCTCAGGACCTGAGTTTGGGTCCCTGGGGCTTGCTGGCCAGCCACACTGTCCTGTCCCAGGTTCAGCGAGAGACCTTTTACAAGCAGTGTAGACAGGCGTCCAAAAAGACTCAGCGTTGCCCTCTGGCTCTCACGGGGACACACAATAGAGACATCCTAAAGTGGCCAGGAAGAGCACACTCAGGAATCTTGGGAATGCAAAGTAACTGGAAACTTTCCTATACGCTGCTTTTAGCTTGGGATAGGGTCAAGCCTGGCCAAGAGTGACTGCCAAATGCCAGTGGAGATCCAAACCAGGCCTGGTAGCACATACCTGCCACCCCAGAATTCCAGAGTCTGAAGCAAGAGGACTCCTTCAAATTCAAGGCCAGCTGGGAAGGAAGGGAGAGAGAGGTGGGTTACCCCAACTGTGTTCATTAAGTTCTAGCTGAACCCAACTCAACCCCGGGCGCTGCGTGGGGTTCACTCCAAGAAGCCCAAAGGCCTCAACTAAGATCCAGGAGAAAGGACAGATGGTACAGTCTGAGTTGCATCAAGTCAGCTTAGAAAACGGGGATGTGGGAGCCAGAGAGGTGGCTCTGCTAGGGGACGCAGCTTTTGTTCCCAGCACCCACAGGGCAGCTCACAAGCATCTGTGACTCCTGCCTGGGGATTCCATTCCTTCAGGCTCCAGAGGATGCTGCTCGCATGAGGTGCATAGACATGCAAGCCAAACGTGTCACGTAATTTTTAAATGGAAACAAAAACAGTTTCCTTCTGGAAACAGACTTCTGAAGAATAAAATAGACACTGTCTACCTCAGATGGAGTGCGATCAGTGGCCCCTGCCTGGAATCTCCCAGGAGGAACTTGGATGTCCTTAGAGGCAGAGAACCTGGGTGCTAACCCTGGCATCCCCAACTCAATGCCATAATAAAACCCATTACATTGTTTGCTAACTTTAAAAGTTAACAACAACAAAACCTCCAGATCCCTGAAATCCGTGTAGTGGGAAGAGAGGGCACAGGATGTCCGGGCTTCTGCACGTGCACAGAAGTTTAATAAACAAGATAAACTGCTTTTGAAATGTCCTGCTGGCAGCTGAATTTTCTTTTATTATTATTGTTATTAACTTTACATACCAACCGCAGTTACCCCTCCCTCCCCTCCTTCCCCTCCCCCCCAGCCCATCCCCCATGTACTCAGAAAGGGTAAGGCTCAACTGGTTAAGTTCAGTTGAGGCAGGACCAAGACCCTCCTCCCTGCATCGTGGCTGAGTAAGGCATCCCACCACAAAAATCCCAGCTGGCCACACACACACACACACACACACGCTGAACCCCACTGAGAAGCAGCGCCCCAGACCAAGAGCATGTGACTTCCCAGCTCCAAGGTGCTTCTGGCACATTCCCAATACTGGCCAGCAGGGGCCGCTCAAGCCATTCAGTTCCTTGCTAAGTAATTGCTGGTGCCCTGGAATATATAGACTGAGCCAAAGCCTCCACCACGCACTTGGGGACTCTGAGGTCCCTTAATCCAGGCTGTATGTCGAAGCCCTTTGCGCTGTTACCACCTTTT
The DNA here is from genome assembly GCF_943737965.1 of Phodopus roborovskii. NCBI lineage: Eukaryota > Metazoa > Chordata > Mammalia > Rodentia > Cricetidae > Phodopus > Phodopus roborovskii. The sequence continues at coordinate 1,960,882 of NW_026126651.1, forward strand.
CTGTAGATGAGTGCCGTGGATGTGGATGTTTTACAGTTTGGAGTCTTTAAGGAAGGCACTGGTAGCCAGGCCTTGGTGGCGCACACCTTTAATCCCAGCACTCACTTGGGAGGCAGAGGCAGGTGGATCTCTGTGAGTTCTAGGCCAGCCTGGTCTACAGAGCTACACAGAGAAACCATGTCTCAAGAAAGGAAAACACTGACTGGCATGGACCTCACTGAGAATTCTGGGATCGGCTAGATAGTGGTGGTGCACGCCTTTTCCCAGCACTCAGGAGGCAGAGGCAGGTGGATCTGAGTTCAAGGCTAGTCTTGTCTAAAGAGTTCCAGGACAGCCAGGGCTACACATTGAACCCTGTCCAGAAAAAAACAAACAAGAAAAGTTAAAAAATAAAAAAGTTTCTGGGTCCAGCCTCAGGTAATTGGGCTTAAGTAAGTACCTTCATCCATGTGCGGGCTAGTTCTGTGTCCACTTGACACAAGTGAGGGCCATTTGGGAAGAAATAATCTTTTATGTATTATCCATTGGTGTGTGTGTGAGAGAGAGAGAGAGAGAGAGGGAGAGAACCTGGAACTGGAATTACATAAACAGATCTAAGCTGCCCTATAGTTGCTGGTTTGAACCCCGGTCCTTTGGGTCCTTTGGGAAGAGCAGCAAATACTCTTAACCCCCAGCCATCTTGCCAACCCCAGGAAGAATTGTAATTGAGAAACAACCTCCATAGCATTGGCCTGTGGGCAAGTTTGTGAAGCATTTTGATTGATTGTGGGTGGGGCCACCCCTGAGCATCCGCCCTGGATGCAGGCAGAACAAGCCATGAGACGTGTTCCTTTACCACGGCTGCCTCGGTTCTTGCCTTTAGGTTCCTGCCCTGACTGCCCTCAGTGATGATCTGTGATCTGAAATAAACCGTTTCTTCCCCAAGTTTTTGTTTTGCTTTTTGAGACAGGAACTAGCTCTGTAGACCAGGCTGGCCTCAGACAGAGATCCTCCTGCCTTGCCTCCGGAGAGCGGGGATTAGAGGTGTGCGCCACCAGGACTGGCTCCCCTGGGTTCTTTGGCTTTTGGTGTTTATTTTTTGTTTGTTTTGTTGTGTTTTTAGATTTTATTTTTTATTATTTATTTATTTTGGTTTTTCGAGGCAAGGTTTCTCTGTATTTCTTTGGAGCCTGTCCTGAACTAGTTCAGTAGCCCTGGCTGGCCTCAAACTCACAGAGATCCGCCTGCCTCTGCCTTCCGAGTACTGGGATTGAAGGTGTGCACCACCTTCAAATTAAAATATATTACATTATTTCCCCTTTCCATTCCTCCCGCCAATCTTTTTCTTTTCCTTTCTTTCTTTCTTTCTTTTTTTTTTTTTTTTTTTTTCCTTCTTCAATAGGATCTCCCAGCAATCCTCCTGCCCCAGACTCTGGAGTGCTGGTATTACAAGCATGTATCACTCTCTCTGTTTAACTCACTGCAGCTGACACCAGGTCCTCTCCACCTTATGCTCATTCCTGACTTCTCCATTATCAGAACACAGCTAGTTCACACTATGCACCTTCACAGGGCATCTCACAGACACAGCTAACACTATCCGTCTTCACAGGGCATCTCACAGACACAGCTCACACTAAGCATCTTCACAGGGCATCTCACAGACACAGCTCACACTAAGCATCCTCACAGGGCGTCTCACAGACACAGCTCACACTATGCACCTTCACAGGGCACCTCCCTGATCTCACTGAGAACTGAGCTTGTTTCTCTCACTGTGGTTTTGAGTTCCCCACCACTCGGCAGCTCTTAAAGGGCAGGACTTCCTGCATGGCTTTCCTCTGTGGCCTCAGGCTTTATTCTCCGTCTATGGGAACGCCCTCAAATTTCCACTGACACCCATATCCCATGTCCAAATGCCCTAGACCAGTGGCTCTCAACCTTCCTGATGCTGCAACCCTTTAGAACAGTTGCTCATGTTGGAGTGACCGGCAACCATAGTTATTTTTGCTTGTACTTCATAACTGTAATTTTGCTAGTATATCATAACATAAATATGACATGCAGGATATCTAATATTTGGCCCCTGTGAAAGGGTCGAGACCCATAGGTTGAGAAATGCAGGCCTCAGCAGCCATCTAGTTCCCAGCATGCTCCTCTGTGAAGGGTCACAGCACCCTTCACCCCCACCCCCAGAGAGACAGCCACACCCGAGGACCCCAGCAATGGCTTTTATTGTTCCCAGGCAGTGGGCAGTACACACAGCCTGTGTGATGGAGGCTCGGATTGGGGTTGAGCCAGGATGTGGGCCGGGCCTGTGCCGGAGGATGGTAACAATGGGTGCCACGTGTGTGCTTGAGAATCCTGGGCAGGTTGGAGGCCCAGGGTGGGCGGCAGGGGCCTCAGGGGAGAAGGTGACTGAGTGGGTCCCCTGAGAGCCCAAGACCCAGGGTCACCACAGCTGAGTCTGTGCCCTGGGGGGAGGGGCTGTCTGCAGTGGCTCCTCAGGTGCCCCCATGGAGTCATGGGGTCACAGGTCACAGTTCATCATGGTGCCTTGTCAGATCTTCACCGTAATTGGTGGCCTGGCTGCCCACAAACATGTTCCAGTTGCTTAGGATCTCAGCTTTGCTCAGGCGGCCATCCTGAGGGCAAAGGGTTCAGCAGGAGGCTGGGTCCGCACAGGACAACACCCCAGGGCCCGCTCTGCTCTGCTCTGCCTCCCTCCCCTCCCTCGGGTCCCTCTTTAACCCCCTCCGGGTCTCTCTGGATTTTCCCGTTTCAGGACCCGCCTGCGTTCCTGCGGTGGCCCGAGCTCACCTTGTCTGTGTCACTTTCGTGCAGTAGGTGGTTGGCCTCCACCAGGGGCTGGTCCTGGGATGGGGGCAGCACCCAGTAACCCACTTCACTGCTATCCAACCGTCCGTCCTTGTTCAGATCCCGGAAGTCCCGGAACTGCTGCCGCTCGGTCTGTACCCAGGCAGGCTCCTCCTCGCCGGGCTCCTCAGAGTACAGGTCGGCTGCCAGGATGGGTATAGAGTAGGGCAGATGAGGTCGGGGCAGTCCTGGAGACTGGGAGCCCTTCATCCTGCATCCCAAGAGCCATCTCCCTTGATGCCTTTCCTCTACCCCCCCACACCCACACCCACAGGCCACAGACCCCTAATCCTACATCTTCTACCTGTCAGATTTGTTTGGGAGATAAAACAGGTTATCTGAAAAGATTTAGAAAGAAAAACAGGAAAAATAAAGCATCCACTCCTTACAAATGTGATAAGTACATAATGTTTAAGTAAAAAATGTCTTCTTGCATATTGGTTGCTTAAAGCATTTCATATGCAAACCTTTCAAACTCAAACCCTCCGTGCATGAGGGCTGAAGACATGGCTCAGGTGACAGAGTGCCTGTTTAGCAAGCACAGCACCCTTGGTTCTGGCCCCAGAACTGCACACACAGGACATGGCTGTGCTCGCCTGTCCTCCTGTGAAGGCGGCGGAGGTACAGGGACAGGAGTCTTCGCTTCACCGCAAGTTCAAGGCCAGCCTGAGTTACAGAGGACCCTATCTCAAAACAGATGGATAGAGAGATAGACGGGGGGGAGGGATGGGGGCAGAGGAGGAGAGGGAGAGAGGGAGAGAGAGAGAGGGAGAGAGAGAGAGGAGAGAGAGAGAGGGAGAGAGAGAGGGAGAGAGAGAGGGAGAAAGAGAGAGAGAGAGAGGAGAGAGAGAGGAAGAGAGGGAGAGACAGAGGGTGAGAGGGAAGGAGAGAGGAAGAGAGAGACTAAATAAAGCAACAAGAACCATCACCACCAACCCCTGGAAGAAAATAAAGAAAGCCAACAAACCGAAGTTTACCTCGGTAACACTGTTGGAGGAATGCAGGTTGAGGCCTAGGGCATGGCTGCCATGGGGACAGGGTAGTGTGCAGGTTGAAACACTTCAAAGAGCCCCGAACAGGACAACCGGAGACGCGGTGTGTTTTTTACACAGACAAACCTTGTCTCAACACATCAAAGGCCCTGAGCCACCACTTTGTGGAAAGCCCTGGTTGTCCCCAAAAGAGCCTTAGTCACTGAGGCTCTCTGCACGGGAGCCCACTGAATGCTCCCTGGGCCAGGCATGAATTAGGCTCTGCACTTAATGGGTTGGAGACAAGCAGAGTATCACCTGGACCACGGTTCTCCTTGGCGCCAGGAGGCGACAGGCGCCGGGTGGGAACAGGCCTTGCTTACCGATGTACTCCTCCACCTGGACATAGCCATCTTTGTTCTTGTCAAGGTCCTCCAGGGTTTCCTAGGGAACGGCATTGGGATGAAGGGTCAGTGTGCCTGCATCTGAGCAATCATCTCCGCAGGGAGCAGGAGAGCTGGGACATTGGGAGGTGAAAGGGATGCACCGTGTCCAGAGGAAGGCAGCCAGGAAACCTTTGTGTCCAACCCCGCCCAGCTTTGTTTGTCTTGTTTTATGAGACAGGTTCTCTCACTGTGTAGCTCTGGCTGGCCAAACTCACTTTGTAGACCAGGCTGGCTTTGAACCCCGCCTCCTGAGCGTTGGAGTTAAAGACATGCGCCACCATTCCTGACTCAGTTTTAAAATTTTCATATGTATGGGTATTCCATGTACATGCAATGGCCCCGACGGCCAAAAGGTCATCGCACCGTGCAGAGCTGGAGTTACAGAGAATGGTGCTAGGAACAAACACCGGTCTTCTACAAGAAGAGCAAGGGCTCTTAGCCTTTACACCATCTTCTCCATGATCATTTTTTGACACATATAGTCATCACGCCTACTCTCCATGTTATCTGTCCTAATTTAAAAAATCATTTCTGGGCCTGGCACTCGGGAGGCAGAGGCAGCCTGGTCTACAGAGTGAGTTCCAAGAACTGTTATACGGAGAAACCTTGCCTGGAAAAAACAAAAAACAAAACAAAACAATGGTTTCTGGTTTCTGTTCCCCATTTTTTTTTTTTTTTTTTTTTTTTTTTGTTTGTTTTTTGTTCTTTTAAAACAGGACTTCTCTGTGTAGCTTTGTAGACCAGGCTGGCCTCGAACTCAGAGGTCGCCTCCCTCTGCCTCCCAGGTCCGGGGATTAAAGGTGTGCGCTGCCACCACCAGGCCTGTTCCCCACTATACATTTAAACTCATTCCGTAGAAGATGAGGGTGTGGCTCAGCAGTAAAGCCCCTACCCAGAATCCCCCAGGGAAGGCCTGGGCACGTGGCTCAGAAGTACAGGGTTTGATTAGCATATTCACGACCCTGGGTTCTAGCAACTGCACTACAAACAACTTCAGGGTCCAGAAAGAGTGTAATTAGGAAACTGCAATGCCATACAAAATTGAAGGCCTGAGCTGGATTACTCAAAATCCAAATAAGTGTGATGGTACACACTTATAAACCCAGGCCCAGCCAGGTGTGGTGTCACACGCCTTTAATCCCAGCACAGGTGCATCTCTGAGTTCATCGAGGCCAGCCTAGTCAACAAAGTGAGTTCCAGGCTATCCAGGGCAACGCAGAGAAACCCTGTCTCAAAAAACAAAACAAGCACTGGCTGTCCTACAGAGGACCTGGGTTCCGTTGCCAGCATCACAGTGGGCAGCTTAGAACCATCTGTATGTAACTCCAAGTCTTCGAGCCTACACAGCACCTGCGCACAAAACGTTCTTTCCTGTTCTACCCCTGGTATCTGAGATATATTTACATTACAGGGTGTTATAAGTGCATGTCGAATAAACTGTTTTCCTGGGGTGCAGACACAATTGGGGTTCACTTGAGGCTCTTCTGAAGATGTGGCTGTCTGGGCACAGGCCAAGACTGGACACCCAATAAGCAATAAGCATACAAGGAGGTCTAACAGGAGATACTAGGCACCAGATATGGGGTGGACAGGGGCGAAGCTGCTGTCCCCACATCTATGTAGGGGGCCTGGGATCCCTGGGGAAGATATGGGGACCCAGGACAGGTTCTGGAAGCAGGCTTTGTGCAATCTTTCTCACAGCAACCACGATGTCCCGCATGTGAGGGAACTCCTCGGGATGCAGGTAGGCTGTCAGCTCTTCCCGGGTAGCCATGGAGTCCCCATCCTGGTCGGCCACCCGGAATCGCCGCTCATCCCGAGCCAGCATCTTCTTGTAGGTCTCAGCATCCTCCACATCATGAAATTCCTCCCCTGGGAAGGACAGAGGTGGGTGAGATGCATGGTTACAGAGGTGAGGCCTGTCTGGGAAAATAAAACAAAAAAGAAAGAAGGAAAGAAAAAAGTGGACTGAACAAGCCACAGGGACAAGCCAGGAAGCAGTACCCTCTGCATCAGCTTCTGCCTCCAGGCTCCTGCCCTACTTGAGTTCCTCCCCTGATTTCCTTCCGTGATCGACTATGGATGTTCCTCTCCAACTTGCTTCTGGTCATGACCCGACCAATAGTGCCCCGACCCTAAGACACCAGAGCTGCAGAGAGAGACTGTCTCAAAAAGAAACAGAGATGGGATCTGGACAAGAGCGCACAGACGTAAGTGTCCGGATGAGGGGTGTGAAGCATCCAGGCAGCTTGCCACATAGAATGGCTCTCAGAAGGAAGAGCAAGTGAGATCAGAAAGGGAGGAGATGTATCAGTGATAAAGTTCTAAAAGAGAGGTCAAAGGGCAAAGGTGAGGTGGGCATACCCGGCTCATAGTGGCCATACGTGGCGTTGCGCAACTCCTCCCAAGCCACGCGCCCGTCGCGGTCCATGTCGTAGGTGAACCAGGCAGCGCTCACCGAGTCACGGATGTGCCGCTGCTGCGTGTGAGCGATCCACGCGCGGAGCTCGGCTAAGGACACCCAGCCGTCGCTGTCTCCAGCGAGATCCATGCGGTCCACAATCCGCCTGCAAGGGGACAAAGGTCATCCCCCGGCCCTGCCCAAAGAAGCCTCAACCGTAGAGCAGAGACGCAGTCAATCTCAGTCTTGATCCTCCCAGGCCCCTTCCTTTCGTGCAGAGACATGCTTGTACCTACACACGACAAAAAATGGGGACTTGCGTAATGGTTCGGTTGTTAAGAGCTCTGGCTGCTCTCGTAGGCCTGGGGTTCGAGTCCCATGGACCTCACGGGGCAGGTCACAAGCATCTGTAACTTCCACTTCCGTCACCCTCTTCTGGCCTCTGTGAGCACCAGCAACGTGCATGGTACACGTACACGCAGGAAAAATACCCACAGTCATACACTAATATAAATAAATCCTTTTTAAAATAAATAAAAAGGGTGGGGTGTGGTAATGCACGCCTTTAATTCCAGCAGGAGAATCTGTGAGTTGGAGGCCAGCCTAGTCTCCAGGACAGCCAGGAAAAAAAACAAAAACAAAAACCAACAACAACAAAAGAAAAAGAAATTTTGTTTGTTTTTTGTTTCTCAAGACAGGGTTTCTCTGTGTAGCTCTGGCTGTCCTGGAACTGGCTCTGTAGCCAGGCTGGTCCTGAACTCACAGAGATCCGCCTGCCTCTGCCTCCCGAGTGCTGGGATTAAGACTGCTCCAGCCAGGACCTGCAGGAGCATTGTCACTGATACCCACCCCAGGTCTTTGGCAGCCCTGACTCCGTTTCTCAGAGACGCTGCCATGCACAACTGGAAAGGCGACCAGATGAACTGAGACACACATTTAATCTCAGCACCCAGCCCATCCAAACGCCGGCCCTCTTCGCCTAGCCCTTCCTCTACAGGTGTGGCTCAAACCAAGGCCACACCTCTCCCCTAGCCCCGCCCCAAAGCTCTGCACAGACCTCAACCCTAGGTGGATTGAGTTGAAGAGGGAACAGTGAGCCTTAACTTCACCCTAGTCTCTATTAACCTTGACACTCCACAGGGCCTGCCCCTCTGTCAGGGTCAGCATGCCTGTGGACTCAAGCTCTGCCCACTTTCTGAATGGGCAGATCAATTTTGGGTCCTTCCTCTCCAGCTCAGCCCTGCTTGCCCAGTTTAAAGTGACAACCGGATAGCCGGGCGTGGTGGCACACACCTTTAACCCCAGCACTCAGGGCGCAGAAGCAGGCGGATGTGCATTCTAGACCAGTCTGCATATGAGTCCCAGGCCAGGCAGTGCTACACAGTGAGTTTCTATCTCAAAGTAATAAAAATGACGGTAATTTTAAACACGCATGCACGGAGTGGCCTTCCTGTCTCCAGGGCCAAGCTAACTGTGTCCTCCACACAGAAATACGGCGATCTCCTCCAGCTGGAGTGACGGACTCCATCCCTCCCAGTTAAACCTGAATTCTGAGCTTGGGCTCTTTCTCATTTTTATTTCTTAGTCTCTGTTAAGAGTTGGTGAGCGGTTTAGAAGCTAAGACAGAGCAGGAAAGTCCAGGCAGACACAGAGTGGACTGGGACAGAGGGGTGTTGGTGGCACAGGTCCCCACAGCCTCGGGTTTAACTCTGCCTTTTCCCAGGAGGTGAGTATCACAGTTCTGTCCCGTCCCCTGCCTCTGACCTTTTCAGTGAGTTCAAACCCCCTCCCCACCTCTGCCCAGCTCACACATCCTACCCGAGTCGGGCCTGGCTTTCCTCTGGGCTGAGTTGGTCAAATTCCTTGGCCACGTCTCGTCCCAGGAACGCCTCGTGGTCGTACTGGAAATTCCCGTGGGCGTCATCGTGGGGGGCCTCGCTCAGGGGAGCTCCCTGATGCACCCTACCCTGGCCATGAGGTCCGGCGTCAGGGGATGGCTTCCCTAGGGCCCACCACCTCAGCAGCAAGAGAAGCAACAGAAGCGACCATCGCCACATCATCGGTCCTTGGGGAGAAGTGAGGAGCAGGGATCAGAGGACCACATGGGGAAAAGTTCGAACCAGAAAGAATGTGGAGAGAACTTCAAAGTTAGGGGGTTGCCTAAGGCATGGATATAAGCAGGCTACAAAGTTTGGGCATGAAGAAAAATCGCCAAAAAGAATAGAGAGTTTGAGGGTAAAACCAACTATGGGGTATAACCCGAGCCTCAGAGGAGAAAAGGGGTATTTCGGTTGGAGACGTGGCACGCTCCATGCAAAGATCAGGGATGGTGAAGGCTGAAAGCATCATGCAGGGTCCTCTGTGTGGCCGCCAGCCTTGACCCCCACCCTCACCCGAAACCCCCTCCCGGCCTAGCTCCCCACCCTTACTCCCATTACCAGGCCTGGGGTCGCGCCCCACGATGAACTCGTTTTCGCGCAAAGATGCCCAACCTGGCGCGGCGCCAGCCAAGCTCCGCCCCTGGCAGCCCAGAGGTCCCCGCCCTCTGACCAATAGCGGCGCAGGAGGGCCGCAGGGGCGGAGCCAATGAGCTCCAAGAGTGTGCCCGGAGCCCTTCGCCACGTCCACAAGGCCGAGCGCGAGCCTGGAAGGCGTAGTAGGCGAGAAGGCAGTTTCGAACTACGACTCCCAGCAGGCTTATGGGCAACCTTCACTGCCACCTCCAGAGGCTCTGGCCCCAGAGAATTAGGGGAAATGTATTTTTTTTTTAAATTACTTTTCTATTTCTCAGATTGGTTTAAGAAAAGGAGGAGGGAGGGCTTGGTGGCTTATGCCTTTAATTCCAACACTTGGGAGGCAGGAGCAGGTAGAGCTGAATTCCTTGAATTGCCTGGCACAGTGTAGGTATGCATCTCATACATTTTGACTAAAAATACACATCTCGGTGTATAAATGGGCAGTCGCTACCACAGCAACCCGGAGGATTCTGGGCTCTTTCCCAGACTCGTTCAGGTATCCCGAAGCTTGACAACAACAGCGCACACACAAACTTGGGCTCAAATTTATGTGGAGACGTAAAAGAGCCATGTACATTAGGAGGAAAACTGAGGCAGGCCACAAAAGGAGGGGTCCACAGGGGAGTCATCCAGCCCAGGGCTCCCTCAGGAGGCTCAGAGATGCCAGGAGTTCAGGGGTCACACAGCACCAGCGGCCTGAGTTGGCATCAGGAAATGGCTGGAAGGGCATTTGCACTCTGAGGGTCAGCCTCAGGGGGCAAGTTACCCCCGGGCAGCAGGTCACCTGAGTCATCGCCGCTGAGGGAAAGCCATGGGGCTAAGAGAGAGGAACAGAGGTCAGCATCTGTAACCAAGGTCTCACCGCCCCACACACCATGAGGGCCACTCTGGTCCCTGACCCCAGCTCTTTCTCCCAGGTGGTCAGGGCCTGTCTGACCCTCCCTCCCCTTTTCCTCTCTGGGTCCCTGCTTCCCCTCCACTGCCCCCCGCCCTGCCTCCCCCCTGCACACACCTGGCAGCCCGCTGTGCATCCTGTTCCACAGCAGCACACCCCCTGCAGCAGCCACTATGACCACCAAGAAACCCAGAATGATCCCGACCACAGGCACAGACGATTTGGCTGGTGCATCTGCAGCCAGAAAGCGTTATGAGGACAGGGAAGAAAGTAGCCAAGGAGTCCCCACCCCCCCAGTGAAGGTGGGGTGTGCAGACAAGGGCTGGAGAAGTGGCCCAGCTGGCTGCTCTTCCAGAGGATCAGAGTTCAGTGCCCAGTACCATATCCAGTGCCAGGAGACCTGACCCTGACCCTCTAAAATAGAAATCTAGGCTGGCAAGATGCTCAGTGAGCCAAGGCATTAGCCTTTGCCATAGAGCCTGATGACCGCAGCTTGATCCCCATGCTTGACATGGTGGCAGGAGAAAACTAATTCCCACAAGTTGTCCTATAATCTCCACAAGGTTGCCACGGCACAAGCACCCCTCTCCTCCCCCCTCCCATGTAAAGAATGTAGGGAAATTAAATATATATGCATATGCCGGAATTACATGGGCATGCGACCACCACCGCCCAGCTATAATATTTTTTAAAGAACAATAGCCATACTGCACGGACAAAGCCAACTGAGAAGGAGAGAGGTACCAAAGCAGACGGGGGCCAGCCGCACGCGGCAGCAAGGCCTCTCAGTGGCACAGTGTGTGGTCAGGAGCTATGAAGACCAGCAACAGCAAGACAGAAGATGGTCGGATTCAGCAGGACCGGCCACAGGGTTAATAGAGGCAGTGCCAGGAGAAGCGGGAGGCTGGAGGGACCGCCTCACCTAGGCCCACAGTGAGAGGCTGCAGCAACCCCGTGTGTTCCACCTGGCACTGGTAATGGCGCTCGTCCCCTGTTTTGACCTCCAGCAGTGACAAGGCGTGGAAAGAGCCATCCCCGTTGGGGCCCACGCTGCAGTTCCCAGGGCCTGCGGCCAGCCCACTCCGCAGGAACCGTAGCTTCAGCTCAGGTGGGTAGAAGGAGAAAGCAGCGCAGGAGAGTATGGAGGAGCCGGAGTTGCTAGGGCGGGCCTTCAGGCGCATGGAGGGTGGCTCTGTGGGGACACACGGGATGGGCCAGCTGTTAGGCTGGGACCCTGTCTAAGGCTCAGTGTGAAGCTGGGGATGGACAGACACCCCCTTCCCCATGTCAGCACTGTGCTGACCCAGTGGGTTTCCCAGAGTGACAGACACCCGACCCTGCCACCTTAGAAGGTCCCCTGCTGACCCCGCCAAAACACCCCTGCGCTGGTGTGTGTGTGGTGTGTGTGAGTGTGTGAGTGTGGGGTGTGTGTGAGTGTGTGTCAGTGTGTGTGAGTGTGTGGGGTGTGTGAGTGTGTGAGTGTGTGTGAGTGTGTGTGTGTGAGTGTGGGGTGTGTGAGTGTGTGTGTGTGTGGAGTGTGGGGTGTGTGTGTGTGAGTGTGTGTGAGTGTGTGTGTGAGTGTGAGTGTGGGGTGTGTGAGAGTGTGAGTGTGTGAGTGTGTGTGTGTGTGAGTGTGTGTGTGAGTGTGTGTGTGTGGAGTGTGTGAGTGTGTGAGTGTGGGGTGTGTGTGTGAGTGTGTGTGAGTGTGAGTGTGGGGTGTGTGTGAGTGTGTGTGAGTGTGTGTGTGAGTGTGTGTGTGAGTGTGTGTGAGTGTGAGTGTGTGTGAGTGTGAGTGTGTGGTGAGTGTGTGTGTGAGTGTGGGGTGTGTGTGTGAGTGTGTGTGTGTGAGTGTGGGGTGTGTGAGAGTGTGAGTGTGTGGTGAGTGTGTGTGTGAGTGTGGGGTGTGTGTGTGAGTGTGTGTGAGTGTGGGGTGTGTGTGAGTGTGTGTGTGGAGTGTGTGGTGAGTGTGTGGTGAGTGTGTGTGTGTGAGAGAGTGTGTGTGTGTGAGTGTGTGTGTGAGTGTGTGTGTGAGTGTGTGTGGTGTGTGTGTGGTGAGTGTGTGTGTGAGTGTGTGTGTGTGAGTGTGGGGTGTGTGAGTGTGTGTGTGAGTGTGTGTGTGTGTGGAGTGTGTGGTGTGTGTGAGTGTGTGTGTGCGTGCGCGTGTGTCAAGGCCAGAGGCCCATAGCAGTGTCTGCCTCTACTGCTCTCGGCCTTTTTCCATTTCTGTTTCGCTCTATGTGTAAGAGTGGTTTTTGGCATGTGTCTCTGTGCAGCACATGCATGCAGTGCTCATGAAGGCATCAGACACCGGATCCCCTGGAACTGGAGTGACAGATGGCTGTGAGCCACCATGTGGGTGCCGGGAATCAAAGCCAGGCCTGCTGAAAGAATAGCCAGTGCTCTTCATCACCACCTAGCCACCTCCTTCCCTCTCCCTCCCTCCCTCCCTCTCTCCCTCCCTCCCTCTCTCTCTCTCTCTCTCTCTCTCTCTCTCTCTCTCTCTCTCACACACACACACACACACACACACACACTAAACCTGGGGTCCCCCTTTGGCTGCCAGTGAGGCTCTATGATCTCAGCAGTGTTTCTCCCTGAATAAACATCCATCAGCCTGTTTCCCCATCCTTATTTATTCCACGATACAGCAGGTACAGACATTCAGCAGTAAACCCAGCCCCTGCAAGGGTGCTCCGCCGAACCCAGCCATGCTCACCAAACCAAGCATCTCCCCAGGCACGTTTGTTTCTTTTGAAACTGAGTTTCACTGTAGCCCAGACCGGCCTTGAACTTGCTATACAGACAAGGAAGGATGACTTTGAATTCTTGATCTTCCTTCCTCCACTTCCTAAGTGCTAAGAGAGGTGGGCACACGGGCCACCATGCCTAGTTTATGGAGTGCTGGGGATGGAGCCCAGCGCTTCAAGCATGTTAGGCAAGCACTGACCTAATTGAGCCCCGGCCCTATCTGCACATCCTCTAGTGCTATGGCCTGGGAGCACACTGATGATGCGACTGTCCTAGGGGAGTGTGACAGTGCACGCCACACCAGTAATGCTGCAGGAGCTAAAACAGGAAAGCCATGAGTTCCAAATGAGCTGGACACTGTCACAAGTGGATCTCTGTGGGTACCAGACCAGCCTGATCTACATAGCAAGTACCAGGATAGCCAAGGCTACATAGAGAAACGCTGCCTCAAAAAAAGAAAAGAAAAGAAAAGAAAAGAAACGCGTGAAGAATAAATAAATCAGTTGCGGCTGGGATGTGGCTCGCTTGGCAGAGTGCTTATCTGACATTCATACAGCCCTGGGTTCAGTCACCTGTGGGACGCACCTGTGATCTCAGCCCTCCAAGGGGTAGAGGTCAGGGGACCAGAAGTTCAAGGTCATCTTTGGCTACATAAGAAGTTTGAGGCCAGCCTGGGCTACACAAGACCTGAATCAACAGCAATAAACCCTAAACGAAGTACAAGACCATGGGGATCTGAGGACCCCGCGGGGCTGTGCTGGGCAGAGGCGGTTCCTCCATCCGGGGTGGACCAGTTTAGGTCCTCAGCTGCAGGTTCTCAGCAGAAAATAAGCTGATGATTTCTTAGGAAGAGGAAGCCAGGCAGCTTCCCCGAAAGAGGGGCCTCCCTGGCAGCTGGGAAGACCTGGGGCCCCATTGGCTCAGCGGCAGAAGACCGGACCTCGGTCAGCAGTTCCATCCATGCCCTGCCCAGTGGTTGCTATTGTTTTCTAGTGAGGATGGCTTCCTGTGGGCGGTGCTGAGGGACACCCGTGGTTCTCCGGTTTTCCAGTGCTGACCCTGATGGTTCAGCCCCTGCCCTCAGCCCAGCCTTGGCTTTTGCTTAACAGAAAAAAAGGAAGCACCTTAACCACTATAGACACTAAGCTTCATGTCCAAAGCCTGTGCGCCGAAGCAGAGGGATCGCAGGCTCAGGGTTTACGCCACAGAATGAGTTCAAAGCTAATCTGGGAAACCTAGTGTGACCCCATCTCAAGATAAAAAGTCAACAGAGGGAGTTTGAGGGATGGCTTAGCAGCTAAGAGCATTTGCTGCTCTATCTACAGAACTGAGTTCAGTTCCCAGCACAGACAGTGAGTAACTCGAAACCTGCCGTAATTCAGATCAATCTCCTCTCTGGCATCTGTGGTCAAATGCACAACGTGAGTGCACACACATATAAATTAGTAATGATGAGCTGGTAAGTGACTCGGTGGGTAAGGGCACTTGCCGCCAAGCCTGAAGACCTGAGTTCTAGACCCAAGACCTGCATGGCAGGAGGAGAGATCCAACTTACAAAGTTCTCTGACTTACGCAATGGGATGTGTGTGCATACACACACACACACACACACACACACACACACACACACACACACAAATACACATAACCTCAGAAATATTTTTAAGATGAGGGCCAGAGGTATGCTCAGTAGTAGAGTCTAGATTCCCCCAGTGAGGATGGCTCTGCGGTAGAGCCCCTGGCTTGTCAGTATGGAAGGAAGGGAACAGTAACACAACCTTATACCTAATAACAGAAGACTGTTATGAAAAACAAAAATCACATATAGATAGAAAGTATCAAGTGTAGCCAGAAACTGGAACCCTTGTCAAGGGGCTTGTAAACAGCTCAGCATTCAGCTAAATGATATTTCTTTTTTACTTAGTCGAGGCTGGCTGGGAGAGCCACCAGGCCTGCCTCTGGGGCGAGGTACCACCACACTAAGCCACCTAGAATTTTCTGAACAAATGAGTCCAGGGGCTAAAGAGATGACTCAGCAGGCACCAATAGTGGCTGCTCTTCCAGGGGATCCGGGTTCAATTCCCAGCACCCACCCCTTGGTGGGTAACTCATAACCATTTCTAACTCCAGTTCCAGGGATGTTACCCCCTCTTCTGGCCTATGTGAGCACTGCATGTGTATTGTACACAGACATACATGTAGGCAAAACACCCACACACAAAATAAAAATAGTTGTTCTTTTTTTCTAAAATGGACCCAGCTGTCTTACTGGGCACTTATCCCGAAGCTGCAATCTAGATCCCATGGAAATGCTGGTCCCTATTCTACACTGCAGTATCTGTCCAAACAGCCAAAGTACAAAAACAACCTAAACAGCCAAAGCAGGACCAGGCCCCACAATGGACTACTACCCAGCCCTACCCTTCAAGCTGGGAGATGGCTCAGCAGATAAAAGTGCTTGCCGCCCAGGTATGAGGACCTGAGTTCAAATCCTTAGCACTCTGTAAAGACTTCAACATACCCCTGGCCCTGAGGGCAGAAGCGGGAAAAGAGGCTTGCTGGTGCCACTGTAGCTCCAGGATCAATGTTAGTATCTATGTCAAAAAATAAGATGGCGCGTGACAGAGGAGGACACCTATTGTCCTTCTCTGGTTTCTGTGCATGTGGACAGGTACACACCCCCTATACATGTGCACACAGCACACACATACACAGTCACACACACAGACAAAATAAGTAATAGGTAAATGTAAGTCTAAGGAGCGTTTTATAAACTTAAAAGATAGCTGGGCGGTGGTGGGCACACCTTTAATCCCAGCACTTAGGAGGCAGAGGTAGGTGGATGTCTGTGAGTTTGAGGCCAGCCTGGTCTACAGAGAGAGTTCCAGGGAGGCCAGGACTACATCGAGAGACCCTGCCTGGAGAAAAGCAAAACAAAACTAAAAGATGGAAGACAGGCAGGGCTCTGGCAGAGCCCTTGCCTAGCAAGAGCAAGGGTCTGAGTTCAATCCCAAAGAGAGTCAGTCAGTGAAGTGAGAGGGAGAGCAAAACACAAGAGAGGCTCCAGGGCTAAGAGCGCTTGCTGCTCTTCCAGAGGACCTGAGTTCATTTCCCAGCACCCACACTGGGCATGTGTAAGTCCAGCTCCAGAGTATAGAATGCCTCATCTGGCCTGGATGAGCAGCTGCGCTCACGTGCCCACAGACATACAAGTACACACATGAAAACTTAAAGCATTTTATTTTTCTTATGTGCACATGTATGTGTGTATATCAGTGCAGGTGGCCATGGAGGCCGGCTGGGGGTATCTATCAGATAGAGTGATAGACAGCTGTGAGCTGCCTGATGTGGGTTCTGGGAACTAAGCTCGGGTCCTCTGCAAGGTCACTGTGTGCTCTTAATTACTGAGCCGTGTCCAGCTCTAAAATAAAAGGAGGCCTCCATGCACCTGAGCACACACACGCAAATCCAGACAGGGTAAAACTTTGGTGGAAAAATGACAAAACTCCTTTACATCCAATTTGTTAGAAAGGAAAGGAAGAGAGAAGGGACCTGTTTGTAGTGCACAAAGCTGCCAACCTCCTCCAAATACATTGGAAGACCTGGGTCATCTGGGGTTGGGAAAAGCACAGTGCTCAAGAGAGAGAAGTGATGGACGAGAAAGTTCTACTTCTCAGGGGCTGGAGAGATGGCTCAGGGTTAAGAACACCAGCAGCTCTTCCAGAGAACCTGGATTCCATTCCCAGCACCACATGGCAGCTCACAACCATCCACAAAGGGATCTGACACCCTCTTCTGGTACGCAGGCCTACATGCAGACAAAGTACTCATGCACACAAATAGATAACCCTTTAAAAAAGAAAAAAGAAAAAGCTCCACTTTTTTGAAGAGCTCTTTAAAAGAATAAAAGAAAAATGGCAGAGAAAGTGTGCTTGAAACAGTTACCTGATGACGACGGGCTGGGTCCACAATGTTCAGAGAACTCTCAGAAGTTAACAAGAAGAAAAAGATATGGGAAAATCCTAGCACTTGGGAGACTGATATCAAAGATGAATTCAAGCTTACCTGGTCTAGATCATGAGACTGTATCTAAATAACAACAGAAAGGAAGGAAGGGAGGGAGAGAGAGAGAGGGAAGGAGGAAGGAAAGAAAACAGCCGGGCACCATGGCACACTCATTGAGTCCTAGCATTCAGGAGGCAGAGGCTGGCACATCATTGTGAGTTCAAGGCCAGCCAGGCCTACAATTAGCTGGGTATGGCAACCCGCTTCTGTCAACCCAGCACTTGGAAGGAGGCAGGAGGATCATGAATTCAAGATCAGCCACCGCTGCATAGTGAGTAGGCTGGGTTACGGGAGACCTCGGCTTAGACAGGTCCACCGGAATGTGCGGGAATGTCCTGAGGGGAATGCTGGGAGGGTCTTGAGCATGGCTAAGATATCTAGAGGAGGGGCTGGAGATGGGCTCACCCTTCCACTCCAGGTACTGGAGACCCCTCTCCAGGTGACTTAGCAGCCGCTCAGGACAGGAAGTCAGCAGGAACTCACTCTCCATCCTGGCTACCTCAGGCTGCTTCATCCACAGATTACCAACGATCTCTGTCTCAGGCCACTCCCCACTCCAGTTGCCAATGCTCGGGTTGAATTCCATAAAGTTCTCGCCATTGAGGGCGAACGTAGCGGTGGGCAATGAGGAATTGTCGGGGGCCAGTTCACAGCCCAGCAGGCCCTGCAGTATGAAGTTACCTAGATGCCAACACACAGGTGAGCGGACTGAGGACAAGGGCAGCCTTGCTGTCGCCTCCTCCCTCAGACCCGAGGCTCAGGCCCCAGCCTCCTCCCTCAGACCCGGGGCTCAGGCCCCAGCCTCCTCCCTCAGACCCGGGGCTCAGGCCCCAGCCTCCTCCCTCAGACCCGGGGCTCAGGCCCCAGCCTCCTCCCTCAGACGCAGGGGTCCAGACCCAGCCTTCACCCTTGTTCCTAGGGGTTTGGACCTCACCCTCATTCAGACCTAGGGCTCCAGCCTCCTTCCTCAACCCAGAAGGCCAGACCCCACTTTCCTTCCTCAGGCCCAGGCTACTGCACCCCACCTTCCTGCCCACTAATATGGGCTTCCAAGGCTTCTAGGGCCTTCAAGAAGAGCTCTTGTTTGCTTTTCAGGTCCACAGTCTCCTTCTCCCAGTACCACGACACTTGGTTCTCCCACATCCAGGCCCCGCAGGGTTCAGCCTCCTGCCGCAGGCTGTTGTAGCTCAGGTACTGCTGAGGACCCAGCCAGCCTGTGGCCCAGAAGGAGGGAAGGCCGCTGGCTGGGTTGGACACAGCTGTGAGGTGGTAGAGCAGCGGGGGACGGGTCTCTGTGCCGAGGAAACGGGAGAGTCAGTGAGACATGGACTGCGCCCCGCGGTGCACAGTGGAACCTTCTGAGGGCCAGTGAGACCCTGCAAGGGAGGGGCAGGTACCCTGAGGCTGACCAGGGTATTTGACTCAAAAGCTGAGGAAAGCTGTCCACGGGGATATTCCCAGGGACATCGTGGAGTCGTTCCGTTCCCACCACCCCCCTTTGTTTCTCTGACACAGGGTTTCTCTGTGTAGCCCCTGGAACTCACTCTGCAGACCAGGCTGGGCTCGAACTCACAGAGATCTGTCTGCCTCTGCCTCCCGAGGGTTAAAGGCGTGAGCCGCCACCACCCCTGGCTTACGGTCTCTTTTCCACCCTCTGGCTCTTCTTCCTGTCCCCTCTGCTTAGTCTAGATCCAAGAGGCCCCTTACCTGCACCCCAGGTCCGAGGCAGGAGGGCCAGCAAGAGGCTGAGGGCCCAGGGCTGGGGCATCCCCATCCTGACTGGGCAACCTGAAGTAGGAAGGACACGTGACTCCTCCGTCCCCTGCCCTGCTGGTTCTTCACAAGGTCCCAGGATGCCGGGTGGTGGGATGGGGACCCAGTCCAAGAAGGCCGGGGTGCCCTGGTCCTGTGTGAACTTTCACCTCCTCATTTCATCCACTGTAGTTAATTAATTACAGAACTAGACAGACCAAAATTTGTCTCAGGCTTCTGTTAATTTTTTCTCCTCCTTCAGACCCAAGACCCCAGACCTTATCCTCCTCCCTTATTCCCAGAGGCTCAGACCTCAACCCCCACCACAGACCCAGGAGTCCAGTTCCATGAATTCCTCCCTCAGACCCAAAAATCTAGGCCCAGCCTTGTTCCCCAGACTCAAGTGCCCAAGTTCTAGCTCTCTTCCCTCAGAGTCAGCCCATTCTCTCTCCTACAGGAGTCCAGGCCCCAGCCTCCTCCCTCAGACCCAGGAGTCCAGGCCCAGCCTCCTCCCTCAGACCCAGGGGTCCAGACCCAGCCTCCTCCCTCAGACCCAGGGGTCCAGACCAGCCTCCTCCCTCAGACCCAGGAACCAGACCCCAGCCTCCTCCCTCAGATCCAGGGGTCCAGGCCCAGCCTCCTCCCTCAGACCCAGGGGTCCAGGCCCAGCCTCCTCCCTCAGACCCAGGGGTCCAGGCCCAGCCTCCTCCCTCAGACCCAGGAACCAGACCCCAGCCTCCTCCCTCAGACCCAGGGTCCAGGCCCAAGGCCTCCTCCCTCAGACCCAGGAACCAGACCCCAGCCTCCTCCCTCAGACCCAGGGTCCAGTCCCAAGGCCTCCTCCCTCAGACCCTGGGGTCCAGGCCCAAGGCCTCCTCCCTCAGACCCTGGGGTCCAGGCCCAGCCTCCTCCCTCAGACCCAGGGGTAATGGCCCTTCAAACCTAGGAACCCAGGCCTTGGCCTCCTCCGCCGCCCCTCAGCCTGGGCCTGTGTTGCTCACAGAAGCTTCCCTGTTTGCCTGTAGCTTGCAGAGCTCTGCCTGGAGCCCCTGGTTCTTTCTTACATCCTGTCTGTACACAGAACTGTGGAACTCTGAGGACAACCAACTCCACCCCTAGCTGCTAGGCACGCCCCTGGGCCTCTGCCCAGCCTTTCTTGACTGTCCTGTGGTATTTGGTTGGAAGCCTCGTGGGATGATAGTCAGTTTGGCCTGCCTCCCAGAGCAGCTTCCATGTTTACTCATCCTGAGGGTTTTCATAGTACACCCACAGCCCTGGAAAGTCCTGTACACTGCCTGTTGCTTTAAGACACCCCAGGACTTGTGGCTGGGGGTGTGGCTCAGTCACTGAGTGCTTGCCTAACACTCAAGTCTTGGCTGCAGACCTCTTCCAGCTGTAAGCCTGCTCCATTTCTTCCATGTGAACCCAATCCTGCTTGCACTCTCTTTCTGTGGCTAGAACCTTCTCTCAAGCTTTGTCTCCCACCCTGCTGCCCACCCAAGATCTTGCCAGGACACATGCACAGACACCCAGAAATAGGGACACTAGCAGATGGGTAGGTTGACAGAAAAGTAGAACGGAGATCGGTGGCAGCCATGCTTGTAATCCCAGCCCTCAGCCAGGGGAGTCGGGGAGGCCAGGAGTTCAAAGCCAACCGGGGCTAAAAAGCCTAGAATATATACAGGTGAGAGGGGAAGCCGAGGAGCCATGACTGGTGGGTCAACAGATAGGTCAGCAGGCCAGTTAGACAGCAGGGCAGGTGTGGCAGGGCAGGACTCCAGCCCAAGCCCCTGAAACTCAGATGCAGAACCCAAAGTGTGGAGCTGGAGAGCTGGCTCACAGTTAAAAGCACCTCCCTGCTCTTACGGAAGACCTGAGTTTGATTCCCAGCACCCACGTGGCAGATCACAGCTGCCTGTAACTCCAGTTCCAGAGAAATCTGACAACTTCTGATCTCCCTAAACACCAGGCTGGAATGTGGTGCATATACATACATGCAGGTATAACTAAAATGAATAAATCTAAAACACGTTCTTGTTAAGGGAGAATAGAAGGTCAGCCAGAGCCGGGTGGCGGTGGCGCACACCTTTATTCCCAGTACTCAGGAGATAGAGGTAGGCAAACCTCTGTGAGTTCAAGACCAGCCTCATCTACATAGAGGGTTCCAGGCCACCCAGACTTAGGTGCTGAGATGTTGGGGAATATTATTTCAGGTGTGTGACTTTTGTTCAGGCTGCATTTGTTTGCTCTGTGGAGCTGTGTTACTGTGCCTGTCTAAAACACCTGGTGGTCCTAATAAAGAGCTAAATGGCCAATGGTGAGGCAGGAGCAAGGATGAGGGGGGTGGCTGCCAGGCAGACAGTACACTTAGGAGTAGAAACAAAGAGATGGACAGCCATCTCCCCACCCAGCCACCCAGCTACCCCCCACCCAGCCACCCCCCCACCCTGCCACCCAGCCACCCAGCCACCCCCCTCTCAGCCACCCCCTCCACCCAGCCACCCAGCCATCCCCCCACCCAGCCACCCAGCCATCCCCCCACCCAGCCATCCAGCCACCCAGCCATCCCCCCACCCAGCTACCCAGTCACCCAGCCATCCCCCCACCCAGCCACCCAGTCACCCAGCCATCCCCCCACCCAGCCATCCCCCCACCCAGCCACCCAGCCACCCAGCCATCCCCCCACCCAGCCATCCCCCACCCAGCCATCCCCCCACCCAGCCATCCCCCCACCCAGCCATCCCCCCACCCAGCCACCCAGCCACCCAGCCATCCCCCCACCCCCCCACCCTGCCACCCAGCCACCCCCCCAGCCACCCAGCCACCCAGCCACCAAGTAAGAAAGAAAGTAAAATATACAGAAGTAAGGAAGATAAAAGCCCAGAGGGCAAAGGTGGAGGGGATAATTTAAGATAAGAAATGCTGGCTAGGAACAAGCCAAGCTAAGGCTGGGCACTCATAACTAAGAATAAGCCTCCGTGTGTGATTTACTTGGGAGCTGGGTGGTTGGCCCCTTAAAAAGCCCAAAAAGCCAAGAGTGAACCACAAACAATACTGAGGCCTTGTGTCAGATTTTTTTCTTAAGTTAAAAAGAAGTCAACAGCAACAACCAAAATCACATAAGTTCTGGGGCTTTGGTTCGCTGAGTGGAGTTCTTGCCTAGCATGCAAAATTTCCTGGACTTTACTTCCAGCATGGTATAAACCAGGCTGGCTCGGGGAAGCATGATCGTAATCCGGGTCGTCTGGAAGTGGAGGCAGGAGTTCAAGGTCACCCTCAACTACATAGTGAGTTTGAAGTCAGACTGGCTAGAAAGGACCCAGTCAAAAGCAGGGAGGAAGAGAGGGAGGGAGGGAGGAAGGGAGGAAGGAAAGAAGGAAGGGAGGAAGGAAAGAAGGAAGGGAGGAGGGAAGGGAGGGAGGAGGGAGGGAAGGAAGGGAGGGAGGAAGGAGATTGACAGGGAAATGTCCATGGGAAGGCTAAGCTGCCCCTCACTCCAATGTCTACAGTCTCCAGACATCAGCGAGTCAAGAGTCGCGTGCAGCTAACAGCTGTACTGCTGTGACAATGGGGACAATACCTTTCTATGTAGAGAGACTACTAAAGCAGCAATCAGCTATGCAAGGGGTCACCAGCAAGCTTTGGCATTTTCTTTCCTCACATGAAAACCCAAAACTTTCAGAAAATCTTGCAAATAAGCCCAGAACCTTTGTTCACAGTGAAAAGCGGTCTCCGCTCCCTTGTGCAATCTTACAGTCGTCAGCTGCCATCCTACACAGTGCCCTTCAGGAAACACTCTATGATTCCCTCTCTCTCTCTTACTAAGAGAGAGAGGGGGAAGAAGGGGATGTCTCTTAAAAAAAACATAAAAACGTAGTTTCAGAAGCCTGGCTATGGTTAAGACACTAGGTGGAGCCGGGTGAACCCCAGTGTTTAGGGGGCAGAGGCCTCCCAAGTGCTGGGGTTAAAGGCGTGCACCCCCAATGACGGGCTTGGAGAAGGGTTTTTAAGGAGGGGCGAGGAGAGGCCGGAGGACTTCTGGAGGGACTGGAGACGGAGAGGATGTGGGCATCTTGCCGTGCAGCCTCTCTGAGGAGCAGAATTGAATCTTGAGTTCTTTAGAGGGACAGAGACTTAGATACGTTCCTTTGATAGCGGTGGAAGAGTCAGGACCTAGCCGGGCGAGATTACACAGAAACTGTGTCTTCAAAATACAAACAGATAAAAGAACGCTTTGAAGCCCTTTCAAAGGTTTGGGGTGTTAGATCACCCCTGCAGGTAGGGCCTCTGCTTTTCTGCTGTGGCCTCACCTCCTAAACTCTGCCACTGCCTTCTGTCTTGGTGACTTCACAGCCTGCCGTTGCTGTCCCTGGGGTGGCATGTTGTGACCTGTATGGGTCCTCCTCTTCCATCCGTTGGCCACTTCTTCCTAGGGTGCCCGAGGTCATCGAGTGAGCAGAGCCTCCTCACTCCCTACAGTGACCCAAGGGTGGCTGCTGTCGCGTCAGGGGCGCAAGCAGCTTGAGGGGTCCTTCCAGCCCCTTGTAAAGAGCCTCACGTCATTGCTGCAGCTGGCAGACCCTTGCTGAGGACACTTTGGCGCCTGCAAGCGTAAGAGGACCCTTTTCTTCCAACTCACCCTCAGCCTCAGGGTGGTGTGGTTGGCAGTGGCATCTCCACTAGAGACAATTTGTCTTTTCTCTCTTGTTACTTTTTTTTTTTTTTTTCTTGTTTTGAGAAAGGCTCCCATGTGGCCCAGGCTAACCCTGAACCTTTACCTCCTGAGTGCTGGTATTATAGAGAATACCAATTTGTTTTCTATTGCTGTGATAGGTGCTACAAACAAAAGCAACTCGGGGAGGAAAGGGTTGATTTCATCTTTCACATCCCTTCACGATGGGAAGTGAGGACAGGAACTCAAGCAGGAGCTTGGAGGCAGGAGCTGATGTAGAAACCAAGGACAGCTGCTTACTGGCTTGCTCTCCAAGACTCGCTCAGCCTGCCCAGGGGTGGCTCTGCCCACACTGGGCTGGGTCTCCTACATCCATCCATCAAAACTCAAGGAGATGTCGGCACAGAGTCCCTCACAGGCAGATCTGATGGAGACATTGTCTCAGTGAGGTTCTATATCTCCAGATGACCTTAGCCGAGAACTAAAGCCACAACCACCATGCCCAGTTTACATGGTGCTTGCCAGGTGAGCAATGGACCGGCTGGTCTGGATCCCCAGATCCCCTCTCTTCCTGGCCCAGCACTTCCTCTCAGCCCCAGGGCACGAGGGGATAGCTGATGGGCACCGTGTCTGCTCTTCCCAAACAGGCCCCCCCCAGCCCCTTTCCATGACCTGTTTGTAGCCGGTTCTAGTTTATCAGCCTTGATTAGAGATCACTGCAGCCTGAGGAACTGACTTCATTTGGTCCTTAACTTCTCCTCCCTCCTCCACGGGGGTGGAGGGGCATCATTCTTAGGGACGTCCAGGGCCCGGCACGGCAGTGCTGTGAGCCTGGGTCTCACCCCTGGTATCAGGGAAAACCCATGCCATCTGGAAATGCCTCTTCACTGGAGATTGCATCTTCAGTGGGACCTAATCCGACCTCAGTGTCATCTGACTCATCCTTCAGACGTATAATACAAAATCAGGGCCGGGTGCAGTCTCTGTGAGCCTCTATGAGCCAGGGTAGCTGCTTCTGTGGCTTTTCTTATAATGTCCTTGACTCCCCCCTGGCATCCAACACTCCTTCCTCCTCTTCTTCTGCAGGAAGCTTGACCTAATGCTTGGCCGTGAGTCTCTGCATCTGTTTCCATTAGTTGCTGGGTGAAGCCTCTCTCTGACGGCAATGTGTAATTCATATTCAGGTTTGTGGTTGGTTATTCAGGACTGGGTGGTCGGGACAGAAAATGTCCGTTTGCATATGGCACCCGATGCTGTGGAACAATCTCTTATACACTGTAAAGATTTGTCACTCAGAACTGGTTTAATAAAACGCTGATTGGCCAGTACCAGGCAGAAAGAATAGGTGTGACAACCAAACTAATGATGCTGGGAAGGAGAAAGGTAGAGTCAGGAGTCACCAGCCAGATGCAGGGGGACTAGAGATGAATGTGCCATGCTAATAAAGGTGCTGCCATGTGGCAGAGCATAAATAAGGGATATTGGCTAACTTAAAATGTAAGAGCTAAGCTGGGCGATGGTGGCACACACCTTTAGTCACAGCACTTGGGAGGCAGAGGTAGGCAGATCTCTGAGTTCGAGACCAGCACGGTGTATACAGTAAGTTCCAGGACAGCCATAAACCCTGTCTTAAAAAGAAAAAAGGAAAAAAAGAAAAGCTAGTTAGTAATAAGCCTGAGCTATTGAGACAGGGTCTCGCTGTGTAGCTTTGGAGGCTGTCCTGGCACTTGTTCTGTAGACCAGGCTGGTCTTAAACTCAGAGATCTGCCTGCCTCTGCCTCCCAAGTGCTGGGATTAAAGGTGTGCGCAGCCACCTGGCTTCCCACCAGCTCTTATAACTTAATTTAACCTGTTTCTCTTCATCCACGGTTTGCCATGGGACATTTTACCTTTCTTTCATTCTGTGCGTCCTACTTTCTTTCCTGCTACTCCAGTGTCTGGCTGGGCGATGCCTTCCTCTCTTTCTTTTTTTGTTTTTCTCAAGCTTATATTCCTCCTCCTACTTATTCTCTCTGCCTGCTGGCCCTGCCTATCCCTTTCCTGTGGAACTCTTGTCTTTTCAGCTTTTATTAGATCAATTGGGTGCCTGAAATAAATGTAACACATCTTTACATAGTTAAACAAATGCAGCAAAAACAAATGCAACACACCTTTACATAGTTAAATATTCTGAAACACCCTTCTTCGTGGCTGACCTGTTTCAAATACCAATTCAGCATGCAGCTGGCCAACCCTGGTCCCTAGATTTGCCTGTGCAGCCTACCCCACTGACCACAGCTCTCCAGTCTGTCTCGCTCTCTCCTCCCCTTCTTTATTATGTTTAATTATGGGGGAGGCTTGCCTGCCTTGGCACATGTGTAGAGGCCAGAAGACAACTGCTGGTTCTGTTCTCAGGTCACCAGAATTGGCAACAAGCATTTCACCACCGAGACCTCATGCCAGCCCCGTCTTTCTCGTCCCCTTTAAGAATAGCTGGTGGGAGCTGAGCATTGGTGGCACACACCTTTAATCCCAGCACTCAAGACGCAGAGGCAGGTGGATTCTGTGAGTTTGAGGCCAGCCTGGGCTACAGAGGAAGTTACAGTACAGCCAGAGCTACACAGAGAAACCCTGTCTTGAAAAATACAAAATGAGCCAGGCGGTGGTGGCTCACGCCTTTATTTCCAGCACTAGGGAGGCAGAGGAGGCAGGAGGATCTCTGTGAGTTTGAGACCAGCTTGATCTAAAAGAGCTGGTTCCAGGACAGGCTCCAAATCTACACAACAAAATACAAAATAAATACATACATTATTAAACAAAACAAACAAACAAACAAACAAACCAGCTTGTGTATCCCAGGCTACTCTGAAATTATTTGATATGTAGTAGTCCAGAATGACCTTGAACCACTGACCTTCCTGCCTCTGCCTCCCCAGTACTGGGCATCCAGGTCTGCTCCACATGTGTGGAGGGTACAGTGCTTGGGACTGAACTCAGATCTTGGGGCATTTGAGGATTGGGCCACCACCCCAGCCACCCTCGCTTCCCTTTGTCTCTCGGGGAAAGACACTTTAATTCCAGGGTTAGCTTGGAAACCTCCCTGGCTTTCTGTGGGCTCTGCTCTTGCTGAACGAGGCTCCTTAGTCACTATCTTGGCAGATGGTCCTAGAATGCAACACTCTGTAACTCTCAGACCTTGTGAGGTCCAAATCCAAAAGTGCGCAGAGGAGGCCAAGGAGCAATAAATTCTGTCCAGGACATGCAGAGGACATGACCGCTCTGAAGTCAGGGTTTCCCTGTGTAGCTCTGGATGTCCTAAACTCCATGTGTTGGCCAAGCTGGCCCCAAACTCAGAGATCTGCCTGCCTCTGCCTCCCAAGTACTGGGAATTTTTTTTTTTTTTTTTTTTTTTTTTGAGACAGGGTCTCACTGTATAGTGCCAACAGGCCTGGAACTTGTTATGTAGGTCAGGCTGGCACTTGGGAGGCAAGGCAGGCAGATCTCTGTTGTAGAATAGTACTTTAACTATGTAAAGATGTCTTACATTTGTTTATATTGCAATTGTTTAACTATGTAAAGATGTCTTACACTTGTTTATGTTGCCATTGTTTAACTATGTAAAGATGTGTTGCTCTGCCTGCCTGAGGCACCTGATTGGTCTAATAAAAGCTGGAAGGTCAATAGCTAGGCAGAGGAAGGATAGGCAGAAAATAAGTAGGAGGAGGAACCTAGACTCATGAGGGGAGAAGAGAATGAGGGGAAAAGAACGGGAGGCACCCAGGGTAGCCAGACATGGAGTAGGACATACAGAATGAAAGAAAGGTAAAAAGCTCGAGGCAAAGCATAGATGAAGAGGAACAGGTTAAGTTATAAGAGCTGGTGGGACAAGTGTAAGCTAAGGCCGAGCATTCATAACTAATATTAAGTCTCAGTGTCATGACTGGAAGCTGGTTGGCCCAAAAGAAAGCCTGTTAACAGATCTCTGTCAGTTCAAGGCCAGCCTGGTCAACATAGCTAGCACCAGGCCAGCCAGTACTAAAATTCATTATTTCCCCTTCAAGACTGGGGAACCTGTCCACTGGTGTTTACAAGAACTTAGAGACCTTAGCAAGTCCGTACAGCAAAACAGAGGCCAGCCAGTATTCTGACCCTTGTCCTCTGAAGTCATCCGGGACTCAGGGGCAGTGAGTGGGTCCCCATGACAGGGCTCTACAGTTGTGATAAGTCACTTGTCGTCTAGACTAGAGACAGAAGTTAGACTTTCATCGTTACCCATGTTACATGTCCCTTGTGATTCCAATGGAAGTCACGTAGCCAACAAGACCCTGAGCTGCCCTTGCAAGTGCCAAAGTTAAAGAAGACAAGAGCTCCTCCTATCTTGCACAAAACTGCCCCTAAGCAGTCTCAACTGATCTTCACAGTCAAACAGCCTGTGGCTGGGAGGATGGGCAGTTCGCAAAGTGCTCGCATGCAAGCATGAAGCTGGCAGTTTGACACCCAGCACCCCGGGGAAAAGATGGGCATGATGACCACCTAAAATCCTGGCACTCTGGAGGCAGAGACAGGCGGATCTCTGTGAGTTCGAGGCCAGCCTGGTCTAATAGCTAGCTCCAGGACAGCCAGGGCTACATAGTGAGGCCCTGTTTTAAAAATAAAATAGCAATAAAATAACAAAGCCCGAGTAAATGAATAGGTCCAGGAGGGTGGCTCAGTGGGTAGAGGCGCTTGCCCAGTGCCTGAGCTGGGTTCCTGGGACCCACATTGTGAAAGAGCTGAAAGCAGAGTGGCGTCCCCTGGCTTCCGTGCCTGTGCTGTGGCACACCCACAGCCCACTGCCAGCCTCTCCCCCCCCCAGACCACTGCCAGCCTCTCCCCCCCCCAGACCACTGCCAGCCTCGCCTCCCCCCCCAGACCACTGCCAGCCTCGCTCTCCCCCCCAGGCTCTCCCCCCCAGGCTCTCCCCCCCCAGGCTCTCCCCCCCCCAGGCTCTCCTCCCCCAGGCTCTCCTCCCCCAGCCTCTCCTCCCCCAGCCTCTCCTCCCCCAGCCTCTCCTCCCCCAGCCTCTCCTCCCCCAGCCTCTCCTCCCCCAGCCTCTCCCCCCCCAGGCTCTCCTCCCCCAGCCTCTCCCCCCCAGGCTCTCCTCCCCCAGGCTCTCCTCCCCCAGCCTCTCCTCCCCCAGCCTCTCCTCCCCCAGCCTCTCCTCCCCCAGGCTCTCCCCCCCAGGCTCTCCTCCCCCAGGCTCTCCTCCCCCAGCCTCTCCTCCCCCAGCCTCTCCTCCCCCAGCCTCTCCTCCCCCAGCCTCTCCTCCCCCAGGCTCTCCTCCCCCAGCCTCTCCTCCCCCAGGCTCTCCTCCCCCAGCCTCTCCTCCCCCAGGCTCTCCTCCCCCAGCCTCTCCTCCCCCAGCCTCTCCCCCCCCAGCCTCTCCTCCCCCAGGCTCTCCCCCCCCCCAGGCTCTCCTCCCCCAGCCTCTCCCCCCAGCCTCTCCTCCCCCAGCCTCTCCCCCCCAGGCTCTCCTCCCCCAGCCTCTCCTCCCCCAGCCTCTCCCCCCAGGCTCTCCTCCCCCAGCCTCTCCTCCCCCAGGCTCTCCTCCCCCAGCCTCTCCTCCCCCAGCCTCTCCTCCCCCAGGCTCTCCTCCCCCAGCCTCTCCCCCCAGACTCTCCCCCCCCAGACTCTCCTCCCCCAGGCTCTCCCCCCCCCAGGCTCTCCTCCTCTGCCCCCTCGACAATACGTGGACCTTTACAGCCTGTTCGGCATAGGAAACTACTCCAGGGCAAAACAGTGGTCAGCATACCAGGACCTGGATTTACTGTTTCTAGAGGATTCTGTCATCAGGTGGACAGACGCATCCCCATTGAAACAGATCGGGCCTCTAAGGTCACCACAGCACCCTTAGGGCACCCTTAGGGCTCATCAGCCCTGGCTTTGGACCACACCCACCCTTCGGCTTTCATTCTCTCTACCACTCGTGCACCCTGCCACCCTCCGTCTTCTGGAAGGATCTAGAACAATGGTTCTCAACCTTCCTAATGCTTTGACACTTTAGTGAAGTTCTTCATGTTGCGGTGACCCCAACCACAGAATTATATTCATTGCTACTTCATAGCTGTAATTTTGCGACTCTTCTGAATTGTAATGTAAATGTCTGATAGGTAGGGTGTCTGGTGTGTGAGCCTGTGAAAGGTTGTTTGACTCCCAAAGGGGTCACAACCATAAGCTGAGAATGCTACTCTGGGACCCATGGGCGTCTGAAAACTCTCTCCCTACACTCACGCATAGTAGACTTGTGTGTCTGTGTGTTTGCCTATGTGCATTCTCCTTCATGTGTGTGGGTGCGATTGAGGGGGCCCAGAGCTGACCAGCTGTCAGCTTTGACGGCTCTCCGTTTAACTGAGGTAGGGTCTCTTATCGAATCCAGAGCTCACCAGTTCTGGCCAGTCTGGCTGGCCAGCTTACTCTATGGTCCTCTGCCTGAAGCCTCCAGGGCTGGGATTACAGAAAGGCCACCAAGCCTGCCCATTTTTTATGTGGGTCCTGTGGACCCAAACTTTGGTCTTCATCTTTTCTTGACAATCTTCATCCCCTGAGCCGTTTCTCCAGCCCCAATAGGGTTTTTGTTGTTGTTGTTGTGGTTGCCTTGTTTGTTTGGTTTGGTTGTGGTTTTTAGAGACAGGGTCTCTCTGTGTAGCCCTAGCTGTCCTGGAACTCAACAGGAACTCTACAAAAGACCAGGCTGGCCTCGAACTCAGAGATCCACACCTGTCTCTGCCTCCCAAGTACTAGGATTAAAGGCATGTGCCACCACACCTGGCCTCCCAGGCCTCCCAATAATACTGTTGAGATCCTATATTAAGGGGCTAGAAAAATGGCTTAGTGGTTAAAACCCTGACTGGTCTTCCTGAGAACCTCAGTTCAGTTCCTAGCATCTACATGGTACTTCACAAACATCCGTGACTCCAGTTCCAGGGGAGTCAGCTCCCTCTTCTAGCCTTGCTTGACACCAGGCACACATGTCCACACACACATGTGCAAACAAATCACCCACACAAAATAAAAATAAATCATATATTCTTTAAAAAAAATTCTGGCTGGGTGATGGTGCGTGCCTTTAGTGCCAACACTTGGGAGGCAGAGGTAGGCATATCTCTTAAATTTGAGGCCAGCCTGGTCTATAGAGCTGGTTCCAGGATAGCCAGAACTACACAGAGAAACCCAGTCTCAAAAGTAAAACAATAACAATAAATAAATAAATACATAAATTCTTTTTTACTGTGGATTGCACAGCCCCATTTAGCCTCTTAAGTCTTTTCCAGCACACATTCACCCCATACAAATCTCTCTGAACCCTAGACGTTTTATCTCTGTGTGTCCTATCTTGGGAACACCCATCAAGTCCCTGAGGCCCAGGGTAACGGCAGCCCCAGGCCTGAGCTCAGCCTCTCTGGAGTGCCCCTCACATTGAATGGGGAGACTGGGTTTATCTGAAACCCTCCTCCTCTAGGATAAGAAGCTGCTAGACAACGTCTGGACTTGAACTTATCCAAGCTTGCCAACGCAGTCAAGGTACACGTGAGTCCTGAGACTGTGGGTCTGTTGGGCCCCAGTTAGCCTGTTCTGCCCATGGAAAGGCAGGCAGCAGCTTCCTCCTGTCTGTCTTGTTTGTTTGTCTGTTTATTTCTCAAGACAGGGTTTCTCTGTATTGTTTTGGAACCTGTCCAGGAACTCGGCTCTGTAGACCAGGCTGGCCTCGAACTCTCAGAGATCCACCGGCCTCTGCCTCCTGAGTGCTGGGACTAAAGGCCTGAACCACCAAGGCCAGGCTCACTGTCTTTGATGACACCTGGGGACACTCACCCATAGACACCGCCAGACTCTAATGAGTAGCCAAGGCCCTTTCTCTCGCTTTGAGTTGTTTTGTTTATTGATTTGGTTTGGTTTTGAGACAAGGTCTCTCACTGAACCTAGAACTCAAAGCTCAGCTGGACTGGCTGGCCAATAGCTCTCGGTTCCATCTGTCTCAGCACCACCCACCACCCCTGTACTGAATAGAAAAATCTGCTCAGGCCACAGCAGCCTACAGACACCTACAGACTCAGAGTGAGCCATCACAGACATCCCGGCAAGCAAGGAGAGCGGGGCCTCTCACCTGGGGAGTAAGTTTACATCAAAGTAGGTATAGATGGCCACACAGGCTGCTCCCCCTCACCTTCCCTGCCTGGGAACCAGAGAGCCTGGCTCAACCTTTCTCAATCTCAGAGAAGTGCAAAAAAGATACCATTTCTGCCTCTCGACTCTGTTTCTCTCCTCAAAGCCCAGCTATGCTGTTTGCCTCTCTGTCTGTCCGTCTGTCTGTGGCATTAATAACTCTGGTAATAAACTCCTTAGTCCCCAATAATCCACCTTAGTGTCCCTCTTGAACCCTCTGAAGCCCTCACTGGGATGATAAGGTAGGATACTGTGCCAGGCTTTTACTCAGGTTTGGGGATCTGAACTCAGCTCCTTGTGTTTGTACAGCAATCCCTACCAACGGAGTCTTGTCAAACTTCCTGCTCCCTCAACCACCAAGCTGATGGGTCGATCCCCAATTACAGCCTTAAGCTCCAGAGAGCGCTGTCTCGGGCATGTTGGCCATGCCCCACAGCATCAGTGTGGTCTTGTAGCATCTCTGTCTCCTGAGACCGACCGTCTCTCCAGTCTCTGGGCTCCTCTGCATTCTTTGAGGTCCTGAGGTCCTATGACAGAGCAGGAACACTATCCAGGCCTCCACGATGATCTCAGCAGGAAGCAGCTTCAGAAGATGACCTTAGACCCCAAGATGGGACTGTGTTGATCTGTGGTTTGGGTGGGAGGTAAGTACTGTAGGAGTGAATGGTTTTCACTGTATCCAGGGTAAACATTAGCTGTGTTCTAGAAGTACTTTCTAGAAAGTGGCAGTGGCATCTGTCATCTTTAGTCCTAACACTCGGGAGGCAGAGGCAGGAGGATCTCTGTGAATTTGAGGCCAGCCTGGTCTACGGAATGAGTACCATGACAGACAGGACCACAGAGAAACCCTGACTGAAAAATAGTTATTTCTCAGGTTAAAAAAAAAGGGGGAAATGATTAGCTGGAACCCTCCAGAAATGACAAACTTGAGCAACTTAGAGAAGCAGAGGTGGTGAATGGAATGCTCCTCCGCCACCCCACCCCCCCCCACCCCCCGCCCCATGTGAGACAGATCCCGGTAACTGGGCTTTTCAGAATAGAATTGCTCCAAAAGATTGGGAGAAATCCATGTCAGCTGGAATCTGAGCTCTTCCAGCCAAAGGCCCACTAGAGCTACAGCACCCAGATGATTCCAAAGACTGGCCCGCTGCTCGGGGCTCCACAGCTACAAAAGGAGCTCACACAGCCAGCCCAGAACGTAGGATTTTCTTCTTTGTTTGCTTGATTTTGGTTTAAATATTTTTTGTTTTTCCCTCAGAGTGGAAATAACTCAATATTAAAGGCCCCTTCATGGGGCCGGATGTGGTGGTGCACACCTATGATCCCAGCATTTGGGTGGCAGGGCAGGTGGATCTCTGTGAGTTCAAGGCCAGCCTGGTCTACAGAGTGAGTTCCAGGACAGTTAGGACTGTTACACAGAGAAAACTTGTCTTGGAAAACAAGAACAAAATAATAATATGGACCGGAGAGATTGCTCAGGCTTAAGAGTGTTGCCGGCTCTTCCAGAGGTCATGAGTTCAATTCCCAGAAACCACAGAGCAAGTTCCAGGACAGGCTCCAAAGCTACAGAGAAACCCTGTCTGAAAAAACCAAAACAAAACAAAACAAAAAAACAAACAAACAAACAAAAAAGGCTGATTCTGTAATTACATATGTATTAGAAACAATGGCTGTACAGGGTATATCAATACAAGTTAAAACATAATACTACTGCTTATGTTTCCAATAAAATAAAACAGTTTTTTTCAATGCTAATGCTAATGAAAACATCTGCAGAGAGGCATTGAACCATAGAAAAAGGTGCTGAATTAAATCAACCAGGATGTTCCGAACACATCAGAATGGAAATTAGGGAAGTTGTTAATGGTGGGCTGGAGGGTGTGCTTATGTTTTGTTTTGTAGGAGAGAAGTTATAAATAACATCAAAATTGACAAAAATTTGAGGAAAAAACCCACAAAAAACAAAAACCTTTGAAGGCTACAGCTCTGCCCCTCACTGTGTGTCTGTGGTAACTGTAGTAGGAACTGGTCATATTGGGTTTCTATTCCCAATTCTCCAATTAACAAAGGGGTAGGTTGGGGAGGTGTGGATATCCCCGCTGCAGAATGAATCCTCTTGGCTCCCTGGTCCTTATGAGCACAGTGGATCGGCTCAGCCTGAGGAAAAAGGTGAGGAGATTATAAACTATATTGTGGGAGCGCAAGGGGGTTCTATTTGTATGGGTAATGGAACTCAGTGCCTAAATATAACTTTTCAAATTTTATTATCTATAGTTAATCATAGCATAACCGAGAGTTTTCATGATGAATTTTATCTGCTTCATGCATCTGGATTTAGAGGACAGGAGATTAATGCTACCAGTTCCGTAAGTCTACTTCTCTGGGAGATGTGGGTTACCAACAAGGAGTCTGACTGGTGCATTAGCAACAGTGTCAGAGCGAGAAGTCTCATTAACATCTCCCAAGGAGACGTCACAGACTGCAGCCCTTTGGAAACTATTCTCACTCAGAGTTAAGATGGCTGGTGCAGTTTGACTGAAAGTATGGAAATTAGCTCTACTGTTGATGAACCTATGGGCTAGAATGCCAGGTTCTATGCTATCATCTGGCAATTCAGCTCAGACTAATTTGTGGAAATTAGCAAATGCCTTGCACCGTCTTAAACTTTGGAAAGCTCAATGTTTACAATGGCAGGTATACTTTGTCCTTTAGCTTTGCGGCATGTGTCCCACTTCATACATTACTGAAATGGCCTATGCAACGGTACCCCAGGGACTGTAGTGTCACCTACGGACACTGTATCCTCCATACCCTGCATTAATGCTAGTGTGTTACTGGGTATCACTTCTGAAAGTTTATTTATTCTTGGATGCCAGTGAAGTTGTCAAGGCCATGGCAAGACATATCTGTTGATTCTGATCCATTAATTCACTAAAAGAACATTATAAGACGAACATGTCAGATGATTGGAATGGTTATTCATTTAATTCTATGAATCGTTTTAATAGGCTTCTTTCCCAGCAGTTTTTAATACTTGTTTTTGCTGTAATAATTTTACTGACGTGCAAATGTGTTCTGACTTACATATACTTAAGACTAAGACTATGAGAGAACATGAAAAAGAAATTGCTGTCTTCGTTGTATGAGTGCATAATCTTCAACTAATTAATATAGCTTAAACAAGACGGGAAAACACAGGGATGTAGCAGAGCCGCCGTGCCTGGAGTGGACATTAAAATGAATAGTTTTCACTGTACCCAGGGTAAATGTTAGAATGAGTAGTTTTCTCTGTATCCAAGGTCAACAGAGTGAGTAGTTGTTTTCTAGAAGTACTTTGACCTTGAAGAATGTGTGGAAAACACCGATTGTTCCGTGATTGGTAAAGTTGTTTTTCTGAGGGGCTCAGAGCCTTTGCATGACTTTGGTCACAAGACTCCGAGGGCACACCTGAGGCTTAGATTATTGGGTACTGCGAAGGGTACACAGAAAAGGACTCAAGTCAGGAGGCAGGCATGTGGTGCTTTCCTTTAGAGGGACATATAGATTAGATTAGGGACCTTGGCATGAGGAAATACTTTACCCGAAAACCAGCAGCTTTGTGGAACAATCAATAAATATTCCCTTTGTAGGATGATTAGAGGCTCAGTTCAGTCCATCAGAGGCTGGATGGACCTCCTCCTGCCACACAGGCCTTAAAATTTCGCCTTGGAGTGGCCTCTTTCCTCCACCCACCCACAACACAGCACAGTTGAAGAGAGCCCTCATTTTAGTCTCAGGGTAAATTGGCTTTGCCTTCGAAACAGGCTGGGCTCTGAGCAAAGCTGTGGCTGGCCAGCGTGAACCAAGCTCACAAGCCAGGCTGCAGTCTGTGTCAATGCTTCCTGACGCCACCATAGAACATTCTGCTCTGGATGTACGCATGCGTGCACTTAGCTAGGTAATTTGCTAGTTAGTCTGCAAGCACGGGGGATTGAACCTCAGACCCCTAATTCTAGATAAGTGACAGCCTCAGCCCCAATAGTGGCTCACGTTTTCCTCCCTCCCTCCCTCCCTCCCTCCCTCCCTCCCTCCCTCCCTCCCTCCCTCAATGCTTTCTCTTTATTTTTATTTCGTGTGTGTGGGTGGTTTGTCTGTATCTGTGTCTGTGTGCTTTGTGCGCACCTGACACTCAGGGAGGCCAGAAGAGAGGATCGGCTCCTCTGGAACTGAGTTAAAGATGGCTGTGCGCCTCCATGTGGGTGCTGGGAAACGAATCTGGGTCTTGAGCCCTCTTCAGACCCAGTTCCAAGATTTCCCCCCAAGTTTACTATGTGTGTATGTGTGGCGTGGCGTGGCAGGGCGTGGCAGGGGGAAAAACGGAGAGGACACATGTACATGGGTAGTGTATGGTGCGTATGTAGCAGTCACAGGCTAGCCCTTTGGAACTGTTCTCGGGGATCAAAGGAAGGTCATAATGCCAGCACGGTAAGCCGCTTTACCTGCTGAGCCGCCCCTCTGGTCCCTAGAGCTACTCATGTTTGTGTGTTTGGTTGGTTTTCCAAGACTCTTTACGGAGCACACTCACATCACTGGAACTTTGACCCTGTGGTCCATGCTTGCAGCCAGCCAGCCCCTGGAAGAGACAACCCACACTGTCAAACTTATTCCTCAGCAAAGTGAGCTGTTCGCGTGGGCAGGACACGAGCCCGCAGGTGCCCTCCCGGACAAGATGTGACACTGTGAGACAGAGACACAGCTCCAGAAAGGGCCCCTAGGGCACTCTGCTGTGGCTGCACTGCTTCAGCTAGTAACCCCCTGTGGCCGCCTTCTGTCTTAGTGAGTTCAGTCAGTGCCTGTCAGCACTGTCCTAGGGGCAGCAAAGGTGTTTCCTAAGTTTTACAGAACTAAAGGACAAAAGGTACCACAAAGAAAACGCAGGATGCTTGGTGGGTAGAGGTGTTGGCTGCCAACATCTCAATTTCCATCCCCAGGGACCTGTAATGCTGGGACAGACCCCGAAAATTGCTCTCTGACCCCCACATATGCACAATAAGGATAATAAAATTTCAGGGGGCTGGAGAGATGAGTCAGAAGTCAAGAGCACTGTCTGCTCTTGCAGAGGACCTGGGTTCAGTTCCCAGCACCCACTTCAATTCCAGGGGATCTGATGGCTTCTTTTGACCTCTTTGGGCATACTGGTGGTGCACGCAAATGCATGCAGGTAAAATACCCACACACATAAAATTTTCCTTTGTGAAAGAAAAGATCCAAGCCGTGGTGGCCCACACCTTTGGTCCTTGACTCCCAGCACTCGGGAATCAGAGATGGGCAGATCTCTGTGAGTTTCAGGCCAGCCTAGTTTACAGAGTGAGTGAGTTCCAGGACTGTCTTGGAAAGAAAAAGAAAAAAAAAAAAAAAAAAAAAGGAAGGAAGGAAGGAAGGAAAGAAGGAAGGAAAAAAAAACTGGTGACAGCTGCTTACAAAGGGACAACATTTCTTCTATGTATCAATAGTTCAAGGAAATATAAAATTGCAACAAACTATGTTTAAGGCCAAGTATACATGACCCCTGAATTTGTCTTACTCCTTTCCCAGCTGTGAACCTGCAATTTTCCTGGAATTTTGAAAGCAAGACCATAAACTGCATTCTGTACAGAAACATCTTAAGCACCTTGTGTTGCCCTGAGCCCTCTCAGTAAACACCCTCTGAGTTCATTCACCAAAAGGAAGTAAGAAAGTGTTTGCAGAGGGCTGGAGACTTAGTTCCTCTGGTAAAGGTGCTGGCTGTGCAAACTCCAGGGCCTGGGTTCAATCCCCGGAAGCCACGTGGTAGAAGGCGGCACCTGACCTCTGGAAACTGTCCGCTGATGTTTAAACAGTTGTCTGCGCAGTAACTTCAATGGCCTTCAAAATCATTTAGATATTGTTTCTTATAACTTATTGAAATTTATTTTATGTGCATTGGTGTGAAGATTTCAGGTTCCCTGTATTGAGATTTAATAAGGATCAGGAGAAGCAAATAGGCCGAATAGATGTTTATTCAGGGAGAAATAACTCACAACATAGACAGATGAACACCAGCAGGTTCCTGGCCCCAAGGATGCCTCCAGATGTTCTCTGTCCCTGTGCTGCAAGCAAAAGAGCTCCCGGAGCCCCTTCCCCAGACTTAGATACCCCAGGTAACATCTGCCCCTGTCCCCACCCCCAATGGGCGTGGTCTGTGCCACAGGTGTGGACAAAGTGAGTATCTCACTACAGCCCTGGAACTGGAGCTGTAGACAGTTGTGAGCTGCCATGTGAGTGCTGGGAATTGAACCCGGGTCTTCTGGAAGAGCAGCCAGTGCTCTTCCTTAACCACTGAGTCATCTCTCCAGCCCCTTACATAGCGATTGTTAAGAGCCCACGGGAAGTCTCTTGAGAAGCCCAGGACTGCACTTGGGTGTGCTCTGTTCTTCATCCATGTCCATGCCTAAATCACATGATGCATGTACTCACACACTCAGGCACATATATGTCTTTAATCTTTCTAAAATTTTATTTATTTGTATTATTTTATGCGCATCAGTGTTTTGCCTACATGTATGTCTGTGTGAGGGTGTCAGATCTTTTGGTTTGGTTTTTTTCAAGACTGGGTTGGCCTCTAACTCAGGGATCCCCCTGCTTCTGCCTCCTGAGCTCTGGGCATAAAGGTGTGTGTCAACAATGACCGGCATGACGGTATCAGATCTTGAAGTTACACTTGTCAGCTGTCACGTGGGTGCTGGGATTTGAACCTCTGGAAGAGCAGTCAGTGCTCTTAAACCATTGAACCATTTCTCCAGCCCCTATAAATCTCTTTTTAAAATGGTTGTGTGTGATGTATATGAAACTTTCAAGATTTTTTGTTTTATGAGATAGGGTTTCTCTGTGTAGCTCTCCAGCAGCGCCCAGACCTCCCCACCCCCGCCCTCTGTGCCCAAGTGTTTCTCTACTCCTGGGCCGCTCCAGCCAGCGCCTTTGTCTCCTCCGCATGCGCTCTGTGGCACAGGCATATACTAACGAAATAACTGTAATTTAAAGGGCTTTTTGGTTTGTTTTGTTTTTCAAGACAGGGTCTCATGGTGTAGCCCTGACCGCCCTAGAATTTGCTCTGTAGACCAGGCTGGCCTCAAACTCACAGAGATCCGTCTACCTCTGCCTCCCGAGTGCTGGGATTAAAGGAGCGCACCGCCACTACTAGGTTAAGGAAGAAACTTTTTTTTTAATGTGCATTGGTGTGAAGGTGTCAGACCCCCTGGAACTGTAGTTATAGACAGCTGTGAGCTGCCATGTGGGTGCTGAGAATCGAACCCAGGTCCTCTGGAAGAGCAGCCAGTGCTCTTAACCTCTTAGCCATCTCTCCCAAGAAAAATCTCTTTAAACATTCTGGTTTTGGTAGAATTCTTCCTCAAGAGGTGGTAGCGAGCGACAGGATCACAAGTTCAAGGTCACCCTCAGGTACAGGCCGCAAGGCCAGCTTGGATTGGGTGAGGGAAACAAGTGAGAGGCAGGTGTAATGCCACAAGTTTGAGGATAGCCTGAGGTACATAGTACAGACCTGTCTCAAAACAAAAACTCAACAAAACCAAAACACAAAAACAGGCAGACAGTGCTGGCACACGCCTTTACTCCCAGCACTCAGGAGACAGAAGCAGGCAGATGTCTGAGTTCGAAGCCAGCCTGGTCTACAGAGCGAGTTCCAGGACAGCCTCCAAAGCAAGAGAAGCCCTGTCTAAAAAACAAAACAAAACAAAAAAAAAAAGAGAGAGAGAGAAAAGAACCTACAAACAAACAAACAAAAAACCAGGGCCAGGCATGGTAGCACAGGACATTCAGTCCCAACAGGAAGACCTCTGTGAGTTCAAGGCCATTCTGGTCTACACAGTGAGTTTCAGGTCTGTCAGAGCTATGCAGAGACCCTGTCTCAGAACTAACAAACAAAAGTCAGTCTGTGTTCATTTCAGTAGCACACAGGGAGCCAGGGCTCACACCTACCTGCAGTCCCAGCATTTTGGAGGCTGTGGCAGGAGGGTGATTATGAATCTGAGGCTAACTGGGCTAAACAGTGACTTCCCTGACAGCGACAGTCAGACAAAACTCAAACGGAGTAGCAGCAACACCTACTGGCCATTCTGCCTCCCTTAGAATATTCCAGTCATCTTTCATACTAGGGTCAGACCATGCCACAGTATTAGCCGAGCCAGGCCTGCCCTGTCGGCAGCTGGTGGGCCTGAAGCCTGCCATCACCAACCAGGACCCTGTGCTAGGCAGTGGTGGCACACGCCTTTAATTCCAGCACTTGGGAGGCAGATGGATCTCTGTGAGTTCAAGGCTAGCCTGGTCTACAGAGTGAGTTTCAGGACAGCCAGGGCTACACAGAGGAAACCCAGTCTCACAAAGCAAAAGCCAGAACCCTGCTGAGAAGTCTTACCTGGAGCCAATTTCCTCCACCACATATGCCATGTTACATATCTTCCAGGAACACACACACTAACCCGCTACATATCTTCCAGGAACACACACACTAACCCGCTACATATCTTCCAGGAACACACACACTAACCCGCTACATATCTTCCAGGAACACACACACTAACCCGCTACATATCTTCCAGGAACACACACACTAACCCGCTACATATCTTCCAGGAACACACACACTAACCCGCTACATATCTTCCAGGAACACACACACTCACCCGCTACATATCTTCCAGGAACACACACACTCACCCGCTACATATCTTCCAGGAACACACACACTAACCCGCTACATATCTTCCAGGAACACACACACTAACCCGCTACATATCTTCCAGGAACACACACACTCACCCGCTACATATCTTCCAGGAACACACACACTAACCCGCTACATATCTTCCAGGAACACACACACTAACCCGATGCCAGAGCTTGCTGTAAAAGCCCCAAGGTTTCCTACCATAGAAAACCTCTACAGCGACCTGCCAAAGGGCATTGGTCCCTGAGTTAGAGTCCCACCTGGACAGCTGCTGGTGGGACACCCTTTACAAATGAGGGTCTGTGGTTGTGAGTCAATTATTCAAGGCCACAGAGCTGCTGAGAGCTGGGACTCAGTCTCAGGACACCGACCTGGCGTTACCTGCTCCTTTTCACTTCCAGGGATGATGAGGGGGACAGACAGTCTTAGTCTTTGCAACAAACAGGCAGGAAGTAGGTTCAACTGTCTGATTAGGAGAACGGAGGAGGAAGTGTGGGCTAGAGAGATGGTTTGGTGGGTAGAGGCTCTTGTTGCCAAGCATGAAGGCCCACATGTGGAAGGGGGCTACTTTGACCTCCGAGAGTCTGTGGCAGGCTCACATAGATATTTTCACTTTGGAAAGGGTTCCCACTATGCAGATAGGCTGCTCTCAGACCTGTCTGCCTCCTGAGTGCTGGGATTAAAGGTGTACACCAACCATACCATTATGCTGGGTGTTTTTTTTTTTTTTTTTTTTTCTTTTTCGAGACAGGGTTTCTCTGTGTAGCTTTGTAGATCCGCCTGTCTGTCTCCTGAGCGCCTGTCCAGCATGTTTATTTTTGAGGCAGGGTCTCCTCCTCAAATCTGTCTCCCAATGCTGTAATACCAGGTCTATGAGGCTCAGTCTAGACAAGCCCTTGCTGGTGGCCTCTGGGCAGGCGTCACAGCTTTGAGCCACATCCCTAGCTCTTTAGTTTTGATCGAGACAGGGTCTAAATTGCCCAGGCTGGTCTCTGACTTTTGACAATCCTCCTGCCTCAGCTCAGCCTCCTCAGTATCTGGATTACCACTGATGTCTACAAGTGATTGGAGCTGGACATTTGCCAGATGGAAACAGGTGCCCAAGGTTAAAGATGAAAAGGAACTGGACGGCGGTGGCACTTACTTTTAATCCCAGCTCTTGGGAGGCAGAGGCAGCTGGGTCTACAGAGAAAAACCGGCTGAACACCCACGAGACAGGAGGAGCAGAGAGTTGCCTGCCTGAGGCCAAGCTGGTCTACATAGGGAGCTTCAGGCCAGCCACGGGCACAGCAAGACTGTCAAAATAATTAAAAACATCAGGGAGGACACTGCTGCCTGGAATGGAGGTGCCAGGTCTGGCTGGCACTGGGATTTGAGCAAGCCAGAGAGCCGTGGGGAAGGACAGAGGGAAACCGCTGGGCTCTTCAGCTGTGCAAGGAGGGCCCAACCATAAGCTCCCCTCTTCAGGTAAGAGTGTTGGAGGGTCCCCAGGAGTCTTCTCCCCCCTGTAGGCCTGACAAGGGTACCTCACCAACCACTCGAGCAAATGAGGGAACTGGGCTGTTGTAAACACAGGCCCCACCCGAACGGAAGCACCTGTGGTTGGGGGGGGCCACACCTCTAAACAACGGGGTTCATTCCTCAGGGTCCCTGTCCCTTGCACAGTCCCTCCCCCAGGGTGGCTGACAGGCTCCCAGCTTGGGCGGTGGCCCCCTGACCTGTCCCTGCCCCTTCCTGCTCGCTTTGACGCGGACCACTTCCTTTGACAGGAACCCCCTCCCTCAGCAGCCTAAAAGGCTGAAGGGCCCGGGGAGGTGCGACACATCTCTCACAGGCGGCGGCGGACTCTTCCCAAGGCCCTGTCTCCCAACCCTTGTACCAGCGCTGGACTTCAGACCCTGGTACAGGCCTGGGGGCCAGGGACCTGGGGACCCCAGCAGCGGCGGCTTCTCGTTCCAGGTCTGTCTGTGCCCTTACCGCATACCTCGGGATGCCCTGGGTCCTTTTCCTGAGTGGGTGTCCCCACTAATCCCACGTCCATACCAACCATGCTGGGGTCCTCTGCCCTACCCCACCCTGTCCCTGCCCTGGGCACAAGGCCTCTCAAGTGGAAGCTCTGCGGAAGTAGGTATTTGAGCAGACC
The DNA here is from genome assembly GCF_943737965.1 of Phodopus roborovskii. Lineage (NCBI taxonomy): Eukaryota > Metazoa > Chordata > Mammalia > Rodentia > Cricetidae > Phodopus > Phodopus roborovskii. Next base: position 2,003,268 of record NW_026126651.1, read on the forward strand.
GATACTAAGGTGGAGAGCTTGCCCTCCCCTGGTGTCTTACCTTGTTCACTCTTTAGCTGCAGGAATGCCAGAGGCCCAATGGGAAAGGCCAGGCTACCCTGAGGCACAGAGGCCCACCCTCACTTAACTTCCTCCCAAGAGACTGGGGGTTGGAGGCCAGGGGCCTGCAACAGCAGCTAACTGTCTACCTGGATGCCAAAGTCTATCAAGGCACAAAAAAACAACAGAAAACAGCTGAAGGAAAGACAGCAGGGCACCCCCAGGTCGGAGAACCCCAAGGGAGAGCCCTGCCAACCCCCACTCTGGTCCAGGACACAGAAGACTCCAAGCCATGTCTTAAGCTGGAAAATAACTTTATTTGTTCCAGGGAGTCAGCCAGAGTCCTCAGAACTTCTGAAACTGCTTCTTTGTGCCAGCAGCCTTAGTGACCTTGAGCACGTTGAAGCGCACGGTCTTGCTCAGGGGCCGGCACTCTCCCACGGTGACAATGTCCCCGATCTGCACATCCCTGTGGAGTTAGGCAAGTGGGGGTCTTTAGAGGGGCCTTCTTCACAGCCCTTCTCCCCAGGGACAGGCTAAGGGTGCCCACCTCGGCTCCCCCCCACATTTGCCAAGAGTAACAAACTGTCCCTTCTCCCTGATGTTTGGCACCGGCTTCCCTGACTGCCCACCCCCAGCCGTCATCACGCTCTAGAACCAGCGTTCACTCTGCTCTGCCCACAGGACACCCCACTGTCTCCCAAAGCCACCCTGTCCAAATGGGCCCCCCCCAGCAGCCCGACTGGCCCAGGCTGTGGGAGAGAACTGTACTCACCTGAAACAGGGCGACAGGTGCACGGACATGTTCTTGTGGCGCTTCTCAAAGCGGTTGTACTTGCGGATGTAATGGAGGTAGTCCCGACGGATGACGATGGTCCTCTGCATCTTCATCTTGGTTACGACGCCTGGGGGGAGTGGGGAGGAAGGCGTCAGCAGGCCACAGTAATTCAGATGCAGCCGCTGAGTGGGGCCCCACCAAACAACGCCCGTTTGTGGCACCAGCCTTGCTTCCCATCGGCGTCTCAGCAGTGGCCCTTGGGGATGTCTGAAGACCATCGAGAAAATGGACATCATCTGCCAGTGGTCCCGATTCAGGGACCTGGAGGCGCTTTGCCCTCACTCACCGGACAGGATGCGACCTCGGATGGAGACGTTACCGGTGAAGGGACATTTCTTGTCTATGTAGGTGCCCTCGATGGCCTGAAAGGATGAGGAAGTACCGTTTGGACTACGGGTTCATAAACTCAACCAAGAATGTAGCCCCAGGGACCCAAACTACAGTTCCCAGGAGCCCCAGAGGCAGCAGCTCCAAAAAGGGCGGGGTGGCGATGCTCCCCCCAGGCCGGGGCCACATGAGACCCATGTGTTGGGGTCCTGTCCTGCACCTACCTCCTTGGGCGTCTTGAAGCCGAGACCGATGTTCTTGTAGTACCGGGGGAGTTTCTCCTTGCCGGTTTCTCCCAGCAGAACACGCTTCTTGTTTTGAAAGATGGTGGGCTGCTTTTGGTAAGCACGTTCTGTCTGTAGGGATTATTAACAGCGTGCTGAGACCACCGCTGCAGCAGGCGCCCGTCTACACCAGTCACCCCGCACTCGCTTTAGCTCACGCCCTGGGATCCGACACGTCCCGCCGCCCAGAGCCCCGGCTGAGCTGGGACGGCGTTGGGGCACGCTGGTCTTCCAAAGCACACACCCCGGGCTGGGCCGGGGCCAGCCCTGCCTCCCGGGCGCTCCAGGCGGAGGCAGGAGGGCAGGGCTCGGAGGGCCCGGGCCCCTCCGGACGCCCTGGCTCCGGCTAAGCGCCACGGCACCGGGGAGCAGGGCCCCAGAGCAGCGCGGGCCCGCACTGGGCGCCAGCCCACAGCCCGGACGAACCTGAATGTCCGCCATCTTCCCGGCCGCCGGAGGGAAAGGGAGGCGCGCCCGCTCCGGCGTCCCTTATTCTCTGCGCGCTGGAGCGGAAGTGGCGTAAGGAGCAGCCCTGGACGGGTTTAGGAGGCACTTCCGGTACCGAGCACGCGACCTGGCGACCGTCCGTACGCCGCCATGATGGTGGAGGACTATGGGGGCGGGAGGCGGAGCCTGCCATCTCGCGAGACCTCAAGCGGCCATCGCCCGGGCTGTTACTCCAGGCTGGGGCGTGGCGTCCTGTAGTGTCGCGAGAGTCGAGGGGGCGGGGCGTCCCTGCCGGCGTGCGGTCACGTGGGCCCGGGGCCCCGCGGGCTGGTTCTGGGCGTCCTGGCGCGAGGCGGCGGAGGCCATCTTTCCTGCGGGCGTCGTAGGAGAGGGCGGGCGCGTGCGACCGGAGTGTGGCTTTTCTGAACCGCCAGCGTGACATCGGGCGTGTTCGCTCAGGGCCTGAGTCACAGGCTGGCCCGAGAGGACGGCCCGCTGCGGTGGGCGCCCCACACCGGCCAGTGGAGCCAGAAGAGCTTGCACAGCCGAAGCTTCATGCCTGCCGTCGCGGCGAATGGCGTCGGCGCTTAATCCCAGCACCAGCACTCGGCCGGTTCGGGCCAGCAGTGAAACGGCCTTCACAAATCTGACTTTGAAGGAAACATTGCAGTGGTCTCTCCCCATCGAGGGGGGGGACAAAGAGGAAGGGTCAGAGACGTCTGTGTTCATGGTAGCACGCACCCCACAAACTCCTATGAAGCGGGAGGACTTCTGATTTGAGCGGACAGACCGATCCAATTCCAAACGTCACACTTCACTTGTGACCCGTGGGTGTGACAGGACGTCTACCAGCTTTAGCCCAGGCTGGCCAACTCATCCACTCCAAAATGACAAGGGTACATTAGCACATGGCTTTTCCAGAAAGGTTTGTGTCAACACATCTGCTGTCCCGGAACTCGCTTCCTGCACAAGGCTGAATCAAGAGATTCAGTATTTTTTCTTTCCAAGAAAGGGTCTCTGTGTAGACATGGCTGTCTAGAAAATCACTCTGTAGGCCAAGCTGACCTCAAACCCAGAGGTCCTACTGCTACTACTTTTAAAATTACTGTAATTAGAGAGTTGTGCCACCATTCCCCAGCACATAGCTTTTCTCTCAGAGGGAATAGAAATTATAGTTGAGGGTGAGTCACTCAGAAACCCACCCATCCATAGGTGCACTATGACAATTCATTAATCCCAGCTCTAAAGGCAGCAGCAGTCAGGCCTCAATCTCACGTTAAAAATCTTCACAGGTGGTTAAGCACTAGACTCAGACTGGTCTACAGAGTGTGTATGTATAGACCGTTCTTGCCAGGTTCACTGCCTGATCCAAACTCACCCTTTCTAAGCCTACTATCCAAGTCTTAAAAAGCCCCTGTAATTCTCAGGCCTGGATCCCCCATCCTGCCTCTGACAGAGGGTGGGGCCTGAAGCACAGCCCACTGAGAGGCCAATCTTTGATGCCCCTCTGCCCCTGCCTACACAGCAGACACAGCAAAGACACCAAGTTCAAGTCAAATAATTTATTAATAGTACCCTGCAGCAAGAAAGCGAAGCTGCTTTCTGGTTAAGTGTTGAAGGGGCCAAGGCAGTACACTTCCCAGTGTTTACTTCTAAATCCCAGCCCAGGTATGGCAGCCATTCTCAGAGCTACGGAATATGGCGCTGGGTCAGACAGTTATCTTTAGTAAAGCTCATCAGGCAGGTGATGGGCTCTCAGCTTTGTAAGCCCCCTCCTACAGTCCCCCAACTCCCCTGGTCGGCGGTGGAGGAAGGCAGGCCAGGCAGGCATTAGCACAAAGTCTTTATTGGGCTCACACCAGGAGTCCATTGGTCTTGAGGACCTCTGTGAACTTGCTGATCTTCGACTCCACATTCTTTTCTGCCTGTTTCCGAAGCCTCTGTGGGGTGAAGAAACAGGGTAGTGAGTGGCTGCTTCTCCCAGGATTACCCCCACACGCCAGGGTGCAGGTCCTGTCCTCACCAAGAGCTGCTTCTTCTTCCGATAGTGGATCTTGGCCTTTTCCTTCCTTTTCTCCTCCAGTGTGGCCGTTACTGCCTGGTATTTCCACCCGACCTCATGAGCCAGACGCCCCAGGTAGGCAAACTGCAGGGGCACAAGGCTGTAAGGACATGGAAGGTGCCCCAGCAGCACAAGGGTGAGCTAAAGGACCCTAGAGATTCTAGTAAAGGACAAATCCCCCTACGCCGGAGCCCCTCCTGGCATCAGTTAAGCCTGTGGCATTATCGACACTGCCAATCAGTGGCATCCGCAGACCATCGTGAGATAAAACCATCATCTGCCAGTCTTGAGGTGCCACCGAGACGAGACCACTCTGCAACTGAGCTTACCTTTCTGGTAGGCTTCAGCCGTACAACCTTGAGGGCGGCGGGGACCACCATCCGTTTTTTCTGTTAGAGAAGGAGAAGGGCTCAGAGAACTTTTGTGAGCAACACCTGGGAAGGAGGCTGGCGGGGCGGCGTCTCAGCCAGTGTCGTTTTCATGAGGTTCAAACAATGTAGGTAATAGCACATCACAGACGCTGGACACAGGCTGTGGAGGCTAGGCTGTGCGGCTCACCTTGTCATAGGGTGGAGGGATCCCATCCAACACCTTGAGGCGCTCCAGGGCAGCCTGGCCTCGCTTGGTCTTGTGGGGCAGCATGCCTGTGGGATAGGCAGGCGCCTTCAGATGGGCTGAAAAACCCTCTTAGCCCAGAGCAGGGAGACCAGCTAGCCTCAGATGGTAGTGCATGTAGAGTTGTCTCATAGTCGGGAAACTCGAACATGAGTGGGAGATATCCTCATCACAGGCTGCCAGATCCCCCATTCTCCATGTTACCCACAGCCCCAGCTCACCTCGCACAGTGCGCCAGAAAATGCGGCTTGGGGCTCGGAAGTGGTAGGGTCCTCGAGAAGGGTTGGTGTTCATCCGTTTTCGGAGAAACGCCAGGTACTTCACTGTCAGAAGGAAAATTGAGGCCTCAGTCCCATAAACAGGCCCTTACACCCAAGTCAGCACCACTCCCAGACGATGCCCAGGCCCTCACTCACACTTGTTCCTGTAGAAATTTCCAGAAATGTTGATGCCTTCACAGCGGACAACGACTACCTTCCGGCCTAGAGAGAACATGGGTTGTGTAGACAGTCAGGAAAGTCACCCAAGATCCAGCAAAACCACAGCCCGGATGGAAAGCCAATCTCCTGCTCCAAAATCAAACGAGCCAGGGGTCCGGGACAAGGCGGGACTGGCGAGTCTCAGAGCGGTGCATGGGTTGATCTCATTGTCGTGAGACTCAAACGAAAGATGGTGATTGTTGCTCATCACTGACTCGCAGGCAAACAAATTCTGAATGAAACTTACCCAGTAGTACCTGCTTTGCCACAATGGCCGCCAGGCGGCCCAGAAGATGGCCTCGGCCATCCAACACTAGAACCTGTGGGAGACAAAAAGGCTTAGGAAGCAGTCAGGCTGTCCCTGCCTACTTACCAACCCCTCACTCCAGTGCCTTTTCCCACGGGATGCCAAATTAACCAGACAGTGCCCAAAGGGGCGCAACAAACCCCTCTGAAAGCCTAAGGCTGCTCCAGCATACATAATCAAGACTGCAAGCTCCTGCGATCTTAAACGAGCCTCACCAAAAGCCTCAAGCGGCTGTTTAGCGGGAATCTGCTGGCTCTTGTGCAAACACCCTGTGCCATAATAAACTCTATCCTAGGACTTTGTTTTGGGTTAGGTTTAGGCCACAGTGGCTTTCACAGCCTCAACAGGACCATCTTATAACCCTATCAACTCGGCGTAAGCTGTCCTGTCTGTAACTCTGGCAAGCGGTGGGCAGTCTTCGCCTCTCACGGCCGGCATGTGCTTGTAACCCAGCCCAAACCAGGAGATCCCCACACAGGAATATCCCTGGGATCCTCCGAGCACGTAAACTAAACACGCTCCAGACAGCATCATTCTACAGCCTTTCGCATTAGTGGCTTGCCTCTAAGACATCTTAACAGGGGAGGTGAAATCCGGTTCCTGACCAGCCGCAACCCCACGCTACTTCAGCGTACGTCTGCTTTCCACGTGCCTCGCGTTCACTCAGCACACGTGGGCCGCGGCAGCAGCCGGCACGCTGCTCTCAGCAGCTGCGGGGAAGCCGGCACCGTAGCCGGGCGCCTCCATCCCTGCCGTCCCCCCTCGCCCAGGGCCACGAGCTCCCCGCACCCCAACTGCCTGCCGCGAAGCCCGAGCCCTCAGCGGGCGCTGGGAAGCCAAGCCCCAGGCCCGCGCGGCCCCGGGCAGGCGTAGCGCCCTCGTCGCCCCGTACCTAGAGACATCCGCGGCTCGCTACGCCCACGTTACACTGCCCTGGCGCCAAAGCGTTCCTCCTCCGCTTAACCGCCGTCCTTAAGTCCCACTGCTCGCGCGGCGCGGCGCGGGCGCCCCCACTGCGCTCCCGCCTGGCGCCCACCCGACCCCCACACCGCCCGGCGCGCGCAGAGCCCGACCTGTCCCTCCGCCATCTTCGGCAGCCGCCCGGGAAAGGAGGAGGTCTTGGCGCAGGGTTTCTTATCCCTTGCTGCAGGGGCGGAGGAAGTGACGCGGCCCGGGCCGAGCCCAAGGCTTGCTGTCTTGTCATTGGTCGGGGCGCTGGGCCCGCGTGCGCCGGGGGGGTGGGCCACCTTTGGCTTGTCCAATCAGGGTAGCGCGTGAGTGGGACCTCGGCGGCCATGGCTGTGCGGGGCGGGCCGAGGCCGTCCAGCCCCGGCGGCCATGCTTGGAGGGAGTGCCGGTGCGCGCTCGCCTGCGCCGCGGGGAGCGCCATTCCTCCGCCCCCAGCGCACGCTTGCAGAACACGTGGTGGCCATCAGGGGGCGCGCCGGAGCCCTGGCCGGCGCGCAGCGGTTCGCGTTCCCTCCGCTCTAGCGCCTGGTGTGCGCCACAGCTGCTGGCCGCCCCTGGTCCAGAGCTGCGGGGCACAATGCAGCTGGGGGTCGTTTTCCTAGACGAAGCGATGGGCGAGGGGAGCGCCTGCAGGTCCCTGAGCCTCCCAGCCCGGCTTCTGTTGCCAAGTCCTGTGTGTGTGCCGCGGATGTTATCTTAGACGCCCTCCCTGACGTGTCCCCCCAAAGACGGGCAGTCTCACTGACAGTGCTCTCTAGAACCCCCAAACATCCCAGCCGGAGCCGATTCCTCCTGGAGGCCCAGCACTGTTTCCCTGCCGCTTGGCTGCCATGAGCCTGAATCGGGCTGCTTCTGCCGCACGCCGGCTTCCACTAAAGAGCATTTCCCACCCAGTGCTGACCCTGGGCCATTGGTGGCCTCAGAAGACAAGCAGAACCTGCTGTCGGCGTGGTTTTGGCCTTTGACATAGGGTTTCTGCTTGAGATCCTGCCTCAGCTTCTGGGGACCTGGGATGACATCCCCAAACACCGCAAAGCCAAGACCCTGAAACCTGAAACAGCCCCCCCCCACTCCCCGTGCCATCACAGATAGGTCCGGAAGAGCTGGTAAAAACATTTATACACTTATATACAAATCCATGGGAGCAGGGACTCTGTAGAGTTGGGTGGGCGGGGCGGGGCTCTGACGTCCGCTCCATCCTGGGGGGACGGCTGGAGGGGCAGCGAGGTCCAAGAGGGGCCAGCCTCCTCCCAGTTTTCCGTGTGTCCAGGTTGTGCAACGTCTGTCAGGTGACTCCTGCTTGGCCTCGGTGCCCTCCTCTGCAAAACGGCACTATCAGTGGTCTGTCTGAGGGCTGCAGCTCTCAGTCTGCCCTCTACCTTTGAGCCCGGCACCCAGCACCTGTCAGGCAGGCCCTCCACCACTGAGGTACACCCTCCCACCTCTCCCCGCCCCTCCCTACACCCACCCCTCCCCCTTTTAAGTTAGCCTCGAATTTCTGTGTTTAGTAGATAACCCTGAATCCTGACTCTTCTGCCTCCTCTCCAGGGTGTAGGAACTAGGGGCTTGCACCACAAAATCTGCTCCTAGTTTTTTTTGTTTCTGGTTTTTTCCAAAAGGAGTCTTACAGCCAGGCGTGATGACACACACCTTTAATCCTACGGCTGAGGAGGCAGAGGCGGATGGAACTTTGAGTTCCAAGCCAGCATGGTCTACACAGCAGTTCAAATTCAGATGGGGCTACAATGTGACCCTGTCTCAAAACAAACAAACAAAACAAACCATGGCCCTCAAGCTGGTTTAAAGGATAAAGGGCCTCTGCCACCAGGGCTGAGGGCCTGAGTCCCATCCCTGGGATCCACCTGGTTGAAGGAGAGAGCCAGCTCCTGCAAGCAGACCCCTGATTTGTACACAGGCACCATGGTACACTTATGCAACCCCATGTGTAATTAGTTTTTAATTTTTATTTGTTTGGGGAGGGTTGACTAATTTTTTAAAAGGAGGAACTACACACCTGTGATCCCAGCGCTCCATGCGTAGAGGCAGGAGAATGGATTACCCAGGAGTTCCAGGCCATGTGAGCCACAGAGACACCATTTCAAAGGATAATAAACAAACAGAAATGGGATTATAGACACGTACCCCTATGTCTGTTAGATAAACGGTGTGCCTTTGAGAAACATGCCCAGAAAATGGGGAACCACAAAATCTAAAAACTGTTGCAGCCTGTTTTAGCTAAGCCCGCGTGCGACAGGGGTCTGTTTTGGCAGTGTGGGATCCCGTGCAGTGTGGTGTGGACAGGGCCCAGCCACGCGCTCCAGCTCTGTCTCAGCGCCTCACTGTTATTTTGAGAAAGGGCTCATTAAGTTGCCCGGGCTGGCCTTGGCATTTGATCCCTCTGCCTCGGCCTCTTGAGTACTAAGATTCCAGGCATGCAGCTCCGTACCCAGCAGCCATTTCATTTTAAGGAGCTGGGCTGACGGGAGCAACCACAAGGGCCTACGATGTTCTTGTCTCTTTCTAAGTCAGTGTTCTCCGGCTTCAGCATCCGCTTCAGAAGGCTGGGACTGCAGATGCTCACCACATGCAGGACAGCGTGTCCTCTGGGCAGGGGATGTAGCTCAGGACACAGGGTTTGCCTAGCTCGTTCCCAACTCTAGCGCCCAGAAAACAAAGGAAAGGAACGGCCTCGTATGTAACACGCCTATAGGCCCAGCTGTATGGAAAGCTGGGACAGGAAGACTCATCGAGGCGCTCAGAGTCAGTTTGGGCAACATACTGAGCCTTTGCAAAAAAAAAAAAAAAAAAAGTGTCACTGGACTGAGTGTGTGTGTGTTTGTTTGAGACAGGAGACAAGGGTGCACTGTGTTAGCTCACAAAGGCCTCGAACTCACTGTGTAGCCCAGGCTGGCCAGACCTTTCAGCAGTCTTCCTGCTCTGGCCTCTCAAGTGCTGGACTACAGGTGGAACCTCCACGTTATGAGTGTAAGACACACAACCAGTCCTAAAATACGGTTCCTGTGGGGACCAGCCTTCTCTACTCCTCCTTCCTCCTGTTGACCCTCCCCACGCAGCCCCCCATGACCCCCCCAGCTTGGTCACACTGGAAGCTTATCAGGGCTGCTATTTCCCGTGACACACACCACTTCCCTGAACTGCGTCCCTCCTGTGAGACGCCCCGACCCCGTCTTGGACTGACTCTCTACCCCTGAGCCTGGCCATTCCATGCTCCGGGATAAGTGGAAGACTCACCTAGATAAGACCCTGGCTGGGTCAACGCTGCCCAAGTGTCACATCCTAGGGGTGGGAGGTGAGGGGCACCTGAGGCCCCCACAAGGTCAGCCTCAGTGCACCTGCAAGGCCCTCTGCCACCCTCACCCCATGCCACCCACTCCATCCACGTGCCCTGGACTGTCGCTCACCCCGGGTCGGAGCACAGCCCTCCTCCTCGCTCTCTGCCAGCGAAGGCCCCAGGCAGCTGCCAGAGCCACAAGCGTGAGAGGCAGCAGCAGGAGCAGGAGCAGCCGGCTGGGCCGAGACTCTGGAAGGTCTGAGGCTTCTAGGGCTCCAGGACTCCGTGGGGGCAGCAGGGTAGAGGGGTCTGGGGAGAGAGCAGAGCCAGGGCAAACCCTGAAATTCCTGGAGGACCATCATGGAGGGCAAACAACTAAAACCTGGGGCGGGGTGGGGTAAAACAGGCCTGGCAGCATATGCTTTTAATCCAGCATTCTAGAGACAGACAAAGAGAGAAAAATGTTACCCGGAAACCCACGGCTGGCTCACCCCGTTTCCCTTCCTAGAGGACAGGACTGCCCTAGACAAACAGACCGGAAGTTCTGTCTTCTCAATACTAGGTGAACAGGGGTCATAAAAAGGCATGGCCCACCTCTCCCCAAGCAGCCATGGCAGAAGGAGATGGTTTCTTTAGTAGTGAGATGGTTTCTTTAGTAGTGTAGCCATTGGTAAGGTGCCCTGTAAATAACTTTTCTATCTCATTGGCTTACAGAAAAGCAGTAGTCGGAAAGGACTGGCGGATCAGTCATGAGACACATTATTACATATGATTATGTGATAAAAACATGAGAAAAGAAAGGGAATGAAGCCAGATGTGGTTTCACGCCTGTAAGCCCAGAAATCAAGGCAGGTAGGAGGATTTCTTTAAGTTCAAGGCCAGACGAGCCAACATAGTATGAAAATGTCATGAGACAAAAAAAAAAAAAAAAGAAAGAAAAAGAAAAAAGAAAATGTCATGAGACGTTATTTGTTGTGAAATGGAATATTTGTTTAGAGCCTGGTGGTGGCAGCACATGCCTTTAGTCCCAGCACTTGGGAGGCAGAGGCAGGTGGATCTCTGAGTTCAAGAGCAGCCTGGTCTACAGACTGAGTTCCAGCACAGGCTACACAGACAAACCCTGTCTGGAAGAAAAAAACAAAAGGAGATGTTTGTTTAATTGTGTTACATTTATTTGCATTGCAGAATAATTGTTTAACTATGTAAAGCTGTGTTACTTTTGTTGATGCTGCATTTATTTAACCATGTGAAGGTGTGTTACATTTGTTTCTGCTGCCTTTGCTAACAATGTAAAGGTGTATTACATTTGTTTATGCTGCATTTGTTTAATTATGTAAAGATGTGTTGCTGTTTCACCTTGCCTGATTGGTCTAATAAAAAGCTGAACAGCCAATAGCTGGGCAGAGGAGGGATAGGCGGGGCTGGTGGGCAGAGAGAAAAAGGGGAGCCAGCCATCCCAGGGTCAGCCAGTCAGACACAGAGGAAGCAGGACACCAGGACAGACCAGGCGGTACACAGGTGAGGTAAACAAGCCTCAGGGCAGCACACAGATGAATAGAAATGGGTTAATTTAAGTGTGTCTTTATTTGAGAGTCGGTTGCTGACCCGAAGACAAAGCCAGCCACAATTACATATAATTAATGTGAAAAAAGAAAAAGGTATGAAGCCAGATGTGGTGGCTTCACACTTGTAATCCCAGCACTCAGGATAAGCAGGAGGGTTGCTTTGAGTCCAAGGCCAGATCAGCCCACATAAAGAGGCCCTATCTCAAAAAGAAAGAAAAAGAAAACGGTTGGAGAGGTGCATCAGCAGTTAAGCGCACTCACTGTCCTTGTATTGAACCTACTTTCATCTCCCAGCACCTAGGTGCTGGTTCACAAATACTTGTAAACTACTTGTATTTCCAGTTCCAGGGAATCTGATACCCTCTTCCGGCTTCTTACAGCACCAGACACATTCTGTGTAAAACACTAACACCCATAAAAATTAAAATTAAAAAGAAAAAGTAAGGTGGTGGCGCACACCTTTCATCCCAGCACTGGGGAGGCAGAGGCAGGTGAATCTCTGTGAGTTTGAGGCCAGCCTGGTCTACAGAGTGAGTTTCAGGAGCTACACAGGGAAACTCTGTCCCCAAAAACAAAACCAAACAACAAAAAGAAGAAAGGAAAAAGAGAAAAAAGAAAGAAGTTGTCTCAAGTCTAACCCCAGAGAGCGAAAGCGCAGTAGGCAAGGCTGGGGGCTGTGGGCCACAGCAGCACTGGGGGATGCTGGGCTCTGGCGCTGCTGTTACCCGGCTGGCACTGCACCTCCAGGCACCGAGAGAAATTCTGGCAAGCCTTCCCCATACAAGGCTTCAGGGCCAACAGCTGCATGCAGGTGTCCTGCAGGAGGTGGGAGATGTTGGTCTGGACGAAGCGAAGGCATTCTGGGAGAGGCTGGGAGCAGAGAGGGATAGCTTTGCACCATGTCACACCAGTATCTCCACCAACCCAGACCCCAAACCTGCCGAGGACACAGAGCCAGTGGGCCCAGGTCTCAAAGACTCCAGGGTTCCCCAGTTAGGGGAGAGAGCCCCTTAGTAACAGCCTTCCTCACCTACTGAGGCACCGGCCCAGTAACAGGATCCCCAGGTGACCTCAGGGCTTGGAGGTTCCAGCTCGACCACTGTGGTAAACTGTCCAAAAGAACTCCCCCCAAAGAGCCAGCAGAGCTGTGTGTACTAAGGGCCCGGGGAGGACTTGGCTCTCTCTTCATTTTGTTACCAAGTCCCAGTGCTAACCCGGAAGGCACACGAGGTGACGAAATGTATCTCCGTGTTGACAACCTCCAGGAGTTTTTGCATTTCAGACCCTGCCACAACCTTCAGGCGCTCCATCCAGCGCTGGGCCAGGAAGAGGCTCCATAAGGCCTTGCAGTGTTTCTCCTGCAGATCGAGGCCAGCCCAAGTCACAGAGAGGAGGGGCGGGACCAGAGGACTGGCAGGGGATGGGCGGAGCCTCAAGGGTGATGGCTGCAAGGGATGGGTGGGCCCAGATGACTGAGAGAAGGCGAGGTTAAATGTCTCCAGGGGATGGGCCTGGCCAGATGCCTAAGGTAGGTTGGGCGGGGCCAGGGCCCTGAAGGAGGTGGGGGCCTTCTAGAGACCAGAATGATGAGAAACGGTGGGCCTGCTACTTGTGTGAGGCGGGGCAGGACAAACCCTGAGGTGGGACCTGGCCAGATACCAAGGGAGAGACTACGGCTCTAAAGCCCCTGCTGGAAGGGTGGGGCCGGGCCTGAGGGGAGGGGCTCACTGCACCTGAGGGAGAAACCACAGTGAGGGTAGTCTTGAGAGCTCCACGGAGGGGGGATGGAGGGCCAGACTTCTGAGAGACTGAGCTAGCAGATCGCCAGGTCTGAGGGGGCAGGAGGTGGCCCACTGGCCTTGTCCCTTAGAGGGTGGCGGATCTTGAGTCTGGTTCCCACCTCCATCCCAGGGCCCTCCCAAATGTGACTCACGTCCTGAAGATTGATGGCCACCGTGACTGGGTAATCTTTAAGCAAGTAGTCAGTCTATGGGAGAAAACAAGCAGGAGACAAATTATAGTCAGAGGAGTCGGAAACAGGTCCCGAGGCAAGGGGACACACACGGAAAGGGAGACAGCATCCACATAGACAAGAGGATACCCAAAAGACAGTAGGGAGGGACAGAGAGAGGGGGGGACAGAGAGAGGGAGGACAGAGAGAGGGGGGGACAGAGAGGGGGGACAGAGAGAGGGGACAGAGAGAGGGGGGACAGAGAGAGGGGACAGAGAGAGGGGGGACAGAGAGGGGGGACAGAGAGAGAGAGGGGACAGAGAGAGGGGACAGAGAGAGGGGGGACAGAGAGAGGGGGGGACAGAGAGAGGGGGGACAGAGAGAGGGACAGAGAGAGGGGGGACAGAGAGGGGGGACAGAGAGAGAGAGGGACAGAGAGAGAGGGACAGAGAGAGAGAGAGAGAGACAGACAGAGAGAGGGGACAGAGAGAGGGGGGGACAGAGAGAGGGACAGAAAGAGCGGGACAGAGAGAGAGGGACAGAGAGAGGGGGACAGGGGGGGACAGAGACAGACAGAGAGGGGGGGACAGAGAGAGGGAGGACAGAGAGAGGGAGGACAGAGAGAGGGGGACAGAGAGAGGGGGACAGAGAGAGGGAGGACAGAGAGAGGGGGACAGAGAGAGGGAGGACAGAGAGAGGGGGACAGAGAGAGGGAGGACAGAGAGAGGGGGACAGAGAGAGGGAGGACAGAGAGAGGGGGGACAGAGAGAGGGGACAGAGAGAGGGGACAGAGAGAGGGGGGACAGAGAGAGGGAGGACAGAGAGAGGGGGGACAGAGAGAGGGGGGACAGAGAGGGGGGGGGACAGAGAGAGGGAGGACAGAGAGAGGGGGACAGAGAGAGGGAGGACAGAGAGAGGGAGGACAGAGAGAGGGGGGACAGAGAGGGGACAGAGAGAGAGAGGGACAGAGAGAGGGACAGAAAGAGCGGGACAGAGAGAGAGGGACAGAGAGAGGGGGACAGAGAGAGGGAGGACAGAGAGAGGGGGGGACAGAGAGAGGGAGGACAGAGAGAGGGGGGACAGAGAGAGGGAGGACAGAGAGAGGGGACAGAGAGAGAGAGAGGGGGACAGAGAGAGGGAGGACAGAGAGAGGGGGGACAGAGAGAGGGAGGACAGAGAGAGGGAGGACAGAGAGAGGGAGGACAGAGAGAGGGGGGACAGAGAGAGGGGGGACAGAGAGAGAGGGACAGAGAGAGGGACAGAAAGAGCGGGACAGAGAGAGGGAGGACAGAGAGAGGGGGACAGGGGGGGACAGAGAGAGACAGACAGAGAGGGGGGACAGAGAGAGAGACAGACAGACAGAGACAGAACAAGGACTCAGTGAGACCCAGAGGAAGAAACCCAGAGAGGCAGAGACAGAGGCAGAGACCCACTCTGGGAGATCCAGGGACAGTGGCAGCAATCCAGAGAGAGAGAGGAACAGACACCCCACCGTGGCAGAAACTGAGACAGGGCAGAGCCGGCCTGGCCTGGGTGGGAGCCGGCTCACCAACTCGCGGATCCTCAAGTGAAAGTTGGAGGAGATGGGGCTGTGGCTGAAGTAGCAGTCAGGTGTCCCCCGCAGGCAAGGACTCAGCAGCAGCAGCAGCAGCAGCAGCGAGGGCTACGGGGAGGCGGGTGACAGCGTGACTTCCACACACACCACACCGGGGCTCCCTGTATCCCGTTTCCTTCCTTCTCCGGGTGCTACCCTCCCTGTCTCTGCCTGTCCTGCACCTTGGCTGGTGAGGCCAACCTGTGTCCATCCATCTCCATCTCACCCTGCACCACGCTCGCTCTCTCTTCTGGCGCTGCCCTGGGTCTGTCCCTCCAGACCCCCACCCCTTGCCCATCTCCCTTCTCCACCCCGCTCCATCACCTCTCAGCTATACGCACGTTTGGGTTCCAGGCTGGCGCCAGCACTGTCATCTCGGCCGGGGACCCCTCATGCCTGTGGCAGGGTCTTGGAAGGGACAGAAGGGCAGGCCTCGAACCCTGCAGCCCCCCCTTCCCTGCTCGCCCCTGTGCCCCGCCGCCCCGCCCTGCCGCCTTTGAAGTGGGTGCGTTTCCGCCTGCTGCTCCCTCAGGCTTCCTGCGTGAGCCCCAGTTACGGTGAAAAGTCACCTCCCCTTCTAAGACCCCCGACAGTCGGTCCCGTCCCCAGAACCCTCCCCAGGCCTGGCACCCTGCTCCCTCGGCCCAGGAGGGGGACCCTGGGACCGCCCCTCGGGGACCTGGAAAGCCATGCACCCCACGCACCAGGCTTGCCCCAGCTGGGTGTGGAACGACCAAGCTGGGTGACAGCCAAAGACCGAAAGTGAAAGGAAGCTTGGGGGAGACAGTGCAAAGGGGTGAGTTCGTGCCCGGGCAGCACGCGCCACCTAGTGGTAACAAGTGGCGCGGCCACAGGCCTCAGCTGGGACAGCCGCAGGGGGGAACGGGCCAGGTGGCAACCAGGCCTTCCAGCTTCGAAGTGTAAATAGAAACGGACCAGAGCCCAGCAAATCCGCTGCCACTATATTGGACTCGCCTCCCCGTCTCCCACAAAGACTGGCAAGCGGCCCCCTTTCTGAGCTCCCTACTGCCGAGTCCCCAGCTGCTCGTAGGGGCGCAGACCTTGTGAACCTGTCAGGCGGATCTCTCCAGTCTCTGGGTTCCTGATTCTTTCCAGATAAAAGTCTAGGCTTCAGCCGGGGCAGTGATGGTGCAGACCGGTCACCCCAGCTACCAAGAAGCCTTGGAGGCAGGAGGACTGAAGATTGGAGGCTGGACATAGTGTGAGTTCAAGGCTGGCCTGGGCAATTTACTAAGACCTTATTTGAAAAAGCAAGGAGGGACAGACACACAGTTCAGTTGGAGAGCGGCTGCCTAGAACCCATCAGCGAGTCAGTGGCAGAGAACTGGCCTGGCATGCTCCAGACCCTTGACTCGCCCCTCCAGATCTGCAGTATTTGACCCGGTGCTGTCCTAACCTCTCCCTGCTAACCTCATGCTACATTCTTTCCAACGCTAGCCATCCTTGGTGTGTGTGAGGTGGGCGTACTCTTACCCCAAAGCCTTCGCACCTGGCTGTTCCCTCGCTGTGGGGAATACCCTTCCCTTCCAGATGCCTATGTCCCCCCCATCTCATCCAAGTCTTCGCTTAGCACACTCGGCAGAGGCTTCACGACACCCTCCCCCTTGCAGGGGACTCAGCCTGCTTTGCTCTTATCAGCATTGAACACACCCTGTGGTTTACTTATCTTCCCCACTGTCTTGGTCTCTTCAGAGACTGTTTCCGCCCTGCAAAGCCCTTGTACCGAGAACTATACCTGCCTGGGTGCAGCATCAAGCACACCGGTGGGTATCTGAGAGGCAGCAGGCCCTGTCTCGGTTTGGTTTTGGTCCACGGGACTTTCCAAGTATGGGGAGTGCTGTTGTTGGTCAGGGCTGGACCCAGGCTGCACCTGAGTTCCCGCTGAGGTGATTCAGAAGGAAGCAGGCTGTGTCCAAATGACCAAGAATGGAAAAAATGTTACAGTGGGGGCAGGAGGATCGGGAGTTCAAGGCTAGCCTTGGCTACATAAGACCCTGCCTCAAAATAGGCAGGGCATAGTGATACCACCTTTAGTCCCAGTACCCAGGAGTGGCAGAGGCAGATGGATCTCTGTGAGTTCAAGGCCAGCCTGGTCTACACAGCAGACTCTAGACTTGCCTAGACTCCACACTGAGACCCTGTCTCAAGATCGTAAGACAAAAGAAAATGCAACCAACCAAACAACCAACCAGACAAAACCAAAGCTGGCTGGCAAAACGGCTCATCAGGCGAAGGCACCAACTTCACAGGCAGATAATCTGAATTAAATCTCTGGGATCCACAAGCGGGGCAGAGAGCCTTCATGTGAAAATCATGGCACTTGCATACACACAACACAGATAAAGTTTAAGAAAGAAAAGGCTAAGGGCAGCACGTTGATTGCCAGTTTGAGTGGCAACTCAGCCACCTATTGGAGGTCCAGGGACTCTGCCTATCTGCCAGGACCCCAGTGTGTGAACCCTGAACACCAGAAAGGTCTTCTCCTGTGTTTCAGCCTAGCTTGGGCTACATGAGACCCTGTCTCAAAAAACCAGATGATGATGAAGATGATGCTGGTCTCAGCCCCCAGGATCCCCAGTCTTTCCAGCAAAAGCTGGACCACAGTCCCAGAGATGATGTGGAGCCTCTGCAACCCTTTTCCCAGCATCCTTTGTTTCCACCACTGTGATCTGGGACAACCCTTGTTAGCTTCCTGCTCTTTAACAAGAGATTACAAATTCAGTGGTTGGAAACAACTTATCCCCAGCCAGGCAGTGGTGACACACGCCTTTAACCGCAGAACTCAGGAGGCAGAGGCAGATGGATCTCTGAGTCTGAAGCCAGGTTGGTCTAGGGAGCGAGTTCCAGGACTACCCAGAGAAACCCTACCTCAAGGGGGGGAAAATGTTATCCCCGTTATGTTCATAGGCTGGAAGTCGGACTGGCCCCTCTGCAGGGCCCAGGGGGAAGAGCTCGGGTACCACAGCGCCTGGCATTGTTGCTTAGGCGCCAGCTCCCTCCCTCTGATCTCTCCCTCCCTCTCAGTACATGCTTCCGTTGTGTCTTCTCTGTGAGTCTCAGAGGTTGCTTGTTCTTGGACTTAGGGTCAACTTAGGTAATGTATGGTGACCTCATCTCGAGATCCTGGGGCTGTAGATGGCACAGTCTGGCACGGCACTCCATCTCCAGCATGGCAGAGACCAGACTGGGCAGTGCACACCTGTAGTCCCAGCAAAATCATCCTTCGCTATGAGACTGAAGCCAGTGTGGGCTTTCCAAAACAACCAGTCAGCGGTCTCTGCATCCACCCCGCCCATCCTGCTCCCCTGTGCTCTGTGTGCGCCGCTGTTGAGTAGATGGTGGGGTGCGCAGGCCATGGTTAGCTTCGTTAGCAGTGTTCTTAGAGCGCCAAAGCTTCAGGGAATTTGTCACAACCAGTCTGACAGGTGTCAGGCTAGTACTGGCTTTGTCACTGTGAGCTTGGCTAGCCCCTAGTCCTCTACAATGTGAAGCTTTTCCTACCCTAAACGGAGAGATGAGGGAATAAACTGGACAATACAAGGTATCTTCTTTTTGTGTCGTTCTAGGGATTAAACCCAGGATTTCCCACATGCTAGGCAGACATGCTACTGTTGAACCATGTCCCAGCCCCTTACTAGGGGATTCTAGGCAGGGGCTCTACTGCGGATTCACACCTCCAACCCTGTGTACTTCTGTCTCTTCCTGAGACAGATGGTCCTTGTGGTCTCTAGCCTGTCCCCAGCCTTTCCTGTAGAATCCTAAGCATCCCCTGCCTGCCCCCCCCCCCCCATGCTTGTATGTCTTGCTTTGGCCAATGACTCGAGAGTGGAAAGCGAAGGTTCCTTCTGGGTGTGCAGGAAGTGGACCTGTGTTGTGACTTTATCTCCTTCACTTTCTGTGTTGGAAACTTAACCGCTGCAGTCACAATGTTGGTATCTCCAGCTGGAGCTTTAATTCATTGGGCCTGGCCTTTCAGCACTTAAAGGCTGGGCAGGAGGATCACAGAAAGTTCTGGAACAGCTTGGGCTACACAGTGAGCTCCAGGTCAGCCAGGGTTAGTCACTCTCCCTGTGTTTTTCAGAGTCTTACTAAGTATACTATAATATGTAGCCCTGGCCTGGAACAAGATACAGACAAGGCTGATTAAAGGTGTACCTACCGCTCCCAGCACGACTCTGTCTCCAAAAAACTTTCAAAACATGGGACTGCAAAGAGGACTCAAGATTAAAAGCATTGCACAGGACCTGGCTTCAGTTCCCGGCAGCCATGGTGGGCACAGTTCCATGGTACCCAGCATCCTCTCCTGGCCTCAAGTGCCCATACACGCTTACATAATAAAATAAAGAACATACGGTGGCTTGTTTTTGTTATTTGTTTCGAGACAGGGTTTCTCTGTGTAGCCCTCACTGTCCTCGAACCCAGAGCTCCCCGGACTCTGCTTCCCAAGTGCTGGGACAAAAGGTGTGTGCCACCACTGCCCGGCTTGTGCTGGCTAGTTTTATGTCAACTTGACAAGCTATGGTCATCTGAGGGGAGGGAAACTCCCTAAGATCTGGCTGCAGGCAAGCCTGTAGGGTATTTTCTCAATTAGTGACATAGGAGCACACACAGTCCATGGTGAGTGGTGCCAACCCTGGTGGTCATGGAAAGCAGGCCGAGCAAGCCCAGAGGAGCAGTCAGCACCCCCCAGGGCCCCTGCTTCAGCTCCAGCTCCAGGTTCCTGCTGGGCGGGGGCTTTGAGTTCTGCCTTGGTTTTCCCAGTGAACTGTGATAATGTGCAGAGTAAATCAACCCTTTCCTCCCCAAGCTGCTTTTGGCATGGTGTCACATCACAGCAGCCTTATAAGACACAGGGTCACTGCTTTGTTGTCAAGTGCATTCTAAAAAGCTGTCAAGCTACGAGGTACCCTCAATCCCATCGTCATGCCATGAAGGCCTTGAAGATGCCGACCAGATGGGGTCCTCCTAGCTTCCACAGCCTTCTTGGCAAGTGACGTTCTATGATCATCAGTTACAGCCACAGAAAATGGACTAAGAAAAAGTTGCGCCTACTGGCTCATGCCTATCATCCCATTGCAGAAGATCAGGAGTTCAAGGTCATCTTTGGTACCACAGGAAGTTCTGGTCCAACCTGGGATATGGAGATCTAGATCCTGTCTCAAAACCAAAGAAACCCTCAACAAACAGCACCACCACCAAACTGCAACATACAAGAAAATGGATGAAGACAGCCTCCGTCAGCCCAATTCCCCAGGCGACGGCAACACTGATGAGCAGAGAGGAGAGAACCCCTTGACAATATGCAATGAGCCAACCAGATACAGGGTTACTGCAGCACTAGGCCACCCTGACTGCCCTCTACCCACACGTCTCTTCCCTGCGGCCATCACGTTCAGCCTCACTGAGCCTGAGTGCGTGTGGATATTCACTGTCGTGTTCTGGACCGTACATGGTGAAAAGGCTTGGCAGTGGAGGTTAAGGAAGAGCAGGGTGCAGGGTGGGCATGTCCACACATACAATCCCAGCACGAGGGAGGCAGTGCAGGAGGATCGCCAGGGGCTGGCGAGCTGATGAAATAATACAGGCCATGGCTGCCAAGCAGGAACACCTGAGTTTGAGCCCACGGAGCAACATGGTAGTGGAGAGCCGACTCCCATAAGTTGTTTACCGACTTTTGTGCATGCCCACATCACACACACACACACACACACACACACACACACACACACACGGGAGTTCCAGGTCAGGCAGGAATCCACAGTAAACGGAAACTCTGTCTCCATTCCAAAGCCAGAGGTTGGGCATGGAAGCGCACTCTGTCACCTCAGGCTGAGGCATGGGGATTGGGGTACAGATCAGCTGACCTACTCCTTGAGACCTTGCTGAAAATGACCAAAGCGGGGAAAATAAACAAAACCCCACAAACCTAAAACCCAAATGAAAGCTAACCTGCTGTGGGGGGATCTGCTGACACCTGGTGACAGTTTAGGCTCCTCCTCAGGAAGCCAGGTCTTGCCTGGCAGCTGTGCCCCCAGTACCTGTCCCAGGACTGTGGCCCCTGGCTCTGGCTGGCATCTCATTCCCCTTGGGGATGTGCTGGATTACAGACCTCCCAGTTCAGAAGGAGGTGACCCTGTAGCCCACCCAACTCTGGAATCAAGCACAAAGGGGACAGAGCCTTCCAGGGACTTCCCTCTAACTCCTCATGACCCTAGCGTGCTGGGTGGGGCTGCGTTCCCTTATCCATCCCATAAACAGTGTTGCCCCACAGTTGCCTACTGGGCCACACATGGAGCCACTGTTCTGAACTCTCAAAAGCAGTAAAAGTCACTCAGTTTATTGGAAACCATGGGAACGCTGAAAGATCCCAAGCATCTGGTATCTCTGGAGTGGGTAACTTCAGGCGTCAGTCCCCCATTGGCAGCCACAGGGCCTTGGTTCGCGCTGCACGCAGACTCAGTTCTGGTCCTGCCCCTTCGGCCTCCTCATCCCAGGCCCTTGGGAAGCCCCTGTTTACCCACACAGACTTGAGGTTTCCTGCAGAGGCCCATTCCACAAACTGGGAGCCCTGGGATGGGGAGACGTACTGTCAGTAGTTTAGATGCTAAACAGCTGCTTCCTTAGCAATGAGGACTTGTAGAGACCTAAAGGCCTGATAAGGCTGGGTATTCGGGTCCTGGCCAGCATCCCTTCCAGACACAGAGGAAGTAGACCCAGGGAATCCCCATCCTTCCCAGTGCTCATGTTCGAGGCTCTCACCAATGGAATGGACGTCCCATCCACCAACTGGTGGCTTAGGATGGTAGACCTGGAGCTCAGAATTTTGTTATAGTTCAGTCCCTTAGCAATAGGCCTTCCAAAAAGATGATGTCTTTGGGCAGGGGAGACATTTAGGCCCTTATTATGAAGAAGACCCTAGTCCATCAGGAGGT
Organism: Phodopus roborovskii; assembly: GCF_943737965.1. Lineage (NCBI taxonomy): Eukaryota > Metazoa > Chordata > Mammalia > Rodentia > Cricetidae > Phodopus > Phodopus roborovskii. The sequence continues at coordinate 2,024,990 of NW_026126651.1, forward strand.
GCTGGCACATGCCTTTAATCCCAGCACTTGGGAGGCAGAGGCAGGCGGATCTGATCTTAAGAGCAGCCTGGTCTACAGAGTGAATTCTAGGACAGCCAGGGCTACACAGACAAACCACCTTGAAGGAGAAGGAAAAAGAAAGAAAGAAAGAAAGAAAGAAAGAAAGAAAGAAAGAAAGACCGTCTTCCTTGGTGACTGGACTTTTACCAGGAGAGGATTTGTTGCCAGGGAATTTTCTTCCTCTCAGCAACAGGGGTCCTCAGGAGATGAAGCCAAAAGACAGTTGGTTAAGACTCTGAAGTACCTGGGCAGAGCCGAAGTACCACAGGGCCTGGACGTCCTGATGTAAGGCCAGGCAGCGGGTCAGGTGGTCCCGATCTCCCGTCACTACATTCACCAGGCCAGCGGGGAACAGGGTGGCTATATCCTAGGATGTGAGAGAGTGGGACACCCAGGGTTGGACAGCATTGAGGGCAGGGGAGGGGTGGGCATCTGGGAGTGGCTGCAGGGGCTCCCAGAAGGAATAGGATCTGGGTGATGGACTTGGAGGGGATGCTGGGACTCTAGTTGCCATGGCTACTAGGAGGGAAGAGGCGGGGCGGGGGGATCCCTGAAGAGCCTGAAGCAGTGGCAGGCAGGAGGGGAGGCAGGGGATTGTACCTGACAGGCCTCCAGGGCCGGCAGAGGATAGGCTCCACTAGGCACTAAGACCACAGCGTTGCCATGGGCCAGGGCAGGGGCCAGCAGTGATACAAAGGCCAGCAGGGGCCACTCATCCGGACACACCACAGCCAGCACCCCGAGTGGCTCTCGGAGCCGGAGCACGGGCCCTCTCAACCCTGTTACCTGTAGGGACAGATGGCACGTCAGGGGCAAGTTGTTCCCAGAGCCTTCTCCATCCCTGCCCACCCTCCCCACATCCGATATGTTTGCTCTCCAGAGCAACTCCAATAAGGGGCCTGGGGACGCTGGTGCAGGGGGCAAAGCCCTGGGGCTCAAGGCACTCACTGGCCACGTGGGTCTGCATGCTTAAGCCTCTGCCTCTGTGTGTTGCCTTGAATCTGCCATGCGCCTGCCTCAGCCTATGGAGTAGCTGGGTTTTGAGTCTGTGCCATCACTGTGTTTTGTGGTACTGTGAGGGCTCCAAGCGTGCTAGAGATAGGCAGGTGTTGTACTGCTGAGCACACTCCAGCCCTTGTTTGTTTTCAGTAGTGCTGTGAGGCAGCTCTCCCTATGTGGGTTAGGCTGGCCTACTCAGAGACCCGCCTGCCTCTGTCTCCTTTGCGCACCACCGCCATCCAGCTTGATTTATATATTGTATATTTGTTTCAATTTTGTTTTTGTGAGACAGGGTTCCTCTAAGTAGCCCTGGCTCTCCTGGAACTTGCTCTGTAAACCAGGCTGACTTTGAGCTGAGACATCTGTCTGCCTCTGCCTCCTGAGTGCTGGGACTTAAGGAACGCCCTACCACACCTGGCTTGATTTGTTTAATTATGTATCTATTTGTATGTGTGTTGGGGGGTGCAGTTATTTACTTGTGAGTGCTAAAAGGGGGCACACGATCACCCTAGGGGGTAGTCACAGGGGTTCTGAGTGCCCTGATTTGGGCGCGGACATCAGTCTCATCCTCGGCAAGAACAGGAAGTGCTCTTAACTGTGGGTTCACTATGATAGCATTTCACTATGTAGCCAAGGCTGACCCTGAACTTGAACTTGTGATCTTTCTGCCTCTGCTTTCACATGCTGACATTTTAGGCCTTCACTACGGTGAGTGTTTACAAAAGCCTTCTTGAATATAATCGGGCCTACATTACATAGACTTAAAATGAGCTGGGTGATGGTGGCGCACACCTTTAATCCCAGCACTTGGGGAGGCAGAGGCAGGCGGATCTCTGTGAGTTCCAGGACAGGTCCCAAAGCAACAGAGGAACCCTGTTTTGAAAAACCATACCAAACCAAACCAAACACCAGACTGTAAATGGCAACCCCGAGAGGCTCTGATGTGTGTACTCATGGACACTGCTTTCCTGTAAGCGTGACCTTCCCTCCTGCCTGGTCTGAGCCCTCTGGGTTCTCATCAGGGTTAGTTTACTTTCTAGAATTCCTAGGGCTGAGCCTGGCTCCCTGGGGCCTGGGCGGACTCTTGCCTGGCTGCCTGCCCCGCCCTGTCCGCCTGCCGAGAGAGGTCTCACCTGTAGTGTCTGGCCTTGGTCTTGAACCCGGGTGCCCCAAATCTGGAGTCGCCTCACACTCAGCTCTACTTCAGCCTTGGCAACCGCAGGGGCTACTCCATGGCTCTCTAGCTGCGAGGCCAGGGCTTGCTTTCTGCGTCCCAGTGCAGCTGCCAGGGCCCACAGCAGGCGTGCTCGGGTCCCTGGAGACTGGGTCCCCCAGCTGAGGGCAAGCAATGCCAATTAGGGGAGGGGTAAACTGGCAGGGGAGGGGTAAACGGGCAGGGGAGGGGTAAACGGGCAGGGGAGGGGTAAACTGGCAGGGGAGGGGTAACCTGGCAGGGGAGGGGAGGGGTAAACTGGCAGGGGAGGGGGTAAACGGGCAGGGGAGGGGTAAACGGGCAGGGGAGGGGTAAACGGGCAGGGGAGGGGTAACCTGGCAGGGGAGGGGTAAACTGGCAGGGGAGGGGTAACCTGGCAGGGGAGGGGTAAACTGGCAGGGGAGGGGTAAACTGGCAGGGGAGGGGTAAACGGGCAGGGGAGGGGAGGGTGTAAACTGGCAGGGGAGGGGAGGGGTAAACTGGCAGGGGAGGGGTAAGCTGGCAGGGGGAGGGGTAAACTGGCAGGGGAGGGGTAAACGGGCAGGGGAGGGGTAAACGGGCAGGGGAGGGGTAACTGGCAGGGGAGGGGTAACTGGCAGGGGAGGGGTAAACGGGCAGGGGAGGGGTAAACGGGCAGGGGAGGGGTAACTGGCAGGGGAGGGGTAAACGGGCAGGGGAGGGGTAAACGGGCAGGGGAGGGGTAAACGGGCAGGGGAGGGGTAAGCTGGCCCTAGCTATTCCCAGACAGCCACCTATGTCCGAAGCCCCAACCTCGGGCTTCAGTCCCAGGCACCCTGCTATCTGGGCTTCCATTTGGCCCTCTTACCCAGGGGCAGCCTGATGAGCAGTCTCTACAGCACCTCGGATATCCTTGGCTCCACCCTCAGCCACATAGCTGTGGAGTTTGCCTGAAGAATCCCGCACGGGCCTGGAGCTCCGGGCCCCAGGCGCCTGGAAACGGCCCCCAACAAACAGCCCATAGGGAGGTGCTGGGCTGCACAGAGTGAGGCGTGAGATGCAGGGTCCACTGTCCTGGTGGGACCACCTCAGTCCCCGTGAACCTTTGTACTCCAATTTTTATTCTCATGAGCTTCTTGACGGCTTCAAACACCTGCTCCCATGAGTCTCTGTAGGATTCTGAATTCCTATCCCAAGAACACTCAAATTCCTGTTCCCGTGTGTATCTATCTAGATACCCCTGGACTCTTGCTTCTGGGAAAACTCAAACTGTTAGGTAGAACTAAGAGTCTCCAGACCTAGGGTTAGGGCTGAGGATCTGACTCAGAAGTGGGATGCCCCTCCAGCTCCTCACCCTCCCCTTAGACTACCGGCCTGCAACAGCTCACCTGGGCCCCGTTTCTGGCCCCGACAGCAGGCTGGAGGGCCCAGCAAGGCCAAATGTGTCATAGTTGAGACTCTCATAAAGGAAGGGCTCCCAGGAAGGTGTCCCCGAGGGCCAAAGGTATTCATACAGACCCTGTGGGAGATTCCCAGTCACAAGGAGGCCAGATGAACTCAAAGTGTCTCGGGGGGGGGGGGGGCTGGGTGTCAGGAGATCCAAGGGTAAGGGTTACTCACATCCGGGCCCCCATGCCAGGAAGACCCACTCTCCTTGCAGCCACCTGTGGGCACCGCAGGGTCTCGGAGGCCATGGGCATTGATCCACACGGTGCCCATCTTGAGCCTGTGAGGCAGGTAAAGACACGGGTGCGGGAGGGTAGGGGACAGGAAGCTGGGTCAGAGGAGAGGGGACACCTGAGGGGCAGACGGGGCAGGGAGGGGCAGGGCAGCAACTTACCCGTAGCCCAGCTCCAGGGCCTGCCCTAGCCTCTCACTCCACACACTGGCGCTCTCTCCCCGTGGCGTCCCATTGGCCAGGGCCAGGGCCTCCTTGGCTGTGCGGAAAGGGGAAGCTACAGCCACAGGCCACGGTACCTACAGGGGTGTCAGGGTTAGCTGCGAACAAGTCCCTCCTGTTAGCACTGCACCTATTTGGGGAGCAGTCACTGTGCTCACGGCCCCAGGCCACAGAATCACTGGGAATCATCCTACGCTAGTGCTGTTGCCCATGAGTGACTTAGGACCGAAGGGCAGGGAAGGGCATCTACGACCTCAGGGGTCTCACCTCGGCCTGGGCACATGGGGCAGCCGGGGGCAGGCCGGACACTAAGGCTGGAGAGAAGAATGGGCTGCTGGAGGGCACATCACCAGCCTGGAATACCTGAGCGGTGGAGAAAAAAGATTCAGCTGTCTGTCCTCCCTAGACCTGGGGCCATATCTCAGCCCTCCTTCCTAAAACTTCAGTCTTTAGCTCTTCTGTTTAAACTTAGGCCCCCAGGCCCCAGCCTCCTCCCTCAGACCCAGGGGTCCAGGCCCAGCCTCCTCCCTCAGACCCAGGGGTCCAGGCCCCAGCCTCCTCCCTCAGACCCAGGCCCCCAGGCCCAGCCTCCTCCCTCAGACCCAGGGGTCCAGGCCCAGCCTCCTCCCTCAGACCCAGGCCCCCAGGCCCAGCCTCCTCCCTCAGACCCAGGCCCCCAGGCCCAGCCTCCTCCCTCAGACCCAGGGGTCCAGGCCCAGCCTCCTCCCTCAGACCCAGGCCCCCAGGCCCAGCCTCCTCCCTCAGACCCAGGGGTCCAGGCCCAGCCTCCTCCCTCAATCTGGGCATCTAGACCCTAGCCCTCCTCCCTCAGACACTAAAGTCCAGGGCCCAATTTCCTTCCTCAAAGTCAGGATTCTAGGCCTTAGTCCTCTCTCAGACCCAGAGGTTCAGGCTTGCCCCTCCGACTCTGAGACAGTAGCTGGGTAGCCAAGTTCTAAAACTCCATTTTGTCCCTGGTGTTCACCTGTCCACCCTGGCTCTGGGCCTCATCCACAAAGCTCTGGGCTAGGTCTCGGGCAGCAGACCCCCGAGCCCCCATGTCCACAGCCCCATCCAGTCCTCGTCCACTGCGCAGCTTTGCCATCCTAGCCTGGAGTCGCCTCATAGCTTCATCCCATACAGATTCCTGGATGAGGAGCCTGAGCCCTCCCTGTGGGAAAGGGGCATTAAAGTAGGCAAAGTCAGGGGCCATGTATGGAAACCAGGCCCCCCGAGGGACAGAGCAGCAGCAGGGCAAGGTTACAGTGCAGAACGTCGGTGACTTGCCCAACTTTCCTGGGCTACACAGTGAGCTGGAGCTGCGCAAGTCCCTGTCTCAAATCATACAAAGGTCCAAAGAGCAGAAAGTGGAAACGAGCTGGGCCACATTGAGGGACACGGCGGACCCCCGGGCTTCGGTGACACAAGCACACAGGTCTTACCAGGCTGCGGTCTGACCAGACGGCATCCACAACGCCCTCCACAGCTGAGTCTATATCTGCAGAGTCCATGAGCAGCAACAGTGACTCTGTGCCCAGCGCCAGGCCTAGCTGGGGCCCCTTGCCTGCCAAGGTCCGCCGCAGAGCACGTCCTTCCTGCGGGAACCCCATGGCTTTCCGCTGTGGCAGGGGCCTCCTGGCCCTTACCATGTCCACCCCACTCCCAGCCCTGAAGATACCTCCACGGCTCCGCAGAAGGCCACCTTCTGGACTCCAGGTTGAGAGGCCAGAGCAGGCCCCAGTGAGGCAGGACCACACACCACATTGAGGATCCCTGGGAAAGAGCCGAGCTCCCCTGCCAGCTGAGCCAGGAGGAGAGGCGCTGGGAAGGCTGGGGGCACAAGGGCCACCACAGTGCAGCCTGAGGAAGGGAACAACTAAGGACCCTGAAGTCCAGTTTCCGGTTCTTTCTTCAGACTGAGTCGAGACCCTACCCTCCTCTTGCACAGCCCTGCTCCTTTGGACCCCGAGCATCCTCTCTGAGGAAAGGGGGGAGGGGACACCGCCCTCACCTACCCATAGCGAGGGCAGGGCAGACTCTCCACATCATGTCCAGGAAACAGAAAGGAGTTGACAGGATGAGGCCAATGACTCCTGCAAAAAACCCATAATGAGGTGTGGCTGGGTCGGTTGACTGGCTCAGGAGGGCTCTGGGGCCCACAAGTTCTCACCCATAGGCTCCCAGCCTGCCAGGGCCTTCCCCTGGGCATGTGCCTGGATGGCATGGTACTGAAGTAGTTGCTGAGCCAGTGGGATGTCCCCATCTCGAACTTCTCGAACGGCCCGCCCAGTGACCAGAGACTCCAGGGTCCACAGCAGTTGCTGATGCTTCTCGATAGTCTTGGCCAACCTTTGGAGAATACAAGGGGTTGGTCCTTGCCCAGAGCAACCTGGACTACAATCCCCACAAGCCTTTGGAGAAGAGCCATAGTTTATCAGGGACAGCAAGTACCAAAGCTGTATAGGAAATGTAGTCGAGGGGAGTGTGGAAACTCTGGGAGTACTATAGAACGGTCCTGGTCACCAATTACCATCTAGTCCCAAAGATACTGGGAACTTCAATTTGAGCCTCTGAGCCAACTGCATTATGGGAAATGGGATCTTTATAGCTGTCCCCAAAGTGCTTAGAGTCTACAGTCCTCATGATACTGAAATGTGAGAAACGACTGAACTGTCCTGGCCATTGAAGGCCCCATGCACGTGGGAAAGGGAACCAGCCTCCATAGTCTCCTGTGGACCCCGAGGGAGGAGGCCATCTCTTCCTCCGCAGGCCTAGCCTGGGCTTCCTCACCGGCTTAGGTGCTGGGCTCGAGCAGCCCCAGGGAGTTGGCTCCAGGTCTTGAATGCTATCCTTGCTGCCTCCACAGCTGCAGCGATGTCCTCCGCCTCCGCCTGCAGGCAGCTGGCCAGCTTTTCTCCTGCAGAGAAAGATGGAGGAAGCCACGGCAGGAACAGTGAGGGCGCTAAGACCGCCCCAGGCCCCCGCCAGTGACAGGGCCATTGCTCTACTTCTTTTCCTGCTTGTAGCTCTTACACTTTCCTTTATTCATGTGGATTTAGTTATGTATGAGTGTTTTGCCTGCAGAGTGTGTATGTACATCACATGTGCCTATAGGGATTGGGAGCCAGCCTCTCGGGGAAAATAGTTACTGATGGCTGTGAGCCACCATGTAAACGCTGAGAACTAAACCCAGGTCCTGAAGGCAGCAGCCAGTGCTCTTAACCAACGAGCCATCTCTCTAGTCCCTCTCTTACTATGTCTTCTACATTTATTATTATTAGTTTGGCTTGGTGTTTGAGACAGGGTTTCTCTGTGTAGCACTGGCTGTCCTGAAACTCACTCTGTAGACCAGGCTGGCCTTGAACTCAGATCTGCCTGCCTCTGGAGTACTGGGATTAAAGGCATGTGTGACACCACCAGCCTTTTTATTTATGTATATGTCTGCGTGTCTGAGCACTTTAGTGCAGGTACTCATGGAGACCACAAGAGGGCATACGATCCTCTGGAGCTGGAGTTACAGGCGATTGTGAGCTGTCCAACATTGGAGCTAGGAACTGAACCTGGGTCTTTGGAATATCAGTAACACTTTTAACCACTGAGCTGTCTTCTTCAGCCCCTCAATATGAAGTCAAGGCTGGTCTGGAACTCTCTCTATAGTTCAGGCTGGCTATCCCTTTTGGGTTGCTGGGAATAAAGATATGAGCCACCACACTCAGCTTGAGGGAGGGAGGGCCCCTTAGAGAGAGGGGCTTCAAAAAGCCTTTTTGGGGGTGCACTATAACTAGCGAGACTGTCGTCAGGAGAAAGGAGAACCCTCACCCCCATGACCACCATCAACGGCTCCTGCACTCAGGGCCTTGAGCACAGCTGTGACTGAGAGGGTCTTGAGGTCTTTGTCCCTCCCAAGTCACTGGGCTCATCAAAAACCTGTGATGGGATCCTGGCAAGGCACTGGATTCCTGTGTTCTGGCTTCAGCCACATCCCATTGACATAGTGGCCCAAGAGGCGGTTGTGGGTATCCAGCCAGGCCTGGAAGAAAAGAGTTTGGAGAGGAGCCTGTGGCAGCTGGGACAGCTCAGTCTGCAGGCAGAGGTCTCCTTTAGGAGACGTTTGTACTCTTACCCTCAGCTGACTCTTCCTCCTGTGCGTTTGTTTTTGTTTTGTGCTGGTTATTGAGCTCAAGACCCCACACTTCTGTCAAATTATACTCCTAGTCCTGCTATTTATTTTTTACTACGATTGAGATGTTGCCTGAAACTCACTGTGTTAGCTAGTGCTGCTGCTGTAGCCTAGATAGCCCCAGAACTCAGGCCCGCCTGGGATAGTAGCAAGACTCTATTTCTTTTTTCTGTTTCTCTCTCTGTCTGAGACAGGCTGGTCTAAACACCCTCGTGCCGTGAATGATCTCTTGATTCCCTCCTGTCTCCATCTCCTGTGTGCATCACTGTGCCTGGCTTAAATATGAAACAGTAAAAGAAAAACAAGTAATAAAACACCCTCTTCCATAGAGAAGTGACCTTAAGTTAATTTTGCTTCCCTGGAAACCCGTAGCGGTGTTTTGTTTGTTTGTTGGTCCTGGGCATGGAACCCAGGACCGTGAGCATATTATATTAGGCAAGGGCTGGACTGTTCAACTTAATGCCAGTACTCAACTTCCTACTGACCCAAGACATCCGGTGTCCAGGACACAGTGGTCCAGCTACCATTCTACAGCCCACACCACCTGTGCTTCTCATTGCCAAGTGGGGCTGCTAAGCCAGCCAGGTGCGCTTAGCCATGCAATCCTGTTCCTATCCATCTCTGCCACTATCACTGGGAGACACGAGTGCTCAAGAGGCATTCGTTACCAGATCCTGTGCAGGCTACCAGGCTGGGAGGAGTCTGTGCCTGAGGCTTGATGTGTTCTTGCTGTGTAGGCCTGGTTTAGACTGGTAGCTTGGCTCTGAGTTCTAGCCGGGGCCATAGCTGTATGTAATTATTCTTGTTTTGTGTGTACACATTGTATGTGAAGGTCAACGTCGGGTGTCTTCCCCAATTGCTCTTTATGCTATTTTTTAAAAAGACTCATTGTTGACTCATTTTTATAAATATGAGTGTTTCTCATGCACATACGTGAGTGCATTACACACATGAAGTGCCCACAGAAGCCAGAGGCCAGAGGCAGTGTCCCTGGAACCGGAGTTATAGGTGGTTATGAATTGCCGTGTGCCTGGATCCTCTACAGGAGCAGCAAGCTCTCTTAACTGTGAGCCATCTGTCTTCTCGTCAGAGTCTCTCACTGAAGCTGAAGCTCAGTGTTAGCTAGACTGGCTGCCATCAGGCCCAAGGCTCTTCCTGCCTCAGCCTCCTTCACACAGGATTACAGTGTGTAGATTCCTTCTGTTTGAGACAAGGTTTCACTATGTAGCTCTGGCTGGCTGGCCTGGACCTCTTCGCAAGCAATCCATCCACCTTTGCCCCCAAGTGCTGGGGTTAAGTGCGCCACCATGTCTGGCTGTCCTGGGTTTTGACCGGGGTGCAGGGGACCCAAACTCAGGTCCTCATCCTTGTGCAACAAGAGCCAGCTCCACAGTCCTCTAACGTAATCTCAGCCAGGGGCTCGCGTATTTATTAATAACTACTGTTTTTTTCAAGACAGGGTTTCTCTGTGTAGCCTGGCTGTCCTGAAACTCGCTGTGTAGACCAGGCTGGCATTGAACTCAGAGATCTACCTGCCTCTGCCTCCTGGGACTAAGGTGTGTGTGTGGGGGGGGAGGGGGCGCCCAGGTTAGCCAGGGTTTTCTAACACTGCTAAACCATCCCAAACCTGCTGACAAAGTAATGAATCAATATGCACTGAACACCCAGCAATGCCATGCTAGGTCTCCCGGGACCTTTACTGCGTTTTACTCACCACGTGGGTTTCATACCGCTTTCTCTCCCTGCTTACATTTTTGCGGTTGTTAAATCCAACGTCTACTTCCCACTTCCTGTTGCTTTTCCCTCACCTCGACAACCAGCCTTGTCATTTTTTATTTACTTATTTTTTAAGCAAAATGGGCTCAGTGTGGTGGAATAGGTAGGTCTATAATTCCAACACTTGGGATGATGAAGCAGGAGTATCACCATGATTTAAAGGCCAGTTTAAACTACACAGAGAAACCCTGTCCCAAAAGGCAAAGACAAGAACCCCCAGAATAATCAGATAAAAACCTTGTAAAAAGAAAAAGTTGTCATCCAAAAGTCCCAAATTGCATTCCACAGGGACAGAGCCATTTTGGAAGCGGGGCCATGGAAAATTGAGCTGGGCATTAAATACTAATAAATGTCAGTTAAGGCTATGAGACTGAATAACAGAGTGCTAGTTGTGAAACAAAACTCTTATCTGTTAGAAATAAAGACTCAAATATTTATGGGAAAGCATCATGACAGCTGGCGTTTGTTTAAACTACTCCCGAGAGAAAAGAAAAAGGCGCAGGGGAACCCCGGACTTGATGCCAACTGCTGAGGATGACTGATGAGTGCTTGAGGGTTCCTGATAGCAACTGCTGTGGAAAAGATGGAAAACTTCCCTCCAAGAGGAAAAACAAATTCCCACAAGAATGTCCACAAGGTTCTGGCAGGCCACAGGGTAGGAGAAGCGTGCCTATTGGACACCGAGAGCTTCAAATGTCTCCAAAGTAGCCCAGGCAATGGGTTCCAGATGAGTTCTGTCTGGGAGCTACAGCCAAAAGGTTGCCAAACTTCGGAATTTTATTTTCAAGAGAAATTAGAATCCAGGATGTTTAGATGGAATTAATTGTATAATAACTGACATTTCCAAAAACAAAGCTTAAGCCAAGGAAAACATGTTTGCTGGTTGAGTTGCCCAGATTGTAAACTTGAGACCTCTGTTGGAGTGATGGGGACAACTGCGAGGTCCAGAACCTAAGGCATGGCGACAGGCCCTGCTCTTTCTGTCAGGTTTTGGGACTGTTTTGGAACTCATAATTGAGTTCCTGCCTTGGCCTTCTAAATGCTGGGGTTACTGGTATGGTATATGTCACTATATCCAACTCCCCTAAACTGTGTGTGGATTATGGGTAAAATGACTCACCTCATCAAACTCCTGTTATGTCACTAAAATAATAAGAATAATCCCGTCTGCTCTTTGGGGGATTAAGTAAAATCATGCTTAGCAGAGAGGCTGGCACTATCCATCCATCCATCCATCCCTGCCTTCAACCTATTACTGCTACTTCAGGGCATTCCACCTCTAACAAGCCTCCATCTGTGGTGATTCTCTGAATTGTTCCAAATCCTCTCAGCTGCACCCATATTTCTAGTTATTCCTAGTGCAGTATCTTTTTTCTTTTCTTTTTTTGGCTTTTGAGACAGGGTTTCTCTGTGTAGCTTTGGAGGCTGTCCTGGAATTAGCTCTGTAAACCAGGTGTGTACCACCAATGCCCGGCCCCTAGTTTGTCCTTAAGATGGCTTTCAAGCCTAAGAGGGAGGTGACATCAAGGTGCTGGTTAAGAGGCAGGATCCCAACCCTGGTAGCTGGTCTTCGGGCTGTTTAGCTGTTCCTGCATGGATAGTCCAGGATAGGACAGACACTGAGCTCTGGTGACATGGGGACTAAATCTGTCACAATGAGATGGAGTCTTGTGTTGCTTGGCCTTTGTACTTCTAGACAAACAATTGCAGTGGACATACCAACTAGACATGCCACTGTAGGAAAGACACCCACCCGACTGTGGTGGAGCACACCTTTAATCCCAGCACTCGGGAGGCGGAGGCAGGCGGGTCTCTCTCTGTGTGAGGCCAGAGTGAGTTTCTGGACAGGCTCCAAAGCAATACAGAGAAACCCTGTCTCGAAGCTCACCCCCCCCACAAAAAAAAGAAAAGGCAAACTAGGCTCATCCTTATTTACAACTAAACCTCTGTTTCTCTAAGACTGGGCTATGTCCCACCTGGAACCTTAACTACCAATGGTTTTGTACTGTCTGTTACAGGAAACGGCAACCATACCCTTGTTTCGAAGCTATTAGAGCCATCTTACAACCCTACCTTTGTTTGAAAAGGTTATGACTACCTTGACAACCCTGCCTGTTTCAGGTTAGGACTAACTTGTTATCTTTCGTTCTGCTCCTGTAGCCCCAAAGACGATTTTGCCTGCCACACTCCCCATTTGGAAACTGCGCTATAGAAACCTTGTCTCCCTCCCTCTTGAACAATGCCTTAATTAATTTTCCCATGATGATTTGGGTCGGTGGCCTTTCTCCTCAAACCTTTGGGATTAACACTCTAAACTTGAGTGTTATAATGCTGTCCTTCCAAAGGCTTCCACTGACCGCCTCTCCCACCTCCTTAATACCATCCTGGATGCTGGAAGAATTTGTGGGACCAGGGACAAAAAAGCAAAAAAACAAAAAAACCCCAGGCATCCTGTTAAGTTCCACCAGGAAGGCAAGAGGGTTCTGGAAGACCCTGGAGGGTCACAAGAGTTCGAAGAAGCGCAGGGTCACGAGACCCTTACGGAAGAACTATGAAATACGGAACTCTCCGGGAGAAGCCTCACGGGGTGGCGGGCCGGGAATCAGGTGGGCCCTGAGGATCATGGGAACTCACAGGCCCCTGAGAGCGGACGGAGATCTGGGGAGCAACACTAGTGTATTCAGACAGGGCGGGCAGTCACAGCGACTTCTAGTGAACTCGGGCTTCTTTCTGAGCACCAGCACCGCCGGAAACCCGGGGCTTCCACCCGCGGCGGGGATCACGCGAGCTGAGGGGGTGGGGCCTCCGGGGCCGCCGCAGTGGATGACGGGAGCGGGCGCCCAGCGCGCCCCGTAGGTCTGGAGGCGCGGGTAGACAGCGGCCGCCGGGCAAGTTCTCACCAGTGCGCATGCGTGGCTCTCCGGCACCGGTCCGTACTCCATCGTCGTGAAGATCTCGCGGGCGCAGGGGCCTACGCGCGTTGCTGCCATCGCTCGCCGAACGCCCTCCTTCCGCGAAGGGCTGCCGGACGTTCTGCCTTGCGGAACGCGGAGGGCCGAAGGGCGGCGCCGCCCACGCCAGCCGAAGGGGCGGGGCCAACAAGGGCGGGGCCGGGCGGCGAGCCCTAGGGCGTGCCCCGCCCACTTTAGAGCCACGCCAGGCCTTCTGTGGACGGACGCTGGGAAATGTAGTTTCGTAGACAGCGGAAGTAGGCGCCCGGCCTCCGCACTGGCAGAAGGGCTCCGGCTTTGGAAGGACAGCATGTTGTCATTTCGACTCTTTAGACAAAATAGTTTTGTTTTGTTGAGATGGGGTCTCACTATGTAGTTCTTGCTGTCCTGGAACTCACTCTGTAGACCAGGCCGGCTTAAACTCAAAAAGGTCCGTCTATCTCTGCCTCCCGAATGCACGGCCACACCTGGCAGAAAAAGAAAGTGTTCTTGATGCCTTCCTGCCTCAAAACAGTAATTAGGGTTGGAGGTAGAAAGAAATAATTGGAGGCAGGTAGTGCAGCCTTTAGTCCAAAATCCATTAGGGAGCAGGGGCTGGCACTGGGTCTCACTGATAGTTCGCAAACAAATTTTTGTTTGTTTTGTTTTTAAAGGTTTCTGTGTAGCCCTGGGTGTCTTTGGAAGGATTGGAGTACCAGAGCGGTGGCGGCGGCGCACTTTAGTCCCAGCACTCGGGAGGCACAGGCAGGCCGATCTCCGTGAGTGTGAGGCCAGCCTGGTCTGCAGAGCTCCAAATCTAAAGAGAAACCCTGTCTCGAAAAACAACAACAACAAAAAAGACAGGGAGAGGGGGCAAAGAAGAAGTGGGGTGGGATTTTTGCCCTGGAGGTGCCGAGGACTGCCTCTGGATAGAGTGGAGGCAGGCATGGCCCGTGGGCAAATGGGGGAACTCCGTGTTAGGAAAGTTGTTTTGTTTTTTAAAATAATCTTACATAGACTTTATTTTTACTTTATGTGTACTGCTGTTTTGCCTATAGGTAGCCTGTGTGAGGATGTCAGATCTTGGAGTTACAGTTGTGAGCTGCCATGTGGGTGCTGGGAATTGAACCCCATCCTCTGTCAGAGCAGCCAGTGCTCTTAACCACTGAGCTATTTCTCCAGCCTGAGTTGCCTTGTTTTGATTAGCCATGTTAATTAGGGTAGCCCAAAGGGGACTTTTGATTGGTGCTCAGCCTCAGGAAGTGACCAAACAAGGGAATAGACCTTGGTAGCTGGCTTTAGGAATGTAATCTGTGGTTTAGCAAGGGAGAGGGAAGGAGGAAGGATAGGCCTGTTAGAGCAGTCCTAGAATTTTCTCCAAAGACCAAGCTGGCCTCCAACTCAGAGATCCACCTCCTTCTGCTTCCCAAGTCCTGGGTTTAAGGCGTGGTCACCACTCGGCTAAAATTAGTCTGCCTTTTACTTGCATAGGTGTTTTCCGGCATGCATCTCCTCGCCCCACGTGCATGCTTTGCCAATGGAGGCTAGCGGAGAGTAGTGGGCGGGGCCACTGGAGCTGGAGTTACAGGCTGTTGTGAGCCACCCTGTGGGTGTGAGGCGCTGAACCCAGTCGTTTACGAAAGCAGCGTGTGTTCTTAACCACTGGGCCATCTCTCCGCCACTACTATTTTCTTTACAGCAAGCAAAGATTTGCTTTTATTTTATGTGCCTGGGTATTTTGCCTACCTGCACGTCTTGTGCATCAGGTACATGTAGTATCCCAGGAGGCCAGAAGAGGGCGTGGATCCCATAGAACTGGAGTTACAGGGGATTATGAGACACTGGGTGTTGGGAATCAAATGTTGGTCTCCTGGAAGACCGGTCAGCACTTAAACACTGAACCATCTCTCCCGCGCCCCCCCCCCATTTTGTTCAAAAAGGTCAGTTAGTTGCATTGTAATTAAGGGTATGTGTGTTCGGTGGGATCGGACCCAGAGCCTAACGCATGATAGCAAATCTTCGAAGTGACAAGCCTTTCTGCGTTCTAACGCCTGCAGTTGTTAGGGAAGGGCGGAAATGTACGTTTTATGGATTCAGGAAGTGTATCATTTCACGGTCCTTCTCAGGCTTTGTTTTTGATTGGTTGGCCGAGGGGGCGTGACTTAAGCTTTCTAATACAAATGGTCGGCGTGGGTGCCGGCTTGGATGATAGGGCCGTCGGGTGTGGCTGCTTCAGTTCCTTGGTTACAAAGAGGCCGGAAGTGTGACTTTCTTTTACACATCTGCCTAACAGGACCGATCAAGAGACCGAACAGACTTGAGGACGGTGCCGTCATCGTAATGGAGCCGTAGACCATTCCCAGCACACATCTTAGGGTTCTGAGTACAGAGCTGTGTGTTAAGAATCGACCGAGGCCCTGCAATATAGCCTGCCTTAGTTTATCCTGGAAAAGTTCTCCACGTTGTGGACGCCTAGGACTTTCTCCAGGGCCATGGCGGACTCGAAGCTTCTGGCACCAGAGCTAAGCGACGCAGAGTCGATGGGTGATGAGACGGTGCGGTTTCAGGAGCTGCTCCTGCAGGTGCGGGCTGACTGGACTTAAGGGAACCTGAGTGTTTAAGGATTTATACATTGGCGCTCAGGGAAGCGGCTTCAGTTCCCAGAATGCCAGACGGCAGCAAGGAGGCCCATGGGAATTGTAGTTGTTTGGCTCAAAGGTTTCTAGGTTTAAAAGAAGTGGAGTTGGGGTGAATTTGGTCCTCGTAAAAAAGAAAAGGAGGCCTAGATTACATAATATAACAAGTGAGCCGGGTGGTGGTGGTGCATGCCTTTAATCTCTGCACTGGAGATGGACAGGCAAGCAGATCTCAGTGAGTTCAAGGCCAGCCTGCCTGGTCTACAGAGTGAGTTCCAGGACAACCAGGGCTACCGGAAAACAAAAAGCAAACAAACAAACAAACAAAAAATAATATTACATTATTTAAAAAAGCTGATCCTCAGCTGTTACATGAGTTGCCCTGTAAATGTTTGGGAAGCAGGTGATTGGCGGTGACAGGGCAGGATCATCATTAGGCTTGCTTTCCCCCCTCCCCCCACAGGCCTCCAAAGAGCTCCAGCAAGCCCAGACAGAGAGGCCAGAGTCTACACAGATCCAGCCCCAGCCTGGTGAGAAATAGATATAGGTACAAAGGAATGTATATGTATGTGTACATATGTACACACATAATATACATATACATACATACATATATATGTATATTATTCCAGAGAGAGGATGGGAGACCCTGAGAGAGGTCAGTAGAAACTAGGGGATGAAGGAGAGATCACACTGGGTCAGAGGCCTAGAAGTAGTTGTGTGAACGGGCAGGCAAGAAGACCACCTACAAACCCTGAACCACAGACAGTCGAGTGGGAAGTGGTGGGGATTCAAAGTAAGAAAGTGTCAGGGACCTGAGGGAAGCAGAGGGGGACAAGGAGGGAGGCAGGGGCATTATAAGATGGGGAGGAGCTGGGTGCGGTCTGGAGTGCCTTACTCTCAGGCAGGAGCATCCCAAGTCTGGGGCCCGCCTGGGCACAGAGTGAGAGGCCTTGTGTCAGAGCAGAGAGGGGGACGGGGAGGGAGGCTGCCTAGGGACAGATGGGCAAGGTAACCCGCTTGTGCAGGTTTCTGCGTAAAGACCAACTCATCGGAAGGAAAGGTTTTCATCAACATCTGCCACTCTCCCTCCATCCCTCCCCCGGTGGACATGACTGAGGACGAACTACTTCAGATGCTGGAGGAGGACCAAGCTGGCTTCCGAATCCCCATGAGCCTGGGAGAGCCACATGCTGAGCTGGATGCAAGTCAGTGCCCGCAGCCATCTGAGGCTGCTCCCTCAAGACCCTGCTTTCCCCAGGGAGCCAGAGGGGACTGGGTCAGGACAGGAGGGGACACACCTGGGGCACTTCCCAAGGTTAGAGAGGGTTAGGCAAGAGTACTGGTTTGATACAAGGCTTGAGCAGCTAGCCAGGCGGGAGGCAGTTAGCACTCTGGAGGCAGAAGCAGGTGAATCTCCGAGTTCAAGGCTAGCCTGGGGTACAGGGAGTTCCCTGTCTCTAAAAAGATTTTAACAGTCAGCCAACGTCAGAGAAGAGGGTTGCAGTGAGCTGGAATCGGGTGTGTCCTTAGCTTTTAGGGTGCTGTAACCTAGAAGCCAGCTAAGCTCCATAGAAAATTGACCTGTGCCTGGGGGAGACAGTGGCTTGCTTGACTATCAACAGTGAGGAGAGACCGGAAGTGTGGACAGCCGGTGTTCTTTAGACAGGGGGTAGGATAGGGTAAGAGGGTTCTTGTGATCACTGGGGAAGATCAGGGTCTGCCCCTGGAGTTGAGCCTGGAAGCCAAGAAGGACATGGTCTGAGTTGGCTGGCAAGCAGGGCGTGTGCTGCCTCTCACTTCCCATGTCTTGGGTCTCTGGTCCTTGGTTGAGTTTTCCTTAAGTGTGCTGCGTGGAGGGCTGCACAGGTCTCACCTCTTTCCCCACAGAGGGCCAGGGCTGTGCTGCCTATGACGTCGCTGTCAATAGCAACTTGTACCTGAGGATGCAGGTGGGCTGCGTGATGGGCAGGGCCTGGGGAGGGCGCTTCCTCCAGTCACATCCCCTCCACCACACCTTCTCTTCCTCCCACCTTAGAAAAGCGACTTCCTGCGAGAGCTAGTGGTCACCATCGCCAGGGAGGGCCTTGAGGACAAGTATGGTTTACAGCTAAATCCGGGTGAGGGCCAGGAGGGAAATGGGGAAGGCTTGGATGGCACACTTGGGGGAGGTTGAGTCCCGGGTGTCAGGAATTTCCTAGAGCAGCTTTCAGAAGGGGGTGGAGCTTCCTGAGAAGTGAGGGTGTGGCCGAGAAGGGCCGGGCCGGGAGCCTGCTCTGTGTGTGTGTGTGGGGGGGGGGTGTTTGGGTGTAGTGGTGGTTTAAGTGTCTTGATGATTCCCCAGGAAGGGTGGGCTAAGATGGGCAGGGCCTCCTAGAGTCAAAATTGAAATAGAGAGAGGAAGGTGTCTAGGAAGGTGGCCCAACCTCTGGACTGGGAAGCTCCAGCTGACAGAACCCTTCAACCTCTCACTCTGTAACCCCCAGAATGGCGAATGTTGAAGTACCGGCCCTTCCTGGGCTCGATCTCACAGCAGAACATCCGTTCCCAGCAGCGCCCTCGAATCCAGGAGCTGGGGACCGTGCAGGGGTGAGCCTTCTTGTCTATCTGGGCTGATGACTATCCTGGAGCTCTAGGGACTGGATGGAGTTGAAACACAGAGCTGGGTAGAGGAGCAAGGGACAGCAAGACAAGTAGAGGGTACTGGGCCATCAAACCAGGTGGCCACCCTCAGATTGCCCTTGTTCCCATACAGTCCAGAACGGCCTCGCCTGAACCTTTGGTTGGAAGCCCCTGATCTCCTCTTGGCTGAAGTTGACCTCCCCAAGCTGGTGAGTGCAGGCTCTGTAGTCAGGGGAAAGAGCCAGACTCTGGACACCATGGGCCCGAGGCAGGAGGTCCAGACTCTGGACACCGTGGGCCCGAGGCAGGAGGTCCAGACTCTGGACACCGTGGGCCCGAGGCAGGAGGTCCAGACTCTGGACACCGTGGGCCCGAGGCAGGAGGTCCAGCAGCCAAATTCCTGGGTCTGAAGGAGGAGGCTGGGGTCTGGACCCTGGGGACTGGGCCTTATCTCTGGAGGCAGTGATGTGGGCTGTCCCCAGACCTGCATAAGCTGCTTCTCCTGGCCCAGGAAACCAGCAGGTGCAGCCATGCTATCCTGAGTGTGAGACTTGCAGTTACTGCCCTTTGATTGTGTTCACATTGTTTTGGTTCTGAGGATTGACGCCACAACCATGCATGCTCTAACCTTGCGGAAGGCATAGCTTCCCAGTGCTAGGGGATGTGGGCTGACTGTACCTCATCGCCAGGCTGGAGCTCAAGGGCTGACACTGGAGATAGGAGAGAGTCACCTGGTGGTGGGAGGTTCTCAGCGACTGTACCACCTCAGTGTTTCCATTCCCCTGCGGGTCCAGCCTGAGGCGAGCAGGGCTGCTTTCCATCACAGGAGAAAGGTACCGGGAGGGCTTCAGGGGAGGCTGGGACCTGGGGCCTGCAGCCCTGGAGCGGAGGGAGGGAGGAGGCTGGGACCTGGAGCCCAGGGCCTTGAACCCTTACTCTCTTTCCTTTTTCAGCAACTGATGGTGTCCATGCCTCTCCTGCCAGTGTCGTGACCAGGGTCCCCTTCTATTTCCAGATGTGGAGCAGATGTTGGTGTCTTCTCTAAATGTGAAATAAACAGTTTTCCCAGTTCTTTCTAGCTCCGGAAATTGAGACATGGCGGGTGGAAGCGAAGAGGGTTATCAGCTCTGACCCCAGTGTCCCCCAGAAACCTCTGTCCCCTCCCTGGCCTTCTGGACCCCTGTCTTCACGGGTCTCTCCACCTCCCTCTTACCACACTTCTCCATTGTCCCGAGAATCCAGGCATCCAGGCTCAGTTCTGACCCCGGTCTCCAGACATGGCCTTTCTCCGGCCCCCTCAGGACAGGGTCCCACGGGCCACTGCTGCCTGCTTCTAGCTCTTGCGCCCTCTTCGGCTACTAAACGGCCGTCCCTCGTGCAGCAAGCCCAGACCCTGTGAACTGTCTCCGTTCCTGGGGTTCGGCTTCCTGTCACACCACACCCAAGTCTAGGTCCCAAAACCCACAGCTTCACTTCCTCCTGACCCCACATGTGTGGTCCCCTCTTGTGGGACATTCCCACTCTACTCCCAACATCCCCCCCTTCTTTAGTGCTGAGGATGCTCAGGGCCTCTAGTGCCGAGTATGTGCTAGGCAGGCAGCGGTGGTGAGCACCTTTAATCCCAGCACTTGGGAGACAGAGGCCAGCCTGGTCTATACAGCAAGTTCCAGAACAGCCAGGGCGACACAGAAGCCCCGGAAAAACAGACAGTGCCAGGCTTTGTTCTACCATTGATTCACACCTCAGGGAGCCGCCCCTCCCCCTATATTTCCTTTCTTTTTATCTGGGTTTTTTCTTTTTTTTTCCATTAAAAAAAAAAAAAAAGCCTCTTGTAGCCCAGGCTGGTTTGGAACTGGTCTTGAAGCCGAGGATGGGATTTCAGTTTGCAGCACTGCGCTGGTTTCTGTAGCTGGGAACTAAACCCATGCTAGGCAAGCTCTCCTCCACCTGAGGTACTTTCCCAAGCTCCGCCCCGTGCTGTACTATGAATTATATTGGTGAATTATTAGGTGCTGTTTACACTTGTTGAAAGCTGACCTTTTCTTTTTAGACTTATTTATGTTTTGCATCTGTGACTGTTTTGCCTATATATTGTATGTGCACCATTTGTCTGTGACCCCCTGTGGTGGTCAGAAGGCGCTCAGTCCCCTGGACCTGGAGTTACAGGTGCTTGTGAGCCACCTTGTGGGTGCTGGGGACTGAACCTCGTTCCTCTGCAAGAGCCACCCGTGTCCTTAAACACTGAGTCGTCTCTCCACAAGCTGACTCTTGGGAAGGGACAGGCCATGACCTTGTCTCAGACCCAAGCACATTTATTTTGAATGTGCTCTGAGACTCCCTGACCTGGGGCAGGCTGGCTCCCTGGCCCTGCAAAGTAAGAAAGAACACACACAGCTAAAGATATTTAAAACATTACACTTGCGGCCCAGATGATCCGATGGGTGAAGCCACTGGCTTCTGAGCCTGATGACTGGAGATCCATTTCAGGGACCCGCATGGTAGAAAGAACTGATTCCCCAAAGTTGTCCTCTAAGCTCCACAGGCACACTGTGGCATGCCCGCCTGAACACACACACACACACACACACACACACACACACACGCTCGATTTATTTATGTGTATCAGTAGTTTACCTGCATGTACACAGTCTGGTACTTGCTGAATTCAAAAAATGGAACCAGATCCTCTGCTTATGAGCCTTTGTAAGGGTGATGGGAACTGAACCCGGCTCTGTTTCAAAAACACCAAATGATCTTAACTACTACTAAGACATCTCTCCACCCCCAATATATATATATAGTTTTTAGGTTTTGTTTGGTTTTTCTTTTCTTTTTTTCTTTTACTTATTATTTATTTTGAGACATAGAAAAATCCTGTGTCCAAAACAAACAAACAAACAAACAAACAAAAAAACCGCAACAACAAAAAAAACAAAAACCATGAGAGATGGCTCAGTGGTTAAGAGCACTGGCTGCTCTTCTAGAGGACCTGGGTTCCATTCCCAGAACCCACATGGCAGCTCACAACTATAACTCAGTTCCAGGGGATCTGACACCCTCACACAGACAGATGTGCATATAAAAATAAAAAATATGGCCATATGGCCAGGCTTGGTGGTGCAGGCCTTTAATCCCAGCACTCACGAGGCTGGCAGGTCTCTGCAAGTTCGAGGCCACCCTTGTCTACGAAGCCAGTTCCAGGACAGCCAGAACTGTTACACAGAGAAACCCTGTCTGGGGAGGGCATACAACTTCTGAGAAAAGTTGATAAAGTTAGAAGTGGGTGTCTTGGTGGGTATGCCTGCAGTTACACTCTTGAGAGGGTGTAGCAGGATGACAGATTCCACGTTAGTCTGTAGAACAGGAGATCGATCCATCCTGCCCTAGAATGCCGGCAAGCAGACTAGAAAGCCTTGCCCACAAGAGGGCGCAAGGAAGCCTTAGACGTAAGGGCTTCTTAGCTAGGACAACCACCCCGAGAAGCCACAGGAAAATAGAAACGAGGGTGATGGGGGAGCGCGGGACTGACTCCCAAGTGCAAAGGTCACTGGGGCGTGTAGTCCAGACTGAGGTCCTCCCTGGGCAACCGAGGACTAGCTTCCAGGTCCTGAAAAAGCTTGAGGCTGGTGCGTTCCTCCTCCCTCCGTTGCCATGGTGATGGTGCGGGCGACGGCCCGGGGAATTGGCAGCGGCGGGGCCCCCTTCCCACACCCTCCTCCTCACCATCTGCTCCTCCCTCACACCTGGCCGGGAGCCGCGGACGCCTCCTCCGCTCGCAGCCGGTGACTCTGCAGCCACCAGGTGGCGCGTGTGCGCGGTCCGCCCGCCCCCCTCCTCCCCCGGGACTTGTCAGAGACACGAGATCTTCCGCGCCCGCCAGCCGCTCGATCGGCTTCTCTCGTCCCCTCCTGGGCCGCATCATGAAAATTTAATCCCAAATGCATTTGTGGCCCGACACGCGGGGGAGAAAGACGGCGGGGAGACCTGCACCCTGCTGAAGCCTGGAGCTGGTGCTCGGGGAAAGTGTGGGCCTGGCGGGCTGCAGGGTTCCAGGGTCCCCACAAAGTGTGGGACTGGAATCTACTGGGGGAGGACTGGGACAGACTTGGGGAGGAGCCAGGCCCCACAGAGCACACACCCTACGTAGCGTGTCCGCAGGAGCAGAGGACGCATCAGGGGAGCGGGTGAACTCAGAGGAGGGGATAGGACGAGGGGGTATTCTAGGGCACCAGAATTCAAAGGGGAGGAGCTGAAACTCAGGAAGAGAAGGATGGGGTGTGAGCGGATACCCCCCCTCCAGGAAAAGCAGAACTCAAGGGGAATAGTGGAATCTGAAGCGTACAGGGAAAGCCAGTACAGTCCAGCTACCTGAGTAGGATCATAAGTTCAAGGCCAGCCTGAGCTACAGAGTGAGGGCCGGAGGCTTGCCTAGCGTGTGCATGTGCAGGGTGGTGGTGGTGGTGGTGATGGTGGTATCTGGATCCAATCTCCAGTATGGTAATCCCAGAGGGCCTGGGTTCCGTTCCCGGCACCCATGTGGCAGCTCACAACTCCAGTTCCAGGGGATCCAATGCTATTTTTAAGTGTGCGCGACCACTAGGCATACAAGTAGTGCACAGATAGACATGCTGACAAAACAGTCATACATAGAATTCTTATTTGTTTGTTTTTCAAGACAGGGTTTGTCTGTGTAGCCCTGGCTGTCCTGGAACTCAATTGTAGACCAGGCTGGTCTTGAACTCAGAGGTTCACCTACTTCTGCGTACCAATTGCTAGGGTGAACAGCGTGAGCCACAACGCCCACTTCTAAGCAAAACAAAACAAAACAAAACAACAACAAAAAAACCCCAAACCCAACGGTTTTTATTTTGGTTTGTCTGTGAAACCCTGCCTGTCCTTGAACTCCTTCTATAGACAGGCTGGACTCCTGCTCAGAGAGATTTGCCTGCCTCCATCTCCTGAGTGCGGGGGGGGGGGGAAGGGGGGGTTAAAGGTGTGTGCCACCATCGCTCAGGTGTTTGTTGTTTTTTTGTTTTTTGTTTTTTTTATTGGAGACAGGATTTCTGCCTCCCCAAATCCCGGGATTTAATTTAAGGTTTGCATCACCACCTCCCGGCTCAAAAATATTTTTTTAAGTAAAGAAAACGAGAAAGCCAAAGCTTGGATGGGGAAGCGAGTTCAGGAGCGCAGAGGGACCCAGTGAGCATGGACCGCGCAGCGTGATTTGGGAACTGGATCGTGAGGGGTCACAGAGTTCGGTCCTAAGGGCGTGGCCTTGAGCTGGCCAGGTAGAAGGAGAGAGAGGGTCTAGCCTGTGAGGGACTGGCCTACAGCCCCCAGGTAGGTGGGCGGCAGGAGAGGGCGGGTCTTGTTTGCAAGGGGTGGGGCCTCGTTGGGTGGGCGTGAACCCCGCCCCGCCCCGCCCCGCCCCCCGACGTTGAGTCCCGCTTCAGCCCCGGGCAGCTGGCACTCTCTGCTTGCTTCCCCCCGAGCGGAGCTGCGGGGCCGGGCCGGGCCGGGGCGGACCCCGGGATCCCGGACGCGGCCGCCCGGGCCCGCGGGCGGGGGGGTTGGCAGGGGACCCGCGTGGGCACCGCCGCCATGGAGTTCAGGCAGGAGGAGTTTCGGAAGCTGGCGGGGCGCGCCCTGGGGAGGCTGCACCGGTGAGCCTGGTGGGGTCCCTGGGAGGGGAAGGGTGAGGACGCCCCCTCTGCACCCGGGCCGAGGGAGATGGCACCCTGGCATGGGAGGCCCACCCATCTGCTCAGGGATCCGCCTGTGGGTGCTGCTCTCCCATCCTGCCCGGCCCCGCATCTTTCCCCCACCTAGGGCTTGGCTTTTTCTTTGAGGTTGTGCATCCCTCTGGGTTTCTGTCCACCTGTCTTCTGTCTTTTTACTTTAGATGTGTCTCCTCTCTCTGGATGCCCCCTCCCTCATCTCTGGGGCTCTGTCCCTCCCTCTGATTAGGAGCCATTGCGCTCTCGGGAGTCCATCAGCCCTGATTCTGAGTGCCTTGTGCTCCCCAACCCGCTTTCTCCGGACCTGGGGTCTCCACTTTGAGCTGTGTGTCTCTCTTGGAATCTCTGACTGTCTCTCTGCATTGCTGTCTTCCCATGGCTCTCCATCCCCTCTCTCTCTCAGGTTCTGTCCCTAGAGGCATTTAATCTGGAGCTAAAGCGGATTGGGGCTGTTGGTTCTTGTCCTTGAGGGGGGTTAAGCTGAGAGGGAAAAGCTGGGTATCCCAGGTCCCAGGGCGGCGAGGGAGTTTCAGGCCACAAAAGCAAGTTAATCTTGGGGTGTAGTATGGGCTTCCCAAGGGATATAGGTCAGAACTGGGCGACATTTGCTCCCACCCAGAGCCATGATTCCAGTGACCTCAGTGTCCCCGAGGTAGCCTGGACGCCTCCCAGCCTCTCACCCCCAACCCCAGCTCTGGCTCTAAGTCAGGGAAATTACTCAGCTCTTGAGAAGCCTAAAAATATCCTTCCACAGTGCGGGAGGAGATGGCCTCGTGGGCATGGCGCCCTTAGACCCCGCTGGCTTCAGTGTCCTGGCCCATCTTTTCGTGGTCCTGGTCCTTCTCACTGGGCCACCTGAGTCTAGTGTTAGTCTGGCAGCCCAGCTCTCCAAGCACCCAAAGTTAACCCCACCTCTGGTACCATGAGAGGGATAAGGTGGACTGAGGGAGGCAGGAAGGTGGGGGGGGCCGGGGGGGGGCTTGGAGGAGGGGAGCTGAGACAGCTTCACCTCTGTTTTCCAATTCCCGTCC
Organism: Phodopus roborovskii; assembly: GCF_943737965.1. NCBI lineage: Eukaryota > Metazoa > Chordata > Mammalia > Rodentia > Cricetidae > Phodopus > Phodopus roborovskii. The sequence goes on from NW_026126651.1 coordinate 2,050,033, forward strand.
TTCCCCGCCCTTTTTTCTCGCCTCCTTTCACGAGTTTCTGAAAATACACCAGTGTGAAGTCAGGGGAGTGAGAGAGAAAGACACAGCGCAGGCAGCGGCAGCGGTGGAGGGGGCTGAAGGGGGCGGTCCTCAGGCCTCCCTCCTGGATCCCCAGCCTCGCCTCTCCAAACCACAGACCCCAGGAGGAGCGGCAGGAAGCTGGGGAGGGGGCAAGCATCTATTTGCTTACAAAACTCACAATTCACTTCGACAGTGAGGGGCATCAACGGCTGAGGGCCAACAACATTTGAACCCAGGTTATTCTTCCCAAGCCTGGGATGAGAGCTAAGAGCCACAGATGTCCCTGAAGGTGGACATGAGTGATGGCAGCTGGGGGCTGGGGTGTCTCTTGGATGAGGCACCCCAGGGTGACTTAGAACAAAGAAGAGCCAGGAGACGGGGGTCCTTTGCTTCTGGCAGCCAGGTTCTGGGCAGGGCAATGCTGGGGGTCAGGGATGGATCAGGCCCAAGTTGCTTTCCTTTGGTGTGACCTTGGACCTGTGACATCTGTTTTTGGAGTCTCAATTTCCTAATTCTATAATAAGAAGGAACCAGACAGCGACCAAGGCACAGGAGAGAGACTCAGGGAGTGGACGGGTATCTTGAGAGAGCAGTTGAGACAGGAAACTCCGGCCTGAGGGACACATTCCCTCACCAAGTCCTTGGCCTAGCTGGGGCCATTCGGAGAGGAGATGGGGCTTCTCTGTGACTCTTGTTATTTTGAGACAAGGTCTCCAGTAGCCCAGGCTGGCCCTCGGGCTCCCGACCACCTTGCCTCCATCTTCCAGTGCTGGGGACACGTGCACACCCCACCCCACCTGGCTACACCTGCCCCCGCAGTGATAGCCGTGTTCCGTTCTTGTTGATACTCAGAGTCCCTGCTTGAAAAGCCTGTCTTAGAGAGATCTGCCATCTAATATAAACAACAAGTATCAGAATTCTAGGGCTAGACCCAGACCTGCAGTTTCCGAGTTGATCAGGAATCAGAAGTCAGCCTAGGGCCCACACAACCTCACAGGTGATGTCCTGTGGAGGGGAGCATGCAGGACCCTTCGGTCCTATTTGCTCGTTCTGGAGGCGTTGATTCCCTCTTTCTACCTTCCTTCCCTTGGGTCCTCTCTACACCATCTCTCTTTCTTTCCCTAGGGACCCCCCTTTTTTTTTTGTTTTGTTTTGTTTTTTGACAGGCTCTCGTTCATCACCAGCTATGTAGACTAGGCTCGCCTGGAACTCAGAGCTCCTACCTCTGCCTTAAAGTACTGTGATCAAAGGTGAGCGCCACCATATGGCTTGTTTTGTTGAGACAAAGTCTGGTGTAACCTAGGCTGGCTTCTGCTAGACGGGCAAGGCTGACCTTGAACTTCTGATCCTCCTGCCTCTGCCTCTAAGTGTTGTGATTACAGATATGTGCCAATATACCTGGCTTTTGCAGTGCCGGGGTGGAACGCAGACCTTCCTACGTGCTAGGCAAACACCTGCCAACTGAGCCACAGCCTGCTCTCCTTGTCTGACTCTGTAGCCCGGGGTGGTATTGAAATTGCAGCAATCCTCCTGCCTCAGCCTTAAGAGTGCTGGGGTTACAGGCGTGACCTTCCACCACCCCTTCCTTGCCCACCCCTCCCCACCTCCTTAATTCTCGAGATGGGGCTGTGGCCGTGTTCATTGTCCCCGCCCCCCCCCGCAGTCTGGCTGTTCTTTCCTCCCCCGTCCCAGCCCTCCCCGCTCCCATCTGTTCTTACCCCTTCCTGGGATCCAGCCTGGTTGCTTTCCTGCCTCGCGGGGCCACGGTGAACCCTCACTGTCCCCATGCTCGGGGCCTGTCACTGCCTCAGACCGTTCGCCCTCCACGCCTCCCCATCTCTCTGTTTTCTAGTATCAGGCTCTCTGCCCTCCTCACCCCACATCCGCGTCTCTAACGTGAGAGTGAATCCCTGCTCTCTCCCGGAGCCTGCCTGCTTCTCTCTAATTCTCTGACCCTCTCTCTTCCTTTCTCTAGGTCTCTGTCACCTTCCCGCTCTTACTCTCCTCCACCCCCCCCCCGTCCCCCAAGTCTTAGGCTACTTCCCCGTCTACTCCCCAAGCTTCTGACTCGCTCTTCTCTTCGTTGCTCTTTGTCTCTCCCCCAGCCATCTCCCACCTCCCTGGTCTCTCCCCGCCTGCCTCCAGCAGCCTCCCTCTGGCTGGGAGACAGCCCCTGCATGAGCCCTCTCTATCTATCATCAGACTCAATCCTGGATGCAGATGGGGCGGAGGCGAGAGTCAGGCTGGGGAAGGAGCGCCAATCCTCCCTACCAGGGCCATCTGTCCCTTGCCAGGACACCAGCCATCACTCCCCCTCCCTTTCCCCAGGCTGACAGTCTGAACCTCAGATTCCCCAGGGGGAGCCCGAGCTGGACTGCCGGCCTGCAGCCCTGAGGAACTCCCCAAACCCACACGCGTGGGAACGGGCTTCAGCCCAGGGCAGGGCAACCCGGGGGTCGGAATAGACAGCCGAGGCGGCTTGGAAGCTCCTGCTCTGTTGACACACCTCTGCGCAGTCGTCTCCTCTACCTTTGCTGACTCTAACAGACTCAGACCTGCATCTGGCGGAGGGGGCGGGGGAGCGTCTTGGAGCTTGTGGCGGGGACTTGACTCCAGAGGGTAGTTAGTGTAGTCTGTAACTCCCTAGCCGAGGGAGGGGGAGGGCTGCGGAGGCGACTGAAGGTCTTGACCCACAAGTGAATCCAGGCAGGAGGCAGCTGCTAGAGACCTGGGCTCTGGGACTCTGAATTCTGGGTCTGACGAGGAATGTGGGCTTTGCCATTCACTACTGTGTCGCAGGGAGGAGACACCTGAGTTCTTGGATGGAGGGCGGGAAAGACAGGTCCAGAGATGCCTGCACGCCAGTGAGGGCAGCAAAGCAAGGTTAAGCCTGGAACCCCGGTGTCGCCGGGAGGAGGGGCCTGGCCTGCTGAGTCTTTGCTTCTCGCTGCCCTGCAGGCTGCTGGAGAAGCGTCAGGAAGGCGCCGAGACTCTGGAGCTGAGCGCCGACGGGCGCCCGGTGACCACGCACGCGCGGGACCCGCCTGTGGTGGACTGCACCTGCTTTGGCCTCCCTCGGCGCTATATCATTGCCATCATGAGTGGTCTGGGTTTCTGCATCAGCTTCGGCATCCGCTGCAACCTGGGCGTGGCCATCGTGTCCATGGTCAACAACAGCACGACCCACCGTGGGGGCCACGTGGTGGTGCAGGTAGCTGCTCTGGCGAGCCCTGCTTACGGCCCACGATGTCATGCGCGGCCAGTTTACACGCCTTCCCACCTACAATCCTGTGGCCAGCCCATCAGTGACTCCCTGCAGATCTGACCTGTCCCCGCCTTCCTAAATCCTGCCCTGATAGAAAGCTCCACCCCATTTCCATCCCAGATTAAATGTCACACCAGGATTGGGTTTGATACTCATTACCTCGGTTCATTTTGGACCTTCTAGCCAGTTCTCTTACAGCTGTGTCTCACGTTTGTGTTCCTGGGTGACATTTATACAATTTAACTCCCATCTCAAGCTCCTTTCCAAATTTACCTCTGCCTTTGCCCACCTGATTAGTTCTGATCCTAAAGCTCCCTCCAAGTGCAGATTTACACTGTTTTAACTTGGCTATTATAGAAGCCATGTCCATGCTTGGGAAAAGAAAAAAAAAATCTTAGTTTGGTCTGTAGCTTACCTGAAGCCCCATCCTTTGCTCCAATGTAATTCTGATAAGGAATAACCCTAATTTAGCTGCTTCTTGGCCCTGCCTAGACCCCATACAGGTCTGTCCACAAACAGGAGGCAGTCATCCCCACACATGGGGATATTCAGGGAGGGGATACTGAGGTAAGCAAGCAAGTAGAACTAGGCTTCTGGGCAGCAGCTTGTAGCTAAAGTGGTAGGGAAAGCCTTAGCAACATAGAAGGGCGGAGCTCCAGCGAGCTCTGATGGGCAGGTGTGGGCACGGAGACTCTGGGTGCTGATTGGTGGAGGGTGGGGTCTGGAGGGCGGCCAGGGTGATGTGTATTTCGACCCACAGGAAGCCCAGTTCAACTGGGACCCGGAGACTGTCGGCCTCATACATGGCTCCTTTTTCTGGGGCTACATTGTCACTCAGATTCCTGGAGGATTTATCTGCCAGAAATTCGCAGCCAACAGGTACAGTGCTGCGGTCTCAGGGCGTCAGACATTCAGCTGGGCACGGTAGAGCTACACGGTGTGGTCTCGGGTTTGGCTCCGGGGGAACTGGGAGGGCATCTCTTAGAGGTGGCCTTGAGTTCTGTGGGCGGGCAGGGCGGGAAGGCGGGACCACATGAACTCCGCACTACATCTGCCTCGGCTTCTCCACCTTTCTCAACAGGGTCTTTGGCTTCGCCATTGTGGCCACCTCCACCCTAAACATGTTGATCCCCTCAGCAGCCCGTGTCCACTACGGCTGTGTCATTTTCGTGAGGATCCTGCAGGGACTGGTGGAGGTAAGCCCTGCCCCATTACATTAGCCCTGCTGCCCTGTCTGACCCACCTCTGACCTCCGCGCTCCCTCCCCAGGGGGTCACATACCCTGCGTGCCACGGCATCTGGAGCAAATGGGCCCCTCCCTTAGAACGGAGCCGGCTGGCGACCACAGCCTTTTGCGGTGAGGTGAAGGGCTGGGGGCTGGCTCCTGTGTGAGGGGCTGAGCCGTGAGCTCAGCTTCGCAGGGGCAGATCCCAGGGCTGAGGGTCTGTTCCCCTGGGGAAGACAGGCCTGTTCTCCGCTCTCGCGGTCCCGCAGGTTCCTATGCTGGGGCAGTGGTCGCCATGCCCCTGGCTGGAGTCCTGGTGCAGTACTCAGGATGGAGCTCTGTCTTCTATGTCTATGGTGAGGGACTTGGATGCACGGGTCCGGGGGGGGCACTGGGGCTGAGCGAGGCTGGGGTCACCCTCCTCCCATCCCTTCCTCCCAACCCTCCCAGGCAGCTTTGGGATCTTTTGGTACCTGTTCTGGTTGCTCGTCTCCTACGAGTCACCTGCACTGCACCCTAGCATCTCAGAAGAGGAGCGCAAATACATCGAGGATGCCATCGGAGAGAGCGCCAAGCTCATGAACCCTGTTACGGTTGGTTGGTTGGCCATGCAGCTGCGGGACTGGGCAGGGCGGGCAGGGGCAGGGGTGTGCTGGTTCGAAGCTGTGCAGAGAAGGTAGGACTGCCCAGTAAAAGGCTGGGGCTGAAAGGGGCGTGGTGATGCCGGCCTGTCATCCCAGTACTTGAGGGCCTGAGGCAGGAGGACTGCAAGTTCAAGGCCAGGTCAGGGAATATAGTGAAACTGTGTTTCAAAAGTGAAAAGTGGGTTAGAGGTATAGCTCAATGGTGGATCATTAGCCTAGAACCCCCCCCCCCAGTGAGGGGTTGGAGTGTGGCTCAACGATAGAGTGCTTGCCTAGCATGCTTGAGGTCATTCATAGGTTCTATTCCCACTACTGAAAATAAATAAATAAATAAATAAATAAATAAATAACCACCCTCTGGAGTCAGGACCCATCCTGCATCCTTGCAATGCAACCTTAAGGCTGGGTTTTTAGAATCCCTCAGGCCCCAGGAGTAAAGACATGCCCATGCTATGGTGGGGTCCCCGAAGGGACCTGAAGTTCCAAGCCCTGGTATGTGTCTTAGCACGGTCTGCCCTCCCCCCTCCCCTCCCCCTCCTCTCCTCTCCCCTTCTCCCCCTCCCCCTCCCCCCCACAGAAGTTTAACACACCCTGGAGACGCTTCTTCACATCCATGCCAGTCTATGCCATCATTGTGGCCAACTTTTGCCGAAGCTGGACCTTCTACCTGCTCCTCATTTCCCAGCCTGCCTACTTTGAAGAAGTGTTCGGTTTTGAGATCAGCAAGGTTGGAGTGCAGGGGGGGAGGGGGGAGGGGAGGGTGCCTGCATCCCTAGGCGGGGAGGGAGGAGGGGGTTGGGGCACCCAAAGGGAGGGGCTGCCCACTCCCTTGCTCTCACAGGTGGGCCTGGTATCAGCACTGCCTCACCTGGTCATGACCATCATCGTGCCCATCGGAGGCCAGATCGCCGACTTTCTGCGCAGTCGCCGCATAATGTCCACCACCAATGTGCGAAAGTTGATGAACTGTGGAGGTGAGTGGGTGGGCCCAGGTGGAGCGGAGTACACAGGGGAAGGTGTGATGGGCAGGGTAGAGGAGGGGCTAAAGGGCGTGGCTGCCCTGACCCCACCTGAGTGAGTGAGGGCAGCGTGCCGCATTTTGACGAAGTTAGGTTGGAGACCGCCACGTGCCAAGGGTAGGCAGATGAGTACAGGTCCAGGTGGTGTGGAAGGGAGGGGCCCCTCATGAGGCTGGGTAGAACCAGACTGAAACTAATCTTGCCAGGTGGTAGTGTACTAATCCCAGCACTCGGGACGCAGAGGCAGGCGGATCTCTGCGAGTTCGAGGCCAGCCTGGTCTACAGAGCGAGTTCCAGGACAGGCTCCAAAGCCACAGAGAAACCCTGTCTCAAAAAACAAACAAAAAACCCCCAAAACAACAATAAAAAACCTAGTCCGGGAGCTGGGGTGGAGGAGGGGCAGGAGCAGCTGTGGATGGGGACCTGAACCCTATATAACCCTAAAACCCTAGATGATCATACCTGGGGTTTTAGGGAGACAGGTCATGGGCGGGGACCTAGCAAGATGGTGGACAGCAGGGTTGGGGGGTGTGAGTGGGGTCCCCGGCTTCCCTATGTGATAGGGACTGGGTGTTGGGCCTAGTCAGAAGATGGGACCACGGTGGCCCTTTTTAAGGCCAAGGTGCTGAAAGACACAGATTGGGTTGGGTCTTGTGGGAGCAGGGTCTGCTCTGGCTCTGGCTCGGTGGAACTGGAGTCAGGTCTTCTGCAGGTCAGATGGGGTCAATCAAGGCTGGGAATGTGTCAGGTGGCCAGTGGGCTCACAATGGGCACTTGGTAGACATGGCCCTTTGCAGGATTCGGGATGGAAGCCACGCTGCTGTTGGTGGTAGGATACTCACACTCCAAAGGTGTGGCCATCTCCTTCCTCGTCCTGGCTGTGGGCTTCAGCGGCTTTGCCATCTCTGGTGAGAACCCCAGATGGGTAGCTGGGGTTACTGGGGTCAGCTCAGGCCTGAAATGGGCTTCTCAGGAGCTAGAGAGGTCGGTGTCGGTCGGTGTCTTAGCAGTTAAGAGTTGCGACTCTTTCAGAGGACCTGAATTTGGTTCCCAGACCACCCAACTGCTAGAAGTGGACCATGCGCCCCCTCTGGCCTCTACGGGTACTGCACACATGCATACCCTCACACAAACACAACCATAAATACAAATCTCTAAGATGAGTGCCTCAGAAGAGAGGATGGGTGGCTGTGACCCTGCATGGGGATTTGGTGTGACAGCTGCTGACTTGATGCCCCACCAGGGTTCAACGTGAACCACTTGGACATCGCCCCGCGATATGCCAGCATCTTGATGGGCATCTCCAATGGCGTGGGCACACTGTCTGGGATGGTGTGTCCAATCATCGTGGGTGCAATGACCAAGCACAAGGTTAGCACAGCCCTCCCAAAGAATGCCTGGAACCTTCTGGTACCCATCCTTCCTCCTCTTTCTTTTATCTACCTCCTTCCTTTCTTTTCTGCCGGCCTTTCTTTAAGAAATGATTTTTTTAAGTTCTATTTATTAATTATTTATAGTGTTCTCCCTGCATGTATTCCTACAGGCCAGAAGAGGGCGCTAGATCTCATTACAGATGGTTGTGAGCCACCATGTGGGTGCTGAGAATTGAACTCAGGACCTTAGGAAGAGCAGTCAGTGCTCTTAACCCCTGAGCTGTATCTGCAGCCTCTTTCTTTTCTTTTCTTTTCTTTTTTTTAAGACAGGATATTTCTGTGTATCCCTGGATGTCCTGGAACTCAATATGTAGACCAGCTGGTCTCAGAGATTTTCTTTTATCTCTTAAAAAATCCATTTGTATTGGTTTCCTTGTAGCGTAGTGTGTGAGCTATGGTGCTGTGGGATATGTATTGGTCTCTCTCCACCATGTGGGTCCCAGGGCTGGAATTCAGGTCATCAGGGTTGGCACACCCTCTTCTGGCTGAGCCATCTCACCATGAACCATATTTTTTAGTCAGAGTCTCATTATGTTGCCCTGGCTGGTCTGGATCTCTATGTAGGCCAGGCTGGCCTCGAACTCACAGAGATGTACCTGCCTCTGCCTCCCGAATGCTGGGATGAAAGGCGTGCACCACCACACCTGGCCTCCTTCTATTTTTAATTGTGTGTTCCTGCATGTACATGCTGTGTCCACAGAGGTCCGAGGGCATCCAACTCCGTGCAATTAGAGGCCATTGTGAGCTGCCTAATGTGGGCACTGGGACCTGAACTTGGGCCCGGTGTCAGCCTGCAGAGTTGCTGAGGTGACACGTGCGCACGTCTCTGTGTTTTGACCTTGTGCTGTGTTGTGTGACCCCAGACTCGGGAGGAGTGGCAGTACGTGTTCCTCATCGCCTCCCTGGTGCACTACGGGGGTGTCATCTTCTACGGGGTGTTTGCCTCGGGAGAGAAGCAGCCGTGGGCGGAGCCGGAGGAGACGAGCGAGGAGAAGTGTGGTTTCGTAGGCCATGACCAGCTGGCTGGGAGTGACGAAAGTGACACAGAAGACGAGGCTGAGCCCCCGGGGGCCCCCCCTGCCCCTGCCTCCTACGGGGCCACACTCAGCACAGCTCAGCCTCCCAGGCCCCCGCCCCCCGTCCGGGACTACTGACCGCGTGCCTCCCTCTGACTGGCAGTTCCCAGGCCTCCACTCAGGACACCTCTGCCTGAGCAGCAGCCTGAGGGACCCGGCTCGCTCTGTCCTGCCCCGGGCCTAAGATGCCTAAGATGCGAGTCTTCCCCTGTCCCCAGTCAACCAACCTTCCCTTCTCAACGGCCTCAAAGCGGCGAAGCCGCGCACTAGCCGCTTCAAGGATACCCAGACATCCCTGAAAGTTGTTCTCCTTTCGGGGCTTTATTTGGATGGACCGCTCAACCCCGTTCTCTCTTGTGGTTTTGAGGCTCCGCTCCTTGTCGTGGGACCCCAGGGATTCTCAGGGCACCCCAAGATTATTCAGCTGGTCCCCAGCTCAGAGAAATCCATGGTTGTCATCCATTCGTCCCAAGGCCCTCCTAACCATTCTGCATTTCCCGAGTTGGTTTAAGCAAACACCAAGCCTGCCCGCCATGCCAAGGACTGATTCTCACCAGCGTTCCTGAGAGGAAATGGCGGTTTCAAGTCTCCCGACTCCTGACCTTGCCCCCCCCCCCAGCACACTTGGCCAGGCCTGGCCATTGTCTGTAGGTAGCGCCATGGGCAGGGAAACGGCCCAAGTGGCTCTGCTCACCCCATGCTTTTCCTGACTTAGTTTTCAGGTCTCAGTAGTGGCTGCTCAAGTCCCCTGACTGGGTGGCCGGAAGCTGTCACCTCTCCTGTGGTTTCAGGGCCTCCCTCCCCCCCCCCCCCAGATCCTTGCACTTTATTCTCCTGGGCAGTTCAGACTGCCCTTAGTTTCTCAGTGGTCATTGTTGTGTCCCTCAGGGGCTAAATTACTCCACATCTGGGGTGCTTCCCTCTTAGACGCCCTCTTTCTTAGAAATCCGGGGGGGCTGTAGAAGTGAGGGGACCCCACGAGAGAGCGGGCTTGGGGAAGAGGGCTGTTCCTGGGGCAGGCTCGTGTCTGTGTGTCTGTCTGTGACAGTAAATCCTGCTCTGCCCGTCCCCTGCCCAATAAACGCTCTGGTGTGCAGATGAGGCTGTCAGCCCGGCCTCCTCCCTCGCTCCTCTGCCGCTGTCTGCACTGGGGTTCCCGCTCCCCTTGCTCTAGGCTGGACCCCAGGCCCCAGTCTAGGCCTGCTTCTCCACCGGTCTGGCGTGGGTCCCACCGCCCCGTGCCAAGCACTCAGGTGCACACTCCAGTGGGTGAGGTGGTTTATTGGGAAGCTCTGCTTGGCTCTGGGTTCTTCTAGGCCTGGAAGCTGGATTAGGTCTGCAGTGCTGCGGGAATCAGACGAAGTTGGGGGACAGCGCGGCGGGCGACAGGGCCTCCAGGCGCTGTGGCCCGCGGGGTGGAGGGGGCAGCTTGGGCGGCAGTGGAGGCGTGGGAGGTGGCTGCCGCGTGGCGATGTGCGAGGGCACCCACGCATCGGGGGCATAGAAGTAGAGGTCCAAGGGGTCCTTCGGGGTGTCCAGATGCAGTACTGCAGGGCAAGGGAGGGGTCAGGCGTGTGTGGGAGCTGAGGGTACCCTGGAGGGCTCTGAGTGTGTGTGAGTGTGAGTGTGTGTGTGTGAGTGTGTGGGGTGGAATCTGGGGGTGAGAACCCATCTCAGAAGAGGAGGGAGGAGGCCAGGAAGGAGGAAGACCGTGGTCGCCTGTGGCAGGAGCCTGTGTTCTTCAAGGATACGCTAAGTCCCTTGCAAGGCCTGGAAAAGGAAGCTGGCCGGCACTCACCTGGCTCATCTCCGCTGTCCTGGAGCCTGTGGTGTGCAAAGGACCTGTGTCTGGAGGCTCGGCGGTACAGACACCACAGCAGGAGGAAGACACCAATCAGCATCCCTGTCCCCGCCAAGAACAGGCACAGGGCTCCGCTGATGGAGCCTCGCGGGCGGCTGACCAGAGTCACCCCTGAGAAATGACAGCTATTTAAACTGAGGGCGTCCTCCCTCAGCCCCGGCCCTCCTCCCCCTCCTCCCTCAGCCCCAGCCCTCCTCCCTCAGCCCCGGCCCTCCTCCCTCAGCCCGGCCCTCCTCCCTCAGCCCGGCCCTCCTCCCTCAGCCCGGGCCTCCTCCCTCAGCCCGGCCCTCCTCCCCCTCCTCCCTCAGCCCGGCCCTCCTCCCCCTCCTCCCTCAGCCCGGCCCTCCTCCCTCAGCCCGGGCCTCCTCCCTCAGCCCGGCCCTCCTCCCCCTCCTCCCTCAGCCCCGGCCCTCAGCCCCGGCCCTCCTCCCTCAGCCCGGCCCTCCTCCCTCAGCCCGGCCCTCCTCCCTCAGCCCGGCCCTCCTCCCTCAGCCCGGCCCTCCTCCCTCAGCCCGGCCCTCCTCCCTCAGCCCCGGGCCTCCTCCCTCAGCCCCGGCCCTCAGCCCCGGCCCTCCTCCCTCAGCCCCGGCCCTCCTCCCTCAGCCCGGCCCTCCTCCCTCAGCCCCGGCCCTCCTCCCCCTCCTCCCTCAGCCCCCGGCCCTCCTCCCTCAGCCCCGGCCCTCCTCCCTCAGCCCCGGCCCTCCTCCCCCTCCTCCCTCAGCCCCGGCCCTCCTCCCTCAGCCCCGCCCTCCTCCCTCAGCCCCGGCCTCCTCCCTCAGCCCCAGCCTCCTCCCTCAGCCCCAGAGCCCAGCCCCAGCCCTCTGCTGTGACATCTATGGCCAGGCCCCTCACCAGTGTCCTTTATTCGTTCCACCAGGATGATAGTATTGACTGTCTCTCCTCGGCTGTGTCTCTGAGGGGCCTGGGGCTCCCCAGGAGCTACCTGGTTGGGGTGTTGTGGAGGAGCAGGACGGCCTGCAATCCGTGCAGAGGGAGGAGGGTTGTTTGGTCCTTTAGGGCCTGAGTTCTGGGGTGCGTTCAGCTCTTTGGTCCCTAGGGGATCTGAGGTGGACAGGCCAGGGATGCCAGCTTGGGTGGCTGCAGGGGCTCCCGGGCTGGGACTCAAGCCTGGCTCACCAGGCACGGTGGCTTCCTCCCTGAAGGGTGTCGTTGGCTGAGTGGGGAGACTAGTGGTGACCTCCAGGTCAGAGGTCACGGCTATCTCTGTTGCATTTTGTTTGAGGGTTGTGGGGAACTCTGTTTGGGGGCTATCAGTGGCGTTGGAATTCTGGGTGATGAGAAAGGGTGACTGTGGTGTTTCTGTGGGGCCAGGGTTGGTGGTTGGTGGTGAGGCAGAGTTTAAGGTTCTGGAGGTACTAAGGTCATTGGTCTCTAGGGACCTGAGGCTGAGGGGTTGGGTGGGGCCAGGACTTGGTACTTTAGGCCCTTCGCCTGGAAAGATTTGGGGAGTACCTTTGGGGATCTCAGGGAGGTCTTGGTGTATAGTAGGCACAGGATCAGTGTGTTTAGCTGCAGGAGGTTCTGGGGGCGGAGCTTTGAAGGGGTCAGGAGATCCAGACTGGGAAGTTGTAGTCAGGTCAGGTTTGGGGGTCTCAGGAGATTCTGGCAGTGCTGCATGTGAAGCCTCCTGGGGTTCTGTGACTGAGGTCATGAGCTGGGCAGGCATTGGGGTCTCTGGAGCATCTGAGAGGCTGGGGCTGGGGGTCTCACTTGGGTTTCCCCTGGAGATGTGATGGAGAGCTGAGGGCAGTGTCTTGGAGGGCTCAGGCAGAACCGTTGCAGGGTACCCTGGGGTAGGCCCATCTCTAGTAGAATTTTCTAGGGCACCAATGGGCATCCTAGAGGGCTGGATCATCCCCTGGGGGTGGGAGTCCACAGGCAGAGAGGCTGAGGGAGCTGCCTTGGAACCCAGACCATTGAGGAGGAAGAGGAGGAGGAAGATGGGACTGAAGGGCTGCATGGCTCAGCGATGCCTTAGCTGTGGAAGGAGGAGGTAGGAAAAGGTTAACCAAAGCATCCCGGAGCCATGTACACTCCCACAGGCCACACCCACTGGCTTCCAGAAGGAACAGGTCTGTCCAGGGACTCTGGCAAAACCCAACTGCAAGTCCCTGGTGGCTGTGGGGTGGTAACCATGGTCACCAAGGTTACGAGAGTTCAGGGATTCTTAGGAGTGGTAGTGCATTCCCAGTAGCTGAAAAATTGGGACATAATGACACCTTTTCAAGCTCCCGGAAATGTTAGATTCTACCTTCAAAGGGCATCAGATGGCTAAGGTCCGGGACACAGGACAACCTTCTCCCAGGGCTCTAAAGACACCAGGACTGCACAGGCTCTAACACTACAGGTTAAGAGTGAAAAGCTGGGACCCAAGCTGAGTCAGAGGGAGGAGGAAGGCTCCCTGGCCCTGAGAAGGAAGCGATTGGGCTCTGAGTCCCCACACAGTGAAGGGCCGAGGGAGCTTAGCAGCTTGAATATTGGGACCTGGGAGTGGGGAGAGGACATGGGATCCTTGGACCACGGGTAGAGGATGTCTGGACCCGAGTTCCAGGTCTTCCAGAGACAGGGATGTGAGGTGCAGCCCCATCAACTTGATGGGGATGGAGTCAGAACAGTAAGCGCTGTTCTTGATGAGGATGGAGCCGGGTGTCCAGTGACTTCTGTCGTGGGTGGGACACTTGGGGTCATGGGGTCTCTTACCTGTTCAGTGGTGTCCAAGACAAGAGCGGACGATCAGCGCTGGACAGAGGCAGGCAGGGAGTGTCGCTAAATGGCACTGGGAGGGGCTGGCACTAGGGGTCCCAGAGGTACACAGGCGAAGCACCTGACCCCCTCCCTGGGGAATCCTGGGAGCTTAGCAACAAGCTGAGGTTCTTAAAGAAACAGAGACAGGACCTCAGCACTAGGGCAGAGGAGGAAGGATTTAACCAAGGTATTTTCCCTTTGAAGCCCAAGTCTGGCCAGGTATGGTGGCCCATGATCCCTGTGATCCCTGTCCTTGGAAGGCTGAGGCAGCAGGTTTATGAGTTCAGAGCTGTCTTGGGTGACATAGTGAGATTCAGGCTAGCAAGATTGTGTGTTAAGAGCCAGGAGTGGTGGCCCATGCCTTTGATCCTAGCATTTGGGGGCTGAGGCAAGAAAACTGCCACAAATTTGAGGCTATCCTGGGCTACAGAATCAGTTCCAGGCTAGCCTGGGCTACAGTGTGAAGCCTTGACGGAAACAAACAAAAAACCAAAACCCAACCAATCATACACAAAAGGCCCCACAAAACTACCAACCCAATAGATATAAAGCAAACTCCCCATATATGAGTTCTGGGCTCAGCCATGTGGTGCTGGCGCGCACCTTTAATCGGAGCAGTTGGGAGGCAGAGGCAGGTGGATCTTTGTGAATTCTAGGACAGCCTGCTCTACAGACTGAGTTCCAGGGCAGCCAGGGCTACAGAGAAACCCTGCCTTGAAAACAAAAGTCCCAAGCCCAAGGATCTAAGTGCCTGGTACCTTTCTACTTTAATCCTACTAGACCACTCTGTCCCCTTTAAAGAGTCCAGGCTTCCAGGTGTCCCTTTGCCAGAACCCAGGACTCTGAGGCCCTGTGTTGACATTTTTCAGGTTTGGGATTCCAAGCTTAGACACCCCCGTCTGCAGAGGTAGGAGTCCAGGCTCCTGTTGACCTACGTTGCCTGTGATATGGGAGGAGGATGTGCCTCTTTCTTCGCCTCCTCCGTTGAGACAGTCCTATTACGTAGCACCCTTATGCCTCAGAACTGCCGTGATCCTCCTGCTTCTGGCTCCCGAGTGCTGGTCAGACAGGTGGCCTGCCCTGTGGGGTGGCCTTGGGAGCCTCCTTTAAACGTGCCAGGCAGGGTGGGTTGGGCCTTATCTTCACCATGTCCCAGTGTCCCTTTGGGGAAGGCTTCCTCGGGGTGGCCCACTTCACGATGGTGATCTCACCTGTCTGCACACTGGCATCTCTTCTGCCTCTGCCGGGCCGCCCGCCCTTCCACACCCACCTCTCTCAGCCTTCCTCTCCATCTCCAGAGCCCTCAGGCCTTGCCTCGCTTCATGTTATTTCCTTCCGAGGGCCCTCCCTGCCTTTGTCCTGTCTGGACGTTATTCCCCCCCCCCCTCTCTCTCTGGTTCCTCCGTTCTCTTTCTGCCTCTCTGTGTCCCTGACTTGTGCTCTAATGGTCCCCCTCTGCAGTCTCTATTTTTATCCTTCTGACACACCCTTGTGTCCACCTCTCTGTCTGTCCTCCCCACTCTTCTTCAGTACCAGCTCCGGGTCCCAATTAGTTGGTGGCGGCCACAGCAGCAGAGGCCCCCACCAGGCTTCTCATTACCGCTGGCGGCTCCTAATGAGCGTGGGGTGGAGTGACCCCGCGCCCCCAGCCCAGCCTGCGTCACTGCCAAGGCGGGGGTTGTGCGGGTATATAAGGGGGGGATGTGAGCATTGCTCTGAGCCCACAGCACGGTAGGGGGGCTCGCGGGAGGCTGGCTGGCGGGGGTTCAGGGTGGGCTCCCAGGTTCTGGGCGGCATGGTAACATCGAGAGCCTGTCCCCTGTGCCCACAGGTGATGGAGACCTGCCAGGTGTCCAGGAGCCCCCGAGAGCGGCTGCTGCTGCTTTTGCTGTTGCTACTGCTTGTGCCCTGGGGCACCGGCCCTGCCTCAGGTGTTGCCCTGCCCCTCGCTGGTGTGTTCAGGTAGGTGTGTGACCCCGGACACCCAGGAAAGGGAGGCGAGCCCCCCAAGGGAAGGCGAAATAACACGCGGGGGGTGGGGAAGGGCTTGACGTTAGGACACATGGGAACCGGTGGCCGGCGGGGCCTGGCCCTCAGCCAACTGCATCCTCTTCCTGCAGCCTCCGCGCCCCCGGCCGGGCCTGGGCAGACTTGGGTACTCCCCTGTCTCGACGCAGCCTGGCGCTAGCGGACGACGCAGCCTTTCGGGAGCGCGCGCGCCTGCTAGCCGCCCTGGAGCGCCGCCGCTGGCTAGACTCGTACATGCAGAAGCTGATGCTACTGGACGCGCCCTGAGCCCAATAAAGAGCCTGCCCCGCAGCGACTGCGCCTTCTTGCTGGGCTGCCCTAGCATGGGTGTGCGGGGGGGGGGGGGAGAAGGTCGGGGAGCGCCGCCTAACTGCAAGCGATCCCCTCAGCCTCCCGGGTCCCTGCCCGAGTCTGCCCTTCCGGGTCCCCTCACCACTCCACCACTCCACTCTCCTTTTGTCGAAGCTGCGGGGGTGGGGGGTGGGAATCCAGCTCTGCGATGGTTGGGTTTTAATCATTTTAATTATTTTTTTCTGTGCAGTCCTGAAACTCGCTCTATAGAACAGGCTGGCCTCGAATTCCGAGATCCATCGATCTCTGCCTCCTGAGTGTCAGGATTAAGGCGTGCGTCACCACCACGGCTGTGTTAGGTTCCCCGCCCTTCCCCCCCCCGGGGGGGCGGGCTGTTTCTAGACAGTTTCTCTGTATAACAGTCTTGTCTGTCCATAAACTCAGTTTTTAGACGAGGCTAGCCTCGAACTCACAAAAATCTGTCAGCCTTTGCCAGGTGTACGCCACCACGCCAGGGTAGGGCCAGAGGTCCTTACCCTCTACGGGCTTCTTGTTCCTTGAGGTCTCAGTTCGGGCGGCCCTGAGTGCTGGAGCAGGCAACCAATCAGAGCCCGCATCTCTCGGAGGCCGCACTCCCCCAAGTCATCCGTCAGTTCTGCGAGCTTGCGGGGCTAGCGGACCGTGCCCTGATTGGCCTACAGAGGGTCGAAGGCCGCCCTCCTAAATTTGCATTTCCTGGAGGCGGACCGAGTACTCATTGGCCTTTACGCCATGAGGGCGGAGCTGCTGCTCGCTGCTCTAAAGCCTGGGCTACGGTGCGGAAACGGGTGACAGGCAGCGCCCACAGCTTCAGCGAGGTAATAACTCACGCCCCGAAATCCGGGTTTTGGCGGCTGTCTGCAGCACACACAAGGCTGCTTCGCCGCAGGACTCAGGGTGCAGCCAAAAGCGCTCGCATTTCTCCAAACCCCCTCCTTCGCCCTTCTACAACCAACCTTTCTCCCGCGGATCCCTCCACCTTCTGGCCAGCTCAGGCCTGTCCGTCCTCCCGCACATGATCTGCTCAGACCCCCTGGCTCCATAGGCGGCCACTCTTGTTCAGAGTGGCTGAGACCGCCCATCTCGGCCCTCTCCCGGGCACTAGGAACAGCTTCTGGGCTGGAGCCCTAGCCCCAGCTCTGCGTCACACTTGCGGCGCCAGCTGTGGCTGCCAGCTTGCCCCTCCTGAATCACACCCGAGTCTCCTTCCCACGGCTGGGATACCCGGCTGACGGACTGCCTGCCTGCAACACCCTCCCCTGCTACCCGTACCTCACCTGCAGTACCATTCAAAACTGAATGCACAGGGTGGGGGATGGTGTTCTCGGGTCACACCCACCTTGGCCCCGTGTTTGCAAATCATGGAGCCAGTGTTGGTAGAGAAAACTCGAGGGAAGCTGAGGATGTAGTCCGCGTTACTGGCAGCATGACCCTGGTGTGGGGCACTTATGGTCCAGAGGACCCTTCACAGCAGTGTGCCAGCTGGAGGGCTCAGAGGTCTGCACACCCGTGGCCTTGCTGGTGAGGAGCTGTCAGAGAAGCCTCTGGCGTTCCTGCCCAGACACACCCTGACTGACCAGGCGGTGTACTAGCAGTGCCAAGGGGCAAGCTGTGGTCTACTGTCTCCCTAGCAGCAAAGCGTACCTACCAGACACAACTCAGGGACAGCGAGCTCTCCCCAACCCTGCTCTATGATGAGGAAGCCGCAGTAGCAGCCTCAGAAGCAGGAGAGAAGGATGGAGAAAGCCTGGGAACCCTGGGTACCACTGTGACTCAGCTGACACCCAGTTGTCCTCCCTCGAACTTGTTTGATGAGGAAAATCATCCTGTGCTGGTCATTACTGCATGATTTGCTATTGTCAGAAAACAGGAGACAGCCAGAGGCCATGGTTACATAGAAACGATGGATGTAGGGGCGTGGGCCGTGTGCTGAGTCAGTGAAGGAGGCACAGGGGGGGTGTGGTATGGGGTCTGCTGGGAAGGGTGCCTCACACTGGTGGGGGCTGTAGGTAGTAGAGCTGCAGGTGTGGCCAAGAGGGCGTCGGTGACTGGCTGAGCAACAGGATGGACAGCAGCAGCAGCAGCAGGCCCAAGATGGGTGTGGGGACCAGCGGGTGCTGGCTGACTCTGGAGGGGGCAGGGCAGGCTGAAAGCGGCCCTAGGGGGACGAGGCACCCACCAACCCCTGGAGACACCTGAAGGGCACACCTAAGCCCTGGGGGGCGCTGGGGGCACGGGCAGTGCCGGGCCCAGGGCCTTCCGACTGGCACCAGGTCTCTCACCACAGGCACGAGGGCTTGTTGCACCTCCGGCACTTCTTGACAGCTGGAGGGCAGATGGGAAGGGCATTATTGCTAGGCTTGGTCTGTCCTAACCCTTTCCCAGTTCCCCAGTGTCCCTTTACCTCTCAGGAGAGCTTCCTGGGACACGCTCATGGCGAGGGGTTCCCAGAGGGCTGGAGGGGTCAATCTGGGAGGAAGAAGGGCATCAGAGTTTTTGGTCAGTACCCTGGATGCAGGCCACACAGACGTTGTCAGGGAGGATGACGGCCCCCCCTTCACAGGGCTGACTGAGTGCGGAAAGAAGCAGGGCTTGCTCAGTGCCCACAGTAGTAACAGGGTGGGACTTAGCCTTAGCACTGCTCCAGCTGCTTCTGTAGGTCTCTAGCCCCCGGGCAGTGGTTTACGGGTGCCTGTCCCTATGCTGGGCACATGGGCTGTGGCTGAGCTGTCTCCTTCAGTCCATTCCTGAAGGCTCTGCCAGCCTGGGGCCACTCCTCCTGTCTCAAACCTTTGTGCCAGCCAGGGTTTCACATGCCCACAGCTGCTCCAAATGCAATGCCCATGACGATGGCAAACCACCTAGCATATCAGTCCCAACTGCTAGGTCCTGCCCCACACTGGCTGGCCCAGAACTGAGCAGAAAGAGAGAGCAGGACTTCCTCCCTGAAGAGGTCTAAGTGCGGCAAGGCAGGCAAGGACTCCAGAGCCTGGACTGTCTCTCATCAAGTCCTTTACCTCCCCTGGAGATCGCCACCTTGCCCCCCACAGAGGGTGGAAGGGGGTGGGAGTTAGTGATGCATTGGGGGTGTGGCCACGTCTGAGGCTCCAGGCTCAGGGTGTGAGGGCTGCAGCCTGTACCTATGTGGCTGGGGTCTCTGGGGAGCATCCTGGCTGCCAACGGCCTCCAGCCTCCTCTCCACTCCCACCCCCGCCTCTCATTAGCTGCACTGAGGGCCTTGTTATCTCCTGACCAAATGATTTTTCTGTCTGTTCCTGAGGAGTTCAAGCTGGGGGACGGGGCTGAGACTAGTCCCTAGGCTTGTAGGGATGGAAAGGATGCTAGGGCTTGCCTACCAGGGTCCAGCTCTCCTCTTCTTCATGCTCTTCCTGTCTTCTGGACAACCTAAAGCAAACAACATCATTGGCCTCCCCTCCCTGGTTCTCTTCCCACAGGAAGCTGCAGATAGAGTGGACACCTTAGGGTCGGCTGGCCCCTATGTATGCTTTTCAGAGACTGAACAAAAACCAACTCTTGGGAGCTTGTGACCCCAAAAGTCGCAGAAGTCCTTGACCTCAGCTTCCTGCTTTTCCTCCATACCACAGACTCCAGGGTGTGAACTCTGGCACCCATTTCTTAGCCTTAGTCTTTCAGGCTTTGTAAGAGACTGGGAATATACGTCCCCTCTCAGCCCTGAAACCTCACCATCGGGCTCTCCCATGTCCAAACCACTTCTTGAGGTGTGCTAGCCCATGCTTCCTCAAGCGTATGCTTCAGGAGCAGTTTTGGAGGCCCTGGTATCAAGTTCCAGAGGCTGATGGCTCCACAGGGACCCAGGTGCCCCTGACACCAGACTATGCCTGAGGATCAGGGATCCAGCCCTGCAGCTGCCATCAAGCCAGCAGGCTCAGACACAGCTGCTCCCAGCCCAGTCACACTATACAGTGTGACCCCCTTACAATCCCCTGGGTTGTAAGCTGTTGAGTCCCCATTCCCTTGAGGTTGCGCCCCTGCCTCATCCCATCTTGGGCCCCAGTGTTTGTCACACCCAAGTCCTCTGCTTCCTACAGCAAAGTGGGCTGGATGTCCCACCCTCCCTCCCTCCCGATGACGTTGGAGGTCACACTGCTCAGAGCACCCAGGCAGTCCAATCTCAGCTCTGCCCAGCAAGTCCAATTAGAGGCTGTGCAGGGGTCTCATTAGCTGTGACAGCAGGAATCTGGAGAAGGGGGGCACCACAGGAAGCGGGTGGGGGGCCCTCTGACCAGACATCAGCGCTTTCCATTCTTACTCAAAGCCTCAGGGCTCAAAACACACCCCCATCAGTCACAGAGCTGGACTCGGGACCCATGGAGGTTCAAACCAGTCCCTCAAGGAATGGGTGCCCAAGACTGGTTCTACAGCCTGCAGGGTCTTCCATGGCTGAGAGCCCTCAAGACCCCACCGGCCTTGTTCCTGCATCTCTGGCTCCCTGTAGGTAATAACTGTAACCCTGTACTGTCCAGCCTGGTCCTTGCGGTCTCCTCTCACAGCCCCTAAGAGCCTCCCTGGGGTCCAGGTGCCCACCTCTTGTTGGAGCTACCAGGGTCACGGTGTGCTGAAGGCAGGGCCAGGCCCCGCGTTATGAGGCAGCCACAGATTGAGGAATGGAAGAGGAGGATGCTGGCTCTTGCAGAGTGCCATGGTCCTTACCCTCCAACAGCCAGAGCCACACCGCTTGTGGCTGAGGGAGAGAGGGCTCTGCCAACCACTCCTTACCTTAAAGATGATGCTCTACTTCCTTCTCTGGACACTGCCTCTCTCTGGAAGTGTCTCTGCAGAACATTAAGGTTTGGTCTCCTTGACTCTTTGCACCAGGGAACCTTCTCTCTGAGCTTCTGACCCAACTCCAGCCAGGCACCCTCAGCACCCAGGAAAAGCCACATATGCCATGGATGCTGGTGGCTCCGCAGCTCCTTTTGAGACTAGAGATCACTATTCCCGGAGTGCCCCCATGCACCAGCCTGTGCCAGGAGGGGCTCAGTACTTTCTTCCCACTTCCCTCTGGGGTCCTCAGGCTCTTCCCCGATCCTCCAATGGGCCCAGAGCCAGAGGTGTCTCCTTTGTGCCTCTGACATCCACTAACCTGAAACTTGTTATTTTGTTGTGTTCAGAGAGTGTCCTCATGTTGCTGGAGCTGGTGTGAGCTCACTATGTAGCAGAGGATGGCTTTGACCCTCTCCTGCTTCTAATTCCTAGGAGCTGGGATATGGCTGTGTGGCCACCTTGCCCCACATCTTTCTTCCTTTTTTTCTTTTCTTTTCAAGATGGGGTCCAACTCTAGCTCAGGCTGGCCTCAAATGCACGGGAAGCCCCCTGCTTCGGCCTTCCCAGGTCTAGCGAGTCACCACATCCATCCCAACAGTTTTCTAGTAATTGGTGACCTCCAGGCCTGTGCACCTGGCTGCTCTTGTAGCCTCTAAGATGTCCTCTAAGATGTCTGCCTCCCAAGCTCTGTTATTAAAGGCATGCGCCACCACTGCCCAGCAACTTTCCTCAGACACTTTTGTCTTCCACAATAGGCGCACTTGTAAGTAAGGGGTGACCACAGGGTTTCTCCAGGGCAGTCTGAGGGCAGGGGTGTGTCCTGTTGGCTAGGCTGTGCCATTAGCATGCAGCGGGATCTCTGGTAAACTCAAGGAGTAGATGACAGACCAGGAGGGCTGAGCCCCCTCTGCTCACCTGTTCCCTAGCGGGGTCCTCGGAGGGAAACTCAGCCTCCTCCCACCGCCACACTCCACACAGAGGACTGGAGAGGCTGGCACCCGATGCATCCCTCTCCTGGAAAACAGAGGCTGCATCCGAACCTGGGAGGGCCAGAGCAAGGGGGGCCCCAGCAGGATGGAGGTGGAGGAGCCGGGCAGACTGGTAGGCGGGAGTCTGGAACAGGAGGGGGAATGAGGAAAGGGACCATGGACTGGGAGGAGATGTTATGGGACATGGCCACAGGGGACTGGGAGGAGATGTTATGGGACATGGCCACAGGGGACTGGGAGGAGATGTTATGGGACATGGCCACAGGGGACTTCTCAGGGCTGGGGCTGAGAAGAGCAAGCTGGAGAAGGTGGTGACTAAGGTGCTGCTCTGGCAGCAGTGTGAGACCTCTGGGACTATGGGTCAGGAGTGAGGGTCTGCACAGGGACACATGGAGTTTGCATCCTCGTGTCCTCCAGAACATTCCATAGAAGCAGAGCTCACCTGCCAGATAGCCTGGATCTCCCAGTCCAGGGATGGGGGCAGTGCCGTGGCCCAGCCTCCTCTTCCTGCCTCAGCTGCTTCCAGGAGCCTGGCCACAGGGGGGAGGCCTATCTTTAGGTCTGTCTGCAGCCTCCACCCTGTGGCCCAGCCCCTTCCTGCCCTTTCTTGCCTGACCATCCACTTGACACCCCCCCCACCCCCCCCGCCTGTGACCTATCACTCATCCCCGTCCCCCTCCTGACCATCCACTCACTGTTCTGGGCCTTCCTGGCTCAGACTCAACTGCTCCTCCAGGTTCGAGATTTCTTGCCTTAGTTCCTGTAAGGAAAGCAGAGCGTGGGCCTTGGTGGAACCCCACATACTTTGGGCTCCCCTTCACAGATACAAACTGCCAAGGGACCAGGATGAAGAAACAGTGCCAGAAACTCACAAAGACTAAGAGAGCACAGAGGCCCAGAGCATAAGGCACAGCCATGAGCTTGACAAAGGCAGAGGAGACTCTTCTACGGTGGCAGACTCTGCTGAGGGAGGGGACAGGAGCTGCCTGAGAGGTGGGTGACGGGGGGGGGGGGGAAGGGCTGGAGAATGAAAAGACAGAGAGCCGCAGATGCCAAGACCCCATAAAGATGGCACTGGAGGTACCACGGGCACTCTACCTGGGTGGTGGCTCTATACTCCTCTAGCGTCTGGGCCAGACTTTCCGCATGGCGGGTACGCTGGGGAACACAGAGCCAGGGTTGAGCCCCCTAAGACATGAGGCTGCTGAAGTGGAAGCTAGCTGAGCCGGGAAGTCTGGAACAGAGTAGCTTCCAGACCCTGCAGGCCACACTGACCCGAGGAGGCCTGTCTGGGCTGTTTGCCCAGGGCTCAGAGCTGGGTGGGCTCCCACCACGTGAGGCAGGGGCTAGGAAGACATGCTAAGGGCAGGCCTGTCCCCTCCCTGTCCCTCACCTCTGACAGGACAGCTTCGCGCTGGCAAATGAGTTGTTCACACTCACAGAGCTGCCGCTGCCAAGGAAGGAGCCTATTCATCTCTTCACCCAGCCTCCCAGCAGCCCCCATATCTCCCCTCAGCCTCCTACTGCCCCCACCAGGTCCCGGCCAGGCCTCCCCTCAGCCTCCAGTAACACCCATGGGTGTCAGCTGCTCGGAAGGGGACTCCAGCTGAGCCTCTGGGCAGCCCTGAGCCATGTGGGCTCTGACGCAGGACCCCATTCTCTCTCAGCAGTGCAATGCTGACTTGGGTGCGGGAGGTGAGCTGCACCTTCAAAGCATCTTTCTCTATGGCCAGCTCCTCACTCCGCCTCTTCACTCCATCTCGCTCTGCTAGCAGCTTCCCGTTCTGGAGGGAAAACAGCCTTGCTCACCCAGTCAGTCGCAGTGCCAATGCTAACAGCTGACATTCAGTCCTGTACTCTCCCACCACCCTGCTGGGCCCTCAGCTGGGATCTCTCCATAGGTGGTTTGGACTTCACCGGGTCCCTGTGAGTCAAGTGAGTGAATAAGTTCCAAGCACTTGGCACGTGAGATTCCATTTCCTTTTCCGTTTTTAAAGATAAAGGCAACTTGGGCACAGAGGAATGGAGTAATATGTTCCGGATCACAAAACTCTTATGCTAACACAGGCCAGTGAAGGTTAATGACCGCAGACATTTAGAGCAGAGTCGGTAGTGCCTCGAATATACCAGATATAAATGTTAGAGATGAATGTTTACAGATACATACTCTTGTTTCCTAACATACAAAACTAAAGGAAAGTATGAGCCCAGAAAACACACACACACACACACACACACACACACACACACCAATACATAGCGTGGACTGGCTTTGAGCTTATGATGCTCCTGCTCCAGCAGGTATGGGCCACTACATCTAACCCTCATGCCCAGCTGCAATAGTTATATTTTGGTTTCTTCTTTTCCCCATATAGTTTGCTTCTCTGTCTAATTCAGTCATTTGAAATCAGATCTCCCGTTTCCCCCGGAACAACCTCAGTGTTTACCTACTCACGACAACTTATTTCCTTCAGCAAAACCGTAACTCAAAGTTAGCAACAAAATCAACCAGTCTTGTTGTTTGCCTGGCGTGGAGACTATGGCTGGCACACAGACGACTTTACCCAGGCCTGTGTAGACACCATGTCCCCAGATGTGGACCCCACATGTCCCCAGTGTGCCCCTTTCCCTCCCTGCAGCAGGCAGGGAGGTCCAGGGCTTGCACTGTGCACATTACATCAGCTCTGTAACAGAACCCTGTTGTGGCTGTACAGCCATTAATAGCATTCTTTCCCTCGGCTCTACAGAGGAAACTGAATAGATGCTAAAATACTTGGCAAAGCCACCCCCCTCTGTGTGATATCTAATCCTGCCTCTATTTTTTTATTTTATTTTATTTTTTTCAGAGTCAGGGTTTCTCTGTGGCTTTGGAGCCTGTCCTGGATCTCACTCTGTGGACCAGGCTGGCCTTGAACTCACAGAGATCCGCCTGCCTCAGCCTCCCTAGAGTGCTGGGATTAAAGGCCCCAGGCCCACTTGTAATGCTCAACCTTTTCATGGGGCAGATGAAGCCCTGGGTGACAAAAGACAAGTGGTGTCACTCTAGCCACAAGGTGCACAGGGCAGAAGTGGGGACAAGGAAGGGGAAGCAGAAAGTGCTAGCCTAAGGCTCACCCCAGGAGGCCGGAGCTGGGTGTGAGGAAATAACCCATCATCTCAACACCAGGGAAGCTGAGGAGGGAGGATTGCTTTGAGTGCCAGGCCAGCCTGGGCTACACATCAAGACCTTGTCTCAAAAGTAAAAACAAGCCAGGCGGTGATGGAACACGCCTTTAATCCCAGCACCCAGGAGGTAGAGACAGGCTGATCTCTGAGTTCAAGGCCAGCCGGGTCTACAGAGAGTTCCAGGACAGACAGAAACTCTGTCTCAAAAAAATACAAACAAACAAGGATATGAAAATTCAAAGTCCAAGTTTCTGGGCACCTGAAGCCTGACACACAGTCATCCTTCTGCAGAGCCCCGGGAGATAGAGGCCACCCCTTCTGGTTCCCAGCCTTGCTCCTGCTCCAGGCCACCAATGGCTCTCACTCACCTCAGCAGCCTGGGCTGCTGCTGGGTGAAGGGCGGAGGAAGGGCAGCTGGGAGTGTGCTGTGTCAACACTGTCCACCTGCTGGGACCCAAAGCACCCTGCAGCCTTCTGCAGAAGCAGGGCTGTGGGTTTTGGGATTCAGCCAGCAGCCAGAACTTTGGAGGCTGAGTGTCCCGTTACTTTAGCAGGCCCGACTGTAACCTGAGATCTCAATCTCTAGATGTCAGTGGATAGCTGCAGCAGGCCAGCCAGGACCTGAGAACAGCTCTAGCTATGGAGTTAGCATGCCGACAGTTCCTCTGTAGGGGCAGGAGGCAGGGATGCTGGTGGCTGGTTCACAGGGCTGACTCTACTGTCTTGCATCATGTGCCCTGGTGACATGGAACCCTGCCTGTTAAAGGAGCTGCCATCCCAACCCCATCTGGCTGGCTGTCTTAGTTCCATGCTGAAGGTGAGACACCCTCCCAGGCTCCTTTCTACAGGGAGAGGCAGGACTGTGCCTGTGGCTGGTGCCTCCTCATCTGCCTTGAGCCATCTGTGACTATAAAGCCACAAGCAGGAAAACAAAACAAAAGAACTGATGAGAGACCGGGTATGCAGGAGCTTACCTACAGTCCCAGATCTTACCTGGCTAAGGCAGAAGGCAAATCCAGCCCATACTATACAGTGAGACCCTATTACAAAAAAATCCAGGGCTGGGGACATGACTCAGTGTTGCTTGCCTAACACATTCTCAGTATACCATCACTTAAGGGAAACAACAACAAAAACAGGGCTAGAGAGATGGCTCATTGGTTAAGAGCATTGTCTCCTCTCCCAGAGGTCCTGAGTTCAATTCCCAGCCACCACATGGTGTCTCACAATCATCCATTAATGAGATCTGGTGCCCTCTTCTAGTGTGCAGGCATACATTGCAGACAGAGCACTCACACATATAAATAAATAAATAAATAAATAAATAAATGAATGAATAAATAAGTAGAACTTAAAAAAAAAAAAAGCCATTGAGCCACCAGATAACCCAGACACCAGAAACTGCTTTGGGCATAAATGGCCTGTTCCCTTGGGGCTGGCATGTTATAGCCCGAAGATGCTGTAGACATCAGGGAGCAAACAGGACAGCCAGCACAGCTGGGCGCCTGTGAGCTGTGACTCTCAACATAACACTGGTTGTCCTGAAACTCACTATTTCGACCAGACTAGTCTTGAACTACCAGACATCTGCCTGCTGGGATTACATCTCCTTCATTCTTTAAAAAAACAAAAAAATGTTCTGGGGACTGGAGAGATGGCTCAGTGGCTAAGACCACTGGCTGTATTTCCAGAGGACCCAGGTTCAATTCCCAGCACCCACATGGTGGCTCACAACCATCTGTAAATCCAGCTCCAGGGGATGCCATACCCACTTCTGGCCTCCACAGGCACTAAGCACTCACATAGTGTACAGACATACGTACAACCAAAACACTCATCGACAAATTAAAATCTTTAAAAAATGTTCTACAAGATACTTTACCCCGACTGAATGCAGCAGCCATCCTGCCCAGGGACTCCCCTTGCCCTGGAAGGGGTAACAGCTCAAGAGGAGCCACAGAACAGGGAAGAGAGGCCTAGGGTTTCAGTAAAAAGCCAGTGCAAACACAGGACAGAGACTCAGGAGAGGAGCTGGGGTCCATGAGGCAGAGAACTGGGGGGGGGGGGAGCTGAAAAGTCCTGGCTGCTCTGAGTGAGCATCCCTCCCACTCACCCAGAACTGTTGCAGGGCAGCAGAGGGAGACCACACAGGTGCAGGCCCCTGAGCGCCTGAGCTGAAGCCACCGTCCAGGAGGAGGCAGGCAGAGCAAGGGCTAAGCCCAGATCTGAAGGCAATTCTGACCTCCCCAGGGGTGGCTAAGTGGATGGGGGTCAAGTGAGGACCAATGCTGCCTGGGATGTGAACACTGTGGGGAGGAGGGATGGTGTGGGTATCATTTAACACTCGGTGAGTTTCAGCGTGGACCAGAACTCAAGAGTGAACAGGAACGTAAACAGGTCTGAGTTGCAGGGGCTGGCCCTCAGGTAACACCATCATATCCCCCTTATCACAACCCGGCTGACTGTGCAGGCTCCTGGAGAATACCCAGGCCTGGTGGCTGCTTGCCCAGCATGCCCAAGGCCCAGAGCTCCATCTCCAGCACCAAAATGTAACACAAAAGCTTAGAAGAGAAGGGAAGAATCGCAGGCCTGAAGGTGGCCCATCATGCTTCTGCAGGTGTCTTCAAAATGTTCTAGAAGTTTTTGCTGTTTCATTTGCATTGCCAGGGATCAAACCAACATACTGATATAAATAACGCTAACTGACATGGTTTTTTTTTTTTCAGTATTGTTACATAGCCCAGGCTGGCCTTGAACTCAAACTCCTCCTGCTTCAGACTCCTGAATATTGTATGGCAGCAACACCAGCTTACGGGATTTTCCTGTGCACAGCCTACATACCCTGCCTCGATTTAGGGGTTTTCTAGGCATCTTCTGGTTTAACCTTACACCGACCCATGTGGTGAAGCCACTGGCTTGCTCCCGATGGTGGGGGCATGGCAATGCAGACAGCCTGAGCCCAGGGGCACAGCCTGTGGGCCCCTGGAGGTGGGCGGGCCTCAGCTTACCTCCTCCTGTAGAGTCTCCACCTCAGCCGCCAGGTGCTGCTGCTCCTTCTCCTGACCCACCCCAGAGAGCACAGAGTCGGTTGCAGTCCCGGCCGTCACCCTCCCTGAACTGAGGCATACTGTCACTCAAGAGCTGGGCTGAGGGCTCATGGCAGGTAGGCCTGGGGGAATGTGGGGAGAACAGGACCCAGAAGTCCCGTAACCTTTGCCCCTTCACCTCTGCCCTTTTGCTATAGCCAGATATACCGGCTAGCACTCACAGTGTGCCGGGCCTGGGCCATTAAGCTTCGGTTTTGCTCTTCCAGGCTCTTGGCCAGAGACTTCAGGTCCTCTAGCTCCTCATCCATAGCCTTGGCCACCTGCAGGGCCTGTTGGGTGCTGATGGGTGGCACAGACGAGAGAGGAGGCAGGGAAGTGGGACAAAGCAGCCAGACTGGGGGACACTGTTCACTGTTCCCTGGGGACAGACCCTGCTAGAACAAGGGCCACAGGGAAAGGGTTGGGGTGCGGGTGGGACATTGCTCACTTTTCACTGGGAGAGCACGGGGCCACACAGCAATGAAAGGAGGGGCGGAGGAAAGAAAAGGGAGCTAGGAGACGCGACCCAGGTAGAAAGGGGCGGAAGACAGGCGGGGCAGTAGCGTGGCTCTGTCCCTGAGGCCCAGGCTCTTTGGTAGGCAGGCGGGCACAGACGCTCACCTCCGCAGCTGCTTGCGCAGGGCTGCAATTTCCTCCCCTAGGCGCGCTGAACCCTCCTCAGCGGTCTCCACGCTGTGCTGCAGCTTGGCGTTCTCCCCAGCAAGGCGGCGGTTGCTGAGCTCTAGGTCCTCCAGGCTGCTCAGCAGCTCCGCGGTGGCAGGCCTGAAGGCAGCAAGGGCCTGGTCACCAACGTGGCTCCGGCTCCGGCTCTCAGTCCCCGTCTCCCAGGTGGGGCAGGTGCTGGCAGCTCGGGCAAGGGCTCCTCTGGAGACAATCGGAATAAATTTCCAAGGCTCTCCTGGGAGGCTCTCCAATGCCCCCACTCCCAGGCCCCAGATAGGCTCGAGAGGATGGAGTGGGGTGGGGGTGGGGGGGACAGGCACCCCTCAGGCCTGGGGTCTTCTCCTCCAAAGCTCTCTAGGTTGGCTGGCTCCTCTGCTTCTGGGCATGCTGGAAAGAGACAGACAAAAGGAGGTTGGACTCTCTGCCGACTAAAAGTTTGGGTGTCAAAGGACCCAGGAGTTTTCCCAGGGCCCTGGCAGCCCAGTTTCCCACATGTAGCTTTGGGTTCCCTGGGCTGAAGGACTCTTATAACGTAGGCTGCTTTATGCTTGCCTGGAGCTCAGCCAGGTACTCGGAAACAAGGTCGCTCCACTTCCCAAGCCCACTCTTCTCCTGCCTAGCTTCCCTCAGGCCTCAGCACCACGGTCTGCCAGGGCTGGCGTTCAGCTGCTTTTATCCTACCTCCCACCACACCCCTGCGTGCTCTCTCCCTGGGCATTCCCCAGCCGCTGCTGCCGCCTCCTTTCTCTCTGTGTCTTTCCTTACTTGACCTGGCCCAACCCTCTGCTGCTCACATCCCTCCCGTCCCCAAGACTGAAGAAGCCTCTAGGTTCAAGAGAATGCCAAGAGCTGGGTGTGGTGGCATACATCTTTAATGCCAGCAGCCAGGAAGCAGAGGCAGGGTGATGTGATTTTTATGAGTTCAAGACCAGCCTGGTCTACAGAGAGAGTTCCTGGATAGCTAGGGCCACACAGAGAAAGCCTGTCTCAAAAAAACCCAAACTGAAACCAAAGCAAGCAAGCAAGCCAAGAGGGCTGCAGCCTGGGTTCAGCGCTGCGCCCTTTAGTGGCGCACTCTAGGGTGTGAGGTCCTGCGCACCCAGCACCCTAGCACATAGGGCTGCACCCAGCACCCTAGCATATAGGGCTGCACCCAGCACCCTAGCATATAGGGCTGCACCCAGCACCCTAGCATATAGGGCTGCACCCAGCACCCTAGCATATAGGGCTGCACCCAGCACCCTAGCATATAGGGCTGCACCCAGCACCCTAGCATATAGGGCCGCACCCAGCACCCTAGCATATAGGGCTGCACCCAGCACCCTAGCATATAGGGCTGCACCCAGCACCCTAGCATATAGGGCTGCACCCAGCACCCTAGCATATAGGGCTGAGAAACAGCTCTTATCAAGGAAAGGCAAGCAGGTCTAAGAGGTGGGGGTGGGCGGGGCCAAGAGGAGGAGCCTAGCAGGCCAAGACTGCCCTGTGCCAAGCAAAGACTTCAATAGTGAGGTGCCCTAGGGCCCCTCAGCTGGACAGCAAGGAAGCTGCAGTCTCCCCAGCCTCTACACTCCCAGCTGGAGCTGGGAGGAGGGGATGGAAACCCTGACCCAAAGCCCAGGGTGAGGGGACTGTCGCACAAAGCCACCACAGCTGCGGGCGGAGCAAAAGCCCCATCCTTTGGTCCTTGCTGTGTGGAGTGAGTAGATGAGAAACCCCCCCCCAACCCCGCTGACCCCCGCCACCCGTCTCCTTCTATAAATAGTCTCACCAGATGGCAGGTGTGGAGAAGCCATGGCTCCCCCGAAGGCGGTCTCCTCTGCCCGCTCTAATCCCCTGTATCAAAGGCAAGGGGCTCAGGTCCCCCCACAGCCCCCACAGCCACCACAGCCACGACCTGTGCCTGTCGGGGTCTGGGCGGTGGACGGGGGCACATCTGGAGAGATGGCTCTGTGGGTGGAGGGTAAGGCCAGATGGCAGGGCCTGGGCTGTGAAGGGCAACTCTTCCTATTGTCAGCCCCTTGTAGTTCTACCCCTGGGCCCCTGCAACCGTCACCCTCAGACCCCTTTCCCTTCCCTATCTTTTCACAAGCCTTTCCTTAGCCTCAAGCTAACCGCACGCACGGGGTCCCTGGCTGCAGAGCAGGTGGGCGGCTGGTGCAGGGACTCACCCATGCAATTGACAGGCTGCAATCCAGTCCCGCATGACTACCAGAAAGGTGTCCAACTGCACAGTAGCTCCAGCACCTTCCCCATAAGGGTCCAAACTTCGGGCCAGTGTTTGGAGGCGCACATCCTGGGGACCCTGCCCCGTCACAGCCTCCAGGTAGGCCAGGAGGTGTGTCACAGCCACAGTGCCTGGGACAGAGCATGGTGGGGAGGACGGGACTCGGCAATGGCCAATGGGGCAGGCCATGGCTTGTGGACAGTTACTGTCATCAGTGGGTTGGTGACAGTCCCACGGCATGCAGAGGAACCTGGGGCAAGTCCCTCCCCTGAGTCAAGTTTTCCCGTCCATCTCAGAGTAGACCAAAAAGGATGAGCCAGGGCAGTGCTCAATGCTGAGCCAGGCTTCCCACTCCATCCCTTACCCATGGCACTTTCCTGTTCCTCAAGGACCCAGCCCCCATGTGGCTCCCCAGCCCCCACCTGTCTTGTGAGGATCACAGGCTTCAAATGTGGAGTTAAGGATTTGTTCCTCTAGACTGAGCAGTGGTCCTGAATTCAGTCCCTCAGGCTGCTCCCAGAGGTACACTGTAGAGAAATGAGGGCCGGCAGTGAGTGAGGAGACACGGGACTTTGCTGCTGAGTTGGGGATAATTTGCTCAGAGCTGTCTGTGGTTGGGACACAGGACAGCAGGAGGCTTCCAGTAAGGCTCTTGAGTCTCTGCTCCCACTGGGCCCCTCTCTCAGGCCAGGGAATGCCCCCTGCTATCTGCCTAATGTTTTGTTCCCACTGGGCTCAGGGGCCATTAATGAGCTCTGAGATGACTCCCACCTCCAGCCTCCCAGGCTACAGGCAAAGGGCACCAGGCTTGAGGAAAGCAAGGAAGAGGATTCTGGGAAGAGCCAGGATGGGGGTGGCCCAGGAGCCAGGAACAATCCGATAAGGCGTGGGCGCCTACATTGATCCCTCCCAGCAGCCCTTTCCGTTGCCCAAGGGACCAGGTCTCTCATCCACAGCATGGCGTCATCAGTCATCAGCGCTGGAGGAGCTCAGGGCCGGCACCAAGGGGAAGCGGAAGAATGGGGCTGTCTAAGCAGGGGGGCAGGGGTTGGGAACAGAGCCTCCTGGTAGTCTCCCCTGAGTTGGCAGCACCCAGCATGTCTGTGGCAAGACTCTTTTTCTTTGGGAGGTCTGTTTCCATACCAGTAAAATCCCTCAAGACGACTGAGAAGGATGCTCCACCCCCATATGTGAACATGTGTGCTATGCTCAGTGTGTATGTGCAATACGTGTGTGTCTATGTGAATATATGTACACACACATATGTAATGTGTGTGTGTGTTGGTAGGGCATTGTGTGTGTGTGCCCATGTGCCTAGCTTCTTCCAGGATCTGCTAATCTACAGCTATATTCACAGCTCACGAATATAGCAGGCAGGCAATACATGCTCCACACCATGGAGCTTCTCCAGGCTGGAGGCGCTTTCATACCTTCCATTGGCCTGGCTTGCTGAGATGAATGCCCACCGCACTTGGCTGCAGGGTTAGAGTGTGAGCTAGGGATGAAGTGAGCAGCTGGTCCCACACCCCCAGGAGGCTCAGGTCTCAGGTCTGAGCCTCAGCAGTGTGCTCTAGGAAAGCTACTTCCTTCCTAGAGGAGACTGGGACAAGATGTGTGTGGGCCTCTGCTTGGCACCTAACTACAGACACTTTAGGAGCATCGGAGCCACGGCAGCTGCTAACCCTGTACATGGGTCTGAGGCAGAAGCATCAGAAGCTGCTACACTCGCCTCCCGCACAGGAGCCCTCTTCCTCACCCTCACACCCTTCCAGACTCATCGCACCAGTTTGATTTGCACCCTTTCCGGCTCCCGTGGGAGGGCACGGGCACTAGGCGCCCAGGTTAGGTGGGGGAGGCAGACTTCAGCTTTTCTACTGCTCTTCATCATCCAATGTTACAAAGGAGGGCTGTGCCCAGCAATGACACTGGTTCAGACACACTGTCCTAAGAGAGAGGCACTGTTTCTGCCCTCTCCTTCCTCCTTTACTTCCCAGCTCTGCCTCTATCTTTTCTTTATTTTTGGTTTTAGAAAGGGTCTCTCCGTATATTCCTGGCTGTCCTGGAACTAACTCTGTAGATCAGGCTGGTCTTGAACTCACAGAGATCCATCTGCCTCTGCCAGGTTCCAGCTCTATTTTTCTTTTGGGATATTTCTTCCCATTTCTTCCCCAATCTCTCTCACATGTCCAGCCTTTGTCCCGTGTCCCTCAATCCTGTTTTCTCCTGCCCTCCCATCTTGTTACTCTGTTCCAAGGGCCTTCTTTCTACTTTGCCATCTCTGTCTTTCAACCCTTACTTTCCTAGGGCAGTCTCAGGAGTCGACTAGGCTATGGTCATAGTTCCTGATGGCTGCCCGCCCTCTGCTGGTGCAGGTGAGGGTTAGCTGGCATCATTCCCCTTAAGCCAGGCAGCCCTCTAGTCCGCCTGTAAAACCCTGCCATCTGCAGAAGTTACTCCAGGCTGAGGTGCAGATCTCAGCTTTGAGCAAAGCTGCAGGCCTGCCTGTGAACATCCAGGAGCCTGGAAGACAAGATACTCCTGCAGTGACCCCATTCGACTATCTAGAGGAAAGAGCTTCTCAATCAGACTGGCTCTCCCTGGTTAGCTCATCCTCAGGGGCTGGCCCCGTGAAAACCTTCCTCCCTGAGCTGATGTGTGCTGGCTCCCACACCTACGTATCTGCGTCTGCCCACAAGGCACCAGACTTCCACAAAGAACAAGGAAGCAGGCAGTGCTCTGGCTAGCAGCACCGGTGGGCAGAAGCTGACTGCACTTGAGCAGGGGCAAAGATGGACCAGAGTGTTCTGTTAGTGTGAAACACCACACACTAGGTCTCAAACATTTCTGTAAACAGGAATAACTCAGCATGTTTCTATGCTGCTTAAAGCAGAAAGCAGTTTGTACGCACACAAAGCTAATGAAATCAGTTCCTACCATTTGCATTACCTGCTTGATTTGGCCTTGAACTTTCTATCTTCCTGTCTTAGCCCCTCAGTTCTAGGACTACAGGTATGAGCCCGTTGCCAGCTTTTCTCTTTTAAGAAATTGTTACATATGTGAACTGAGCATGGTGGAGCATGCATGTAATCTCAACACTTGAGAAGCAGAGGTAGGAGGAGTGAAAAGTTCAAAGCCAGACTCTGTCTCAAAAAACAAAAACCCAGAGCTCAGCACGGCTGAGCACAGCTCAGTGGTGACTGGTTGCCTAGCGCATACAAAACCCTGAATTTCACCTCCTGCACTGAGAGACGTGTGTGTGTGTGTGTGTGTGTGTGTGTGTGTGTGTGTGTGTGTGTGTACACACCCTGGAGAATATCAGCAAGAGTGGAATAGGTTCTGTGGAGTCACGCTCCAGGGGAGTCTTAGACCAAGCAAGTGATGGACAGATGCCAGAGGCGCGGCAGGGAGAGAGGGGACAGGGAACCTGTTTACCCCAGGAGATCTCACTGGCCCGCAATCTGAACACGGGACGACACACACACACACACACACACACACACACACACACACACACGCACGCACGGGCAGGCACACACCTGACACTTACCCCGCCATCCTTTGCTTCTGCCCGCCCTGTCTGACCCCCCTGCTCCCCCCCCCTCCAGACAGACACTTACTCTGTGCAGTGGAACCACTAGCCGGGTCCT
The DNA here is from genome assembly GCF_943737965.1 of Phodopus roborovskii. Classification (NCBI taxonomy): domain Eukaryota; kingdom Metazoa; phylum Chordata; class Mammalia; order Rodentia; family Cricetidae; genus Phodopus; species Phodopus roborovskii. The sequence goes on from NW_026126651.1 coordinate 2,084,344, forward strand.
CTGGCGGGTCCATGGACCACTCCCGCTTCTCTGTTGCTGCAGGTGAAGCTCCCACCTTCCCTGCACTGCTAGGAAGGTCGGGAAAGGGGCAGCCTGCCCAGATAGCTCCTAGGACAAGCAAAGTAATGGCTTTCTCAGACCTGCCGCTCTGAACTGCCCCATCTTTGCCCCAGGCTCTCAGAACCTGTTTGCCGCCCGCACCCCAACGCCAACCTGTTTTTATGGATTTGCAGTAAGGGCTGGGGAGCAGGCAGCAAGATCAAAGGGGGAGACAAGAGGGTGGGGTTGGCAGCTGCCCCCAGGGCTTGTGGCCACCTCTGTTCCCTGTAACCTGTCAAGTCACCCTCCCTGTCCCAGACCCCACCTGCTCTTCCTGCCTTAGGCCTTGCTCTCCCTGGGCCCATGTCCCAGGTCCCTCCCAGGCTCCAGCCCATTCCCACAGGCTGCAGAGCTGGCCTGCCTGGTTTCCCATCACCTCGGGGAAGGGCCTGCTTGGGTCTATCATGCCTGCCGCTCCTACTGTGGTCTCTCTGGGTCGCCTGCGTGTCTCCATCCTGCCCGGGGACTGCTCATTTGGTCCTGGGTTTGGACTGCCGGCCTCCTGAGCCACTTTCCGCTTGCTCTCCACGTTTAAGCCACAGTCAATCTACTGGTGGGCTCTAGGCAAGCGCTCTCCCGCTGAACCAGGCACCAGGCCTCACTAGTCAATCCCACACTACTTTACTGCTAAGTTACACTCCAGCCTTTTCATTTTGAGACAAAACCACCCCCAAGGTGGCCAGGTCGGCCTTGAACTTGTGATCTCTTTGCCTCAACAGGAAGGTGCTTCACTCACCAGGACTGCCTTCTTCCCTTTAGGTTTTTATTTTATGTGTGTTTTGTCTACATACGTATGCGCCACATGTGTGGCATCCGATTTCCTGGAACTGGGGCTACAGATGGTTGTGAGCTGCCCTGTGGGCGGTGAGAATTCAGCTGGGTGACTTGCAAGAGTACTGTTTCAGGTTTTGTTTCTTTGTAAACAAAACAAGGCCCCCTCTGTAGCCCTCACTGGCTTGGAGCTTAATGAAGACTAGCCCAACTTTGAACTCAGAGCTCCACCTGTTTCAGAGTGCTGGGCTTAAAGGCATGAGCCATCAAGCTGACACAAAGCAAGTCTTCTCAACCCCTGAACCACTTTTCCTGTCCATCAGCGATCTCCATGTCCTTTACCCTCCAGGACCACAGAAACTCAGCATGTCCTCCCCAGGCCTGCAGCTCCCTGGGTTCTCATCTGAGGGCTTGCCTGTCACAGTCCCTTGTGTGCATACGGACTCCCTCCTGTGCGCGCTGACATTGCTGCCCTGCCTCTGGAACAGCCAGGTCAGTCAAAATAAGGGTCACTTTTGTCTGGTGGGGGTGGCGCACGCCTTTAATCCCAGCACTGGAGTCAGAGGCAGGGGGATCTCTGTGAGTTCGAGGCCAGCCCGGTCTACAGAGCGAGTTCCAGGACAGGCTCCAAAAGCTACACAGAGAAACCCTGTCTCGAAACAAGACAAAACAAAACCAACACACACTATGACTAACCGCTAAGTTTCAACCTTTCTCGAAGATTGTAGCTGGGCATGTTTGGGAGGCGGGGGTGGCACACGCCTTTACTGCCTGCTCGAGGGAGGAGACCCTGTCTCCAGGACCAAACCCAAAAGGCCTTCGGGTAGCGGTGGTGCACGTGTTTACTCCCAGAACTGGGGGCGGGGGCGGGGCAGCGGCAGGCAAATGTAAGTATGGGTTCGAGGCCAGCCTGCTCTACAGAGCGAGCTCTGGGTTTACCAGGGCTACCCAGAGAAACCCCGTGTCGGGGAGAAAGCGAAAAGGAGAAGGAAAGGCTTCCCAGGGAGTGTTTCACCTGAGGGGATTTGGCCAGACCTCGGAGCTGGCAGGCGACGCTGCTGCAGGGTCGGGCGTGGCTCTGACGCGGCCCCTGCGGGGCAGTGTCACAGGCAGCTCGCACCTGCGCCGGGCCTCTCGGGACTCAGCCGGAGCCACCGACCGCGAGCGGCGGTTGCGAACGGCGCGGAGGAGGCGAGCTCACGCGCGCCTTTCCCGCCAGAAATTCAAATGAGCGGCTCCCCAAACCCCGCCCCCTCGTCCCCACGCCAATGAGCGGCTCCCTCAAAACCCCGCCCCTCGTCCCTACGCCAATGAGCGGCTCCCTCAAAACCCCGCCCCTCGTCCCCACGCCAATGAGCGGCTCCCTCCAAACCCCGCCCCTCTCGTCCCCACGCAAGCGCACACCTGGCCGAAGGCGCCCGCAGGTTCCCTGACCCTGAACGCCGTGGTGGCGCATGCGTAGAACTCCTCGCGAGGCTCGCCAGGCCCAGAGCCAGCGCATGCGCGCTGGCGGGGCGAGTGTTGGTGGCGCTGGACCACCCGCAGGCTTCGTAAGTGGCATAGGGTTTTCCCCTTGTGCTTGACGAAACAGCAGGACAGGGTTCGACTGTTCACCCCTCGCTTCTCGTTGGTCACTGAACCGAGTCCTTTCAGTCTTCTCTTGGGTCCGGACCCACCCGCTCCCATCACAATGATGCGCAGCCTGGTTCAGCCTCACTTCCGCTCCATGCCCTCCTGTGGCATCAATGCGTATCCAAGCTACCTTCTCCTACAATTCTTTACTTTCTACATTGCCTAGTTAGGTAGTCCAGGCTGGAGCAATCAATCACCCGGGCTACTCACACCTTTCCATTCAAGAAAGAGGAAGGGCAGGGACACGCAGCTTTTTAAAATGTGCGTTTTTTCCCATGGCGGTAAAGAAGGAGCCGCTGAGCGAGCGGCCTGATTCCCAAAGACCCTTGGGACAAAGCCCTCGTTGGTTTTGTCACGTCAGAAGACGCGTGTTTCCACGTCGTCTCTGGGTCTGCTCAGTGTGTTTAGTGCTATTGCCAGGCTTCGTCCCTGTGTGCTCTCTGCAAAATGACCAGGTGCTTACTGGCTAGCACCCAGGAGGCAGGGGCAAGAGATGAGGGAAAGCAAGGCCAGGCTGGCGTGCGGAACCCTAGGCTGGCCACCCTGCATGGTGAGACTGTCCCAAAAATAAAGCTGGTGAGAGACACCTGTCACCCATCCTGGTGACCTGGGAGGAATCCCCAGGGCCCCGTGGAAGGAGGTTCCCCGAATCCACATGCGTCCCATGTCATGTGTGTACCCTCCTGACCCTTGCTTAAAAACACGAAAATGGCGAGAGGGAGCTGGACACGTACCTCAGCTGGTGCAGTGAATTGGGCATGGTGTCGGACCAGCATTCAGGAGGTAGAGCCAGAAGTTCAAGGTCTTTCTCAGCTTGGCACATGGGACCTGTGTGCCAGTTAGGTTTTTGTCACCTAGATAAAATCTAGTCATGTAGAGTGAACCTCAACTGAGAAAATGTCTCGCTAGACTGATTGCCCTGGAGGCAAGTCCGGGGGCCATATTTCCTTGGTCATGTGTGATGTGGGAAGACCCAGCCACTGTGGGCAGAGCCACGCCCTGACTTCCCTCATTCATGGAATGTGATTTGAGAGTTGTACAATGGCCCGGCAGTGGTGGCCCACGCCTTTAACCCCAGCACTTGGGAGGCAGAGGCAGGTGGGTCTCTGTGAGTTAGAGGCCAGCCTGGTCTACAGAGCGAGTTTTAGGACAGCCAAGGATACATGGAGAAACCCTGTCTTGATAAACCAAAATAAATAAAATCAGTATTTTTAAACAAACATTTTTATATTAACAAACATTAATCTTTCAATATTTGTTGCTTTTCCTTTTGTAAGATCTTGAGTAATTTTGTAAAATCTAAAACATCTGGTGTGGCCCGGCAGGTGGGGTGCTTTAAACACTGGGGGCTTGGAAGGACAGACTGAAGGAAAGACTTCAGTAACAGGTACACATTACGGTGCCATAGGAGACTGTTTCCCAACTAAGAGACCATTGTACTGGCTGGTTGTGTGTCCACTTGATATAAGCTAGAGTTGTCACAGGAAGGAGACTCTGCTGAGGAAATACCTAGATGAGATCCAGGTGTAAGGCATTTTCTCACTTAGTGACTATTGGGGGAGGGCACAGCCCACTGTGGGTGGGGCCACCCCTGGGTTGTTGGTCCCGGGTTCTATAGAAGGTGGGTTTAAAACCAGGCGGTGGTGGCATAAGCCTTTAATCCGAAAGGAGATGGTGCTAGATGTAAGAAAAAACTTTATTTCCATACGGTGCTGGGGTAGGATGAGGGGCGCGCAGGGACATCGGGGACATCGGGTCCCCACCCTATAACTGTTGGGAAGGCCTGAGGATATACAGAAAGTGAGTCTTTCGTATAGGCAGCTTGATGTGTTGGGGGACACGGACCCCTTCCTCGAGGTTGTCCTCATGGGCACCCCCACGGAGCCCATCGCGGATGGCCTGCAGGCGATGTCGCTTTTCTGTGAGCCAGCTGCTCTCATCCTGGACGTCTGGCTCGGCCTTCCGCCTCGGCAGCTTCATGATCCAGAAAGCCACCCGCCGGGGCTCTGGGTGCAAACCGTCTGTGGCCTTCTGCATTGGCACCAGGGTGTCTCTCTCCTCCGCTTTGGGTACCTGGGAATGAGGCACAGGAAGAGCCCGGTCAGATGCTACACTGTACTTCCAAGATGCTGGGATGCTTCAACCTACATCTCCGCTCACCTGGTGCTTTTGGGTTAAAAAACCCTTTTTTGTGCAGACAGTTCTGTTTTCTGTCTGGCCTGCTGCATTCTTTATATAATAAGTTTGTCTTTATTCTTTTTTGAAAAGACTGTTTTTATGTGAACTAGTATTTTGCCTTTATGTATGTCTGTGTGACGATGTCAGATCCCCTGAAACTGGGAATGAACCTAGGTTCTCGGAAGAGCACCCAGTGCTCTTAAACACTGAGCTGTGTCTCCAGCACACAAATTTGTTTTTAAACTTTCACATTACCTTGGAGATTTATTTTATGTTCACATGCTAACTATGTGTACCACTTGAATGCATCAGCAATGCCTTGCAGAGGAGAAGAGCTGGGTTCCCAACACCCATGTTAAGTATCTCACAGGCTCATGTAACACATCTGGCCATTGTGTGGCTAAACTTTCTTTTATATAATTTATTTCATTTTATTTATGGATATTGGAAGTGAGGGTGTTAGTCTCCCAGAACTGGATTTACAGTTGTAAGCTGCCATGTGGGTGCCTGGACTGAAATGGAAACTGGGTCCTCTGAGAAAACAGCCAGTGCTCTTAACCAAAAGCATTAGCTGGGTGGTGATGGTGCACACCTTTGATCCCAGTGCTTGGGAGGCAGAAGCAGCAGGGAAACTTTTTGTGAGTTCAAGGCTAGCCTGTTCTACAGACCAAGTTCCAGGACAGCCAGGGTTACATGGAAAAAAACAAAAAACAAACAAACAAAAAAACTTGTATTGAAAACAAAATCAAAACAATGTCAGGTGCCAGGTGGTGGTGGTGCACGCCTTTGATCCCAGCACTTGGGAGGCAGAGGCAAGCAGATAGATCCCTGTGAGTTCAAGGCCAGCCTGGTCTACAGAGTGAGTTTCAGGGAAAACCAAAAGCAAAACAAAACAAAAAAGAAAGCCTTAAGTTTGGTGTGGTGGTTCACATTTGCAATACCAGCATTTGGAAGGTGAAGGCGGAAATATTGGGTCACCCTAAATTAAAAGCCTTAAATTATGCCAGGTGCATTCCTTTAAAACAAGCATCTAGGAGGCAGAGGCAGGAGGATCTCAGAGGTGGAGGTCAGCCTGGAATACGAAGCAAGTTCTAGGACAGCCAGGGCTACATAGAGAGATTCTGTCTCAAAAACAAAACAAACAAAACCCAAACCAACAACAACAAAAAACCCAAACTAAAACAAAGTAAAACACAAAAACAAACATGGTGAGTCACCATTTCTGGCCGCCTACATCAAGTTCCTGTTTTGAAATTACCCTAACCTTAGTTGGGCTTGATGGTGCAGGCTTGTTTTCTCTGTTACCTGTAGGTTGGGGCCAGCCTAGGCTGCAGAGTGACCCTATCTCACAAAGAGGCTGTTAGTAAAGTGTGTGTGCCCAACTGCGGGAACTGAGCATCATCCAATAGCCAAGATCTGCAGCACTTGCTTCAAATGGCCACCCTGGGGTTGGGGTCGGGCGGAGACAAGAGGATCCCTGGAGTTTGCTGGTCAGCCAGCTTAACTGCACTGTGGATGAGGTTCAGATTCCGTGAGAAACCTCTGTCTCAAAAAAATAAGGTAGAGGCCTGTTGTGGTGTCCCACACTTTCAGACCCAGCACTCAAGGCAGAAGTGGGGTGGAGGCAGGCAATCGAGTTTGAGGTCAGCCAGGGTACACAAGGAGACCCTGATTCAAAAACAATAAAAAGGGCCCGGCATTGGTGGTGCATACCTTTAATCCCAGCACTTAGAAGGCAGAAGCAAGCGGATCTCTGTGAGTTCAAGACCAGCCTGGTCTACAGAGTGATTTCCAGGAGAGGCTCCAAAGCTACACAGAGAAACCCTGCCTCGAAAAACAAGAAAAAACAAACAAAATACAGAAACAAACAGAAAAACAATAAAAAGGGAAGCAAATAAATAGGCGGAGAGTGATTGAGGAAGACACTCAGCAGCTTCTTGGGCATCTCCATGTGTGTACATGTGTGTACTAAATCAAAACAAACAAAACATCTCTGAGATACGCTCCGTGTTTCTGGAATTGATGGAGACTCTAAAATTCTCCGGGAAGACCAAAACACTTGCTGAAGTTTGTAAGTAGACTTTCTGTATTTGTTTTGTGCCTCGGCTGGCCAGGCACTTGCTTTATAGATCAGGCTGGCCTCCAACTCACCGAGATTCCCTTGCCTCTGGCCCAAGATTGTGGTATTCCTCCTGCCTCAGCCCCTTGACCTGTCCCTCTTGACACATTATCACACCGAGCCCCAGAAATTTTGAGGCTATTCCATGTACAGAGTGTGCACAGGCTAATTTTAGATGCCACCTCGACACAGCCTAGAATCACCTGGGAAGACATCCTGAACAGGGAATTAGATCAAGGTCTTTAATTCATGTAGGAAGACCCACCCTTTGCAGGCAGCATCCCTAGGCAATGGGTCCTGAACCAGCTAAGACAGGACAAAGCAAGCAAAGATTTGTCTCTTGTGTCTCTTTGCTCTTGACAGTGGAAATAAATGATGCCATGTGCTCCCCTAAGGGATGGGCTGTAAACCCAATGAACCCTTTCCTTTCCTACACCGCTTCTGGCTAAAGTATTTTATCACAGCAAACTGGAACAGTTTGGCACCGTGGACTTCCTCAACTATAGAAAAATGCTGGTTCCTGGGTACCTTACCTTCCAGTCGCCGTCTGTGTTCCCCTCTGGTTCGATGGAGGCCACCACCTTCTCAGAGATGAGCACCTCCCCTGTCCTGTTGTCAGTCATCTGTGAGGGTTACAGAGAGTCAGAACAAACCTTCCCTCCTTCACCTTCCATTCCCCTGCCGGCTAAAGCAGCTTGCTAGGTGGTGGTGGTGGTGGTTCAGGAAGGACTGTCCCGGTGAGACACCTTGTCTATCTGCAGGTGGCTGGAGAGGGTGTGATTCCCCATTCTGTGCTCCTGGTTCTCTTCCTGATGGAAGTTCTTCGGAAGGTCCCGGAAGTCCATGGGGGAGGAGAAGAAGTTGTCCAGGTCCCGTAGCAGGTCATCCTAGGGCCAGAGGGAGACCATGCGTACACCTGCTCCACTTTCCAGGCTGTCCCTGGCTCCCTCCTCCTTCCCTCTTCCCTCCACCTCCCATCCTTACATACAACCCCAGCCCCCTGTTATGTGTTTATTTTGACTGGGTCTCACTATGTAGCTCTGTCCTGACTTTATCTCCAGGTGCATGGGTAACCAGGCCTGTCTCTTAATTTTTTGAAACGGTTTGACCCAAGCTGCCTAGGCTGACCTGGAACTTTCTCTTTCACACGTTGGGATTTCATGTGGACATGAGCCATGGCCACATCCAGGACCTGCTCCCTGGGATGATAGGATTTCGGTCCGGCCAGGCCCAGCTTCTCTTCCTATTTTGTGTTGTCCTGTTCCCCATCATCTGCCTGCTCAACCCACTACCTTGTAACCCTGCTTTTCTCTGAGATAAACTCATGTATCCCAGGCTGGCCTCAAACGTCTATGTAGATAGAAGAAGGTGGTTTTAGGCTTCCTTTTCACCTGCCTCCACCTCCTGAGCGCTGGTATAACCTGTGCTGGGCAACCATGCCCAGCGGTGTGCATGCTAAACAATCATTCTACCATCGGAGGCCCTTTCTGCTCTGTTGACTCCTTTCCTCTTCTGCCTGACCCATCTCTCTGTCTCCCAAGCCCTGCCATCACTCACTTTTAGGAACAGTCGGCTGAAGCTTTGGAGAAGACTCTGAAGGCCCAGAAACCCGGAGGAGTTCTCCTGAGACTGGACATCATGGAGCGGGACGGCAGAGGAGGGCAGGAAGGTTGAGAGCAGCAGCAGCAGGGCCCCCAGTCGACACATTTCGGGCGGGTGGGGGGCTGTGACAAGGGCAGTTTCAAATTCCCCAATCACTCTTCTGTGGCCCCCTCCCAGGCCCGGCCCGCCCACCTGCCGGCATCCCACGGCTCTGGTCGGCACTCAGGCAGATTCCGTCCCTCACCTTTGCCTACATCCGCTCCTTCTCCTGGACCACAGCTCGGGCTCCCGGCTCCGGACACCGCCGGACCGGGACAGTTAACATCCAGTTCTGGCCTCGAGCCTGGGCAGATTCCTAGAGCGTTGGTTGGGTGCCACCTCTCCACGAGGTTGGCCACGCCCCCATTGTTTGACCACACCCACCTCCCGCGGTCAACGCAGAATCACTACTCTACGGTCTTGCTCCTGGCAAATCCACATCTCTATTGTTCATTAACCACATCTATTAAGCCAGAAGTGGTGGTGGCCTTGTCCATGAACCAGGCAATTTATTCTACGTCATACCTCTGAGACAGAGCCGCCCCCCCTTTTTTTTGTAGCTAACAACGTCCGTTAAACCAGATTTTCCTCTCTGGCCAAGCCTCAATCAGAGGGACATGCCCTCTTTTCCTGACCATGCTTCTACCCGCTGACCTTCCTAAAGTCTCTCTGATCTCTAATAGACACGCCTGTCACGTTCCTTAAGGCATAGCCACTTGTCTCCCTACCCCCGGCCCCGACTGATGACCTCATGGATGAACCAGGCCTTTCTTCCAGGTCGTAACACTGCATACAGACTCCCACCTCCATTCTTCACCGCTTCTGTTAAACCAGATCCTCTTCTGATAACTACGCTCCCACCTGATGATCTTACCCTCTAGCCTCTAATACCTGGCCCGGCTTCAGCAGCCCCATCCTGTATTGGCCACGCCCCCGGAGCATGGCCACGCCCTAATCACTGACCTCAACCTTGGAACCCTCAGTCTGACCCACTGTTTTCTGACCCTGACCCTCCTTTGGGAGTCAGGCAGCAATCAGGGTGGTCGCACCCTTTAAGTTAGAGCAGCGCTTTGCCCAGGTCGGCTTCTGTATGCCACAGCTCCCACGACCACTGTTTATTCCATATTCTGGTTTAAGATCATGCATTTACTTTTATTTATTCAGAGATTATCGCACGGGAATGCCAGGGTGCAGATGTGGAGGTCAGAGGACAACTTTCAAGAGTTGGTTCTGGCCTGCCACCAAGTAGGTCTGCAGGATCAAACTCAGGCTTGGCTCTAAGTGCCTTTACTGCTAAGCCATGTGCTTTGCCCACATTTATCGACGACCTCTGAGCACTATGGTAGACGCGTTCCCATTTTCCAGCTAATTTCACATAAAGAAGCCCAACTATTTCCAAAAAAACTAATTACAGTCCTGTGTTGTATTTTCCAAGAAACGGCAAACCTCTGCTTCCTTCTCTCTCGGACCCATATGCCAGCCACTATTGGCGGTGAGCTTGAAGACAGCCAGCCCTTCTTTTTCCTCATTTCTTGCTTTTTAAATTTAGAAATAAGGTTGTGTGCATCCTAGACTGGCCTTGAACTATGAGGTGTAAGATGACCTTGAATCTGTGTGTGCACCACAGCAGGTATGAGGTCAAATGGCAGTTCAGGGTTCCATTCTTCCCACCCTGTGGGCGTGGACATTCAGCTCAAGTTGACAGGGGTGGTAAGTGCATTTTCCTTGAGCCCTGAGTCCAGCTCATAGCCATGCTTTGTTTGTTTCTTTTGGGGTTTCTGTTTTCTGAGAATGCCTGTAGTTCCTCACGATGGTTAGTTTTTTGTTAAGTTCACATAGGCATGGGTCATCTAGGAAGAGGGAATTTCAAACTGGCCTTTAGGCAAGTCTGCAGGGTGTTGCTTTGATTAATAATTCACTGTGGGTGGTTCCACCTCTGGGCCAGTGTTCCTAGGTGCTGTGAGGCCGAGCAAGCCAATGACCAGCACTTTTCATAGTTTCTGATTCCGTTCCTGCCTCTAGGGTCTTGGCTGAGTTCCTGCTCTGATTTCCTTTCATGATGGACAAATCTCACATATCACAGTAGACCCCCCAGCCCAAGTTACTTTTGGTCATGATTGTTTTCACAGCGATAGGAAACAATCTAGGGCACCAGGCTAGCCCCAACATCTTGAGAGCTGGGGACACAAATGAGTGGTATCATTTTTACTCAAACCTTCGTTTTTTAAGAGAGCAAAACCTGGGATCCTAACTCTTCTGCCCTCGGGCACCCAGGCTCTGTCTCTATCCGGGGACAGGCGCCACTTGCGGCCACTAGTGGCTATGGAATGTGGAAACTGCCTTCTGTGAACCTTCAGAAACTCTAGGGGTCCGGCCAGCTCCCAAAGAAGCCGTGTCCTCCTCAGAAGCAAACAAGCTGCTCCAACACCTCACTTTATCAAACAGAAACAGGTTGGACCAGAGGATAGCTGTGAGTTTGGAGCATCTGCCCAGCACATATGAGACTCAAGGCTCTGAGGTTCATCTTCAGCTCTACACACATGAACAGAAACACGCGCGCGCGCGCGCACACACACACACACACACACACACACAGAGAGAGAGAGAGAGAGAGAGAGAGAGAGAGGCTAAGAGGACGGCTCAGTGGTTTGGGGCACAGGCTGCCCTTCCAGATGGGATCCCCGGATTTGATTCACAGCACCCACACCATCTGTAACTCCAGTTCCAGGGGATCCAGTGCTCTCTTCTGTCCACTGGCATACATACAGATAAAATACAATTTAAAACTCTAAAAACATAGAGTAAGAATAAAAACACATATAAACTTGGTAAAGATTATTTTGTTTTCTTGTCAATTCCACATCCTCAGCAAATACTTACATCCGGAGTGGCCCAGGCCACGTCCCCTCCTCCATCAGAACCAGGAGTCTACTCTCTTCCTCAAGTCCCGGTAACTTCTCCCTCGGTCCCAGGAAGGCCCCAGCCCTCCTCCCTCAGATCCCAGAATCCCGCTTTCGGACCCAGAGTTACAGACCCCAGCGTCCCCCCTCACAGCCAGGAACCCAGACCCGCATAACCACCTCCTCTCCCGGGGACCCAGCATCCGCACACAGTCCTTAGATGGGCTCATCTTTCCCAAAGCAGACACCTTGCCCCGAGTGTCACCGTGGGATCCCGAGCCTGCTGCCGGGCCCGCCTCCCCCCCTGCGGTCCCTCCCACTTTTCCCAAACAAAGCTCCCGGCAACTTTCTCCCGGTCTTGCCCCGCCCGCCCGCGGCTCCCCTGCCCAGGCCGGGAGGTAGGAAGGCGCCGGCGGGAATCGGGGTCCTGCTTGGGGTGTGTGGGTTGGGGTGGGGAGTTACGCGCGATGAGGTGAGGTGCGTGTTCCTGGGACCGCGTGGGAATTACCCGCCGCTCTCTTTCTGCCTTGGGGCCCGAGTTCGCGCCGGGATGCAGCCGTAGTGTGGAGCTGGAACTTTCTCGCAGTTAGCGGCCTGGGGATGGTCTGCGGCAGGGGGAGCGCGCGGGCTGGCCGGGGGCTGCAGACTCAGGGCGTGGGAGCCGAGGGCCGCGGCTGTCCGCTTGGTGCGAGGTGCACGCCTCCCGGGCCATCCTTTCTGCAAGTGTCCGCCCTGAGAGCATGTGGCCCCTTATGGAGCAGAGCAGGCGCGGGGGTGGCCGGGGGAGCGCACGAGGCCCCGTGGACCTCCGTCCGTGGCTCTTCTGAGGCTTGGGGACCCAGCAGGACGTTAGGGATGTTTGTCGTGCCCGACTCGCCTGTCTCTTTGTCTGGCCACATGGGCTGGGTGGGGATTTCAGCCTACGGGGGTCCTGAACGTCGCTGCCACACTGGGCTGGGCCTGGGGGTCTTTGTTCGCTTAACCCCCACCTGGTCGAGGGTCCAGAGGAGGGGATGGGACTCAGAACTTGGGGAGCCTGGGAAAGTTCTGGAAGACATGGGAGCTCCAGGGAGGCGGGCTCGGACAGTCTGGGAAAAGTTTTCCCTGTTCCTGGCCTCCGGAAAGTCGACGGGAACTTGGGTTGGAGCCGAGCCCAGGGGGCGGGGGCGGGGCCGTGGAGGCTGCTCGCGCTCAGGCCCCGCCCCCGGTAAGGGCCGTGGGGAACTGGGGGAGGGGATGCCTGGGCTCTTTGTTCTGGCCTCCAGATGGCTGGACCACTGAGTCCCTAGGCCTGGGGCTTGGTGGGCGTCCTAGCCCCAGCTCCGCCCGGCTCTGTGGTTGCTTTCAGGTCTCAGCCACCAAGCCACGACCGTTCCCTCTTTCCCGGTGCCTGTCTGGGTCGCTTGTCCCTGGATCTCTGTCCCCTCTGTCCCTGGATCTCTGTCCCCTCTGTCCCTGGATCTTGAACACAGCCTCTCTTTTTCCAGCAGCTGCTGCCCCTTCTTAGCACCTGTTCCTTAGTGGGACTGGAGGTTCTCACTCCTGGCAACCAACCAGACTCTGGTTAGTTGGATCGGTGATCCAAACGCAGCTTTGGTCCACATGGCCTCGGGCACCACTCCGAGGCGGTCAGGTGACTTCAGTCCAAAGCTGCTACCTCCGAAAGCTCAGGGGAAGGACAGCCTCCCAGATCCCAGGCTTAGGTTTCTCCTCCCTCAGACCCCGGGGTCTAGGCTCCAACGCAGAAGCCCAGGCCTAGCTTTCTCCCTCAGTCAGGGCTGCCTTGTTCTTGGACACCATATATAGTGCTGACCTTTGTCTCTGCAGGCCCAGATGGGGGAACCCCGGACTGGGGCCCCCCTGGATGATGGCGGGGGCTGGACGGGCAGTGAGGGAGGCAGCGAGGAGGGCGCTGGAGGCAGTGAGGGTGTCGGAGGTGATGGGGGCCCTGACGCAGAGGGTGTGTGGAGCCCCGACATCGAGCAGAGTTTTCAAGAGGCCCTGGCCATATACCCTCCCTGTGGCCGTCGCAAGATCATCCTGTCAGATGAGGGCAAGATGTATGGTGAGTCCCCTGTGGTGCCCTGACCCCAGTGAGAAAAATCACACTAACTAACGTGTCCGGAGTCCAGTCAGCGGTGGTGGTACATACCTCAAGAGTTCAGGGTCATCCTGCTGAGCTCTACATTAGTCCCATTTGTATAAGAACCTGTCTCAAAATAGTAAAAATGAGGTTGGGTGGTGTGGTGGCACACACTTTTAGTCCCAGTACTCTGGAGGCAGAGGCAAGTGAGCCGGTCTCTGCAACTTCGAAGCCAGCCTGATCTACGTAGTGAGTTCTAGAACAGGCAGGGTGATGTAGAAAGACCAATGTCAAGGGAAAAAGTCATTTGTTGGAGGCAATGTCGTTAGTATGTGGCTGAGCTGGTGCCCCCCTGGCTGAGGAGTCCCTCGACCTGTGTGGCTGTAGTTGAGTGAGGATTGCTGCCTTGCATCCTTCATCCCTGTCTTCTGTAGCAGGAAGCTCTGCTAATAGCTTTGCTCTTTTCTGTTCTGACTCCTCCAGGCCGGAATGAACTCATTGCTCGTTACATCAAGCTGAGGACAGGGAAGACTAGAACTCGCAAACAGGTCTCAAGACACGCTGGGGCTTTGGTGTGGGCTGAGTACTTCCTGAGGGTCATTTTCACGTGCTGGTTCAGCTTCCAGGCACATGTGCTTCATGTGATTAAAAAAGAAATGAAAAGCTTGTGTATGTGTGGGGTATCATGCATGTGTATGCGTGAAGCTTGTATGTGTGTGGGGATCCATGCATGTGTGTGCATGAAGCTTATGTGTGTGGGGATCCATGTGTGTGTTTTTGAATCTTGTATTTGTGGGGGGGCTATCTGTGCATGTGTGCATGAAGCTTGTATGTATGTAGGAGGGATCTATGCATGTGCGTGCATGAAGCTTGTATGTGTGTAGGAGGGATCTATGCATGTGTGTGCATAAAGCTTGTATGTGTGTGGGGATCTATGCGTGTGTGTGCATGAAGCTTATGTGTGTGTATCCATGCGTGCATGCGTGTGTGTGTGTGTGTGTGTGTGTGTGTGTATGAAGCTTGTATGTGTGTGGGAATCCTTGCATGTGTGTGCATGAAGCTTGTATGTGTGTGTGTGTATTTATGCATGTGTATCTATGAAGCTTGTGTGTGGATCCATGCGTGTGCGTGTGTGTGTGTGTGTGCGCGTGCGTGTGCATGAGCGTGTAGAGGTCAGTGGATGGCCTCAGGTCTCCTAGTAGCTGTCCACTGCTTTGAGACTGGGCCTTTAACTGGCCCTGAGCTTGCTGATTTGACCAGACTACGTAGCCAACAAGTGCCAGTCTGCCCCTGTCTGCACCCACTGCTGGGGTTGTAAGTTTATGTGGTTTGAGCTGACACCCTAATGCATGAGGGGCAAGCTTTACCCTGAACTCTGGCCCCTGTTTCATGTGATGTTCCCTATGTTGCTGGCTTCCCAGATATTTCTGGAAAATGTTTATCTTATGTGCCTGTGAAATGGCTCCGTGAGGAGTAAAGGGGCTCCCTGCTAAGCCTGACCTGAGCTTAGCCCTGGGACCCACATGACTGGAGAAGCAAGTCCTGCAGCTCTTCCTCTGACCTCTTCTGTGCACCATGGTACTCTGGAACCCACCCACATGCATAAAGTGTAATACGAAAAAATTTTAAGTTCATTTTTTTATTGCATGTCTCTGTGTGTGTGTGTAGCCATGTGCCATGGTGTACCTGTAGAAATCAGCAGACAACATCCAGGAATAGGCTCTCTCCGTCTACTGTGTAGGTCTCAGGGATGGAACTTGGAACGCCAGGCTGGGTGCCAAGTGCCTTTACCTGCTGAGCCATCTTGTCGGAGCTGACAATTCTGCAGGAGGGTTATTACAAAAGGGGCTCAGAGAGAGCCTGAGAGCCCGAGAAGGGAGGACAGGAGGCCTGGACAGAGGCCACACTTCCACTCCTGCAGACAGCCTTTGGCCTCAGGCTCCTCCTCTGGAGAGCAACATGTGCAGCCACAGGGGAGTGGACAGAGACGGTTCAAATCCGCTTCTCACCATTCCAGGTCTCAAGTCACATCCAGGTGTTGGCTCGAAGGAAATCGAGAGAAATTCAGTCCAAGCTGAAGGTAAGGATAAAGGCAGGTAGGGAGGCTAGGTGGGGATAGGGAGAGGGAGGGAGGGGGGTGACAGGGAAGGAGAAAGGGTACAGAGACAGAGAGAGCTCGATAGAGACGGGGACCAATAGAGAAAGGGACAGAGACACATGGGGAGATCCAGAGAGACCCCCAAGAGATGGGGGGATACACACAGAAAAAGATAGGGTTACCCACACCGATGGGACACACACACACGGACACACACGGACACACACACGGACACACACACACACAACCCACACCACACACACACACACAGACCCAGAGAGATGGGGACACACACACAACCCACCACACACACACACACACACACACACAACCCACACCACACACACACACACAGACCCAGAGAGATGGGGACACACACACAACCCACCACACACACACACACACACACACACAACCCACACCACACACACACACACAGACCCAGAGAGATGGGGACACACACACAACCCACCACACACACACACACACACACACACACAGATGGACACACACAGACTCAGAGGGAGAGAGAGAAACACAGAAACATGGAGGTGGGAGTAGACAGACCCAGAGACAGAGAGACAGACAGACACACACACGCGCGCGCGCGCACACACACACACACACGCACGCACGCACGCGTCCACAGAGGGAATGGGAAGACAGAAAGAGATCGATCCGGGGAGCCAGAGACCCTGAGGGGTGAGGGCTGGCCTGCAGGCCTGTCCATGAAGTGGCTGATAGGCTGCCTCTCTCTGCTATGCTAGTCCTTCCCTTCCTCTGTCCCGCTCGCCTCCCTTGGCCTGCGTGTATGCTGTGAGAGACTGGACCTCTCGTCTCCGCCGTGAGTGCCCTGTGCCCTCCGGCACGAATCCCCATCACTGTTTCTTTGTGTGTGATTTTTCTTCTGGCCTTGATTATTTCCTGTTTTGTTCTGTTTATGTTTTTGTGCCCGGGTTTCTCTTTGTAGCTTTAGCCGTCCTTGGCTGTCCTGGAACTCACTCTGGTCCCAAACTCAGAGACCCACCTGCCTCTGCCTCCCCAACGCTGGGATTAAGGCCAGCTTACTTCCTGTTCTTTTACTCAGAAATGGTCCCTTCCTTTTCTGCAGGTTGCAACCTCAGGTTCTGGTCTCTCTGTATTTTCTCAGTCCCTTCTGTGTTCTGTATGGAATACGAAACACCCCCTTCCTGTTCCCGGGGGCCTTGAAAGTCTCATTTCCTGTAGCCTAGGCATCGGGAAACACTGTCTAGCCGTTTCATGACTTAGAAAACCCGTTAGTATCTTATCCTGGCCTTGCAAACCTTTCTCCCTGTGAGGTAAGATGCAGCCGACATTCTCTGCTCCGTGCTGACTCAGGGTGGAGTTCCAGTGCTAAAGAAGGTGAAGTACAGCCTGCAGTTCCTAAGTCAGGGTTTCTGTCTTCCCTTGGCGCCTCCTCCACCCCTGAGCCTCACACGCTCCCTTCCTGAGGAGACCAGAAGGGGTGGGTGGGGAGCTGACCTCTCTCTGACCCTGTATCACATGTTCCTTCGTCTTCTACCCTGGCCTGACATTACCCCACACTGGCTGTCTTGGCTAGAACTCCCCACTCACCTGGACCTCAATCTTTCCCCAGGACCAAGTCTCCAAGGACAAAGCATTCCAGACGATGGCTACCATGTCTTCAGCACAGCTCATCTCTGCACCGTCCCTTCAGGCCAAGCTGGGTCCTTCTGGCCCTCAGGTGGCCTGGGTTGGGAACTGTGGAGATCTGGGATGGAAGGATGGGTCTGTAATGGCCGACAGGGGATGTCTGATCCTCATCTGTGTCTCCTCTTTAGACCACTGAGCTTTTCCAGTTCTGGTCAGGGAGCTCTGGGTCACCGTGGAATGTTCCAGAGTGAGTACTTTGTGTCCCCACCTACACCCATTTTGGACATAGATTCTGAAGCCATACCATATGGCTTTGAAGTCTAGCCCTGCACTTTGCTGGCCAAGGTGTTAGTGGAGGTGATCCCTTCTAAGCTTAGGGCCCCCTTGCCTCATCTCTTAAAAGGGATGGATGTACACGGAGAAAATGGCTCCTAAATGAGGACATCAGTCCCATAGGCTACTGGAGGAACATGTGGCTAAGGCATCATGGGAAGGCAGTTGTTGGGTGAACTTCTCCTGGCAGGGATGAATGAGTTCCAATGGATCACCTTGGGATGTAGGGGCCCCAGAGGATCATGAGAAGGCAGTTGTAGACCTTGAGGCCCCTATAAGAGACAAAGTAAGTCATAAAGTCTTGCAGGATATGGACACAGATGGTCCTGGAAGAGACAAGAAGGGCCTAGAGGCTTTTGGAGATGGAGGAAGTTGTGAGGCTCCTTGGAGAGATAGGGGACCCCTAAGTCTTATGAGAAGGGATGTTAAGGCTCAAGGACAATGAAGGGTTCCTAAGAAGCTGTGGGAAGATAATAATAGACCTAGAGGCTTCTAGGAAGGATGCCTGGGTCTCAGAGGATCATGGGAGGGCAGTTATAGACTGGGGATTCCTGGAAGGGCCTGTGTGTGCCCTTGGAATGCCTGTGAAGGCTCGTTTCCAGACTCCTAAGGTGGTTCTGGGGGCCTGAGTGGGGGAGGGTTACTTCACTTTTTCCTACTTGAGAGGGAGAACATGAATATCAGGAGTACCTGGAGTGACCTCAGCTCGGGGACCCTGGGCACTGAGGGAGCAGCCCGGCCTGGCTGGATGCCGGTGGCTGTGAGGGTGACATGGGAGATGAGATGGTGGGTGGTGGGATGCAGTCCCCGGGGACATGGGAAAGATGAGGAGTCCCCGGGGACTGCAGGTGTGCTGCAGTGGCTGGGCGCTGGCAAGCCCATAGTCCAGTGGGGGAGACCAGTCTCACTAGACTGCCGCTTTCAGAGACACAGCATGCAAGTGTGTGCAGCGTTGTGAGGAACCACCGTGGGTTTTATGGTGAGGGAGAAAGTTCTGGGGTTTTCTATGAGGTTAGGGTTTAGCCAGAGGAAGGTGGGGGGTGGGAGTATTCTAGGCAGATAAACAACACCTGCAAGGCTCACAGGCAGGAAGCTGAGGTGAGCTTCTGCTATGACAGAGGCCTGTGTCAAGCAGCCGGGACACTGGGTATTTACTGAACGCCTACTAAGTGCCTGGATACGCTCTTATTGAGGAACAAGGTAGAAAGCTGTAATCTTCCTGAACCTATTAAGTGTAAAGTAAGAAAAATTTTTATTTGAGGAATTGGGTTCATTCCAGGGCCTTGTGCTTGCTGGTCAAGTGTTCTACCACTGGGGCCCATCTCTAGCTTTTGTTTTCGTTTGTTTGAGACAGGCTGTCAGCTCTGGAGCCCAGAATAGACCCCCCTGCTTCATCCCCCGGTATCCATGATGTTGACTGTGCTACCATACCCACTAAGGCTCTGCTTTAGAAAGCCGGGTGGGTCTCCAGGGGCACCGCCATTTGAGTGAGGGCTGGAGGAGAGGAGATCATGGCATTTGGGGAAATCTATTGAAGTACAGATTTGACAGCAGGGAAGAGGAGACCCTGCTGTCTCGACTAGAGAGACTCGACTAGAACGTCCCTGGGGTTTGTCTTTCTCATCTTGGTCTGTTGACCCTTGACCTCTTCTGACCTCTGGCCTCTCGGTCTCCTGACCATCATAGCCAGGGCTGCATAATGAGGCTCTGTTTCAGGAACAAAAGAATCAAATTTACTGAAAAGTTCCATTTCTCAGGCATGTCAGCCAGACTAGTGCTGAGTGGCAGTGTGGCCAGTGGCCAACATTTCTATCACATAGGACAGGGTAGTGGTTCGTTCCTGTCATCCCAACACTCTAGAGGTTGAGGCAGAAGGATCTGACGATCCAGGCCAGCCTGGGCTACACAGGAAGCTGCTGCAGCAAAACCCAGGAACTAGGGGTGCCGCTCAATGGTAGAGTCCCTGCCTAGAATGCCCCAGTGAGGGGCTGGGGCGTGGCTCAGCGGTAGAGCCCCTGCCTAGAATCCCCCAGTGAGGGGCTGGGGATGTGGTTCAATGGTAGAGCCCTTGCCTAGAATCCCTCAGTGAGGGGCTAGGGGCGTGGCTCAGTGGTAGAGCCCCTGCCTAGAATCCCCCAGTGAGGGGCTGGGGATGTGGCTCAGTGGTAGAGCTCCTGTCTAGGGTCCCCCAGTGAGGGGGTGTTGGTCTGTGGAGCCCATGCCTAGCATACTTGAAGCACTAGGCTCAATTCCAGTGTTGCCAAAACAACAGAAATGTTGGTCCTCATGGTTGGGAGTCCAGGCTTTATGCACCCTGGCTGTTTGGCTTCGGGCAGGTCAGTTGATTTCCACCTCGGGGCCATGTGGGAATGCTAGCAATCCTTGCACCCATGTGCATTCCACTGTACTGAGGTTCCCTTTGTCCTACAGCGTGAAGCCCTTCTCGCAGACACCGATCTCCGTGTTGCTGACTCCCCCATCCACAGACCTGCCAGGTGAGAGCCGGCTCTGCTGCTCATCTCAGCTGGGTACAGCCGAATGGTCAAAACTTCAATTAGCTGAAACAAAAGGAATTTACAGATAGAGCGGTGGCCTCAGCAGGACTGGATCTAGCAGCTCAGTGTCGACATGAGGGATGCTTCCATGTGTTTTCCTCAGCGGCAGCCCAGAACTCTGCCCCAGTATGACCACAGAGTAGCGGGAGCAGGAAGCTGAAGGCTCACATCTTTTATTTATTTTTCAAGACAGGATTTCTCTATCCCTGTCTGTCCTGGGACTCAACCTGTAGAACAGGCCAGCCTCAAACTCTCAGAGATCAATCAGCCTGCGTCTGCCTCCCGAGTGCTGGGATTAAAGGCTGCTATGCCCAGCCTGTGGGCTTACATCTTGAATCACAAGCTTAGAGCCGAGAGCACAAACCGAGAATGATGTAGGGCTTTGAAACCTCAGAGACCACTCACTCCCAGTGACAAACTTTCTGGCAAGGCCGTCCCTCCTAAGCCTACCCACACAGCACCGTGAGCCACAGCTCATGCAAGCCACCACACACCGCACATTAAAAATGTCTCAGTGCAAGTATTAGTGCTGCTCACATTCCTTACAGTGGCTGTGCCATAAACTACCAGCAGCCCAGCTCCTGAGGTTGTAGCCTGGGGGGGTGGCTCTGTTCCCCCAGACAATGGCTCTGTTGCTGCCACGAAAGGAAGTTTTAACTAAATCTCTTTCCTTATAATAAAGCTTGAGGCTCAAAAGGTAGGGCGAAAAGTTGTGAGCTCAGAGAATTAGAATAGCAACTGGCTAACTTTCTCCCTTAGCTGATGTCCTGGAAGCCTCTCCTTCCACACAGCCCCAACTAAAAACCTCACAGCTCAGGAACTCCCTGTTACCCCCTGTTAACTAGTTGCTAACCCCGCCTTTGTGCTTAGGTTAATTTGATTTAATTAATTCAAATGCAACACATCTTTACATGGTTAAACAAATGCAGGATAGGCAGATGGGACTAAATAAATAAATATTCCATAACACAGCAGACCATCCAGATTGATTCAAGGAAAAGTAAAGGCTTTATAGATCCCAGCTAACACAAGCTGTAGAGGTTTGCCAGCTCAGTCACGCCAGGCCGGGTGTCTCTGGAGGTCACTTGGCCTCTGCCGCATTGTGCCAACTTGGCTGCTGCGACTCTCCCATGTCCCTTGCAAGCCGGACTTGGTCAGCGCCAAAGCTTTCTTCCCAAATTTTGCCTCTTGATTTCTTTTCTGGTACATTCCCTCTAACACACTGGCAAAGACTGGATGGGTCACCTTTAGCTGCATGAGAGCCCAGAGGAAAGATTGAGCTTATCCTGTGTATTGAGTGATTGGCTTGCATGTGTGCTCGTGTGCTCGTGTGCCTAGTGGCCCTGGAGGCAGAAGACAGTGGGCTGCATTCCCTGGAACTGGGGTAACACACTCATTGTGAATCCCGGTCTTTGAAATAGCACCCGGGGCGCTTAACAGCTGAGCCCTCTCCAGCGCCCTTCTCCACCTTATTTTTCTTTTTCGAGACAGCTTCATGTATCCCAGGGTGGAATTTGCTTTGTGGCTGAGTATGACTTACGACTCACGCTCCTGCCTCCACCTCCCAAGTGCTAGGATGGTGTGTGCTCCTATTGCGAGGTGCTCGGGGACGGGACCGCAGCTCTAAGTGGGGGTGGCCAAGAGAAAACAGTCCATCCATCATTGTGAGCAGTTCTTCTTTCTTGTCTTTCAAGGGTACGAGCCGCCCCCAGCCCTCTCGCCCCTGCCTCTGCCTGCTCCTGCCCCGTCTCCCCCCGCCTGGCAGGCTCGGGCCCTGGGCACTGCACGCCTGCAGCTGGTGGAGTTCTCAGCTTTTGTGGAGCCACCGGATGCAGTTGACTCGGTGAGTGAAGCCTGGGGTGGTTGCTAGGTGACGCTGGGACGCAAAGGGAGAGAAGCCGGCAGCAGCCGCCCCCGCAGAGCAGAGCACGTTCAGGCAGCCTGCGCGGCTCCCTGTGTGGTGTGAAGTGTGTCTACCTTGTGTTTTAAGATAGTCTGTCACTGGGCTTGAACTTACCCAGTAGCCCCCGCTGGCTGAGCAGTGAACCCAGGGATACACCTGTCTGCTCCTCAAAGGCGTTGAAATTGCAGGCTCATGGTGCCAAGCCTGTTATTAAAGTGTTCTGGGAATTGAAGGCAGATCATTCATTCATTCATTCATTCATTCATTCATTCACTCACTCATTCATCTAATAGCGAAGTCCTACTGTTTGACAGGCTTTGCAATAATACGCTAAGGACCTGGAAGAAGTGCCACATTGTAAACGGAAGGCTTTTCTCTGTCTAGCTGGGTTCCATTTGTCCTGGTTCTCTCTGCCCACCAGGTTACCAAAGCCACTTATAACCACTCAGAGACTTAATAATTGCTTGGCCAATGGCTTAGGCTTATTAATTAGCTAGCTCTCTCTTATAAATCAACCCATTTCTACTATTCTGCATATCACCACGTGGTTATAGTTTACCAGGGCCTTTCCATCTCGCTTCCCTGCTGTGGCTACATGGCATCTCCTCATTCTGTGTTCCTTTCCCCTGTCTCGTCGTCCTTCAGATTTCCCGCCTAGCTAAATTCTGCCTGTCCGCTGGCCAAAACAGCTTTACCCACCAACCAACAGAAGCAACACATTTGCAGCATACACAAAGACATCCCGCATCAGCAGAGTTCTACTTTTCTGCGATTTGTTTATTGTTAAGGTGGGTCTCACTCTGTAGCTCAGGCTGGCCTTGAACTTACTTTCTCAGCTTCCTGAGGGCTGGCGTGACAAGCACGCACCACAGTGCCCAGCTTTTCATGTGAGTTCTCAGCAGGCATGCTGAACACGTGTTGCTCCGGTGGATCAGGACCTGGCCCTTGCCATTTTGTGGCTCTGCCATTTTCTAGAGTTACAGAGTCTCCTGGGTTCCCTGCACCCAGCCAGCAGCTGGAGGAAGAGAGAGTACAGGATTTCCTGTGCCCAGGCTTGAATGAGGCAACTCAGGGCTCTCTGTTTCCCACTGGCTAGGTCGTAGTCATGTGCTCACACCTAACTGCAGAGGCCTGGGAAGTGTATGTAGGTCACCGCACGCAGTGTCTCCGCGGTCACACTCATGTCATCCATCAGGTTGTCAAGGTTACTGACAAGGGTGATGCTGGTAAGACTCCCATGGCAGGTCTGTGACCCCAGAACCCTGGATCCTGGAGCAGCGTTACTTTCAGTCGAGGCTGGGATTTTAGCTCAGCTGGCAGAGTACGACATGTGTGAATTTCTGAGTTCCATCCCCAGGTTTGCACAAGCGGTTCTTGTGCGATCTCAACACCCCGAAGGTGGAGGCAGGGGGATTAGAGGCCAAGCAAAAAACACACAAGACACAGTCTCAACAAAACAAAATGGCCAAGCATGCCTTTAACCCAACATGTGGGAGGCAGAGGCAGAGGCAGAAGGATCTCTGAGAATTGGAGGCCAGCCTGGTCTACATAGAGAGAGTTCCAGGTCAGCCAGGGGGTATAGAGAGCTATACCCAAAAGCTAAAAACAACTTTGCTCTATAATAGTGAGTTCAAAGCCAGCATGAGCTACAGAAAGTTACCCTGTCTCAAAAGCCAGGAAGAGGAGCCGGGCATGGTGGCACACAGATTTAACCAATCCCAGCCCTTGGGAGGCAGAGGCAGGCAGAACTGAGTTCCAGGCCGGTAGAGCTACAGAGTGAGACCCTAGTACAAAACAACAAATGAACAGCAACAATAAAAACAAAACCCCAAACAAACTCCCAATCCCATGACACACACACAAAACAAAACTGAAAACCAAACACAATGCCCACAGCGGAACGGAAGTGCCCACATTCCAGCTGCTCCTAGAGCTCCTGCGCCGTCCGAGCCTTTGTCTGTATGCTTCCGTTATCCCTCCTGCCTGGCACCCCTGCCTGCCTTCCCCACAGCCTGGGACAGGCCTTCTCTGGGTCTTGACATGAGTGACTGCGGCTTAATTTCCTCCTGAGACTTTCCTAAGCCTTCTGCTAAAAAGTACCATGTGCCATCTTTTTATTTGAGTTTTTAAGTGTGTGTCTGTGTCTGTGTGTTGCAAGGTGCCCAAAGAGGCCAGAAGAGAGCATGCAGTCCCCGTATGGTGTGTGCCCTCATACCTGGCTCATGCAGTCCGTTTCCTATGCTCACCAGGATATTTTCATAGCATAAATGATCCCTGACATTTCTATTCTATTATCTGTGAGTTGATTTATGCTTCACTTCTCTGGGGAAACTGAACTCTGCAAATTCAGGGACTTAGTGGCCTTTTAGCCCCAGGACCAAGACCAGTACTAGCATACAACCAGCCTATGTAGTGTTGTTGGTTTCCTTTTGTTTACTCTTAGCCTCTTCTCTCTTTGGGGGCCTGCTACCCAGCTCCCACATAAATGAAGACTTATTCTTTCTTATAAATGCCCAGCCTTAGGTTGACTTGTTTCTAGCCAGCTTTCCTTAGTTTAAATTATCCAGTCTACCTTTTGCCTCTGGGCTTTCTTTATACTTTCCTACCTCTTACCCTGTGGCATGCTGTGTAGCTGGGTGGCTGGTCCCAATGTCTTCCTCTCTTCCTTTTTTTTTTTTTTTTTTCTTGCTCCTCTTCTACCAGATTTCTCCTCCTGTCCATTCCCTCTGCCTGCTGCCACCCCCCCCCCCTTTCCTGCCTTGCTATTGACTGCTCAGATCTTTATTAGACCAGTTGGGTGTTTTAGACAGGCAAAGTAAGACAGCTTCTCAGAGTTGAACAAATGCGGCATAAAAGAATGTAACGTAGCTGGGCGGTGGTGGTGCACACCTTTAATCCCAGCACTGGGGAGGCAGAGGCAGGCGGGTCTCAGTGAGTTCCAGGACAGCCAGGACTACTATGCAGAGAAACCCTGTCTCAAAAAAAAAAACCAAATAAATAAAAAGAATGCAGCACATGTTTGCATCATTAAACAAATATTCCACAGCATAAACAAAAGTAACACATCTTTAACAAATATTCTACAACATGTCTAGTTCTTGCATATATAGAGGGAGCTAGTGAAGTCTTCCCTGAAAAGACATGCATGAGTTGGGTTTTGAGGGTTGTGTAGGAGTTTACTGGGAGCAGCATTGTAAATTGCAGGAACAGAAATGGATTTTTCAAGGAAATGAATGACAACATGGTGGGAGTTGGTGATGTTGCCAAAAGGAGGGCAGGCACTGGATTCCGGGGACCGCGTTGGCTCTGGAGTTGCGAGTGTGATGAAAAATGTTGATGAGGCTAGACCAGAGGATGGGAGAGGTTGAGATATGAGCAGGTTGGGACAGTGTGGGCAAAGAAGGAATGGGCAGATTGGTGGGGCCACAGAGCGGGGTGTGGTCCGTGTCCCCTCACCCTGTCGCCCCTCTGCAGTTCCAGAGGCACCTGTTTGTCCACATCAGTCAGCAGTGTCCCAGTCCCGGAGCACCGCCCCTGGAGAGCGTGGACGTTCGGCAGATCTATGACAAGTTCCCTGAGAAAAAGGGCGGCCTCCGGGAGCTCTATGACCGAGGGCCACCCCATGCCTTTTTCCTGGTCAAGTTCTGGGTGAGTGTTCCAAGTCACGGCACTGCCAGCCAGTCAGTCCCAAGGACGGTCTTGGGTCTTTCGGAGCTGGCCACCCACATGCCAAATAAATCCCACACAGTCTGCTTACCTTTACATTCCCAGCCTTAGCTTGGCCTGTTTCCTTAACTTAAATGATCCTCTCTGGGCTTTTTCCTTCTCCTACTTTGTGTATTTTGCTTTCACTGTTTCTGCCTTGCTTTTCTGAGACAGGGTTTCTTTGTTCTTTGTCCTGGAACTCACAGAGCTCGCCTGCCTCTGCCTCCTGCGTGCTGGGATTAAAGGTGCGCGCCACCACGGCCATTACTCTCACCCATGGGTGGCTGGCCCCTGCCACCCTCCTCTCCTTTTTCCTTCTCTTCCTCCCCTCCCAGATCTCTCCTATTTATTTTCCCTGCCTGCTGCCCCTGCCTACCGTTCCTCCTGCCTTGCTATTGGTCATTCAGCTCTTTATTAGGCCTATCAGCTGTTTTAGGCAGGCACAGTAACACGCTTCACAGAGGTAAACAAATGCAACGTGAAAGAATGCCATGCACCTTTGCATCATTACATGTCCCACAGCATAAACAAATGGAACTCATCGTAAGGTAATTACGACACAACACTATGGGAGAGTTTGTAGGCTGGATGCCATTGCTTTCAAAGGCCTGCTCTGGGATGAGTTGACTGTCTGCGGATCTTGGGGACATGGAGGGCTGTCAGTGGCCAGCTGTGGCTGAGAGCGTGTCTTTCTTAGGCCCATCTGGTTTGGTGTCCAGCTGCCTGACTGGCACTGACAAGCTCAGGGCCTTTGCTCCTGGAGGGAAGTCCACAGGGGAGTTTAGTCTGGTTTCCCTGGGTATCTGGTTATAAAGCTTTGTGAGCCTTGTATCATGGTACATGCCTGTCATTCCAATGACAAGAGTCTGAGGCAGGAGAATCCAGAGTTCAAGGATAGCCTACACTGCTTAGAGAGACCTTAGCTCAAACCAAACCAAACCAAACATAAATAAAGGGGAATGGAGTTAAGGGCACTTCCGGGGGACCCAGGTTCAATTCCCAGCACCCTCTTCTGGCCTCTCAGGGCACTGCACACGTGTGGTGCTCAGACATACATGCAGCAGAACACTCGGCATATAAAATAAAAGTTAAAAAAAAAAAAAATCTTGAAAAAAGAAAACACAACCCCAAGCTCTCTGGGTGGAGGTCTGAATGGCTCTGAGTGGGTTGCTGCAGGCTCCCAATGTTAGGGCTTCAGGGGCTCCTCCCGCTCTTGACGGCGTGGGGAGGCAGCTGCTAAGGCCTTCCTCCTCGGCTGTTCAGGAACTTGCTCTGGAGACCAGCCTGCCT
The DNA here is from genome assembly GCF_943737965.1 of Phodopus roborovskii. Taxonomy (NCBI): domain Eukaryota; kingdom Metazoa; phylum Chordata; class Mammalia; order Rodentia; family Cricetidae; genus Phodopus; species Phodopus roborovskii. The sequence continues at coordinate 2,111,286 of NW_026126651.1, forward strand.
CCAGCTCTGAGTGCTGGGACTAACGGTGTGTGCCACCACACGTGGCTGAGACCTTTTTGAGACCAACTTACAGTCCTCTTGCCTCAGCCTCCCAAATGCTGGGGTCCCAGCTGTGGGTACCATGGCCACAGGCGGAGGGATTTGCCCTGCCTTAAAGTGTCCTGTTGCTGGGGTGGTGGGTGGAGTCAGGACAGCAGGGAGCTGGCGCCGCTTTCGAGCTTGCCCTGCCTGGCTAGCATTTGGATGGTAGGCACAGAGGCATTCCTGAGAAACTGTGGAAGGGAAGCAGAGAGAGTTTCTAGGGGGAGCCTGGCTCTGCTGATAGTGGGGAGTCAACCCATTTATTTTCACGGCCAGTGGGGAGCAGGGGGGATGGGAGGGTGTGGCACCCTCGCCAGTTGCTGGGAGTAACTCGCCTGCTAGTAACTAGGCCTTGTCGGAAGCTAAAGTCCTTCTTTCCTCCCTCCATTTTGTTAGCCTCAACTACTTTTTTTTGTTGTTGTCCCCCCATTTTAAGACATGGTCTTGCCGGGCGGTGGTGGCGCACGCCTTTAATCCCAGCACTCTAGAGGCAGAGGCAGGTGGGTCTCTGTGAGTTTGAGACCAGCATGGTCTACAAGAGCGAGTTCCAGAACAGCCTCCAAAGCCACAGAAAAACCCTGTCTCAAAAAAAAAAAAAAAAAAAAAAAAAAACAAAACATGGTTTTTCCTTGTATGCAAACCACGCTGGTCTCAAACTCACAATCCTCCTGCATCAAGCCTCCCAAGTGCTGGCATTAGAAGCCTGCGCTATTATGTCTAGCTCTAGAGTTGGGTTCTCTGGCCCTGGGTTCATAGAGAGTCAGGATTGTCCTGGGGACCCTGCTTCTCTAGTCCTCCTGGAACTGTGGACGGGTCTTCTGCAGAGCTCGGCCAGCTCATGCTGACTGGGGAGAGATGGAGTGGGGGTTAGCAAGTGGGTGCAGTTCAGGGAGCCAGGCTCTAGGTCGCCGTTTGTTGGGTCCCCCCCCCCACTCATCTGTGCCTGTCCATCTTGTCCCTCAGGCGGACCTGAACTGGGGCCCAAGCGGTGAAGAGGCAGGGACCGGTGGAGGCGGCGGCGGCTTCTATGGAGTGAGCAGCCAATATGAGAGCCGGGAGCTCATGACGCTTACCTGCTCCTCCAAGGTCTGCTCCTTCGGCAAGCAAGTGGTGGAGAAGGTGGAGGTGAGGCCCAGGGCTGGGGACACCGGCATGTGGGCGCGTGTGAGGTCGGGCCGCCTGGAATTAACTCCAAAGAAGGCTGAGGGCGTTTAGTTGGTAGAATGCTTGCCCCGTACCATGTAGATCAATCATCAGGGGTTTCAAGTCTGTCCTCAGCTACATGATAACTTCCAGGCTAGTCTGGGCTACATGAGACCCTGTCTCAAACAAAACAGGAATAAGCAACTAAAAGTCATAGCTAGGGCTCATTTCAAGGGTTGAAAGGTGTAGACATTGAATCCACAAGACCAAAAAGGTTCTTAAGGGTGTGGTAAGAGAGGGCGTCATACTTGAGGGACCCTGGAGACTTGAGGACTCGAGCTCAGCTCGGAGATACTATGGGGGTATTTGGAAGTTACAGGGTATCAGGCCATGCCTCTGAGGACACTTGCAGCTTCGGAGGCCCCGCATCGGACACCCAGGGGCTCAGGTCTAAAGGCAGGGTGCTTTGGGGACTCCGGCTGGTTCCTAGGGTGGCTGCCCTTTCTCTCAGCCACTGTTCCCCACTTGCAGACGGAGCGGGCCCAGCTGGAGGATGGGCGCTTTGTGTACCGCCTGCTGCGCTCTCCCATGTGTGAGTACCTGGTTAACTTCCTGCACAAGCTGCGCCAGCTGCCTGAACGCTACATGATGAACAGTGTCTTAGAGAACTTCACCATCCTCCAGGTGACACACTGGGACCGGCGGGCAGGACCTTAGCCAACCCTCAGCCTCTAGGGCTCCACAGCAGGCCTTAGCCAGGCAGTGTGGAGCCAAAGATGAGCTCCCTTCCTCCAGGACACGATGGGGTGGGGCACTCTCTGCAGGGATGTGGGGTCACCTGCCCCCATCTTCACTAGGGCAGCTGCAGATACTGCAGCTTCCAGGCATCTGGCTCACCCGAGGGGCCACGAGCTGAAGGACACGCCTTTCATTTGGGGGTTGTACTAATAGGACCTGCTGACCCTTTCGCCTGTGGTGTAGTGGAGACCCCTTTTCTCAGGAACGTGATACGATAGGGAGGCCCCTCCCTGCCAACTCTCAGCCTAGGGGGTGACCCCTTTGCCCAAGGAACCTGACCTACAGGGTAACCCTTCTACCTGGGGTATACACAGCCTGGCAGCTTCCCTTTTCTTAGGAGGTGGGAAGAGGCCAGAGGTGTCCTTGAAAGCTAGGGGTGGGCAGGACAGTCCCACCACACACCCACCCTACACCACCCCCGCCACAGCATAAGCCTGTCCTCTTGGCAGGTGGTGACGAACAGGGACACTCAGGAGCTGCTGCTGTGCACTGCCTACGTCTTCGAGGTCTCCACCAGCGAGCGCGGAGCCCAGCACCACATCTACCGCCTGGTCAGGGACTGACGGGCCCCATCGCTGATTTTCCGCAGAACACCCGCTTCCCAGGAAGGACCCTTTGGCTCTCCCTGTGCCCCTCATTTGGAGAGGGGGCCATGATAAAGGCCTGGTCGCAGAAGCAGGAGCTACGGCGCTGGCTCCTATTACAGGGGACCCCAAAACTTGGTTGTTGAACTGAATGAGCTGACTCTGAGATTAGTCCTCACAGGGAGAACGGAGCCAGGCTGTGTGGGGGATGCTACTCATTGCCTTGTACCTTCCTGTCCACCCACCCCCATGTCTGCCTCTCCCCCACATCCTTTCTCTGATCTGGGATGTCCCGGCTGGGGGCAAAGTGAAGTGGAGGCTGGGTTTTTTTTTTTAATATAAGGAGATATTTATACACAGTGTTAAGGATGTAATGTTGTCTCAGCTAGGCAGCAGGGTGGGACTTCCTAATCTCGTCCCCGTTCTAAGTGAGCCACAGACCTTCCTTTCCCCAAGAGTGATGGTTTATGTTCCCGAAGGAGAATAAAGCTATTTTTACCAAAACGAAGGGGATTTATTTGAGGTGTCATGTGGGAGGTGGCAGACAGATGGAGTGGGGAGAAAGGGATGGGGGAGGGATCTCGGGACACAGGCCCTGGTCCCTTGGCGGAAGTAAAAGCTGTCTGTAAGGGCAGACACCAGGGTCCGCAGACATGGAGTCCTGAGTCACCAGGCTCAGTCTAGACCAGCCAGGAAACAAACACTTCCTGGCTGCATGGAGGTGCGTGGGTGCTGTTGGGGCTGGGGGCTAGCGGTACCGGGCCAGCCTGTTGTAGACGTGGTCCAGATTTCTACACAGGAATATGGAGAGCGTCATAAAGCCGAGCTGCAGGGAAAGGAGATGCTTCAGGGTGGTACCCGGAGGGGGAGGCCAGAAGTGGGCGAACATAGGAGCTTGGAGTGATTGGCAGCGCTCAGAGTGGCAGTCTGGGAAGGAGGAAGCTCAGAGGCAAGCCTTTATTCTGGAGGCTCGGTGGTCTCCGCCTGTGTCCCGACCTCCACCTCAGCGCCCGCGCTATCGGTCTCAGGAGGCTCCTCGTCTGCATCCCACAACGGCCAGGGCCCCAGAGCCATGGGTAGCTTGCCTTGTGCCTTGTCCCCCAATGTGGGGCAGACACCCGCCATGCCCCAACTGCCCCATGGGGTGCTGCTGCGTCCACTGCTGCTGCTAAGCCCGCCCCAGCGCCCGCCGCTGCCCTCAGCGCTCAGCCCCTGGGTCGGGCTGGAACCGTGGGCTCCCGGCAGCGGCAGCACCGGCTCTCGGCTGAGCGCTCTACGATGTAGCTGCAGGCACAGCGCCATCTCGCTCACCTGCGGGAGAGGGGAGGGGGCAGCGCAGCCGTGCGGCCAAGAGTTTGCTGAAGCCAGGTCTCCGCCCCATCCCAAGTTAGTGCCCAGATAGAGAAAGCAACCGCTAAGCAGGCGCGTTTCTTCGGCAACGGGCAAACACCTATAGATGGGCCAATTACTGGTGGGGGCGGGGCCAAGTCACCTCAACAAGACCGACTCCCAGACAGATTCCCACAATGGAGATGAGATTATTGTGCAGCCACTTCCGGAGGCTCTGCGCGCAGCCCTGGGGATGCAGGAAATATGTAAAGGCGGTGTTGCTTCTGGAACTCACCCTCAAACCCCGGGGGCCCTCACTCGGGTCCTCTTTCAGGTCTTATCCAAGGTGTGCTCCGAGCCAAGGTCCCAGGGCTCCGCCTGTCACCCAGGGTTCCCCCCCTTTCGTCCCTACATTTTTAGTGGCCCCGCCCCGTCCGGCTCACGCTGCACGGGCGTCCCGATACTGCGCCTCGGAAGAGGCCACGCCCACTAATAAGGGCCTGCCCTGTTGGGCGCGGTCTTTACTTGTAACCTCCCCCTCCCAAACCCCGCCTCCTGATGCCGGCCTCCTGATGACTTAGGCCTGAATCACATCAGAGGGCCCCAACCCTCCCTGGCCCCACCTACCTTTCCGCGCTGCACTCTTTGTTTTGTTTTGATTTTTTTTTTTTTTCCGAGACAGGGTTTCTCTGTATTGCTTTGGAGCCTGTCCCGGAACTAGCTCTGTAGACCAGGCTGGCCTCGAACTCAGAGATCCGCCTGCCTCTGCCTCCCGCGTGCTGGGATCAAAGGCGTGCATCCACGCCAGTGTGGGCCACACTCACCTCCGGGGGTCCCGCCCCTTCTGTCTTGCTTCCTCCTCCCCTCCTGAGGCCACGCCTCCGCTCTAGCCGCACCCTCCCAGCAGAGGCTCCGCCCCCGAAGCCCCGCCCCAGCAAGGCCCCACCCCGTGGGGCCTGTCCCACCTCGCGGTAGATGTGGGCTCTTGCTGGGAGAGCGCAGAGGTCCGCTGTCTGTCTCAGTCTGGCTCGCGGCCCCAGCCGGCTAAGCTGGGAGAAGAAGAGCTTGTCAAAGCCGGACGAGTCATTGGTGGCCGTGGAGTTGTAGCAGGAGCAGGGCACCAAGAGCTCCTCCGAATGGTTCCCTCTCAGCGTGCGCGCGCTGATCCAGTCCCGCGGAGAGTGCCAGCCGCAGCAGCGCAGCTGCGGGGAGCGGGGGCAGAGTCAGGGCCGGTGCACGGGTGTGGGGGTGCAGCCAGGCCTGGCAGCCGGGTAGGGATGACGGGTGTGTGAGTGGCAGTGGGCTGGGGAGCATCAGTGAGCCCGAGATGGTGGCTGGTGTGAGTCTGACTTGGGGTGGGTGGAGCCGGACTACACGCCCCTAGGGGCGGGAATCCCTCGCGTAGAAATCTTAGGGCTGGGGTAGGACACCGCCAGGGTCTAGGGTCTGGAGATTTAGTTCCATGGAGGCAGAGACTCTGTCACCTGGGGAGGGGGCGTGGCTGGCGCGAGAACGAGGGAACGGGTGACCTGCGGCCACGCGGGGGCAGAGGCTGCTTAATGTCAGAACTATGTTAGAACCTGGAGTGTTAACTGTCCGAAACAAGAGGTGTAATGAGCTCACCTGGAACTGTGCGTAGTCCCAGCTCTCTTCAGCCGCGGTCTCATCCGGGTTCGCGCGGTAGCTGTGGATCGTCTGCAACACCAACTCTTGAACCCTTCGCTCCAGCTGACAGGGTGTCGGTGAGGGTAAAATGAGTCGCCCCACACATGGGGTTCACCCCAGGAGCCCAACTTAGCCACCCTTCCTGAACCACTGGCTCCCTCAGAATCTCAGAAGTGATTTTAAGGGTCTTCAGGCATTTAGAGACGACAGGGTTTCTCTGTGTTGCCCTGCCTGTCCTGGAACTCAGATTGTAGACCAGGCTGGCCTCGAACTCAAAGAGAGCCACCTGCCTCTGGAGTGCTGGGATTAAACATACACTGCCGCCGCCAACGGGTTTTTAAATTATTTTGGAATAAAATAATTCAATAAAAGTATCTTCTTGTGACCCACACTGATCTGGAACTCCTGATTTTCCTGATTCTAACTTGAGTGCTGGAATTACAGGCACTAAGGGTTGGATACCAGGCAAGCACAGCTGAGTAAATGCTGTATTGAGTAGAAGTCAGTTCGGGTCTGCCTCTGTCCCCACCCTCCTCTCTCCAGTCCCTCTATGTAACCATGGCTATCCTAGAAAGAGTTGTATCGACCAAGCTGGCCTCACAGAGATCTGCTTGCCTCTTCCTCCAGAGTACTGGGGTTAAAGATGTGTGCCAACATATACGGCCCTTCTTTTTTTTTTTTTTTAACACGTTGTGTTGCCCAGGCTAGCTTTAGCCTATGAGTCTCGGGGACCACATGCAACTGGACACCAGCTTTCCCTTCCTGTGTGCCTCTGCCCCTCCGTGCCTTCCTGACTGTGAATGGGTGTTCTGTGGCTCTCCATTCCTGCCCCTCAGCCTCCACAATTTGGATACCAGTGTGGGCAAACTCACCCGGATCCGCTGAGTGGAGATGAGGATCCCCAGGGTGATCTGTGTGGCAAACAGGAGCAGCAGCATCCCAAAATACTGAGTGGAGAGGGGGGTGACAAGATGAGAGGAGGCCTTTGAAGGGCAGGACAGCATTGGTGTTGAGGGGTGTCACTCACCAGGCCCAGAAGACAACGGAGCTCCTTCAGAGCCCCCACACAACCCAGGAGGGCCAGGGCCATGGTGAGGACACCCGACACAGCCAGGACCTTGGACCAGGTCTGCAGTGGCACGAAGGACAAGCCTGGGGTGGTAAAAGGCAGTGAGGGTGGGCTGGGAAGTAGCTGCTTCACTTGGCCACGCAGGCAGAGCCCTATCTCTTGGGTTCCTGTGCCTCTGGATCTGCCTGGCCTCTGTCTCTGGCCCACCCTGAGCTGGGTTTTCTCCCTTTGAGATTCTCCTCTGGTTTTGGTCCCTGATCCTTGCTCCGGACTTCTCCTGTTGAGACGGGGCTTCTCTGCGTAGCCCGCGGAGTGTTGGGACTACAGGCGCGTCAAGCCGCTGCCTGGCCGAGTTGCTATGGTTTTGATGCCCCTTCAGCAGTCATTTTCTTGTTATTACTCTTGTTTCTGCTATTCCCCGCTGGGCAGACACCCATCCATCGAGAGACTTCCCTCCTGTGGACCTCAAGAAGGGAGGGTCTGTGAGCCCCAGTCCGAGATATGTGACACAAGAAGTATTTGAGAAATGTCTACCGTTCTGCTATTATTGTTTGTAACCAGGTCCTCACGTTGTTGCGTTCGGCCTTGACTTAGGAGCTCATATAGCCCAGCCAGGCCTCCAACCCTGGCCTTGAGCCCTGATCCTCTGGCTCTCAGGGATGGTAGGCGCACACCACCACATGCCGTTTCCATGTCCTATTTGCCAGGGAAGGCACAGGACAGAGGCACGGTGGCAGTGGCCAGTGGGGCACTAGACCTGGGCCCTGTCTGGGAAGCTGGCAAAGCTGAGGGCCTCTGTGGCAGAGAGAGATGGCTCTGGGTCAGGTCCACCCCGGGAAGACCCTCCCCTACTGCCCAGCCCCCCTCACCCACAAAGGACACGAAGCTGGTCTTGTCAATGAGAATCCAGGTGCCAAAGCAGAAAATCAGGCCGCCTAGTACCTAGGAGAAGAAAAGAGAGTGAGGACTACGGCCACAGGGGCCACAGGGGCCACAGGGGCCACAGGGGCCACGGGACCCTGGCTGGGGAGCCATGGAAGCACTCACAAAGAAGAAGAGGTTGAAAACGAAGAGGAAGTACTTGACGAGGCTGAGGCAACTCTCCTGGGCTGACATCTTCACCTAGATGGGGAGCGACCCAGTCAAGGAATCCAGACCGAAGAGTTAGTGGCCACAGGGGGTGGGGGTAATGGTCGGAGAAGGAGTGAGACTAAGAGGAGGCACAAAGGAAGAGGACAGAGAAAGAGGAAGTCCCGGGGTGGGGCTCCACCCAGCCCTCTTCAGTTAGCGACTGTCAGCTGGGTCCCCATCTGCATGAGTGCCCTGGGGCGCGCGGCAGTACCTGAGGGTCCTTGGAATATGTGGGCACCAGGGACACGATGGGTGGCTCCTCGCAGGTGTCCATGGCTCAGGGAGGATGCGCAGGGGCTCCTGAATGACTTGCACGCAGTTCTCTGCCCTGGGACATTAGGGCTCTCTCCGCAGAGGCCAACCTCACAGACACTCTGACCTCACTGTTCACTGGCTCCGCCCCCGTGTCCTGTGGGCCTCTGTTTGAGACCCACTGTCCTGCGGCGCTGCCTCCCTCCCTCCCTCTCTCTCTCCCTCTCCCTCCCTCTCTCTCTCCCTCCCCCTCCCCTACCTCCTCTCTTTGCCCTTTTTTTCTCTGGATCTCTATCTTTCTCTCTGCCTCTCTCCTGTGTGTGTCCCTTTCTCTGGGTCGGTGTGTCCCCCTCCCCCACCAGGTGCCCCCATGTGCTTGGGGTGGGGGTTGGGCGCCTGCGGAAGTGAAAGTGTTGCAGAGGAGGTGTGGCAGTCCCAGGGGTGAGTAGAGCAGCTAGGCAGTGCTTGAGCATCCGGTAGAGGAAGTGAGCCTCAGGTGGCACTTCCTGCCTCTGTGCAGGACCCCAGGGGAGGAGCCAGGGCAGCGGGGGTCCTTGAGCGCACCCGGCCTCTCCAGGGTCTCCTATGGTGTGCCCGGCTTCCCACTCACACCCCAGATCTCTGAGTTGGCCACTCTCTTCTGAGGCCAGAGGTGTGTGTGTGTGAGTGTGTGTGAGTGTGTGTGAGTGAGTGAGTGTGTGAGAGTGTGTGTGAGTGAGTGTGTGTGAGTGTGAGAGTGTGAGTGTGAGTGTGAGTGAGTGTGAGTGTGAGTGTGTGAGTGTGTGAGAGTGTGCGTGTGTATGAGTGTGTGAGTGAGTGAGTGTGCGTGTGTGAGTGTGTGTGTGAGTGTATGTCCGTGTGTGTGAGTGTGCGTGAGTGTGCGTGTGTGAGAGTGTGTCAGTGTGTGTTAGTGTGTGTGAGAGTGTGTGTCTGTGTGTGAGTGTGTGTGTGTGTGTGTGAGTGTGTGTGTGTGAGAGTGTGAGTGCGTGTGTATGAGTGTGTGTATGAGTGTGTGTGAGTGTATGTGTGTGTGAGTGAGTGTGAGTGTGTGAGAGTGTGAGTGCGTGTGTATGAGTGTGTGTGAGTGTGTGTGAGTGTGTGTGAGTGAGTGAGTGTATGTCCGTGTGTGTGCGCGTGTGTGAGAGTGTGTTAGTGTGTGTGAGAGTGTGTGTCTGTGTGTGAGTGTGTGTGTGTGAGTGTGTGTGTGTGTGTGAGTGAGTGTGTGTGCGCATTTGGAGGCCAGGGGACAAGGTTTCCACCTTGGTGTTTTTTTCTTTTATTTGTTTTGGTTTTTTGTTTTTGTTCTTTGAGACAGGGTTTCTCTGTGTAACAGCCCTGGCTGTCCTAGAACTGACTCTCTAGACCAGGCTGGCCTCGAACTCAGAGATCCTCCTGCCTCTGTCTCCATAGTGCTGGGACTAAAGGCGTGCGCCACCACTGCCCAACCTTTGTTTTATTTTATTTTTAATGAGGTCTCTCTCTCTCTCTCCCTCTCTCTCTCTCTCTCTCTCTCTCTCTGTGTGTGTGTGTGTGTGTGTGTGTGTGTTAGAGGGTAACTTTTGGGGGTTGGATCTGGATCTTTCCTGTCACACGTTGTGTCCCAAGCCAGGTTCAGCTACTCATCCCCAGTAAGCTAATTTTAAAAAATCAAATTAATAGTAGAAAGCAGAAAAAGATTTATTCACCCTGGCCCCATTGGGAAGAGGACAGAGAGATCCGGTGACCCCTCTAGCCCACCTTGAGGGCCCTGAAGTGAGCCTGGAGTGTAAACAGAAGGCTAAGGATGTGCACATCTAAGCCGCCTAAGACGCGGTGCCGCCCACCACTGCCCGGTCACTGTCTGGACCTCAGTCTCCAGGGTGAGGTGGTCTGACAAGCTCTTAGAATTGCCTGCAGTCTCCTTCTGGTTGGCACCTTTCCCTTTGCCCAGCATGAGATTCCTGGGAGGGAAATCCCCCTTTCTTTGGGGTCCATTGCCCCAGGGATCTGATGCTCAGATGGAGACAGACACTTCCCCTTCCATGTGGGATCTGGGACGGAACCCACCATCCGGGCTCATCTGCCCGTTTCCAGTTCTTAGCAGCCACCCTTAAAGTCCCGAGTGGGCGTTTGTGGGGTGAACACTGATTGCTACTGAAAGGAAGCCTTAAGTAAATGTCAGTGGTTAGAGAATAAATGAGATGGAGTCTTCCCCGGCGGCACCGTACCCGCCTCAGCGGGCAACAAGGAAAGGACGCGTGCGTGCGTGCGTGCGTGCGTGCGTGCGTGCGTGCCTGCGGCAAGCTTCACGGTGGAGCCCTTCTCCGCAGGGGCGCCGGGCCGAGCAATGGAGCTCAAGCACGCCAGAAACGGCTGCAGAGGCCGCGTGGGCTCGCGAGGAGGGAGCGGCCTTGCGGGGCGGGCGGGACAGGGCGGGTTGCTCGGCTCCCAGGTCCCTTCCGCCTGACCAGCTGCTGCAGAGCTTAGCAGGGATCTCAGGCCGGGTCAGTCAGGCCGGTGAGGGCCGTCCGTCAGTCCGTCAGTCCGTCCGTCAGGCAGGCAGGCAGTCCGTCAGTCCGTCAGTCCGTCCGTCAGGCAGGCAGGCAGTCAGTCAGGCAGTCAGTCAGTCCGTCAGTCAGGCCGTCAGTCAGTCCGTCAGGCAGGCAGTCCGTCAGTCGGTCCGTCAGTCAGTCAGGCAGTCAGTCAGGCAGGCAGTCAGTCAGGCCGTCAGTCAGTCAGGCCGTCAGGCCGTCAGGCAGGCCGTCAGTCAGTCCGTCAGTCAGTCTCAGTCAGTCCGTCAGTCAGGCAGTCAGGCAGTCAGTCAGTCTCAGTCAGTTCGTCAGTCCGTCAGTCAGGCCGTCAGTCAGTCAGTCGGTCCGTCAGTCCGTCAGTCGTCAGTCCGTCCGTCAGTCAGGCAGGCAGTCCGTCAGTCCGTCCGTCAGGCAGGCAGTCCGTCAGTCAGGCCGTCAGTCAGTCCGTCAGTCAGGCCGTCAGTCAGTCCGTCAGCAGGCCGTCAGTCAGTCAGGCAGTCAGGCCGTCAGTCAGGCCGTCAGTCAGTCCGTCAGGCAGGCCGTCAGTCAGGCCGTCAGTCCGTCAGTCTGTCAGTCAGGCCGTCAGTCAGTCCGTCAGGCAGGCAGGCAGGCAGGCCGTCAGTCAGGCCGTCAGTCAGTCAGTCAGTCCGTCAGTCAGGCCGTCAGTCAGGCCGTCAGTCAGTCCGTCAGTCAGGCCGTCAGGCAGGCCGTCAGGCCGTCAGGCAGTCAGTCAGTCTCAGTCAGTCCGTCAGTCAGGCAGGCCGTCAGTCAGTCGGGCCGGGGTGAGGGCCGTTAGTCAGTCAGGCCGCAGCCCCAGGCTCGCCTCAGGGAGGGAGCCATGGGGTCAAGGGTCAGGGTCGGTGCCCCTTCTCCCTCAGAACCCGGAAAACTGCCTGCCTCGCTCCGCCTGGCCTGGCTGAGGTGCTGAGGCGAGCGAGCGGGCGAGGCGCACAGCAGCCCAGCTTCACTCACTGCCCGTGACAGTGACAGCCGTTTCCTGCGGCGGAGGAGCCAGGACAGGGAAGGAGGTAACAGGAGTGGAAGGGGCCCCGGCGGGGGTGGGAGGGCATCGGAAGGGGCCAGGACGGCGGCTCAGGGGCACAGTGCTTGCCTAGCGTGTACCAGGCCCAAGTCCAAGTACCGAACCGGGACACGATTCAATAAACGAAGAATCAAATCCAGTTCCCAGCTCTGCCACTGAGCGGTCCAGTTGACCGAAGTTTCCAGAAAACTTGTTTTCAGTCCTGCTGGTTGTAGCAGGCTTTCTTGTACTGTCAGCCCAACCCCCAAATCATGACATGGAGACTTAATATTAATTATGAATGCTTGGTCTTAGCTTAGGCTTGTTTCTAGCTATAAAAACAAAACAAAACAAAACAAACAAACTTAAGTTGGCCCATTTCTGTTAATCTGTGTGCTCCCTGTCTTTCTGGCCCCCACCACCTCCCCTCAGCTCTGCCTTCCAGTCTTGCCTAACCCCACTCTGCCTAGCTATTGGCCATTCAGCTAGACCAATCAGGTACCTTAGGCAGGCAAGGTGAAACATTCTTAAACAAATGTTAAATCCTTCACCAGTGGTTTTGAATTTCTTCAAGAAAGGCAAATCTACCTCTTTGTTTTGTTTTGTTTGTTTTTCTGTGTAACTTTGTACACCAGGCAGGCCTTGAACTCACAGAGATCCACCTGCCTCTGCTTTCAAGTGCTGGGATTAAAGGTGTGCAAGTCTATTTCGTATTCACACAACTTTCCTACTATTATCTGGTGGACTGTAGGGTCAGGGTCAATGCTAACATCATGAGTTTTGAGAGTCTGACGTTTTAAATTTGGAGGTGTGTCTCATTTTTGAAATGGGCAAAATATCTAGTAGTAAAGACCTGTGTGCCATCGGTAGCCATGCCTCCTCAACATGTCTAACTGCAAGAGTTATTGAATGCAATGCATTGAGTGGCTGGACGTGAGTCTGCGGAGCATGTGTCCTCACACGTGTGGTCAGTTTTGGAGAAAGTCCCATGAGGTGCCAAGAAGGTATACTCTTCCGTTAGTTCTATCTGGTTCCAGCATTTCTCTGTTTAGATTTTGGCTGACTGATCTGTCTATGTTCATAGTGGGGTATTTTAAGTCTCCCACTATCAACGTGTGCTTTACATATTAGTAATTTTTTTTTAAACAAATGTGGATACCCTTGTGTTTGGAGCATACATGTTAAGAACTGAAACATCATCTTGGTGGATTTTTCCTTTCACAAGTGTTGATTAGTTTTGGTTTGAAGTATAGTTTGTTAGATATTAGGTGCATTTGCTTAGAAAATGTCTGTCTTTGATGTTGAGGTGTGTTTCTTGTATGCAGCAAGACCCTAAAAATTCTACCAGAGAACCCCTACAGCTGGTAAACACCTTCAGCAAAGTGGATTTTCACAAGATTAACTCAAAAAAATTAGTAGTCCTCCAAAATACAAATGACAAATGAACTGAGAAGGAAAGCAAAGAAATAACACCCTTCACAATAGGACCCAAATTCAATTCCATTCTGTTAGTTTGTGTCTTTTTATTGGGAGAATTATGTCCATTGATACTGAGGGATACCAGTGACCACTGATTGCTTCTTGTTAACTCTTGTTATTTTGTTGTTGTTGTTGTTGTTAGTGGTGATAGTGTGTGTGTGTGAGTGTGAGTGTGTGTGAGAGAGAGACAGACACACACAGAGAGAGAGAGAGAGAGAGAGAGAGAGAGAGAGAGAGAGAGAGTATGTCCCTGCTTGTATTTGTGCAGACCAGAGGTTGAGAAAAGGTGTCTTGTGTCACACTCCACGTTATGTTTGTTAGGCAGATTGTCACTGAACGTGGAGTTCACGAATCCAGCTAGACTAGCTGCCGACAGGTATCACTGTTCCCACAACAGGATCCCTGTCTCCTCTTCCAGTACTAGGAGATAGGCTTATCCCGTTCTGCTTAGTTTTGTTTGTTTGTTTGTTTGTTTCTACATGGGCTCTGGGGATCTGAACTCAGGTCCTCAAGCTTCTAATGTTATCTCCTCAGCCCTTATTATTGTTGTTGCTCCAAATTTTGAGATAAATTTATACTGGCAACAGCTGTAGTCCCTCTATTTTTTTTTTCAAGGCAGGGTTTTTCTGTAGCATATTACCTAAGAATGAGTAGTGAGCACGCATACCACCAGGGTCTCTTTGGAGAAAGCGCATACAAGGAGCCAAGAAGAAACAATTGTGTCAACCAAGACACTAGGCACACAATGGGCTTGTGTCTCAGCTAGGCAAGGCCCCTTGTTACCCAATTGGCTACTAGCTGACCTTCCCTAGCTTCCACCCTCATGTGTCATTATTTTCCCAGATAACAAGCATAGCCTCTTCAGAGAAAGCTTCTCCAAGTTCGTTATCACAAAATTGTCATAGAACACTCCTGTGGACAACTCAGGACGGAAAGGGTTGGAAACAGAATTGCTTTGCATTACAAATCATTTTCTCACCATTTATGCATTAAGTCTTTCAATTACAAGAAATCAATCAAAAAACCAATATAAAGAAAAATGTAATAGAATAAACAATTACATCAGGAAGGAGACAGAACTTAAGTGAACCGAATAAAAGGCTGGAATGCTTACCTTGAAATTGCTTTCTATTGCTGTGATGAAACATGACTAGAACCATCATGGGGAAGAAATAGAGGAAGTAAGCTAGTTCTAGGACATCCCAAGCGATTCCTCTTGGGTGCGAACAGAGCTAATGCTTCAAGCTTACTAAGTGCAAATGCAAGAAAAGCCAAGAAGGGCACAACTTCTCAGACAATGATGAACTGTGCTGTGAAGAGAAACACTCCAACCTTCACGCGACCGTCCTTGCGGAGGCGGGTCGACCGCTCAGGAGTGTCTGCACAATGTCAGAAGCCAAGGTACACTTGCGTTGCTGCTGTGTCCCCTGCCCCCACATCTCTATGCAATGATATAAGCTATTTGAGGGTGGCACCAATCAGGGATTTGCTTTTCATCGGCCCTTTTCCACTTCAGCCAATTCCTTCCTTCCGCTTTCTTTTTTTTTTTTTTTTTTTTTTTGTGCCTTGTACCCTAGAGGTTACCTCTGGCATGTTTCCTGGTTTTTGCATCTCTCCTGGCAAAGTGTCCATGGTTCTAGTTGGCTGCTGCCCCTCCCTGTCCCTCTCCTCCCTTCCCCCAGACTGCTTCAAAGCGGCAGATCAGTCACCTTTCAGTGGCTCTTGGTTCAGGTGGGCAGTGTTTGCCCACACCCTATGCCCTGCGTGGAGTCAGTCCCAACTTCCAGGGCCTCATTTCCCAAGGGCTGGCCTCCTTGGTTCAGGACATGCCCTGACCTCCTGGAGCCATGGAGGCTAGGGGCTGGTATTCACCTTAAAATGTGTCTTTCTTTCCATAGTAACAGTGTAAATATCAGGGGTGGTGGCGTTGAAAGCTGGGACCTCTGGTTAGATGTGAGAGACCAGAGATATTTCATTTTTAAGAAATGTATGATTTTAAATATTAACTTCCCACAGGTAGACATTTGACAACACAGCCACCACTTCCCTCAGGAGTGTGGGTGCCCCCTGGGGGGGGCCTGTGGTTGGTGAACAGCCGAGAGCAAGCGGGGAAGGAGTAAATTTGATCACATGTGATGTCATAATGAAACCCATTGTTCTGTACAATGAATAAACCCTGATAAAAAGCTTTTAAAAAAATAAAAGCAGTGGTCCAATTCCCAGCATCCCCATGGCAACCCACAGCCATATTCCAGGGGATTCAACACCCTCTTCTGGTTTGGCAGACACGGTGCACCGATATACATTCAAGCAGAACATAGATCCATAGAATAAAAAAAAAAAAATCTTTAATTTTTAAAATTTGGCATGATTTCACACCTAAAGTTGTAATTTGGGTGTATAATACTTCCTTTGTTCCTCGCCTTCGTTACTTTGACATTGAACAACTTTTCAGTTCCATTTATTTATTTATTTATTTATTTAGTGTGTGTATGTGTGCATGCCACACAGGAACATGAAGTCAGAGGGAAACTCATAGGAACCGGTTCTCCCCTTCCACTGGATGCGTCTCAGGGATTGAGCTCAGCCTGTCAGGGCTGCAGCCGGCACCTGCGCCTGCTGTGTCTTCTCGTTGACCCTGACTTGACATTTTAAACAAGTGTAACCAGTTTATATTTATATATGTGTGTGTGTGTGTGTGTGTGTGTGTGTGTGTGTGTATTCCCTAAATTTGGGGTTATCCGGGTTTCCTCCGTCAGGTCATTCACTTTTAGTGTTGTGTTTTTAGTGTATCATATCTGGAGGACACACCATCACTTGAGGCTTAGTGTAGCTTGAGGCTGTACCCTGTAGTAATACTGTCTGGTTATTCTATCTTTGCCAAACTTCTGCCCATCTTTTTGTTTGGTTTGGTTTGGTTTGGTTTTTCGAGACAGGGTTTCTCTCTGTAGCCCTGGCTGTCCTGGAACTCGCTCTGTAGACCAGGCTGGCCTCGAACTCACAGAGATCCACCTGCCTCTGCCTCCCGAGTGCTGGAATTAAAGGCGTGTGCCAGCACGCCCGGCTCATTGACCATCTTGTATTAGCAACCATTGATGATTTTGTGTGTGTGTGTGTGTGTGTGTGTGTGTGTGTTCGTGTGTGTAGAGCGGAGGACCACCTCATGTATGTTTCCTCAGGAGTTACACCTTGTTTTATGAGACAGTGTTTCACTGGCGTAGAGCTACCAGTTAGGCCATGCTGGATTTTGTCTCCGGCTCCTGCCCGAGTGCTGGGATTGCAAATGTGCTGCCGTGTGGGTCCTGGGGATTGAACTGAGACCCTCATCTTGTGTAGCAAGTGCTTTGCCAACTGGGCCACCTCCGCTAACCCGCTAACTCTTGCCTGAGTCATTCCGTTTCTGTCACAGTCTTTTCTTTTCCCTTCCAGCACACTGCTTGCCCTCTGTCTTGTGGAACATTTGAAGAATCAAGAAAGGTCAGAGTGGAGGGTTCGCAAGGCTCAAGGATGAAAGTGGCCCCAAACATGAGGTGCAGGACCGCCCTCCGGCTCAGGGTTGGAGCAAGAGGCAGAGGGGGGGGGGCAAAAGTGGGTGGGTGGGGAGCAGGGAGGCAGCTGCTGTCTGGGGTAGAGGCAAGTCAGGCCTCTCTGCGAGACGTTCGAGACGTACCGAGCTGAGGTAGAGTGTTGGCAAAGGGAAGGTGGACAGAGGTAAAGAGGGCTTTTCTAAGCCTTTCTTTAGAACGCAGGGGCAGGGGCCTCACCAGCTCCTGGCCAGCCTGGGCTGCATAGTACGTCCCTTTCTTACTAAAACAGCAGACAAAAGCTAGCCCTCCCCCTCTTTGTAGCTCAAGGCTGTCCTCAAAGGCATGGCGGTGCTCCCGGCGGTGCTCCCGGAAGTGCTCCCGGCGGCGCTCCCGGCGGTGCTCCTGGTGATGCTCCCGGCGGCGCTCGCTCCCGGCAGTGCTCCTGGCGATGCTCCTGGCGATGCTCCCGGCAGTGCTCCCGGCGGTGCTCCCGGTGGTGCTCCCGGCGGCGCTCCCGGCGGTGCTCCTGGTGATGCTCCCGGCGGCGCTCGCTCCCGGCAGTGCTCCTGGCGATGCTCCCGGCAGTGCTCCCGGCAGTGCTCCCGGCGGTGCTCCCGGCGGCGCTCCCGGCGGCCCTGGCGGCGCGCCTGCCTCAGTCTCTTGAAGACTGAGGTTACTACTGGAAGCCCCTGAGAGCTCTGGAGGTCCTTAGTGTGGTCCCTAACTTTCTGTTGACTTTAGCTGCCCAGACTCCTGTCCCTTGGGTTAAAACTGTTTTTTTTTTTTATTTGTTTGTTTGATTTTTGTTTTGTTTGTTTGTTTTTGGTTTTTCAAAACATGGTTTCTTTGTATTGTTTCTGAGCCTGTCCTAGAACTAGCTGGGTAGACCAGGCTGGCCTTGAACTCACAGAGATTAGCCTGCCTCTGCCTCCCAAGTGCTAGGATTAAAGGCATGAGCCACCAACGCCCGGCCTGTGTTAAGACATTTTGAAGAAGTAAACAAGTCATGTAAGAAATGTATGTGTGGTAAGTGTGTGGTGGGTGGGTACAGTGCATACGTGTACATGTGGAGCGTGTGTGAGCGTGTGTGAGCGTGTGTGAGCGTGTGTGAGCGTGTGTGTGTGTGAGCGTGTGTGAGCGTGTGTGTGTGTGAGCGTGTGTGTGAGCGTGTGTGAGCGTGTGTGAGCGTGTGTGAGCGTGTGTGAGCGTGTGTGAGTGTGTGTGAGCGTGTGTGAGCGTGTGTGCGTGTGTGAGCGTGTGTGTGTGTGAGCGTGTGTGAGCGTGTGTGTGCGTGTGTGAGCGTGTGTGTGTGTGAGCGTGTGTGTGTGAGCGTGTGTGAGCGTGTGTGAGCGTGTGTGAGTGTGAGCGTGTGTGAGCGTGTGTGTGTGAGCGTGTGTGAGCGTGTGTGAGCGTGTGTGAGCGTGTGTGTGTGTGAGCGTGTGTGAGCGTGTGTGAGCGTGTGTGAGCGTGTGTGAGCGTGTGTGAGCGTGTGTGAGCGTGTGTGTGGTACGTGTTGGTATAGTATGGGTATGGGGTATAGTACGTGTATGTATTTGTGATGCATGTGAGGGTGAAGGTGCCTGTGTTTAGTGTATGTGCTGTGTGTGTTACATATGGTGCCTGTGTGTGCTATATATATATGTGAGTGTGGTACATGTGTATGTGTTCATGTATGCATGGCATGTATGTGGTGTTTGTGGTGTATGTGTTATGAATGTCAGTAAGTGGAGGGTGTAGAAATGAAATTCTCCTTTGAGATAGTTTGAAACTCAGTGAATAATTAATTAAGCCTAAGAATAATTTCCTAATCAGATTTCACTTAAATATGTGGTATTTGATTTTAAGGGCCATGGAGGAAGGTGAAAGTACACTGTCCCTTGCCCAGGAGGGATCGTCTCTAGGGAATACACCTCCAGAATCTCTCATGACAAAGGCTTCAGAGTCATTGCCCAGAAAAGCCTCATCTGCAGAATCCCAACTTCCTGAGCTGGAGCCAAACTTTGGGGAGTGGGAAGGTGGGGTCTTAATGACCTGGTCTGCGTCTGCCTGGGTGACACGGGCCCAAGTTTCAGAAGCTCAGATGACAAAGGAGGAAAGACTCTTAGAGATGAGAAATATGAACGAGAAAGACAACAAGGTCTTCGCCCCCCGCCCAGTCTGGTCCAGCAAGTTTCAGTACATCCTGGCCCTGATGAGCTACATGCTGATGCCATCTCGTATTTGGCGCTTTGTCTCATTGTGGCTTCACAAGGGAGGCTGTAAGTCTGGGAGCCAGCATATGTGGATCCAGAGGGGCAGCAGGAGGGAGGATGATGCTGGCTCCCAAAGCCGACACCTCTGAGAAGTGCAGATTCTAGAGCATCCTAGAAACCAGGTTTCTCAGCTCCGCAGGGGTTTGAGCATAGCCCAGCGGGGTGCCAAGGCAGGGCGTGTGGGGGTGGGACAGGCACCTGAGACTCCTAGGCATAAAGGGCTTGACCAGTGATGGATGTGGAGCCAGCTAGACTTGAAGCCTGCGGTCTGAGGGAGGTTGCTGCGGGTGAGCAGTCCTCCTGGACACAGAAGGACATACAGACGCTGGGACCCGAGGCTCTCAGAGCCCTCTGCCTTCTCTCCACAGGCAGCTTCCTTATAGTGTACATCTTAATGTTCTTCTTCATTGGGGTCCCTCTCCTCTTCCTGGAGATGGCAGTTGGCCACAGGGCACAGCGTGGCAGCATGGACCTATGGAAGATCCTGAGCCCCTGGTTTGGTGGTGTGGGGTACAGCGTTTTCATGGTGAGGAGCCCCAAGTTTCCCAAGCCTGCCCCTACAGCTGCTCTGGAGTGAACCCCATGGCTGTCCTTCCATCCCTCCGTCCTTGGTCAGACCCCTTCTTCCTCCCTCCCCTGGCTTCTAGGTGTGTTTTGTCACCAACACCTACACGAACTTGTACAATTCCTGGATCCTCTTCTACATGAGCCACATTTTCTACTTCTCTGTCCCGTGGCAGCACTGCCCCTTGCAAAGCAACGCCAGCAGTTTTGGTGAGGAAGAAGTAGAGAAATGGAGAGACTTGGGAAGAGGGGGAAAGAGGAAGGAGGGACATAAAGTAGAAGACAGAAGACAGAGCCGGGGGACGTGGGGATGAAGAGGGAGGGTTTGCCATGTCTAGCAGACCTGTGCAAAGCCATGTCCCCCCAGATCCTGAATGTGAACGGGCAACATCCTACGCGTACTTTTGGTACCAGCAGACCCTGAAAGCCTCAGACAGAATTGAGGATGGAGGGCCACCAGCCTCCAACCTGGCCATACACCTCTTTTTGGCCTGGTGTTTCATTTGTGTTTTCATGATCAATGGGATCAAGTCGTTTGAGAAGGTGAGCTGTCCGCGGCCCTTGGCATTCTCAAGCGCTGTGACCTTGTTTCCCCCTCCTGGCCAGTTACCCCTGCACGCACTTTACCCGGCTGGAAACTCTTCCAAGTCCTAATTGGCCCGCTGAGCTCTACCAAGGGCGAGGCTCTGTTGACAAGCATGCTCTTCGCGCAGGTGCTGTATGTCTTGGTGCCACTTCCCTATTTCATGATCTCCTGCTTCCTCTTCCGGACTCTGTCAATGGAGGGCACCGAATATGGGCTTAAACACCTGCTAATTCTCAAGGTGAGGAACTTCCTTGGCATTCTCAGCTCTTGGGACAACACAGCTGCCGGCCATTATCTCCTGGACTGCCTCCCTTTGAGTAGACAATGTCTCTGCTCTTGGTTGTGCTTTGGCAAATCCTGATGTCCCCATTGTACCCATCTTGTCCTTTTTAGGTGGCAAGCATCTACGACCTAACTATGTGGCTCCAAGCAGGGGTCCAAGTGGTGCTAGACATGGGCGTAGGGCTTGGCCCCATTGTGTACCTGTCCTCTTACATTCCCGGCTCCAACAACTGCTTGAAGGACACCTTCCTTATGGCTGTGATCAAGTTGCTGACCTTGCTATTCACCTCGCCTTTGATCTTCTCCATCCTGGGCTTGTGGGCCACCATAACCACACACCGCTGCTGTAAGAAGTAAGGCCAGTTCCCTGGTGAGGTCTAGCCTGGGCAGCTTCACAACCCATTCACACACTTCAACTTCAGGGAGGCTAAAAGGTCTGCTCCCTCTTAGTGAGAACAGAGGCCAGAGTCCTACACTTTTAACATTAGAGTGCTCCAGAGGTTGCCAACCTCCACCTCAGAGCAGATGTGATAACAGATGTTAAGAATGGCAGGCAAGCCAAGGCCACCCACACAGAGAGCGGCATCTGAGACCACACTTCACAGAGCATCCCAGGGAGTCTGCTTCCTGCACAGTCCCTTAGCTCTGGATCCCCAAATTTAGTATTTTCTGTCTCTCTAGCAAACCTAAACTCCAAAGGGTTAGAGACCATAGGATTCTCTCCCGGCTAGGACTACCCATCTCATTTTGGTCTGACTGACACATTCTATAACCCTATGAGTTCATGGGGTCATTGTGATATATGTGTACATTGCATATGGATAAGAATCAGAGCATCGATCACACTTGCACCTCAGACATTACCACGTCTTTGTAGTGTAAACAAAGTCCCCTCAGGGTGTTTTCTTTTTCGAGACTGGGTCTCACTGTACAGCCCCGTCTGACTTTGAACTCCCAATGTAGCCTAGGCTGGCTTTGAACTCTTGATTCTTTCTCTAACTTCTCAAAGCTTGGCTTACAGCTGTGTGTCGCCAGTCACAGCCTTTGTAGTTATTTCTATTCTTTCAAAAGTTTACGTATTTGTTTATTCGTATGCGTATGAGTGTTTTGCCCACGTCGATGGATGTACAGCATGTGTAGACCTACCTGCTGCCCAAGGAGGTGAGGGAGAGGCGAGGTGAGTTAGCAGTAGTTGGAGGAACAGCGGGCGCTGCCATCAGCTGATGCATCTCTCCGGCCCTGCCATGTAAGGGAGCAGGGGAGCATCGCAGAAGCCTGGGCTGCATCCTCAGTGCCTGTCGCGATTCTGCTGCTTTTCTGCGGTCGCCAAGGGAGAGGTGGCCACTAAGCCAGCTAGTCCTAAACGCCTGATAACTGACAGTCTGAGCCTGAGAGCCAGAGAGGCCTTCCAGAGGAGGTGAACCTGAGTCGGCATTCTCCATAGTGATCCCAGGCTCCACAGAGGACTGTCATTTCCCTCTGGGAGCTGCTGTTGCACGACTTTTCCTGAGTACATACACAGATGTTTGTTCAGCCTAGGCAGGCAACTGAGAACAGGCCAAGTCTAGCGGGTAAAGCGATGCCTTACTGGGTCACTCATGGGAGCTGGAGTGAGGGTTCCTACGGGAAAATCTTACAAGCCTCACCGTGACTGGGAAACCACAGACGGGTGACACCTTGCGTGCCCGGAGCTCCCTGAACCTCCTGCTGACAGCAATCGTGACTGTATGAGTAACCTTGAGGAGGGACCTCACCTGCCTTCTGCCTTTCTGAGCTTCTAGAGCCTCCTGAATTTGGCTAGCTTCCTAAGGCCTATGACCCTGCCTTGGTTCAAGAGGGGCCTGTTTCCATTCCCGTTCATAGAAATTAACCACATGACACTTGGTACAAACATGCACTCTTGTACAAATTCAGAGTTCTGCATGGCAGGTGCAGTTCTTCTAGAAAGCCATAGAGATACTCTGCGGCCGCAGAGTGCAATGTACTCTGGCACCTAAATATTCCCACCGTGCCTTCCTGTAGACAGACGTCACCCCAGGACAGTACAGGCCACCCCGTACTGTTTAGGGAACAGAAGTTTTATTTTTGCTGTAGGTCAGCATCTCTTTGTAGCCCAGGTTGGCTTGGAGCTGTCTTTCTGTGTGAGCTCGATGTCTGCTAGGCTTACAGGTGTGTGCCACCATACCCAGCTCTGTTTAGTATAGGATGCAATAACCGGGGATCCGATCACAGAGACACATCGGCGATATTGTAAACTTTGGAGTCCAAGGATGGAGAGCTTATACGTGCACGGGGCACACTAAGCCTTAGAAGTCGTTGCTGGGCAGGGTCTGCCCAGTGTCCGATCGCCATAGTGGTTTAGTCAGAGTTGCGCTCCCAGCAGGGAGGTGTGAGGAGCCCATCTCTGTCTGCACAGCACTTTGTTAGACTTGGCTGGACCTCTCCGTTTCGTGAGTTTGATAGGTATATACAAATATATTTGTGTTATTTGTTTAGCTCTTTGGTTATTATTGTAGTATGTACTTGGTGTGGGGGATGGGATGTCACAGCCCACATGTGGAGGGCAGAAGACATCTGTGTGATGTCAGTCTTCCCCTTTACAGGGCTCCAGGGACTGTTGCCAGGCTGGAGTGGCAAGTCCTTTACCCACTGAGACATCTTAATGGCCTTTCTGTTTTATTTTGGTTGGGCTTTTTGTTTCTTTGTTTGTTTTTGAGACAGGGTTTCTCTGTATAGCCTTGGATGAACATTCTGGGACTCACTCTGTGGACCAGGCTGGCCTCAAACTCAGAGATCGGTCATCCTCTGCCTCCCAGGTGCTGGGATTCAGTGCGTGCACCACCACTGCCTAGCCCTTGTGTGTGCTTTTAAAAAGGACCTTTCTTAGGAGCTATTACACACATAGAGAGACATAACCAGAAGTTCAGTCTGCGGGGTCCACAGCACCACACTAAGAAGTGCTCCCTAGGTGCTCCCTAAGTGTGTTTGCTGCTTTTTTCCTGTGGTGAGTGTGGATGTACAAGACATGCTCTTGTGCCTGCCGATGGAGGCCAGAGAGTGTCTTCTGTCTTAGTCTATCACTCTAAACCTTATTGCCTTGAGACAGGTGCTCTCACTAAAGTAGAGGCTCTCCATTTTGGCTAGGCTGCTATCCAGAAAGCTCCAGGGATCTAGTTGTCTCTGTCTCCTAGTGCTGTGGTTACAGGCACAAGTGGCTGTGCGGTATTCATGGGTGCTGGGACTCGAACCTGAGGTTCTCCTGTTTGCAGAGGAAATGCTTTCACTCATAGAGCCTCTCCCAGATCCTCCCTGTGTTGTCCAATTGTGACTTGTGTGTCTGATGCCTTTACAGGCCAGAAGAGGGCAGCAGAGACCCTGGCACCAGCGCCTGTGGTTTATTTATTTATTTACGTATTTATTTGGTTTTTTTTTTTTTTTTTTTTTTTTTTTTTTTCGAGACAGGGTTTCTCTATGTGGTCCTGGCTGTCCTGGATCTCGCTCTGTGGACCAGGCTGGCCTCAAATTCAGAGACCTGTCATCCTCTGCCTCCCAAGTGCTGGGATTACAGGCATGCACCACCACCACCTGGCTACCTATGGTTTATTTTAAAATCAGCTTCTGATTGTTTTTCTCCTTTGTTTACTAACTTTGTTAATTGTTTATTTCATTGATGATTGCTCCTGTTTTTAATGTTCTTTCCCATGGGGGCCAGAAAGATTACTCAGCAGTTAAGAATGTGCACTGCTTGTGCAGAAGATGAAAGTTGGGTTCCCAGAGCCCCCGTGTCTGGCAGCTCACAACTGCCTGTAACTCTAGCTCCAGGGGACCTGACACCCCGGCATCCTGTGGACACCTGAGCTCACATGCTCACAGCCCTGACACATAATTTAAAAGATAATAACACTAAGTCTTTTTCTCTTTTTTTGAGACAGTGTCTCTCTTTGTGGTCCTGACTGGCCTGGGACTTGTTATGTAGACCTGGCTTGCCTTGAACTTACTGAGAATCTCCTGCCTCTGCCTCTGGACACCCAGCCTAACAGTGGTTGGAGTCAGGGCCTTGTCTGCACTAGGTGATGCTCTACACTGAGATGCACCCCAGCCCTTTTTACTTTGTGCCTATCTTTATTTTTAGTTTTTAAGATGCTTTTATTTTATTTTATGTGCATGAGTGCTTTGCCTGCATGTGTAACTGCGCATGCCTGATGCCCACAGAGGCCAGAAGAGGGTGGCAGAGTCTGTGGAGCTGGAATTCAGGTAGTTTGAGAGTCAAAATGTGGGTCCTCTGCTCTTAACCGCTGAGCCGCCTCTCCAGCCCCCCCCCTTAATCATTTATGTATGTATGTATTTATTTATTTTTCTGAGACAAGGTCTCATTATGTAGCCCTGCCTGCCCTGGAATTTACTATGTAAACTAGGCTGGCTTTGAAGCTGTGACCCTCCTGACTCAGGCTCTCTAAGACCCTGATAGGCCAGCAGTGCTGGGCCTGGCTTAGTCATGGAGATCCTAACACGAGGGGTGAGGTGAACTCTTCTGGAAAGGAGCTTTGGAAAGATTCTTTTGGAGCTCAAGTCTTGGTCATGTGGATAATCAGAGTTGAAAACTGTTAAAGCTAAGGCTACCTTACGGATACAGCCTATCGGAAGCGTGACATTTCCCCTTGTTTTGTTCATTTGTTCAGCACCTTTCTGCTCTGTGACCCTGAAGGTGCGGCCTTCTAATGTCATAGTGAGTCCTAGGGCAGCCAGGAAAGCAGACCCTGTCTCAAAAAATCAAAACACAGAGAGCGAATGGGTGGGGTCGGCCTCTGTACCACTGTCTACGTGTTTTAGTTCACACTCATTCGGCAGAAGAGGGCGCCAGATGCCCAGGGGCTGGAAGCTGCAGGCGGTTGTGAGCCTCTGGTGAGGGTGCTAGGAATCAAACGCGGGTCCTCTGGAGAGCAACAAGTATTCTTACGAGCTACTTCTCAACCCCTTTAACAGTTTTATTCTTATAAGATTAAAACCATTTCTCGGCTTACATTATTCACAATGAAATAGTAGTCTAAACATGTTAGCTGCCTTGTTAGCGGAATAGCATCCCATCTTAATTCCTAGGACACCATCAGCCTACACCCGCGCTCTCAGGGCTCTGGGCAGAGTCAAACCCATGCTTTCATACAGCACAACTTGAGACTGCCACACGCCTCAGTCTCAGGGGGCCACCATGCTCTCCGAAATGGAGAGCTTAGATATGTTTTTCCTTACTGGTCTCAGAAAAGATCATGAACACCAGGACCACAAAATCCCTAGCAAGTCTGTAGAAAATCCCTGCCCAGGGCTCCTTAGGGGGTGCACATTCTTCACATTCCTGAAAATGGACATCCTCCAGGTTTCCCTGCAGGCTCAAGATGCTGTAAGATGAGCAAGGAAAGGGCAGTGCCAAAGGGCCTGATGGTCTTCATTCACCCCTCCTCAGGAACAGGGAGAAGCTTATAATGCTGATCGCCCAGGGGGTCCTACCGCCTGAGGTGCAGCCCCCTGACCTGCATAAAAACCCGACGTCTACCTACAATTCCTGGCTCAACAGCCTCCTTCCACCCTTGAGGAGAGCGGTCCTCAGCAAGGTGCCTGAATGCAACATCCAAGAGCAGTTTCTGAAGGTCAGTGGGGATGGCCCGGGGCAAAGGAGATGCTGGAAAGCCTGCCCCACACCACAGAGAGTCTGCTTTCACTAGTCCGGGAAAGAAGTGTGACACATAACCCTAGTGATGTAGGAAATGCCGCTTACGAAGCATCTTCCACGGACTGGGACTGCAGGGGCAGGGTCCTGTCCGGTGTGCCCAGAGGTCTGCTCAGCTCTTCAGCTCAGAGCTTCAGGGAGCTTGCAGAGAAGGCAGAGAGAGCATTTTTCTGTCCTTGCAGATTAAGGAAAGCCCTCGATTTGTGTTTCTGGTCTTTACTGAATTCATCTCGATTGTTCCTGCATCTGCCTTCTGGACTGTCCTATTTTTCCTGTTGCTGCTGAGTCTGGGGTTGTGTACCGTGGTGGCGTTCATGCTGGGCATCATCACCCCACTCCAGGACACCTTCTCCTTCTTCAGGAGACAGCCAAGGGTTCTTACAGGTACTTCCACCGTGACCCTGCTCTCCCACAGCCTTCACAGCAGCCTTAGTCCCGTCATGGACCAGACCTCTGACCCTAATGCTTCCTTCAGTGGGTGCTTCCGTGGTGATGTTCCTGTGCAGCCTCTTCTTCATCCAAGCGTCAGGCATCTACCACTATTGGCTGCTGACTGAGTACTGGATCGCATTGCCCATCCTCAGCATCGTCATTTGTGAAAACCTTGCTGTAGCCTGGGCCTACAGGGCCAAGAGGTGAAGGCCCACGCCAGGCCCCCAGAGCATGGATGTTGTGGGAGGGTTGACAGATTTCCTGTTGTTTCTAATATCAAACTAGAGTGACACAAGAACCCTTACCTTCAAGGCCTCTGAGAAATGTTTGTTTATCATACTTTTGTATGTTTTATGTGCTTGCTTCAGGCCTTATGGCTTGTTAGTGACCAGGGACACGGCATAAACCAAAGTTAGTACCCTGTGTTCCAGAGCTTACATTCTAGTGGTATAGCCAGACGGCGGCAGCACCGACAGACACGAAGACCACAAATGACACGTGAGGCTGGTAAAGACCTTGCTGTGCAAGCACGCACGTCTGAGTTCTCTTCCTAGAACCCACAGCAATGGCCATGGTGGCACACATTCCAGTCCTGGGAGGTGAAGTGACAGGACCCTAGGACCTTGGCAGCCCGACAGTAGAGCTTCAAGTTCAGTGAGAGACCTTGCCTCAGAAAAATAAGGTGCGGGGTGGCAGAGGGAGCTGCCTGACATCATGTTCTGGCTCCTGTGTTCATGTACGTGCACACACAGAGCGGAAGCCAAGAAGAAACCAAAGGCCCCATTGCTTTAGAGTAGGTGTGTGTGGTTCCGACAGGGCAGTAAGGAAGGTCTTTCTGGAAGGGTGATGTGTCAGAAGACTCCTCATGATCTATGTGTATGTGGTGTGTATGTACGTGTGTGTGTGTGTGTGTGTGTGTGTAAGTGTCCATGCATGTGTGTATGCCAGAGGAAACGAAGGAACAAGGAACACAGTAGGGGAATTGGAATAGGGTTAGGGGATTTGGGGCCAGAAGATGGGACCTCGTAAGTACCACACAACACTGAATGGCTTTGAGTAGGGAGCACCATTGTCTGATAAAAAAAGCAAATTAGAGACAAGCTCTCACTATATTTTGCTGACTGTCTTAGAATTTGCTGGCCATCTACCTCAGCCTCCAAGGGCTAGGACTAAAGGCGTGTACCA
This sequence comes from Phodopus roborovskii, assembly GCF_943737965.1. Taxonomy (NCBI): domain Eukaryota; kingdom Metazoa; phylum Chordata; class Mammalia; order Rodentia; family Cricetidae; genus Phodopus; species Phodopus roborovskii. The sequence continues at coordinate 2,138,898 of NW_026126651.1, forward strand.
CCAAAGGTATTTATTTTATGAAGGCACCTCTGGTGGCCTTGTGGAGGGAAAGCAAGGAGAGCCAAGGAGGAGAATTGGGAGCTGTTTAAGATTCCAAGCCAGAGCCAGTAGTGACTTGTGCTAGGGCGATAGAGTTGTGCTCTGAAAAGCCAGGTGTGGCTGCACTCGGGAGGCAGAGGCAGGCGAGTCTGCAGGAATCCAAGGCCAGTCTGATGTACAGAGAGAGAGACCTTATCTCCAAAAAGAAGTAACTAATAGGGCACACAGGTGGCTCTGATCGAAGGCAGAAGGTGCCAGAAGTGGCTTTTGCAAATGGTCCTTGGAGCCTGTGCCCTCCCTCACTAACTCTTCTACTATCTCATTTTAAATTATTTGATGTGTATTAATGTTTTACCTTACGTAAGTATGTGTGGCACATGTGTGCCTGGTACTCATGGAGGCCAGAGGAGAGGCATCAGACCCTCTGCAACAGGAGTTACAGACAGATGCCTGTGACCTGCCTCGTGGGTGCTTGGAACCAAACCTGGATCCTCAGAAAAAGCAGCAAGTGCTCCTAACTGAACCATCTCTCCAGCCCCGTGTGTTTTTTTTTTTACTTTTATCGTGTGTGGGCCAGTGTGTGTGTGTGTGGGCATGGGTGTGACATTTGTGGAGGTTTAGTTTTTGACGTCTACCATGTGGGTCCCAGGGATTGAACTCAGGCCTGGCAGCAGGTGCCTTTACGTCCTGAGCCATCTTGCTGGCTGAGACTCAAGTGTGGGTGGGTAGGTTTTTCTGTGCCTGTACATGTGAGCACGTGTGTCACGTGTTTTTCTCACTCCATCTCCACTTACTTTTTGAGACAGGCTTTCTTCTTGAACCTGGAGCTCACTGATTTGGCTAAACTGCCTGGCTAGCAAGCCTCTAAGGTCCTCTTGTCCCCACAGTGGCGTGTGGCTGGAACCCCAGCCACACGCCACTGTGCCTGGCTTTTATGTGTACCTTGGTGCCATCTTCCCCATGGCAGGGCACCGGGCACGAATTCATCATACGGAGCTCGTCTGTAGGAGGAGAGTATGCGCACACAGCTCCGTGTGTGCCCCAAGTCCACAGTGGAAGTAAGGGGAGGAAGTAAGGGGAGAGCTGTGGGTGAGGATGGAAATTCAGAGGCAGGAAAGATGCTCGGAAGCAGGGCTGGCACCCTAGGTCAAGGGCCTCGCTGGTGTGTGCACAAATTGAGAGCATGTGGCTTGAAGAAAGCAGGGCTGAGCTCCTGCGGGCTGAGAGGCGTCTGGGTTCTGTGTGCTTGGCTTAGGTGGCTTCCTGTTGGGTACCTAGCACCTAGAAGGGTCTTTGCCACGTCACAGATGTCCTTCCAGGATGAATGAGATGGGAGGCTTGGGGTACGGGGGGCTAGGAGACAGACTATGTGAGGTGAACTGAGGTAGAGCAGGCCATAAAGAGGGTTGGGAGGTAGGGGAAGGCTAGACTGGCTGCCCGTGTTTGACCCCACAGGTTCCTCAAGGACATGACGGCTCTGCTGAGCCACCCCATCTGCCCCATCTGCTGCTGGCTGTGGTGCTATGTGTCCCCAGTGGCGTTGCTCACCCTGCTAGTGGCAGTGATCGTTCAGCTCATCACAAAGCCCCTCACCTATATTGCCTGGGACTCGAACACTGTGAGTGCACCCTCTCTCAGAACCTGGGGTTCCTTCTGCTCCCTTCAGCCCATGGCTGAGGACCTGGCCCTTGGCTCTGACCACAGAAGACTGACTAGCCTTCACCTCCCCCTCCCCCTCCCCCTCTCTCTCCCTACACTTCTTTTCCGTGTTAGACAGACACACGCACACGCACACGCACCCTCTTCTCCTGGGAACTTTGCTGTGTTAACCCCTTTTCTCCCATCTCCCCATAGTCAAAAGAGATGGTTCGTCATTACCCAATGTGGGCCTTGGCCCTGATAGCCGGGCTGTATGTGTTCATCATCATCCCCATCCCTGCTTACTTTGCGTACCGCCTCAACCTGGGGATGCCCATCAGGCCTCCAGTATGCCCTAAAATGTCATGCAGAAGTGCCCAGACACTGAGTGAGAAAGGGGCCTCAAAGGACACTGTGCAGACCTACAAAACAAAGTCCTTATCAGCCTGATGGCAGAGCGGCTAACTTCCCTCATCGGGCCAGACACCTTGCATCTTTCACAGCAGACTCAAGAGGCAGCTCTCAACAGCAGCTTGAAGCTATTGCCTGCTGGATGCCCAGGGAAGGGAGGAGCCTTGGAGCCTCTGGCTTTGCAGTCCCTTCCTGGCTGGGCTCTTCCATCGCCACTGGCTCAGTGTGGGCATGCTCACTGCACTCCAGGCGCTGCCAGGGGCCCTGCCTCCTGCCTGTGGGTCTCACGCAGGGGTAAGGGGAGTGCAGTGCCAATAAACCAATCACTGTAGCTCCAGACTCTGAGTGTGTGTTTGGTTTTTGTTGTTGTTGTTGTTTGTTTCTGTAAATGTCTCAAGTAGTTGGCCTTTTCCCCAATGATACCATTTCCCCCTAGAGCCACATATGAAGCTGAGTTCCCATTCCTTGCCCTGCAAATTCAGATGCTAGATCAACCCCAAACCTTGTCTAGATCCTGCTCCTCAGCCAAGAGGTCCTGAAAATTGCTTTAACAAAATGAGAAGGATAGCATCATACTTGCTGCTAAGAAGAGTAATCCCACCCCAGGCTACAGAGTCTTAAAATTCATCTGCGTGTCTGTGTGTGCATGTGTGTGTGTGCACATGCACACCGCAGCATGCATGTGGACGTCAGAGGACAACTTGCAGGACTCAGGTCATCAGGTGTAGACTGAGCCATTAGAACCGGCTCTAAAAGTCACCTTTGAAGTTTGATGTGTACTATAGACTACGTGCCTGTGTACATCTGCATGCAACCAGGTTGAGGTCCGGCAGAGTCATGTGGCTGCAAAACAGGGGCCTCCAGCTACCTGAAAATAGACATTGCTGCCCAGCTAGGACAGGCCAGGTGGCTCCAGAACTGAGCAGATAATTACTTTCCAGGTGACCAGAGACTGGAGAGGTTCTGGATAGCTATGGCTGCATTCTCAGAGAGCCCGAGAATGGGTCTTCTCCAAATGTGCAAGAGCAGGGGACTTGGGGGCCCTAGCTTACACGTGCCCTGTGTTTCTGAAGATGGGAGACTTCAAGGGCCTCTGTGGAGGGCTCAAGGGATGGAGTGGTCCCTCCCTGCCAGCTCCAAATGAAGGCAGGGTGTTCTATCTGACTCCTCCCTCTGCCTCAGCCCAGGTCCAGCCCTTGGGGTGCAATCATGGGGGCAGGGTTACAAAGCAGGGCATGAGGGCTTGGAGAGGCCAGTGGGGTGTAGTAAAGACCTTGCTGATCCCTCACACTGAAGCTTTCTCCCCTGGACCCACTTGTTTATGGTCCCTGGGCACGGGGATACGTCCCAGACCGCTGTAGTGGGTGTGTTTGAGCCACAGGAAAGCCAAGTTCTGTCCTAGGTCCCTAGGTAACTCTGGGGTCCTTTTTGTCTCCAGCCAGTTTCCTAGCGCCCATAGGTGTGACTGAGCCTTCCCTTTGCTGCTAGGAACCTCTCACACAGATGCCTTCCGTCCCCTCACAGTGGTGTTAGGTCACAAGAGACCCCTAACGGCCTCTGGCTTCATTGGTTGTCATTCTGGTGTCTCTGAGCACATTTGAAGGCGAGCACGAGGGGTCATCTGTGCTCATGCTTGTCCCTCCCAGGGGAGCCCAACTTGGTCATTTTAGCTATAGATACATCCAGAGCCTCTTAACAGTTAACAAAAGTAATATTATGTACCAAAACAAATAGCACTTAATGTCAGAAAATATCTACACACAAGATTTTCCTAGTCTGAGATTTTTTTTTTTTTTTTTTTTTTTTTTTTGGTAGCTTTGTGAGTACTGTAGTAATTTAGCAGCAGGTGACCTTGGCAAGTGAGAGCCAAGGGTTACCACAAAGTCACACTATACAACACAGCCCACCGGGAGGTTTATTGGAGGAGGGAGGCGCTGAGGGAGAGCAGAAGGGGGCGGGGACAGAAGGGAGAGGCTGTACTCAGTGGCTGCAGGAGCTACAGTGTCTTGGCCGCTGGTGATGATGTGAGAGCAGGCTCCACGTAAATGCCTGAATGCTAACAGGTGCGCATGGGTGGGTATGCGTGTATGTGGGGATCATGCGTGGGGATGTGCATGCGTGGGGATGTGTGGGTGTGTGTATGTGTGGGTGTGTATATGGGTGGGTAAGTATATGTGTGACATGTGTAGTGTGGGTATGTGCATATGTGGGTTTGTATATGTGTGGGTATGTGCATGTGTGTGTGTAAGTGTGTGTATGTGTGGGTGTGTGTGGGTGTGTGTATGTGTGTGTATGTGTGGGTGTGTATGTGTGGGGGGGTGTATGTGTGTGTGGGTGTGTGTGTGTATGTGTGTGTATGTGTGGGTGTGTGGGGGTGTGTGTATGTGTGGGTGTGTGTGGGTGTGTGTGTATGTGTGTGTATGTGTGGGTGTGGGTGTGTATGTGGGGGGGTGTATGTGTGTGTATGTGTGGGTGTGTGTAAGTGTGTGTATGTGTGGGTGTGTGTATGTGTGTGTGTGGGTGGGTGTGTGTATGTGTGTGTATGTGTGTGTGTATTTGGGTGTATGTATGTGTGGGTGTGTGGGGGTGTGTGTAAGTGTGGGTGTGTGTATGCTGAGTTCCTTGTGTGGGAGTCAGGTTTGCCTTCCACCATAGTGGTGCTGGGCGTGGCACTGTGGTCCAGGGCTTGTCTGGCATACACAAAGCCTTGGATCCCACCCCCAGTGCTACCAAAGAAGAAAGGAGGAGATGGGAGATTGACAAGATTTGGGTCAGCAAAAGGGTTCTGTGGGTGAAGGTGCTTGTTGCCGAGCCTGGAGGTCTGCATCCAATCCCAGGAGCCAAATGCCCCTTTTGCTTTCTGAGGCAGGGTCTAAAATAAGTTGTTCCTGCTAACCCTGAACTCACTCTGTTGCTCATGCTGGCTTTCAATTTGCAATGCCCTTGCTTCAGCCTCCTAAGTAGCTAGAATGACCGCCCTGGCAATCTGTTGCATTTCTTAGGAGTTGGTAGTTAACTCCACAAGCTGATTGATTTTACATTTAACTTTTAAAAATGGTTGTGAGCACATATCGGTCACAGGTTCTGCCGGGGCTCAGGACAGTCCCACACATGTCTGCCAGGCACTTTATTCACCCTCTGTCCCTCTCTTGTCCCCCCCCCCCCACTGTCCCCTTCCCCTTCCCAAGGAGGCCGCCTTCCACTGTGGTGTCTTTTTATTTCTTAGAGACCTGAAGAGTTAAATTCGGGTGGCTTTTAGGAGCAGGGTGGGGCTGAAAGGCTGGTGGGCTCCTTGTCAGCGCCTCTACCACTGGGGAAAATCTCTCTCTTTCTCTCTGTCTCTGGCAGCAAGCGTTAACTGTCCAGAAGACCTGAGCTAGAGGCACGCAGGGCGTCGGTGGGCCCAACAGTGGGCAGGGGGTCTGCAGGCGACTGCAGCTGCCGTGACCTAAGAATGCATAACACGCCACAGCAGCCCTCTCCATGGGCAAATGAGATTTTCGAATTCATCCAGGGTGTGAACGCTTGCCCCTGCCCTTCTTTTGTCGCCTGTGTCTGCCCTCTTCAAGCACACACGCACAGACAGTATAAATAGCCTTCACACTTAAGCTACAAAGAACTCACAGAGAAGCCCTTCTGCAGCTTCAGGAGACGCAGAAGGAGGCAGGGGACATGACTTCAGCCGGCACGGGCACCGCAACCTGACTTTCCTGGGCCAGATGGCCGAAGCAAAGCGCTGACCCAGCAAGCTGTGTTCACACACACACACACACACACACACACACACACACACAGTTTTCTTTTTGTTGAGAGACCGGGCTTCTCTGTGTAACAAACAGCACTGGCTGTCCTCAATCTCACAGAGATCCGCCTGCCTCTGCCTCCCGAGTGCTGGGATTAAAGATGGCGCCACCACACCCTGCTCATACACACAGATGTTTAAGGTTCTTTGTGTCACTGTAGCAGATGATGCTGGAGGTTGGTGGAGGGACCCTCACTTTGAGCAGCATGTTAACCGGCCTGAGAAGTCTGAGTAGAGCTCCTCTCTCAGCCCATCTGGCTCTATGCCCCTCTGGGGATAAATCTGTATCCATCTTCTGAATCTTAACCTCCAGACCCTTGGCTACCCTTTAAACAGCTCTTTTGCCAGCACAGCTACTAGGGGGAGGGGGGAGTCATCTAGAATTTCATGAGATGTCCTTAAAACTCTAAATTTGGAGACTCTGCATTTTAAAAAAAATTCTCTCACATTTCTTCAAGTAGGTTCAAAAATAGTATTGGGCCTATATTTTCCTCTTTGTTTCTAGCTCTTTAACATACTTAATCTTTTCTCTCTCCCTCCCTCCCTCCCTCCCTCCCTCCCTCCCTCCCTCCCTCCCTCCCTCCTTCCTAGCCCTGGAACTTCCAGAGCTCCACCTCTCAGGTCCTGGGATAATAGGTCAATGCCCGGTCCCCCACTTGGCATTTTTCCTGGCGCCCTTTGCCCCTTCCTGAGTTATGTGTGCAATCTGACTGGCAACTGATGACCTCTCTCAACCTGCTCAAAGCCAAATCTCCGAGGCAGCCAGTGACTTCTCTAGGCGACCTAACAGCCCACTCGGGCAGAAGCAACCCAGCATCACGTGGCCCCTCTCGGTGGAATCTTCTGGGCCGCAGGGGAGGCACGGGCCAGCTCGCCCGACAGAGAAGGAGGTAACCGCTCTCCGCGCGGTCCCCGGGCAGCGACGCCGCAGGACTCCCGCCCGCCCCTCGCGCGCTGAGGCCGGTAGGGACCGCTGCGTCTTGCGCGCAGCGTCGCCGCCCACTCGGGAGCCTGGCCGCGGCGAGTCGGTCTTCCCGTCCCGGCCGCCCGGGAAGCCGAAGGCACACTGCAGGCGGGACACCCGCAGACCGTACCGGCAGGTTTCTCTAGTGACCCTGGGCAGTGAGCATCCTTAAAAGCCACGTTTTCGGTTTGGGTGTGCAGGCACACTCCTTAATCCCAACCCTGTGTTTGCAGAGGCGAGGGGGTTTCTGAGTTCCGGGCCAGCTTGATCTACATAGGAAGTTCCAGGACAGCCAGAGCTACACAGTGACCCACTCCCTTTCATCCCAGCATTCGGGAAGCTGAAGCAGGCAGATTGCTGGGAGTTGGAGGCCCACCTAGTCTACATAGCAAGTTGTGGGACAGCCAGAACTACCTAGAGAGATCCTGTCTCATGAAACAATAATAATAATAATTATAAATATGGCATAGGAAAATACTCATGACATAATAGAAGAAAATGGTACAATTTATGAGAAATTCATATGTATATAGAGATAATATTAATACATAGGTTGTGCCCTGTGTATAATAATATCCACATGTAATATACTATAACAGAAGTTTCCCCGTTCAAAGTGTTACAAATTAAAAGGTCATGAGATATAACTTAGTAAGTTTAACTGTGTCCCCTTCAAACGTAAAAGGAGCAAACATTTAACAACAAGGATTTGTCAGTGGACTTTTTGTTTTATACTCTTGAGATAAAGTCTCATTGTGTAGCTCAAGCTGGCCTGCAACTCTTGATCCCTTGCTGGACCTCTCCTCCAAAGAGGATGCTGGCCATCCTCTGCCTACGACGGAAGAGGCCCAAAGGCACTTCCTAGTGGTAAAAAGGCCTGGGGGCTGCAACCCCAGTACCAGCACAAAACAAATGCATATTTAGCATGCATGCAAATTAGGACTGCTGTCACTCTGGCATTGGAAAGAGTATTATTGTATGAAGTACTGGCTAGAGGGCTTACTGTGGGGGTATAAGGACCTGAGTTTAGTGCCCACCACCACATAAGAGCCTGGTGTGGAAGCAAGGGGCAGGTAGAGGCAGGTGTTCACATACTAGCCAGTTTAGCTGAATATGAGCACTAGGTTCAGTGCTAGTCTTATCTGAAAAAGTAAGATGGAGTGTGATGGAGGAAAACATCTGGTGTGGAACTCTGATCTCCACATACATGCACACACACACACACACACACACACACACACACACACACGAACATACACTCACAAAAGAGAAAAAAACAACAGGTATTTTCACTATTAAAACTTTTATTGCCAGGAGGTGGTGGCACACGCCTTTAATCCCAGCACTTGAGAGGCAGAGACAAGCAGATCTCTGTTTGAGGCTAGCCTGGTCTATAGAGTGAGTTCCAAGACAGCCAGAGAAACCCTGTCTCAAGCACACACACACAAAATAATAAATAAACAACCCCACCCCACAACGTAGCTCAAAAGGAACACCTTCTGCCTTTCTCTGGTCTCTCTGGACACTGGTTCTACCCTAAAGTCTGCTCTTTTTTGGTAACCTCAAGACCCCTTAGGAGTTGAGCCAGTGAGGAAAACCCCATGGACCAACCTCCTAAAGCAGCTCTCAAGGTTAAGAAGGAAGAGCCTGCGGAAGAAGAGCCCACATCTAGCAAGAAGAGCAACAATCCTACATCCCTATCCTGGGGCTTCAAGACCAGAGAGGTCCGGGTCACCAAGATCCCGAACCATTTCCAGGTGAAGAAGACAGAGAATATCCTGATCCTGGTGGCCTTCTCCATCGGGCTGGGCAGCATGTGGCGCTTCCCCTACCTGTGTCACAAGAATGGAGGAGGTGAGGCCAGGCTGCGTGCCAGGTTAAGGGAGGGGCGTCAGACCCCCAGGGAGGGAGGAGGGGTGAGCGGCTGGCTCCCAGCTGCCTGAGCCAGACCCTGCCCTCCGCAGGCAGCTTTTTGCTGATGTACCTCATCCTGCTGCTGCTTCTGGGAATCCCTCTTTTGTACATGGAGATGATCATAGGACAGTGGCTGCGCATGGACAGCATCCGGGCCTGGAAGCAGCTGGTCCCCTGGCTAAGCGGTTTGGGCTACTCCAGCATACTGGTAGGTGGGGGCTGGCAGGCACATGAGCCCCTGGTCCCCTGCCTCCTCCATGTCACCCCTCAGGGCCACCTTGCCCTCCACAGGCTTGTGTCTTGGTGAGCTTGTACAACAGCGCCCTGATCTCCTGGAGCCTCTTCTACCTGGGTCAGTCCTTTGATTACCCTCCGCCCTGGGAGCACTGCCCCATGTTGGAAAACATCAGTGTGACAGGTGATGGGGACAGGCGGGGCTCTGGGCTAAGGCGGGGCTGCATGTGAGCGGTCCCTCAGTATCTGGACCTTTCCGCCCCTCCCCAGAGGCCCCCTGCCTAAGGACGGTGCCTCACCAGTATTTCTGGTATCACAACACCCTGCGAGCCTCCAAGCAAATAGAGGAGGGGATTGAAGTGCTGGTCGTGAACGCCGCCCTGTGCCTCTTTGCCACCTGGGTCATCCTCTACATCATCATGACCATCAGGATAAAGATTTCCGTGCTAGTGAGTGCCCCGGGGCCACCCCTGCTGAGCCCCAGAGCCACCAGTGTCCCCAGCAAGGGTCCACCTCCGAGTCCCTGGGCTCAGACGGACGGATGTGTGGTGCTAATCTGCAGAGCTGTTTTCCTTTCCAGTCTGTGTGTATGGGGGTCTGTGGCTGCCTCCATCACCACGTTCCGGAGACCCTCACACACCCCTGGAGGCCCAGCACGCTAACTCCTGACATCATTCCTGCACTCACAGACTTCACTAGAACTAGCTGGCCCAGGGTGAACGGGTCTGTCTGCTCGTCACCACCATGACCTGACAAGAAGCAAATTCCCCGAGGAAGGATTTATTTTGGCTCGTGGTTTGAGGGGTACTGTGGATGGGATGTCACAGCAACATGTGTTCCCCTGGTACGGAAAACATGGCGGGGACTGTGCACATCCTAAGGTCTCCACAGAACAGGGGGTGGCGTAGGCTGCATGCCCTGTCGTGTGGCTTTCTCCTCGTCTCTCTCACTCCATCCAAGGTAGGTCTTTCCTGATGAGCTAACCCTCACTAACACAGAGGCATGCCTCCACCTCTTGGGTGAGTGTAAGTCCAGTCAGGTTGACAGTGAGGATTAGTCCTCACAGGCTGAGGAGAAAGAAGCAGGGGCAGGCAGAGGCAAGCTCCAACTCTCTTGAGTTCGAGGCCAGCCTGGTCTACAGAGCAAGTTCCAGGACAGCCAGGACTGCACAGAGAAACCCTGCTTCATAAAACTAAGACACAGGAGCATGAGGGTCTGAGTTGGGTCGCCAGCACCCACGTAAACAAACAGGCACTCTTGTAGCTCGAGCACTGGGGCGGTGGAGATGTCCTGGGGACATCCCAGGAGTTTGTCTATTCAGTGAGCTCCAGGGCAGCGAGACCTTGTCTCAGAAAACAAGGTGGACAGCAAGAAGGGATGGAGCTGGCGGCCCGGGACGATGGAAGGACTTGCGGGTAAAGGGGGAGAGGAGACTGGAAGCGATTGTATGTGATTTGGGAGCATGGGTGGTGGTGCTGCGCAGGTGCTGGGAGGCTCCTGTCATCGCCGTCCGTGTGTGCAGGTGGGTATGCACAAGCTTGGGAGTCATCCCGTAAGCACTGCCCACCGCGTCCATCTCCCACTGACCCATTCGCCTCCGGGCCCCTGGGCCTCCCCGTTTCTATCAGGGCCTGCCAGCCCTCTAATGTTTTCTCTCCTCCCTGCTTCTCTTGACCGACCCGGCCAGATGCTGATTTTCTCCATATTCTTCCCCTGCATCCTCCTCCTCTGCTTCTTCATCCGCTGTCTCTTCCTGCAAGGTGCTATGGCTAGCCTCAGGCGCCTGGTGACCACAGATGTGAGTCCTTCCCTACCTCACCTCCCCGGGCCTCCGTGGTTCACCCCTCACTCCCTCTGCCCAGCCTTCACCCCTCTGCTCGCCTCAGCTCCACCAGCTCACTGGTGACCACGCCTGAGAAGCCTCACTCTTCCACAGCTCTCCTTCCTGTCATCACTGGAAACGTGGCGTCAGGCCGGAGGCCATGTTCTCTACTCCCTTGGCCTTGGCATGGGCACCATCATCACGTTCTCTTCCTACCAGACTAGAGGCGACAACTACATCAAGTTGGCATCCTTCATGGCCATGGTCAACCTGATGACTTCACTATTGAGCACGGCCATCATCTTCCTGGTGCTGGGGTTCTGGACAACAACCAGCGGGTCCAGCTGTGTTGAGAAGTGAGTGACGGGCGTGACTGATGATGAGTAGCAGAGCCATCCCACCTCGGCTGTCCTCAAGCACCGGTCCTCTAGGTCAGACCTTTCCGTTGGAGCCCACGTCACCTTATCCTCAGAGTCAACAACCAAACAGAGGGGGCCACACTGCCACAGCTGCCAGGGTTACTGTATACTCATAGACCCAACTACTAAGACGGGGATTGTGAGGGCCAGTGCACAGGGGAAGCTACCGGAAGCCTTGTGCTCTGCCGGTGGTGACAAGTACTTGTCAAAGTGAGATCGCCTGCACTGGGACTCCAGACACGTGCGTCACAACTTAGCTCACAGTGACCCAAATGGTGACTGACCATTGTGTCCCCATAGGTAAATGTGTAATTGCCATCTGAGACCCTATCATACACAATTTCATAAAAAAATGACCGTAGCCGTCCAGCTAATGGACTCGTGGGCAGTGAAGCGGCGTTGGCGACTGCTGTGTTTCGGTGGCTTCGTATGTTAGACACTGTCTCAGTTAGGGTTTCTGTGGCTGTGAGGAGGTACCATGACCACAGCAACTCTTGTAAAGAAAACGTTTAATTGGGGTGGCGGCTCACAGTTCCAGAGGTTCAGTCCATCATGGCAGTGTGCAGGCAGACGTGCTGGAGCCCAGAGCTACATCTTGACCAGAGGCGGCAGGAAGCACACTGATGGGCACACTTAGGGAAGCTTGAGAAAAGAGACCTCAAAGCCCGCCCCCACGGTGACACACTTCCTGTAACAAGCCACACCTCCTAACAGTGCCTCTCCCTATGAGTTTGGGGAGGCCACTCACATTCAGACTAACACTGTACTCCCCCAGCTGTATTTGGGCGTGGATGTGTGTGAGTGCCGTTTACAATTAGGATGGAATTCTGATACAACGCGGTTTTATAAGGAAAGGAAGTGATCCCAGCGGTGGGAGCACACGCCTTCAATCCCAGCACTTAGGAGGTGGAGGCAGGAGGATCTCTGTGAGTTCAAGGCCAGCCTAGCCAGCATCGGGCCGGCCATGGCTGCATCCTGAGACTCTGTGTACTTGTCTGCGCCTGTGTGAGTGTATGTGCACCGCCTGCATGCAGGAGCCCAGGGAAGCCAGGGAAGGGCACTGGGGGCCCCTGGAGCTGGGAACAAAGCTCAGCCCTTGGCAAGAGCAGCGAGGGCTCTGAACCGCGGAGCCGTTGTTTTGTTTCTTTTCATGTTTTTTAAGTTAAAGAAAAAAAAAAAGCAGACAGTGGTGAAATCCCAGCAGATCTGTGAGTACCAGGACAGCCAGGGCTATACAAAGAGACACTGCCTCAAAACAAAGCAACAAGAGCAACAAAAACACCCGCGCGCACACACGCACACACACACACACACGTGCACACACACACACGTGCACACACACACACACCCGCACATGCACACGCGCACACACGCGCCCACACGCACGCGCAGACACACGCACACCAGATGGGCCCCCCAATCATGGACTTCCAGAGCGGGGATAGCATACACCTTGGACAATCCCACCATACTGGGCCCTCATTCTCCTTGGTGGGTGATGGCTGAGCTGCCAGTCTGTTCTCTCCCTACCCTGTCAGGACTGTCTCCAATCTGGTCAAGCTGATAACCAAAGGTGTGCTGCCGCAGGCTGTATGGCCTCCCCAAGACATCATCCACAAACATCCAATGGAGTACCTGCACTGGGTCAGCCAGCTCCCCAGGAACCTCCAGGAGGAGGTGGTCCATTTCTCCTTGCCCTGCAGCATCCTGGTGCAGAAGGAAAAGGTGTGTTTGTCCAGGAGGTTGGCCTGGCAGTCACATCTGTGTGCCACAGCTTGTAGTTCCCCTCAGGGGACCCAGAAAAAGGAGGTCACCCAGGCCACACAGCCAAGGGTCAACTTTCAACACTGTTACCTCCAGTTTCCATACTGAGTGCCTGTGTTACCCGTAACAGACATTAGTAATCAAGTACCCACCCATCCAGATGCTGCACTGCCTTAGAGCCCTTCTCCCCCACAGTTCATGGAGGGCCCTGGCCTGGCATATGTGGCCTTCTCTCAAGCCGTCTCATTGTTTCCTGGTTCCTCTTTCTGGGCCATCATCTTTTTCACGGCTCTGGTCGTCACGGGTCTGGGCACCATGATAACGCTCCTGGAGGGCATCGTGCTTCCGCTGCAGAGCAGTGTCCCTACCTCCACCAAGCATCCAAAGCTGATACCAGGTACAAAGCCCTGCAACCTTCCCCATACTTGCCTCACCCCAAGCATCCAGGGTTCACATGAACCCCCAACTTACAGACCCCAATGCAGCCCCATCCACCTCCACCTCTAGTGATCGTCTGCTTGGGAGGACTTCTGGGCAGCCTCGTCTTCACCAGCCGCTCTGGCAGCTATGTGGTGTTCCTGTTTGATGACCACCTGGTCCCTATGGTCCTCGTCATCATCGTGGTGTTCCAGAACCTTTCTCTGGCTTGGGTCTATGGAGTCAAGAGGTGATTTCCGATCCCTGGAGGGGGGGGGTTGCTGAGCTATCGAGTCCATCCTAGGCCTTCGGGGACACAGGCACACCATGGGGGTCAGCGTCCTGAGAGGGCAAGCAGATCCTATGGAAAGACGCAGCCTTTCCTGCGTCTGTCCTGAAGGCCGAGGGCTGGGGCACTGAAGATTCCCATGGGATAACAAAACATGGCCTGGTCCCCCACAGCAAGCATCAGGGATTTCTGAGAGAGCCCGAGATCCAAGGTGTCCCTGTGCCCAGGCCCTCACGTCCTACTCTCCTTCATCCAGGTTCAGGGCCGAGATGTTCGGCCAGCTGGGCCGCCTAGTGTGGGCCCCCTTCACCTTCCTGTGGAGCTACGTGACACTGCCCACGCTGCTGGCTCTGCTCACCATCTACTTCCTGAATCTCTACCACAGGGAGTCCCTCTACTATATCTCCTGGAATGGCAGTATGGTGCGGCCCTGCCCATGGGAATGTGGGCCCATCACCCTACCCCGTGCCTCCTACCCTCCGGCACCGGAGACCCCAAAGCCCCCTTCCCCGTCCCGCGTCTCCGACCCCCGGGGACCTGGGGGCACTGCACCCAGACTGAGCCCTGCCCCCGTGGCCCACTCCCGTGTCCCCAGAGCCAGGAAGTGAAGCAGCCGTACCAGAAGATCGTGCTGGGCTGGGTGACCTTCCTCAGTGCCCTGGCGCTGCTCCCCATGCTCGTGTACCCGCTACAGCACTGGTGGCAGCTCGACAACCAAATCATCTGTGAGATCGTGGAGAAGTCTTCATCCTCCAAAAAGGCAGAAACGAGACCCAACAAGGGCAACCAGTGGCCTGCACACCCCCTGAGAAGGTTCACCCTCAGGGTCCAGGACAAAGGCCAGGCTCTGCTCCCAGGCAAGGGCCCCACAGAGGGCTACTTCCTTCATCCCCAGACCACGCTGGCGAACAAGGACAGTGAAAACTACACCAACTTCTCCCTTCAGGGTGGTTCCCTCACGTATCCCTGAGGAGCCTAAGTCCCCCACGGCGACAGAAGCGACAGGCGTGAGGCTTCCCGCTCGGTAACTGCTGATGAGCCCCACCGAAAGCAGAAGACAGGGACGAAGAAACCCAGCCCAAACCTGTGCGAGCTCAGGAGCCCACCTTCCAGCAGCCTGGTCTGTGCCCAGGGCAGGCCCACAGCCCCCTGACTCTCTGTGATATGGACACAGTTTTGGTGTGCCCAGATGGGCATCCAGCACAGCCCCAGTTACGAGAGACATAGAGCTCCCTCTGGCCCGGCTGCGCCTGCCTTCCTACCTGTCAGCCGTGTGGCTGACCCCCCCCCCCAGGGACGATGCTGTCAGATGGTGCCAAGATAGCAATGTTGTCTGTCAATAAATGAGGTGATAGATATACATACCAGCCCGGCCAGCATGGACACAGTGTTCTCTCATACACATGCACACATGCACTTCCCACAGTAGCTTGGGGACCCGGACCCCCTTGAGGGAGCTACAGAAGCTTCCAGGTCTAACCTGGTATTGACCACCGTGCTGACCCCCAGGACTGAGTCTGGCCACCAGTTCCTGTCACTAAGAACCATCCCTGGCATTATGTCCTCCTGTGAGTCCCTGACAGGAGTAGAGCCCAGTGCTCAGCAGCTTCTGGGTCATACCGTTCCCTAGCAACCAAAGGCTCTGGTCCCATCTCTATCCCCAGGTCTCTGGATGTCCCTTATCATCACACTCCCATCTGTGAGGATTTTCTAAGGAAACATCCCCATGTGCACTAAAAGACCCATACCATAAACACACTTTTGCCTTTATTTTTTAATTTTGTTCATTCATTCATTCATTTATTGGTTTTTTGAGACAGGGTTTCTTTGCCTAGCTTTGGAGCCTGTCCTGGCACTCACTCTGTGGACCAGGCTGGCCTGCCTCTCTCCCAGTGCTGGTATTAAAGGCACGCGCCACCACCGCCGCCAGGCAATTTTTATTTTCTTACTGAGCTAAAATAGTGGAAAACAAGACACCCCGAATTTCTCCTTTTTTTTTTTTTTTTTTGAAAGATGGATGAGTGTTTAGTTCACACCTGCATCACAGAAATGAACCACGTGTGCACTTAGTTCCCTCAGGAAGCGAGACCCTGGAGCTGGAGTTGGGGGTTTGTGAGCCTCCAGTGTATGCTGGGAGCCCACCCTGTGGAAGGGTAGCCAGATGTTAACTGACGAGCCGCCTCTCCAGCCTCCAGAGTTCCTGAGAGGCTAGCATGAGCGTTACCTGACATTGGAATGTGTTTACTCACTGAAGGGGGTGTCTAATTCACTATAGTGTCCCCCCCCCAAAAAAAAAACAGTGCTGCATTCTTGGTCTCCAGGGCTGCTGGCCATCGGGAGGTCACCTGATTTTACCTGAGAGGTGACATCACATAAGCCCAAACAGGAATTTCAAGTAATAAGCAGTCAGTGCCCAGGTGGGGGGTGTAGGGGGTAAGGGTGGGGGAGGGGTGGGACCTGAGAACTGGCCATACCTGACTGTGGATTGGGTCCCAGAATAGGGACAGTGTATTCTTGTTGTTTTTTGTTGTGAGATAGGGTGTCAGTATGTAGCTTTGGCCGTTCTGAACTCACTCTGTAGACCAGACTGGGCCCAAACTCACAGAGATCACCTGCCTCTGCCTCCCAAGTGTTGGGATTAAAGGCGTTGGCCACCATGCTTGGTATGGGACAATGAGGTGTTTGTGTTTTGTTTGCTGGTTTGTTTAATGTTAAAAAAAAAAAAAAAAAAAAAACTATTGTAGCACTTAAGAGAAGTGGATAAAAGCCTGGTGGTGGCCCACACCTTTAATCCCAGCACTCGGGAGGCAGAGGCAGGCCCATCTCTGTGAGTTCAAGGCCAGCCTGGTCTACACATCGAGTTCCAGGACAGGCTCCAAAGCCACAGAGAAACCCTGTCTCGAAAAACAAAACAACAAAACCAAACCAAAACAAAAAAAAGTGAATGGGGTCTGTAAATTGGAAGTAGATCAGGGATCAGGATTGATTCTTGGGGCTGGAGAGCCAGCCGAGCAGTTAAGAGCACTTGCTGCTTTTGCAAAGGACCAGAGTTCAGTCCCAGCACCACACTGGGTGGCTCCAGCCCCAGGTGACATATCCTAATTTGCTTTCTGCTGCTTGATAAACACCTTGACCAAAGCAGCGTAAGAGGGAATGACTTCAGTCAGTACACGGGTTTTAATCCAGCAAAGAGAGAAGCTAGGCAGGAGCTCAGAGCAGAGGCCATTGGGGACAGTGCTTAGCAGCTTGCTCCCTGGCTTCCTCACCTGCCTCGGAACAAACGGTACAGGCCACAGGAAGCCAGACCCTCACTCACTTCAATCATTAATGAAGAGGGTGCCCCACAGACACACCTTCATCCAATCTGAAGGAAATAATTCTTCAGTTGAGTTCCCTTTTCCCAGGTGAGTCTTTACGTTGTACTGTAAGACCCGCAGAGCGTGGACCTTCACGCTCCCACTCAGGAAAGGCGACACCCCAAATCACTCACGAGAATCGGTCTGGATGCAAATTGCATGAGGAGTTTTTATTCCAAGTGCACTGGGGTCCACAGTCATACGCCACGCAGGGGTAGAGGACTGAGGACCCCGAGGGCAGAATTGAGACAGCTTTTATAGGATTTACATCAGAACTAACAAGGCCAGTTTCAAAGCTAGCCTGTTATTTTCACTAGGCCTAAACGCAAGGTCATGGGACAGTTCAAAACTTGGATGGTTAATAAGGTTTCCTAGGTTACAGAGATTTCATAGAGTACACAGTTTTTACAAAGCGGAATTGTTTAGTGCACCTGCAAGGTTAGGGGATTTTCTTTCTGTAGGACCAGCAGGCTCAGTGGCCTTGTCCTTAAGATAATGGGGGGGGGGCAGGGAGAATGTCCTCTCCAGTCAGGGAGTTATCTATAGCTATTGGCAGAGGCACTTGTTCTTTCTAGTTTTCCCTTCTTGCCACGAGTCCCGTCTCTTTTATTAATTTTCTTTGTGGATGGGATGACCCATAACAGTTCCCAGACTGTTGTTGCGGATAACAACATTCCTCAGAAACTAGGTGGTTATGAATAATAATAATTTCCAGAAACCGGTCACCGTGACCAAGCCATTTCAAGTGTTTTCTTTTTCCTGAGCTTTGCATGCAGCCAGTGTGATTTTTAAATACATGCTGGTGGATAATTTTAAATTTCTAACTTTTAGTGGTCATTAGAGAGTTAGGCTGTATTTTCGTCCTTTCAAGACCTCCACGCAGGGACAGCCCTGACACACACCTGGCTTCAATGTCTTTCTCTTAGTCACAGAGGGAGATTCCATAACCCCTTCCTTCTATCCTGACTGCAAAGCCAGAGCCACATGGCTGAAGCTGCCAAGTTCTGCCGCCTGCTGGGGCTGGAACACGCCCCCCCCCCCATGCAATTACATCTTCACCAGATTTCTGTTTTTGATGATTTCCTTCACTGCCTAAGCCTGGCTGTGGTGGAACTCAATTTATAGACCAGGCTGGCCGGCCTCAGATTCAGAGACCCTCCTGCCTCAGTTTACAGAGTGCTGGGAATTAAAGGTGTGAACCACCACTCCCAGCCCTAAGATGTGCTTTGTGCTTTTCACACCTTGGAAGCTTATCTGGGTGGGACCTGCCCTGAGGTCTTCACACCAGGATTTTCTTTAATCCTTGTGTCTCCTTGGACGTTGGTCTTAGCTCCATCCACTTCCTGGTGCCCTTTTCTGTATATTTTGGGTTTTTCATTGCTCAGCTTGCTCCTGTAGCAGGATGTCCACCCCGCCCGCACCTCCTCTTGCACTTACCACGCCCATTGGGGCGTGGGAACAGGTGTGGGCGTGACCTGGGGGGGGAACTAGGTCTGTGGGAACCTGTGGCGGTTTCTGGTGTGAGTGATTTCTCCCCGAATAAACATCCATCGGCCAATATTGTGCCCTGGAAACTTATTTCCCATGCATTCCACTATAGATCTGCATGAGAGTGAACTCTAATAGCTACACAGCAGAGTCAATACTAGGCTGTTTCGGGATTTCCTCTGCTAGTGCAACTAATCCAAAATGCTTCAATTTTGCTTCAGGAAGACTTCTTAGACAAGAGCAAAAAAGCAGCCACATTCTTTGCCAAACTATAACAAAAACTGATCTCTAAGCCACATCCTAAAACTCTTCTCTAAAACGTCACAGTTCAAAGCACCCTGTGCACAGCTGTTTTTGTGCTCCTGCTAGGATGGCCGCTTAATTCCCACCTAAATCATTCATCTGCTTTTCTAATCCGCAATCCCAAAGTCCACATTCCTCCAAACAAAAGCAAGGTCAGGCCTAGCACAGCAGTACCCCAGCCCCCGGTACATGCTTCTGCCTTAGGGTTTCTGTTACTGTGAAGAGACACCATCACCACAGCAGCTCTTCTAAAGGAAAACATTTCATCGGGGCTGGCTTACAGTTCAGAGATTGAGCCCATTATGTCATTGAGAGATTTCTGTACCCCAATATTAAGTCTCTCCAACAACGCAGTAAGCCAAATCACGCCGAATTAAAAATAAAAGATCAAGTTTATCGAACAAAGGGTCCCTGGGTGACCTTTACTGAACAAAGGGTCCCTGGGTGACCTTTGCAGCCCCCAGAGATGAGAAGGCAATGTAAATACCCTATAGATTAGTCTTGAACAGCTCTGAGGGAGGAGCCACTACTTGGCAGGCTTTCTGAGAGGAGCAAGATTTGGAATGGGGGAATGGGCTGAGGCAGAGCTTCCAACTGAACATCCCAACCTTTTTGGATGTGTGGGCATCTGTTCAAGTCTGGCTGCTTCCTGTTGCCATGGAAGAGCACAGTGAGGAGGAGTGGGGAGTCAGTGAGCTCACACTCATCGGGAGGCGCGTGAAGAAGCATTCGATTTCAGATCTCAGCAATCTTTCTTGAGGAAGCAGAGAAGGCAAGTTGCTAGGAGGAAAAAAAATGGTTTATTATCACTGGCTCTATGAACAGGACTAGCAATGGTGACAGTGGACATTGCCAGGAAGAATGGACAGAGATGAACAAGCAAAGCCAAAGAGCAGATAGGCCCCTCATTGGGACAGCTTGGAAAACTGGAGGGTGGAGGGTGCTCTATACCGGGGGTGGGTTCACTGGGGCCTGTGGAAGACACAGGGCACTTTAAGGATGATTTTTTTTTTAGCCTTTCCAGCTGCAGGGGGATCGTGCCTGACTCACCGTCCCATAGCAAAGGGCTTTGTTTGTTTGTGTGTTTGTTATACAATTCACACCTTTAGCAAGTCAATTTCCATGCATCAAAACCTCTTATCTAAGCTCCCCAAAGGTCAGTGCCAAGGCAAATTCCCTGCTGCAGTAGCGTCGTGGTTTGCTGAGCCCTCCCGCAACCTCCCGCAAAGGCTTTGAACCTTTGGGGAACTCTCAGATTCTCAGATAAGCATTACATACTTGAAACAGAAGGTACAGGACCCAAAAGGTAGCAGTCACAAAAGGCAATCAAAGCTAGGTGTTAGCACACTCTGAAGTCAACCCAGCTGCAGGTCTGCAGGAACTGTCCCCACAGGAGGGTCCCAGCTGCTGTACAGACCGTGTATCGTGGGTAGCTGCGGGCTTGAGCCTGGAGCGATGGTACCAGCATTGCTGGTCCCAGGAGCTTGGCAGCTGAAGGGGTAGTGAGGATCATGGTTTAGGGGCCTGTCCATCAGGGCTTGGGAGACAGCTGCTCGAGGGTACCCAGTCCCCTAAGGAGAGTGAGGTGGGCTTGGGCTCGGGGCAATTGCATCTGTTGGCATGGGGGCAGGGAGAGTTAGGGTAGGGTATCCTGCCAGTGGGGATTCTGTGCTGAGAGATGGTGACTGAGGAGAAAGGGCCTTCGGTGAAGGAGCTCAACCTTTCCCGAGGGTGTGGCAGTGGGGGATCTGGAGTTCCCAGGAGATGTTGAGGGCCTCAGACACGAGCCTGATGACCCTGGCCACTGTCCACTTGGACGCTCTGTGGCATGCTGTCGAGGTGAAGTGTTCAAGGGGCATCCGAGCCACCGCTCTTGCCGTTTTCCCGGAGGTGGGGGTCCCTGTGACCGTGTCAACCAGACTCAGGACAGAGAGAGCTGTTTATGAGTGGGCAGGAGGGGAAGTCAACCTGCCGGCGCTTGCCAGGTTTGTGTCCTCAGAGCTGGTGCGGGCGCCCGCATGTCTGGAGAGCCCCGGCGTGTCGGCCTTGACACACGTGTGGCAGGGGAAGTGGACCTGTAAAGTGTGGGCTGCGAGACACGTGGGGGGTCCAAGAGCTCTAAGAAACGAAACAAAGCTTTGGGGCCTATGTGTAAGGTCTGGCGCAGGTCTGAAATGTTGGACAGTGCCTGGTCCTGAGGGAGGATGGAGCCG
Source organism: Phodopus roborovskii (assembly GCF_943737965.1). Classification (NCBI taxonomy): domain Eukaryota; kingdom Metazoa; phylum Chordata; class Mammalia; order Rodentia; family Cricetidae; genus Phodopus; species Phodopus roborovskii. Next base: position 2,159,971 of record NW_026126651.1, read on the forward strand.
TTATTTAAGCAGAACCATCCATCTTGTGTCTGTGTGGCCCCCTTTTCAGAGTTTGTCTGTCTCCTCTGGTTGATAACAGGACTGATGGAGGGTGTCAAAGCCAAAATATGTTCTGTTGACCCAGTGGAGGCCAGTTCCCAGCTACCGAGTCAGCCCTGGCATTGCCTAAGGCCACTGGGTCCTTGGAGGGCTGATATCCCAGGCGGTGGATTCTGGCTACCTCTATGGAGAGCTGGAGATCCTCTAGGAGGACCTCCTATCTGTTGACGATGGGATGGGTGTGAACTACTTAAAGGCAGGCTTAGAGTCAGTGTGTAGATGTTAGCACGTTGACCGTTGGCTGAATGGAGCTCTGTAGTCAAGGTGATTAATTCGGCCTTTTGTGAACAGGCGGCCACTGGCAAGCAGGCCACTTCAGCTGTTTGGGTGGAAGTGACCACGGCATAAGCTGCCTGGTGGCGTCTTGATCTGTCTACAAGAGAGCTTCCATCAACAAAGTAGGTGAGGTGGGGGGGGGTCTCTGAGGGGTCTAGGAGACGAGGCCAGGGTGAGCATAAGGCCTCCACAACAGTGAATGAAAGGCTTGACCCCGTGGGGGCCCAAGGGGGCAGAGAGAAGAGGGACTCAGAAGGTCTGAGGGGCGGCGGGCAGAGGGTCCAGTGACTGGCCGAAACGGTGTGATCTTGAGGGCCTCCTGGTGAGTCTGGTTGCTGCCGCGCCGCCAAGGCCCTCAAGCATGGCCTGCCACCCAAACACAGAGGGATCTAGTTGTTTGGGTGGAAAAGCAGTGGCCCAATTAGAAGGCCCAGCCAATTGGGCTACAACCCCAATGGTCACTCCCAACCGTTCATCTGTGTAGAGGTGGTACAGTGTGTGTGTGTGGGGGAGGGGGGGTGGGAGCCCTAGGACAGGAGCCGGTAGGAGGGCAAAAGACTGGCTGGCTGGATGAGCGGCTCTGTGGGGATCTGTCTCTCTGGCTGCCCGACGCAGGGCCTTGGCGGTGGTCCATGGCAAAGTTAGGGATCCCGTGACAAAAGAATCCCGTCAGACCCGAGGTGTGAGAATCTGGTCTGTTGTGTTCAGGAGCCGTAATTCCTACAGGGTTTGGGGCTTGCATTGTGCCAGAGGTGAGGGTCTCTGACCCCAGGATGAGTTAAAATCCCAAATACACCACAATGGGACATCAGAGCTAATCCTTAGACGGGGAAACTCAGTATCCGGGAGCCAAGGTAGTTTAGGAGCAAAGAGGTGTCCTGTGGGACAGGGACAGGGAGGGGCTGCAGAGAAGGAGGTCATCTATGACCTGGAGGACTGTGCTAGGACCAGGGTCAAAGGAGGAAACATCCCAAGCCAAGACCGGCCAAAGGAATGAGGGCTGCCCAGAAACCCTCGAGGGAGACCTCTGTGGCAGACCGGGGCCAGGGCCCTCCCAGGTGAACGCGGGGAAAATTAAAAGTCCCTGAGATAAAAGGCTTAAGAAATGTGGTGATGGGCTTCAGAAATGGGAAACCGACGTCTGGAAGGGAAAGAGGAGGTTCCTTAAGGTGAACTAGGACTGGCTAGTGGCGGAGATACCCATGCTTGGGGCTGACTAGATCAAGGAGGGTAGGGTCAGGACAGTCAGGGGTAGGAACCCTCGAGGACATGGAGGGAAGAAGGTAGGAGTCCAGAGAGGGCATGGGGGCCAGGGTGAGTGTGGCCCCAAAGTGGCTGAGGACATTACGGGTACATAGAGGTGTGGGGCGGGTGGGTATGGCTAGAAGACAGAAGGTCAGTCCTGCAAGAACTCAGGGATGTGTTGGGTCTTAAGTAGAAAGGGGGGGGGTGTCCCATCCACCCCATGACAGAACTTGGCGAGGGAACTGTGGGACCTGAGTGAGAGATTAAAATGGAAAAGGCAGCTCCTGTGTTCACCGGAAAGGTGACTGACTTAGCCACTGCCCGGAGCATTACCCTGGGCTCAGGAAGGGTGATGGGGGCCCTCTGCCAAGCTGAGGAGTCTCAGATGCTGGTGTGGGTGAGGACGAACCTCTGAGGTGTGGCATAGACGATGGGCCCGTGTGGGACATTCCAACCACCAATGTCCAAGTTGCCAGCAGACAGGGCAGAGCCTTCTCGGCAGCCAAGGAAGGGGCAGCACCAGGACCAATGGCCTTCCTGGCCGCATTTCAAGCAGGCCCCTGGTGGAGATGACTTGGGCTGAGCTCTGGCCGGATGGAGTCTTGCGGATTTCCCTTGGGGTGCCCATGGCCTCAGGGCAGCTGCCAAGGTGTGAGTTTGGAGTATAGCCTTCTGCTGCAGCCAAGCCTGCCAGGAAGAGTCAGCCACCTTCCATTGGGCATTAAAAACCTTAAAAGCCATGTTCACCAATTCCTGTATGGAGCGTGGTGGGGCGTTGGGGACCATCCTCAGCCTGTTTTAAGTTTCTTTCTAATATCTGGTGATGACTGAGCTGTGGCTCTCACCGGGGAGGCTGGGTCAAGGCCAGTATATTAAACCACATCTCTTGTAATCAATTTAGATTTTCATCAGCTCACTGTGTAACTTCTCAGAGGTTATCATATTGAATAACTTTGTCCAAGATCATCTCCATTCCCTGAAGGAGGCAGTGGCCATGAGGTCCCTCCTCCTCCTCTGGGGCTGTTTTGATCTGGCTGATAGACCCAGGACAGCTCTGTGTCACATCAAACACAGGCAGGTTTGCTCTGCATATTGTCTCTGCTCCTTGGGAGTGAGGGTGGAGGCCTCGGATGACATAGGGGTCATTCCAGGTCAGGTCATAGGCTTGGGAAAGATAATGAAACTCCTCCATACAGGCAGAAGTATTAGCAGAGAAGGTCTGTGAGAGGTCGGGAAGGGAGAAGGAGGTTCAGACTCAAGCAGTTCCCTCAGTTCCGGCCACCTCTCGGAGGGCACAGAGCAGGGCAGGGGTCCACTGAGACTAAATATGAGAAGCCACCGGAGCGGACTCAGGGGAGGGGGTAGAACAGTGTGCAGACGGGGAACAGGGTGTGTGTGGCATTGAAGGGTAGGGAGGGGATATGGAAGGAAGAGGGAGGGAGAGAGGAAGGTGGGTAAGCAGGAGGAAGCTGGCCATCCACCTTTGTCCTGGAAGGGAGGGGCCAATAAAGGAAGAAGGTTGGCCACTAAATGGAGCGTAGGTGAGGGTGGGCAGGGGAGGGAGGAGGAGGGAGGGCCAGCGTCTGGCAACACCGTCAGGACAGTATGTTCAGGGTCTCGGTTCCCAGAAAGTGGGAGTCTAGGGACACTGTGACCCTAGCCAACAAGACCCGGGCCATGGGACACTGGCTACAGAAGGAAGAGCAGGAGCCCAAACATGGAGTTCAAACCCTTTGTCCAAGATCAGGGAGGACGGTGAGTGCAAGCGCGCCCTCTGGTGGCCGTCTTGGGGGTTATCGGGAGCCTGGCGTGGTCAGGCGGACCTTAGAGCACAAGGACATTAGGCATTCTGGGCGTGGTGTCAGCCCCAATCTGAACAGATTTTGTAAAAGACACTCAAGGGTGTTTGAGGATTGGACTTAGACCCACAGCACCCCATTTCACAAGCCTGTGCATCCATTTGTAGGCTTGGGTCAGGGGTGGATGTGGGATGTGGAGAAGAAAGGTCCAGGTACCACCGGTAAGCCAAAGCCCACAAAGAGATACACAGAGTAATAGAAATGGGTTAATAATTAAGAGAAAGCTAGCCAATAGGAAGCCTGAGCCACCTGCCAACAGTTTGTAGTTAATATGAGCCTCTGAGGGATGGCGGGTCCAGGCTGGACAGAAACTTCAGTCTACAGTTGAGCATTTCCGTTGGAGTTTTGGGGAAATTGGAGTTTCCCTTGGACTTAACAAAGTTAAGGCAGGAGACTCATCATGAGTTTGAGGTCAGCTGTGTGGGCTACATAAGTTTCAGGCCAGACTGGGCATCAGAGTTAGGACTGTCTTTTTAAAGAAAATGCAGACGGGAGAGGAAAGAAGGGGCCTACATATTTCTCTGAGCAACTCTGGCTGTGCTGTTAAATGGCAGGCGGTGTGTGTGTGTGTGTGTGTGTGTGTGCGCGCGCGCGCGCGCGCGCGTCTTCGTTAGGATTGCTACTGCTGAGACAAAACACCATGACCAAAAAGCAAGTTGGGGAGAAAAGGTTTGCACTTCAGCTTAGCTGCTATCACCAAAGGAAGTCAGAGACCACGGGACACATTGTAGTGAGATATTCGCTCCGCCCGCACCTGTTGCAGTGACCACGACCATTGGGGATGGGGACAGGAGCAGACGTGACCTGGGAGGACAACGCCTGGGGTCCGGGACCCAGGGGCTGTCTCTTGCTTCCTGGTCGGAGACAGAGAGCATCCGCAGGCATCCTTGGGACGGGAATCTGCGGGCGGTCATTTGTCTCTGTTGTAAGTGATTTCTCCCTGAATAAACATCCATCAGCCTATGTTTTCCCCAATCCTTATTTGTCCACGATATCTGGTGTCAGAAGTGGGATCTAGACTTCCACGGGATCTGGGGAATTAGGTTTCACCCAGGCGGCGGTACCGCCGCTCCGCTTCCTTCCCTGAACCAGCCTTTCTGCAATACTCACTGCTCCCTCCCTGGTCTGCGGTTCCCTCGCTCTAAGATGCTCACGGGCGCCTGCACAGCCGAGCCTGCCGGTTGCAGCCGCTCCTGCAGCTGCTGTGAGTCTGCGCCGTGGTTCGCACCAGTCACTCCGCGTTGCGCTGAGACTGTGTGGAGCAGTCTCCGCTTCTACTGTCCAAGTAATTTACACAAAGCTTGGTTTCACTCCTCCATCTAACATTTTGTTCATTAGTTCGCTTAGACCTATTGCAGGGACTGAGGTCGGCGGTATCTCCAGCTACTGGATACCATTTGGTGATACACCTGTGCCACCTACTGGCCAGGTGTAATTACTGCAGGCTGAGATCCGCAACCAAACAGGACACTGCACTCCTCAGAGCACAGGCTCATAGCAGCTGGAATTCTTCCATCTCATCCAGGACAACGGGATCCTGATAAGGTAATTACAACATCCTTCGCAATTTAAGCTGATGTATTAAATGAGATCAATTGTTTCACACCAATGGCAGATAATCTTACGATGCAGGACGTTAGGAATCTTTTTGTTTCATATATGAAGGGAATTTTAGTAGAAGAAAACCATGACTTAACCAATATATACATTTTTCTGATAATAGCAATTAGTTTCATGATCAATATAATATTCTTAAATAAAGGCTTTGAGATTAGAGTGAAGAATAAGGGACTTGTGCAAGCCATAGGAGACTTAGTAACAAGGATTCAGAATATTGAAGATGACTATGGAGATCTGACAAGTTGAATGCACAACATGGAACATACAAGTGACCAACTAGAAAGCAGAATTTGTTCCATGTCCGATGCCTCAATGACCAAAACAGAAACGATGCAATGCATTAACACCAGGTAGGAAGACTGGCAGATAGAATCTCTTCCATGTCTGAGGATATTGGCAAGCTAGCAGATAGGACAGTGTTTCTGGAAGGCAGCTTACATGCCATTCAGATAATACCTAGGGATGAGAATATTAAAAGCATAGACCCATTTGTCCTTGGAGAAAACAAGAAACTGACTGATTCAATGAAGTCTCTGGAAAGTTATATGATTCAAGAAGTTCAGACACTCAAAGAAACAATGGTGAATAGATTGTAGGCCTTAGAAGACCTTCAATCTGGTACATCAGAAGAAAAGGTACAGGTAACAGGGCATGAAAGAGATTTAAAATCTCCTACGCATTTTAGGGTTAGGGGAGACTTGCCTAAGTTCATTATCCTATTACCAATGGCTTTCCCTGTATCTATCACTGAAAAACCAGCAACGAAAAAACATCAAAAAGGTTTTGTTGCATGTGAGTGGGAACCAATAAGTATGAAAGATTTAAAAGGTATAAAGGAAGCAGTAGTCTCTTATGGCATGCACTCACCATATGTGAAGCAATTAGTAGAATCATGGGCAAGGAATAACAAGGTAACCCCTAAGGATTGGGATCAATTAATATCAGCTGTCCTTGAAGACTTGTCTCAATTAGAATGGAGGGATTTATGGAGAGAGGAAGCAAAAGTTTTTGAAATACAGGGCTTAAACAAAGGTTATAAAGCTCCCCAAGATAAACTTCTTGGTGAGGGTCTCTATGCTGACCCAAAAACCCAAGCTGCCTATGATGAACATATCTTGTCTCTATGCAGTACAGCAGCTCTGAATGTGTGGGATAAGGTTCATGAACCAGGAAGAGAATAGAATCCTATGCTACAATGAGGCAGGGACCTAGAGAACACTTTAGTGTATTCCTAGAAATGTTGTCTAGGGCAGTACAATTAGAGGTAGCAGACATAGATTCTAGGCGAATACTCATAGACTCATTAGCTTATGAGAATGTGAATCCACAATGCAAACAAGTGCTTTGGCCTTTAAAATTCCTATCAGCACCCTTGGATGAATGGGTCCTATATACAGCCAACACTGAATATAATGACAATAAGACTGAAGCATGGGTAGGAAAAGCCATATCTAAAGGTCTGAGAAGATATCAAAATAACAGAGGTCTTAACTGTGGTAGGATAGGACATCTAAGAAGAAATTGTAGGCAGAGTGTTCCTAGGAATAACATTCCTAGGAATGAATTGAACAGAGGGCCTCAGCCTCCTGGGTTATGTAGAAGGTGTGGCAAAGGCCGACACTGCACCAATGAATGTAGATTGACCAGAGACAAGCAAGGAAACTTTTTACCATCGGGAAACTCCTGGGGGGGGGGGGCTCTCCAAGGCCCCCACGTCAAAGGTGGTTCGAATATTCCTAGTCACAGTGGAGGACAATCTCCCACAGGACAATTAGAAAATCCTGTGCCTATCATAAAAACTCATACCGCTCTGGATGACAAATTAGCTATGGAAGGTAAATCAAACATAAATGGAGGAAACAAAAAATGTATATTTTGGCAAACTTCTATAAACAGTCAAAGGCCCAGACTGATAATTAAGATGAATAACAGACTGGGAGAGGGGGTTGTTGACATGGGCGATGATGTAACCATCATAACTAATAAATCTTGGCCTCCAAGATGGCCCCTGCACAAGGTAAATGTTCAGTTCTTAGGGATTGGAACCCTATATCAGATAAAACAGAGCACGAGATGGATTGAATTTATAGGACCGTAAGGACAGAGAGGAAGGTTGCTACCATATGTGGCTGATATAGCAATAAATTTATGGGGTCATGATCTATTGCAGCAATGGAATGCACAGATTAACATTCCTCCAGTATTAGATATGAACCATAAATGAACTCAAGATTGTAGAAAAAATGTTGTATAGTACTATACAAGACAGACAGCAAATATCCAGGCTGTACAAAAACAAAACACAAGTGCCAAACTATCATGGAATAGTAAGGATCAGGAAAAACAGGCTGAATAGATGTTTATTCAGGGAAAAATAACTTACAACAGAGACAGATGCTCTCTGTCTCTGACCAGCAAGCAAGAGACAGCTCCAAGTTCCCTACCCCAGACCTAGTTCTCCCACCTGTCCCCCACCCCAATGGACATGGTCAGTCCAGCAAATTGAAACAGTTTTTTGAATATTATAACATAAAGCACATAACCAGTATACCACACAATCCTACAGGACAAGCAGTAGTTGAGAGATCCAATCGTACTTTAAAAGAAATGCTCTATAAACAGGCAGGGGGAAACAAGACACCCAAACACAGATTACATAATACTTTACTAACATTAAACTTTCCTAATGCTAATGAGAAAGGAAAAACAGCTGCAGAAAGACACTGGACAATAAAAAAAAAAAACCTTCTGAATTAAACCAGCCAGTGTTCTTCAAGGATGTATTTGACCTCAGTATGGAAGCCAGGAAATGTGCTACGTTGGGGTAGGAGTTTCGTCTTTGTGTCTACAGAAGAAAAGCTGTGGATACCATCTAAGTTAATCAAGATCCGAGATGAACAAGAGAAACATCTTAATGAAGAGAAATGACAAGTCCACCAAATTAGTTCCCATGAGGTGTGTGGAGGCCTCTCAAAGGTAGGGGAAGTGTTCTGGGGAACACTGGGGAAAACACCCATCTTCAAACAGCCAAAAGACACTGAGCGTGTACATTCCTGCAGAAGAGAAGGCAGCTCTCCAGAAAGATCCATTTAACAAAGAGGAATCTGATGTATGGTAAAAAATATTTAATTCTAGTGAACTACTTTTTACAGCAATCTATTTCTCTTTACTTCCTAGTATTCCTCTAGCCCCCGTTCATGTAAACCAGTGCTGGCTTTGGAGTTGGATTTGGCTTTCCTCCTCTAAATTCAAGCATGTTGTTAAGATTAAATTCAGAGTTTCTGCCTTGTATCAAGAAGCCAATTGGTGTAAGGTGGAAGAAAACAAAATCTGGGGACTGACGTTTGCTTACACTCAGTTTTCTCTCTGAAATCCTAACTTTCCTCTTACTCATTTTCATGCTTACTGTGGCCTTTCCCAATATGCATACCTTAAAGGTTGATACTGATGTTTAAATTTCCAACAAGGAACAATAACAATTCCTAACAGCAATCTTTGAACTCTCCTGAAAGAAGATGTGGCCCCACGTCATCATGTCCACTTGACTCAACCTGATGCATCTGGACTACAAACATCACCCTAAAACCGGTTTGGGACTGTAATGCTCGAGACAGCTCCAGACTAGCGAGCTGAAATGGTGCACCTTCTTACTAGCTGAAATGGTGCACCTTCTTACTACACCCTGGCCACGGATAGAACTCCAGTCAAGCATTTCCTGCCACAGAGACTAGCTACAAATGTTACAGCCAGTCCCATCCAGAAATTTTGTTGCTAAAAAAGTTCTTCCTACAGGATCCCATGGAGCAATCATTGTCCCCTTTCAGCAGGAAGTAATCTTAACAAAGCCCCCATCCCCTACTGTTGACTTTTAGGGGTAATATTCATCTTCATAGGGTTGGTTTTAGTTACTTAGGGTTGGGTGTGGAATGCAATGCTCAGACTCGGGTATCTCTTTTAGACAGGTATAGGGTATGGTTAGGAAAGGTTTAGATGGGTGATGGGAGACATCATTCTGTATATATGTTTCTCATACTGGTTAATGAATAAAGCATTGTTGGCCAACAGGAAAGGAAGATAGGAGGGACTAGGAGACAAGGAGGAAAGAGGAAGTAGTAAGGAGGAGTCAAGATGGAGAGTCTGGGGAGAGCAGGACGGCAGCCTGGTAAGACCACGTGGGAAAATGTAGATTAACAGAAATGGGTTAATACTTAAGACAGAGCTAGCCGATAAGAAACTAGTACCTGGCCAACAGCATTATATCTAATACAGAATCTCTGGGTGTTAATTGGGGCAGGCGCGGCGGTGGGACCAGACCGGGGGCGGAAGGAAAAACCTTACTCCTTCTGGAGTCCATCCTCTCCTCGGCTAATAGCCTCTTGGGTAAAGAAGTGCCCCCACCTCGCCTACTGACTTAGGACACGCTGTCTTACTGTGCTTGCAGGAGACAAACTTAGAGGACAGCTAACCCTGCCAAGTCAGGGTAAGACAGCCTTTCTACCCCCTGCTTCTGTAATGGTCTGTCAGATACTCTAGGCCTCAGCCAAAACTGGTTGCACCAATGTTGCTGTGAGACTTTAGGTCACTCTCCAGGTAGCCTGCTGTTTCTGTCTTCTTTGCACCATTTGGAAGTTGCCCATCCGCACTTCCTGCCTACCCTAGTATTGTTATTTTCCTTCTCAGGTCTTTGATGAGCTTGAAGATTAGACTAACACAATTATTATTCTCTCTTCCTAGATAGAAATATTAGGTACTAGACTTAAGCTTTCCAGCTTGGGGCAACTCTGTAGTTATCTCTGTTATGCCTTCACCCTAGGACTGGATATGTAGGTCTTAAGTTTGCATGGTCTTGATTTTCCTTTTCTTAGAGCATACTTGATATTTACTGTCCTTGTATATAACTTTGTATATCTTTTCTTTAGACTGAAAGGGGAATTGTAGTGAGATATTCACTCTGCCCGCACCTGTTGCACTGACCACGCCCATTGGGGTGGGGGACAGGTGTGGACATGACCTGGGGGAACTAGGTCTGGGGTAGGAACCTTGAAGCTGTCTCTTGCTTGCTGCTTGGACATAGAGAGCATCCGGTGGCATCCTTGGGTCGGGAACCTGCTGCCGTTCATCTATCCTTGTGATTTCTCCCTGAATAAACATCCATCAGCCTATCTGTTTTCCCCAATACTTTTTATCCATGATAACAAATGAGAAATCTGAAGTAAAAGGACAAATCATCCAGAAAAATTGTCCCAAGAAAAGGAGTAATTGGACTATTGGTTTATCATATTTACAACAGGGTAAAATTTCACAAATGTTCCCAAATATCTTTTTCTGCTTTTCTCTACAGACATATAATGCAAATGGTCTTTTTGTAGTTCAATTAAAGGTTAAATCTGACTTTGCGGTTGGAATGTAGCTCTCTCTAAACCCAAGCATCTCTGTCTCATGTCAGAAAACCCACCTTATATAGAACAGAAGGCAAATAAATATTTAAAGACTATTGTACTGCCACTAATCTCTCAATTATTTGCTTTTATATTGACTTTTAACAGCATAAATATTATATTTATATAAAATTTTATAAAATTAATAGATATGTATTTTAAAGTTTTGTTATGATATTAATGGTCATATAGAGTATGAAATAATTCTTTTTCTTCTTCTTCTTTTTGGTTTTTCAAGATAGGGTTTCTCTTTATTGCTTTGGAGCCTGTCCTGCTCTGTAGACCAGGCTGGCCTGGAACTCACAGAGATCCACCTGCCTCTGCCTCCCGAGTGCTGGGATTAAAGGTGTGCGCCACCAATGGCTGGCTTGAAATACTTCTTGAAAAAGGTTTCATCTGCCTTCCTGTACATGATTCTGGGTTTGAATCTCTCTCAGTTTTCTGCAGTGACCCATGAGCACATCTAACAGTGACCTTTGAAGTTTGCAAAAGGAGGCTGGGGACCCACAACCTCAGTTTCTCCGGGACTGTGACGACACCATTAAGCTGAACAACACACCGTTGTGGTCTAGGCTCTGGCTGGCCCCACTCCACCACTGTTGCTGGTGGTGGTGGTCATCCCACGTTACTGCCTCTCCAGAATGTGGGGTCTTCTGCTGCAGCTGGGCTGTAGTTTCACTCACACGCTCTCTTCAAAGAAATATTTCGAGTTTTGCATAGGGTCTCTACTGTATATTCACATTAGGTATATATATATAAGACTCTTTTACAATTTAAATAAATTGTAGCTTGTGGGCCAGAAAAACTATGTCACTGTCAGATTTACCCCACAATCAGTCATTTGCTGACCTAGAGCATGGTAGTCTAAGGAAAACTCTAACTAAATGCCTTGTTCATGCTAAGCAAGGTCTCAACCCCTGAGCCACCTTCAGTCCCTCACGGGGGCGCTGTAGGCAGGGCTCTTCGCCTGAGTTACAACCCAGTGTTGTTGCTTTAACTTGGAGGCTGTCACTAATTTGCCCAGGCTGGCCTGCATTCATTCATTCTAAAGCTCAGATTAACGCCTCAGCCCCTGAGTGCTGATGATACAGGGCAGTGATCACTACAGTAGACTAAAGCAGCTTCTTTTTAGGTTGTTCAATGAATAAAAGGCGCCTCAGTCCCGAGAGAGGCTTGGCAGCAGGACCTTAACTTTTCAAAGCAGTCCATCTGTGTAGCCCCTGTGCTCTTTGGTCTCAGCTACTATGCAAGAAGAGAGGAAGTTTCTGGGGACGGCCACACGCGTTGACCAAATGGCCTAAGTTGTCTGAACCCAGAGTTGAGCAGATGGAGCTGGTGGTCGGTCCTTCTTAGCTCAGCCCTCTTCTAGTCCTGGTGGTGGTGGGGATGGAACCTTTAATGGAGACTCTGGTGGCCTCTGCCACCTAGCGGACACATCAGCCATTACCACAGTCCCACCCACAGTCCTTCAAGGGGGGTCTCTGGAAACTGAGGGACCAGCCATTATTTACTTTTAGCAATGTAGGATGTGAAGAGATGACTAAAACTTTATTTAAAGGGGCAAATGCATAAATTGCTACTTTTTCAGGCAAAACTAATGACTTAACTATGGGTGTGGGGAAGGTGTATGCCTATAATCCCAGATCTTGAAAGACTGGGGAAGGAGGGTTGTGAATTAGAGGCCAACCTGAGCTACATAGCAAGACTTTGTCTTGAAAGACCTAAAAAGTAATGTTAATGATGGACTAACCTAGAAACCAATATCTGTTCCTTGGAATTTGCTAGCTTCCTCTCACAAGGCCCTGAGATAAGAAGAATTCACACTGCCCCTCCTTTCCTGTGAGTCAACAGGTGGTAAATAGGGTCAAGAGATAGCTGTAACTCTGGTTTGCCCAGACAAGATTAATTAGCACACCCTGAGGCCCTAAGGTCTGTTGACCCTTTAGCGAGGCCATCCGGCCTCCAAGGGTCATGTACTCAATGGACAGAGGGTCCCACCCCCTCCCTAAGCTTGTGGGTTTGCCTTTAAAAACACCTGGGCCCAGGGGAGGGGGCTTCTCCCTAGCCTGCGTGCTGGAGGAGCCTGTTTGCGCAAACGTTTCCTGTTCATTAAAGCCTCTTGCATTTTGCAGCAACTGGACTGGGTATTGAGTTCTTGGGGTATCGACCGAACCTGGAAGACTCCTCATTCTGAGGGTCTTACAGTCTCACAAATAAATAAAAGTAAACAAACTCCCTGAAATAATTCTGAGGGTCTTACAGTCTCACAAATAAATAAAAGTAAACAAACTCCCTGAAATAGTCCGAGGACTGGACATGGTGAATTCTTGAACACAGAATTTATATTTAGCCGTTCCGGCCTTTTAGTAGTCAGTTTTCTGCTAGCCAACCCTGAAATGGAAGTCTTGGATTCCAGCCTGTCCTTGCAAGTATCCCTAGAGAGTGATTGACAGAGGCCTTTCTCCAATTGCTACGTGCTCGGGGCTGCATCCAGCAGGTGGCGCTGTGGGGAACGGAAAGTGCCTCGATGATCCCCGAAGGAAGCATCACCAAAGAGGTCCTTTTCTTTCTCCTCGTGGGGTTCCAGGCTTTTCAAGTAGCGTGTGCCTGTGTGCGTGTATGTGTGTGCGTGCATGTGTGCGCGCGCGTGTGTGTGCGTGTGTGTGCATGTGTGCGTGCGTGTGCCTGTGTGCGTGTATGTGCGTGCGTGCATGTGTGTGCATGTGTGTGTGTGTGCGTGTGCGTGCGTGCATGTGTGTGCGTGTGCGTGCGTGCGTGCGTGTGTGCGCGTGTGTGCATGTGTGCGTGCGTGCATGTGCGTGCGTGTGTGTGTGCGTGCGTGCATGTGTGCGTGCGTGTGTGCGCGTGTGTGCGTGCGTGCGTGTGTGCGTGCGTGTGTGCGTGCGTGTGTGTGCGCGTGTGTGTGTGCGTGTGTGCCCCGCGACAGCTGAGCCCGGAGTTCCACAGGCACTCCTTCCACACAGTTGGTTTTAGGTGTTTTCCCTTCTCGGGAAATTCAGAACTTTAGTCAGTAACTATAGCTCCAGCCACCAACGGGGACAGCGAAGATCGTGCTGAGCTTCCTTCTCTGGGCACCGTTCAGGACGCCAAGGCAAGCAGCGGCCAGCACCAGGGACCCTCGGGACACCGCAGGCCCCGCCCACCGCAGGCCCCGCCCTCCAGCCTTAACGTCGGGTCCGCCCCTGTACCCCAGTATCCTGAGCAGTTTGCCCAGAGCGGGAGCGTTCGGTGGGAGCACTCTGCACTAATGTTGCCATTCTGCCCTGGATGTGAAATGTGTTCATGCGCTTGAACATTTGTTCTCCGACAGGCGGCGCTGTTTGGGGGAAAATTGTGGAAGCTTTGGTAGTGAAAACCTCACCACGGGAAGTAGGTGCCTGGAAGTAGAGTGGAGGGATCCAGTCTAACACTATTTCCAGTATCTCTGCTTCCTTGTAAGCCATGATGGGAACAGGCTGACGCCACAGGTGCATTGTAGCCATGCAACCTTCATCGCGGTGGCTCCTGCCTGGTTCTTTTGTAACTGACACAGACCCTGCATCCCCGTCATCCCTCCACCTGTGTGGTGGCGCTTCACGGGTCCTGAGCTGTGCAGCTCCCGTCCTTCCTCTCCCAGAGGGTCAACTGTTCATCAACCCTGCCAGCTCTGTGGCTTTGATGCTGCCTCCTTACAAGTTAGTCTAGTACCGAGACAAAGATGTTTGCTGCAAGACACAAGACTCCAGGAGGAGAGGGAGGGCTCTCCTCCTCACAACCCACACGTGGCTCCCTGGGCTTCGAAGCTCCAAGAGGTGTGGACAATCAAGGTTCCATGGGACCCAGAAAAAATGATGCTCCAGGGTTAAGCTTGGTTTAAACGATTCTTTGGGGGAGTTTTTGTTTGGTTGGTTGGCTGGTTGGTTTGGCTTTTCCAGACAGGGTTTCTCTGTGTGTCAGTGGCTGACCTGGAACTCACTCTGTAGACCAGGCTGGCCTTGAACTCACACAGATCCCTCTGCCTCCCAAGTGCTGGCATTAAAAGTGTGTGCCACCACTGGCCAGCTAACGGATTCTTACAAAAGGAATGTCCACTCAAATTAACCCTTTTAGAGTGGAGTTTCTTCCTATGGGAAATGCTGGTTCCTGATTAGAGAAGGCTGGGGTCTGGGGACATAGTTAGCACTTCCTAGTGGCTTAGTGTGAGAGCTTCTGTCTACAGTTTCCTGGTGAGGGACTGGAGGGGGCCTTACTCAGCGCTGGGAGATGCTACAACCAGAGTTTGCTCTAGGAGACACATGGTGGAAGGAAAAAAAAATCACTCCCTCAATTTCCTCTGAACTTCATCCATAACCTGTGACATGCATGTGTCCACTCATACATGGAAACACACACACACACACACACATACACACACACACACACACACACACACACACGCTCGCACGCACTATGTCAGTAAGCCGAATTTTAAAAAAGACTACATTTCTAGGGCCATAGAAAATGGATCTGCTCGCATGGCGTATTGGGAAATGTTGGCACCTATGAGCCGGTCAACACCACGCCGGATGCACAGAAAATGATGTGTCAGCTGTGCTGGAACCAGTCCTTCTTACTGCTACCATGGCTACTGTTTGGGTTGGTGGAATGGACTCAGAATTTCCTGGGAGAGTCTGGCTGTTGCACACTTGGCCATGTTCCAACATGACTTCACACCCAGAGAAGCAGAGAGCTGGAACCCCTCCAATTTGGAGGATGTTTTGGTTTTGATTTTTGGATGTGTTGGCTGCTGGTGGCTTCCTCACTATTTAACTAATAATTGCTGTCAGTTCAGTATTCTCATTACCAGCTTAGTTTGTTATGGGTTATTTAGTTAAATTGCAATGTAAAACGATGTGGATCTGCCTCTCCCCCGTGTGAATGTGGCCTGCAATTTTCCACTAATTAGACTTTTTAAAGACACGTAGGCATTTATCTACTCAAATCTGCATCATCCCTTTGCATGTTGCCAGAGCAGATGAGCGTGGTGCCCACCCCTCGCGGGGACCAAGTCTCTTATTACCGCCCTGTTGTGTTCCCATGGCAAAGCAGAATGCAGCAGGGACCCTGACTCCATGTTTCCTGAACAGGGGGCTGGGGCTATGTCAGCGGGTGTGAGATTAAGGACCCAGATCCCCAGCCTACCTCAGCCACCAACCCCAAAGTCATATGCTATGAGCCCTGTCACACATGGCTTTATTTTCCCCATTGTGGGGAAGCTGTCAATAGGGTCTGTGGTCCCTGTAACCCCAGCGTTGGGTCCAGCCAGCAAGCATTGCCAGCTCAGAGTTTGATCTACCCAGGGTGGGGCTGCCTCTGGAAGGAGCCAGGTCTGCTGGGGCTCCTATGGTGACACTCTGAGGTTGTTGGGACAGCAGCCCACGAGCATG
Source organism: Phodopus roborovskii (assembly GCF_943737965.1). Classification (NCBI taxonomy): domain Eukaryota; kingdom Metazoa; phylum Chordata; class Mammalia; order Rodentia; family Cricetidae; genus Phodopus; species Phodopus roborovskii. The sequence goes on from NW_026126651.1 coordinate 2,175,934, forward strand.
GGCCCGTGGTGAGGATAAGGCCACCAGTTGTGTAGGTTGAGGCAGGAATGAACCATCCGTGGATGAAAATCCCTAGGAATCCACCAGGAACACTCAGTCTAGAAGAGACAGAGGAGACGGCAGGCGATGAGCACAAAAAGGAGACACAGTTGGGGAGAGGCCCAGCTGGCCACGAGCCAGGAATCAAGCACGGGACTCTGAGTCCAGACTCTCCCACGGTTGGCTTTCACTGTCCACTTGACACAGCCTGGCGTCAACTTAGAGGACAGCCTCGACTGAGGGATTGTGTGGCTCAAACTGGCCGCTGGGCATGTCGGTCTTCATTGTTAATTGGTGCAGGAGGGCCCAGCCCACTGTACTGTTCCCTAGGGTGAGGAGTCCCGAACCGCATAAGGAAGCTAACTAGCCACAACAAGGCCTTTGCTGCTCTGGGTTCTGGTGCGTTTCTCTGGCTGTGACTCTCTGGCTAGAGGCAATGCTTCGTGGTCTACCTCCCTCACGGATGGATTGTAACCTGGAAGCAGAAGCCAAATGAACCCTTCTTCTCCTAAGGTCGGAGTGTTTCATTACACCAAGAGACGTGAAACCAGAACAAGCATCCTGTCCATGCTGGGATGAGCAGGGCACCCCTTCAAAAGCCAGGAGAGCCGGGCACACCCATCTCCCAGAGCTCACTGGTCAGCTGGCCTAGCCACTGGAGAACTTTGGGCCCAGGGAGAGACCCTACCTCAAAATAAGGTGGAGAGAGCAGGAGGACGGCTGCAGACATCCATCCCGGGCCCCACACGCGTACGCACTCAAACCAGCTACACACATCCACACCCGAGCAGAATCTTCCAACGATCAAGCACGGGACCCATGAAAACGGGAGGGAAGCCCTGCGGAAGCTCAGGACCACACTGACCTTTGGACCCAGGTGGGCTTGGAGGGGGCGGCGCCCCTGGAGGCAGCAAGGCAGAGCTGCTAAGGGCCTCGGCCACCCAACTCAGGACACGGGTACAGTGTTGGACCTGGGAAGAAGAGGAAGGTCAAGGCAGGAGTGGGCAACAAGGTGGCCCCATCCCTGCCGGCCCTCACCTCTCTCTCCAGCCCCTTCAGACGCCGCTCGTACTCTCGAATCTGTCCCAGCTGCTTCAGTGCCGTGTCCACCCTAGAAACAGACCGTCAGGGTCCAGGTCCAGCCCACCTGCAGAAGCCACGCCTCCTGGCGCCTTCAATAGGATGCCCGGCCAGCCCGCCCTTCCCAGTGAAGCCACGGCATCCCCGCCGGGAACCCTGCCCATCCCAGGCCCCCGCCTCGCTCACTTCTGAGAGGTGCGTTTCAGACGCTCCGAGTCACTGTCTCGCTTGTCACGAGCTTGTGCCAATAAGAAGTTCTCTTTGTGCACAGACTCCCACGTGAGCAGCTTCCGCTCCGCTTCCTTCGAGAGACAGACACCTGCAGGGCCGAGTCCCGGAGTCATCGGCCCCGCCCCAGGCCCCGCCCCAGGCCCCGCCCCAGGCCCCGCCCACCTGCCTGTCTTCCCTCCCCCTCCCGAGTTCTGCCCCCTTGCAGACCAAGCTCCATTCTCACGGAAGTGCTCGAAGACTGGGGAGGCGGGCAGGTTGGCCCTGTGACACCTGCGCAGCCACCTGATGAGGAGGCGCACGTGAGAGATGATGATAAGGGGCGGGGCCAGCGCGGGCCGGGAGTGGAATTCCCGGATGAGGCTGTAGCGTTGTGCCTTCCAATAGAGGTCGCTGTTGTCTTGTACTTTGCTGAAAGTGTAGCTGTGGAGACCAGAGGCCAAAGATCACTGGAGGCCAACAAAGGACCTTGATCATGGGATTCGGTCATCAGTCAAGATAAAGTAGTCAGGGGTTGCAGAAACGGCTTAGCAGTAAACAGCGCCTGTCTCCTGCCGAGGTCCCAGGTTCAGTTCCCAGCACTCACGAGGTGGCGTACAATTGTCTCAACTCCCATTCCAAAAGGTCCGGCGCCCTCTTCTGGTCTTTGCTTCACTATGGCTCATGTGGCGCACATACATTCATGCTGACAAACACTCACACACTCATAAGAAATACAAAGTGTTTGGTCTGATCTACAAAGATAGTTCCAGGACAGCCAGCACTGTTACACAGAGAAACCCTGTCTCGAAAAACAATTAAGTAAATAAATAAAGTTACTGTATGCACGTGCCTGTGGAGACCAGAAAAGGGCGCATAAGACCCTTGTAAGCTGAGCGCCAGCCAGCCATCCTGTGTGGGTGCTGGGGTCTCTGATCCTCATGATTGAGCTGAAGTGTTTATTTATTTGATGCATGTGTGGGAACATGTTTCTCTATGTGCAGCAGCATGTGTGTGTGTGTGTGTGCAGCTGCATGTGTGTATGTGTGTGTGTGCTGCATGTGTGTGTGTGCAGCTGCATGTGTGTGAAGCTGCATGTGTATATGTGTGTGAGTGTGTGTGCAGCTGCATGTGTGTGTGCATGTGTGTGTGTAGCTGTGTGTGTTTGTGTCTGTGAGTGTGCAGCTGCATCTATGTATGTGTGTGTCTGTGTGTGTGTGTGCGTGTCCCACGGATGGACACTTTATGTCATCTGCAGGATGCTGTGTACCTTTGAAGCCCAGATGGTTCGAACAAGGACCTTAAGCCCGGCGTCTCTAATGAACCCTCTTGAATAGACACAAAGAATAAAGTTACCCCACAAACAAAGGAAATTCCAAGTGAGCCAGTGATCTACAAGGCTGAGCTCAAACCCACAGTCCATCTCTAGACTGTCAACAGACACTCAAGCGGGACAGCAAGAGTATAGGCCACAAAAAAGCAAAACTCAGGCTGGAGGGAGGGGCAGCTAAGGTGGAGGGCCCTGACTGCTCTTACACAGGACCCAGATCAGTTCCCAGCATCCACATGGTGGCTCACAACTGCCTGTAACACCAGTTCCAGAGGACCCAGTGCCCTCTTCTGAGCTCTGCAGGCACTGCACACACATACACACAGGCAAAATATTCATGCACATAAATATAAGTTACCAGCAACAAAAGGGTAATTCCATAAAGTGGGCCTACCAAAATTAAAAGCATTTAGTGCATGGCAGCCATGCATGTGACCCCAACCCTGGGGGAGGAGGGCAGAGGCAGGATCGCTCTGAATCCCAAGACCAGCCTGGACACAGGGTGAGAACCTGTCTCAGTATGCCAAAACAGCCAAGTAAGGCACAGGGTTTGGCCAGCACCGGGGGACAGTCGGGATGGGGATATACTGAAGGCTCGGGCTGGGGAAAGCTGGGGTGGCAAGGTCAGGCACACCTGAACATGGCGATGAGCAGATTGAGTAGCAGAATGTTGGCCACCAGCAGGAAGATGACGAGGAGCAACAGCACCAGCCAGTTGGCATACTGGGACACACAGAAGCCCGCGACACGCCCTTCTGCGTTAGCCCAGGAGCCCTGCTCCTTAGAGCAGTTACCTGGATTCATGAGGGCCACTGCAGGGGGAGAGCAGACGTGAGCAGAGGGAGGGAGGCTGGGAGGCTGAGACACAGGAAGAGGGGACACAGACCCAGCTGCAGAGCCCTTCCCTACCGTCCATTTCCTCCTGGGGAATTTGTCCAAAGATCTGCAGATAAGGGCGGTAGAAGACTCGACGCAGGATACTCGAGAGGTTGCGGTCCTGGGGCCTCAGGATCCCCTCTGTGGCCACCCCATAAGCCACGAGCCATACGCAGAGAAAGAAGAGGAAGAAGAATACGTCCTTCATCTGGAAGCAGAGGAAGATGCTGAGTCTGCTGCTGTCTTCCTCCCTGGCCCCGCCCCTCCTCACTCCCAGTACCCTTCTTTCAGCATCTTCAGCAGCAGCTGCCCTGCCCATCTCCACAGCCCTACCTCTCCCTGGGCACACCTGCCCCTCCTTGGTACCAGCTCCCGGCTCTCACACCCCACCCCGCGCCTCCTCAGCCTCACCATCTTGCTCACGATGACAATCTTGGGCCCCAGCTGCTTGTTCACTGTGAAGATATGCAGCAGCCGCAGTGTGAAGACCATAAAATCCAGGCAGAGGACTGTGCGTCCCAAGTCATACAGCCCAGGGGTCAGCCTGAGGAGTCAGACACAGCCCAGGAGTCAGACAGACACACAGCCCAGGGGTCAGCCTGAGGGGTCAGACAGACACACAGCCCAGGGGTCAGCCTGAGGGGTCAGACAGACACACAGCCCAGACACACTGCCTAGGGGTCAGCCTGAGGGGTCAGACAGACACACAGCCCAGGGGTCAGCCTGAGGGGTCAGACAGACACACAGCCCAGACACACTGCCTAGGGGTCAGCCTGAGGGGTCAGCCAGACATACAGACAGACACACAGCCCAGACACACTGCCTAGGGGTTGGCCTGAGGGGTCAGACACAGCCCAGGGGTCAGCCTGAGGGGTCAGACAGACACAGACAGACACACTGCCCAGGAGTCAGCCTGAGGGATCAGACAGACACACAGCCCAGGGGTCAGCCTGAGGGGTCAGACAGACACACTGCCCAGGGGTTGGCCTGAGGGGTCAGACAGACACAGAGACAGACACACTGCCCAGGGGTCGGCCTGAGAGATCAGACAGACACACAGCCCAGGGGTCGGCCTGAGGGGTCAGACCGATCAGGGATGTCTCCTCAGATAAGGCTGAGGCACACAGGGCTGAAACAAGGAACTTCTGGCCACCCTACCAGATGATGCGTGGTCCCCTAAGAATCATGTTAGGAGCTTGCCATGCCACACGCCCGTCACCCCAGCACTGGGGAGGCCGAGACAGACAGATCTTTGGGAGCTCCAGGCAGACAGGGTGTAAAAGATCAGCTCAGGACCCCCAAGACCAAGTTCTCAGCACAGAGGGGATTTATGTGCCCACGGGGATGGAGGGCAGGTAGTAAGAGACAATGACGGGGCAGAGGGCGTGGGAGGGGGAGAAATAGGGGGAGGGCGCAGATATTTGTTCCTCTGGACAGAAAGGAGACAGACATGGGAAATGGGCAAATGGCAGTTTATAAGGTAAAGGGGACCCCGCGTTAGGATGAGGCGTTTAATCTTAATTGGACATGTTAATTAGGTGAGCCAAGGGGGCTTCTGACTGCTGCCCCTTGGCAGTCAGCCTCAGGAGGCTGTAGGACTGTAATCTAATGGTTTGGGGAAGGCAGAAGGGATGGGGGGGCAAGGTCTGCAGGCCACGAGCTGAAGGTGACTAGTGTGTTTTGCCTGGTCTATATAGGGAGTTCCACCCCAGCCTGGGCTACAAGTGAGACTCTGTCACAAAAAAGGAGGAGAGGGTCCCTAACATATGGAGTGGCCTGAGGTGCATAAGTAACAATTTGCAGGAGTCAGACTGACAAGGGTTATAAATCTGATTTGACTGACAGCTTCATGGCACAAAGTGCCGGGTATTGCCTAGCATGCCCTCATGGGGGCGCTCACGGCTCCTCTTGTCAGGCAGACAGGCAAATGGGTGAAGCTATTTAGACAGAAAGGTAACTAACTGCTCCATGTGCCCTTTGACCCACCTTTACACCAGGGATGCAAACTTTTATTTATTTATTTTTTTTGCAACAATAAAAATTAGAAATAGAAATAACCGAAGCATCCATCTGGATGCTTAAAGGATGGCTCATCGTTTAGGCTGGGTGACACGATGCTTTATCCTTGACACTGGCTTTTCTGCCCACAGCAGGGCTTGGCTCTGTCTTCTCAGGCAATACATTACACAAAATAAAGCCTGAGACAGGCAGAAATATTAGTTTTCTAAACTCACTTATCTCCCTCTCCGCTTGAATAAATTATTCATACCAGGTTACTCTGTTTCATCCTCACACGGCCTGGAGGAAGCCGACCTCTTAGTGTGCCAGCCGAGGAATACTTCGGTAAAGGGAGGGAGCTGTCTATCTCTGGGAGAATAAATCTAGGACCTTGAAAATGTTAGGTAGGCACTCTAACACTGAGCCACGCCCCAGCCCCTCACTGGGGGACTCTAGGCAAGGACTCTAACACTGAGCCACAGGGGCAGCCCCTCACTGGGGGATTCTAGACAGGAGCTTTTCCACTGAGCCACACTTCATCCCCTCCCTGGGGGACTCTAGGCAGGAGCTCTACCCCTGAGCCACGCCCCAGCCCCTCACTGGGGGATTCTAGGCAGGGGCTCCACCACTGAGTTGTGTACCAATAGCTCCTACTCACTGGCCAGGGCTGCTCACTCACCTGCAGCCAACACCTAGCAGGAAGCAGGTGAGTGCTAGCAGGTCACACTGATTCCAGCTGTCTGAGAGGTAGAGGTGCAGACGATGGCGCAGAGGAGCTTTGCCGGGTCCAGGTCCCCCGCTGGCCAGGCTACCCCAGCCACCGCCCAGGCCCTGGCGCAGCTCCTCGCACAGCAGCGTGAAGGCCCAGAAGTACAGCAGCAGCTCGAAGGCACCGGGCTTTGCGGGCTGGAAATCCACCAGCAACACGTGCGCAAACAGCAGCAAGAATAGCAGGTAACTGATCACGTTGCCCAGGAAGGCGGTCACGGGCGAGCCCCAGAAGTGCGACCAGCGCTCGGAGCAGCCACCGCAGCAGCGGGCGCGCACTGGCCGCCGTCGCCTCTCCAGGGCCACCTTTGCTGAGGGCTCCGAAGGCCTGCAAGAGAGCAAGCGAGCCTCAACGACCTCTGCCAGGACTGGCTTTCCACCCTGCACCTCCCCATAGTACTTCACACTCTGGGCACATGACAGCATTAGAGACTGAGGCAGGAGGATTGCCTCCAGTTTGAGTTCAGCCTGATAAAGAGCGAGGAGGGAGGGAACCTAAAGTATGGTACACTCTGGAGTCAGGCAGGAGGAGTGCCACGTGTTTGATGATGCCAGCCTGAGCTTTGTGAAGAAACAAGACAAACACCAAAGAAAAACAAATAACGAACAAAAGAACAAAAACAAAAACTGAGCATAAACCAGGCGTGGTGTCCACCAGCTTTGACCCCAGCAGAGGCAGGCAGATCTCTGTGAGCTGCTATCTACCTAGTCAGTTCCAAGCCAGACGGAGCTACATAGAGAAACCTGTCTCAAAAACAAACAGCCAGGTGTTGGTGGTGCACGCCTGTAATCCCAGCACTCGGGAGGCAGGGGCAGGCGGATCTTGGTGAGTTCAAGGCCAGCCTGGTCTACTGAGCTAGTTCCAGGACAGGCTCCAAAGCTACACATATCTGGCTCTAGAATAAGCTATCTCTTATTCCATTTGAGGTGCCAGCCGTGGGGGTTTCTTTGTCTGTTTTGGGGTGTGTGCGGGGTGTTGACAATTCCCAGCAACCGCATGGAGGTGCAGAACCTGGATAACTGCAGTTCCAGGGGAGCCATCGCCCCCTTCTGGCCTCAGAGGGAAACTGCATATACCCCACAACACACAAATCTATACATAGACACATAATTGAAAATAAAATCTTTTAAGGTGTTTAAAGTGTTGATCGAGCACAGCCTGCCAGTCTCCCAAGCCTCAGGGAGCCTGAGTCACCTGAAGGAGTGGGAGGGATGGGAAGGATGGGAAGGGACCCTCCCAGACCTTCACCCCTAACCCTCCACACGCATCCTGCCTGATTTTCTGACTCCTAACTCAGAAAAACACAGTTCCTTTTCCGCGTCTTTTGTTTGTTTGGATACATGCCAAAGGCCGACCATGCTTTCCTTGGAGCTTTTGGGTCCTCTCATTTCTCCAAAGCGCTACCCTCCCGTCTTTCCATCATGCCGTGGCTTGCCAACCTCCATGGCATAGGTTTCCTCCTCTCCTCCTCTCCCCATCATTTCTAAACTTTTCTTATTAACCACACTAAGAACCCAGGCAGATGGAAATCAGAGGTCAACATTTGATGTCTTGCCTGGTCGCACCTTGCTTGATCGCCTTCTGTGGGTTGCTGACTTGGCTCCACAGCTCCCAGGGCTAGTGCAGACATGCACGGCCACACCTAGATTTTTATTACATGTGCTGGGAATCTGGCTCAGTCCCACGTGCTTGTACAGCAGGCCCGTCTCCTCTCGGTTTGGTTTTTGTAGATTTTGTGTTGTTTATTTGGCTGGGGAATGGGACTCAGGACCTTGAATAGACTAGACCAGTACTCAGCCTGCATATACCGAGGCTATGATGCCTGGTCTTCATGGAAATCCGGGCAGTGGTGCACGCCTTTAGTCCCTGCACTCGGGAGTCAGGGACAGGAGGATCTCTTTAAGTTCCAAGCCAGCCTGGTCTACAGCGTGAGTTCCAGGACAGCTAGGACACAGAGAAACCCTGTCTCAAAAATCCAACAACAGAAAATAGTTTCTCTCTCTCCATCATGGAATCTGGGCATTGAACTCACGTCTTTTGTGTGGAACCTTTATCTGCAGAGTCATCTCACAAGGTCAGTCCTTGAGCGTGGCCTTCTAGAAACTACCTCAGCATCTTCAGTGGCTCATTGAAGCCATCCTCTCCTAAAAGCACAGCTCTCCCTGCAGGCCTTGCTCAGTGCCTGATGGCAAGTGGCAGCTGGTGCAATCCCACAGCGGTGCCCTCATCCCACAGTGCTGAGATGTCACTCACCCAATAGGTCCTGCTCCGTTGATGCTACTACCCATGTCGAAGTCAGGGTTCTTCTGTGTGGGCTCGTCCTCTGACTTCCTGCCATGGGGGGCAGGACACAGTAAGAGGTAGGAAGGGTCTTGACAAAGACCCAAACTTGTTTTATTTTTTGGTTTTTTGAGACAGGGTTTCTCTGTGACTTTGGAGGCTGTCCTGGAACTCACTCTGTAGACCAGGCTGTCCTCAAACTCACAGAGATCCGCCTCTCTGCCTCCCGAGTGCTGGGACGAAAGGCGTGCGCCACCACCGCCCCGCAACCCAAACTTATTTTACCACAAACCGTGTAGAGATTAGATGAGTTGCCCTCCTGCAAAGCCATGCCTAAAAACTAGAGAAATTGCCTACAGAGATACTGCAGCAGCCTTCCAACAACCCTCATCTTCCAGAACATTCCCTCCAGAGAATGTTTCCAGACACTGTGGGTGTGTAAGAGGGCAGAGAGGGAGAGATGAGCAGGGAGGAGTTCCCGAGCCCCAGCCCCGGGCGGCTGACCTGAAGGTGATGAGGTTGGAATAGATGAGAGGCGGGCAGAGGAAGGCCAGAAGCAGGGCCCAGATGGGCGTGGTGCTGTCCATCTCCCCCCACCACTTCTGCGTCAGCAGAGTCTGTGGGCGTGCAACGGTAGAGCTGCGGTGTGCACGCCGCGCCTGCGGCTGACCCGGCAGAGCGCAGCTTCCGCAGGGGCGTGGGGCAGCGCTCAAAGGCAGCCTCCTCAGGGCTAGCGGGACAGTGGCGCAGCCATCGGTCCCCACCCCACCCCACCCCACCCCACCCCACCCCACCCCCGAGTGCTTTGAGACAGGGTTTCTCTGTGTAGCCCTGCCTGTCCTGGAACTCAGATTCCCAGAGACCCGCCTGCCTCGGCCTCCCGAGTGCCGGGGTTGAAGGCGAGCCCGGCCGGCTAACTTTTCACGTGTGTGCGTGTTTTGCCTGCATGCATGTTGTGTGGACGGATCGCCACCGAGTGTGAGAACGCCTGAGCTCTCTTCAGACTTTAATTCATGGTACTGGTGCTTTTCCAAATGCTAGAGTAGCAGGGATGGCGAGAGCATGGGGAGTGAACAGAGCTTTCCATGGGGAGGATTTCTTTCCCAAGCCAAAGCCTGTGTGAAGCGCTACCTAACTATCCTCGGACTCATGAACTGTGGAGAAGCCGAGCTCCACACAGCAGAAGCCAGCGGGAGCACTTCCTGTGGGAGGAGGGGGCTGCCTGCGGGGATGAGGAGGACTTCCTGCGTGGGAAAAGGGACTTCCTGTTGGCAACAGCACCGCATGGGGGCAGAAGTTAGAACGGGCGGGTCTAGCTGTGGTAGCAGGGTTTTCTGGTGGAAGGGCGACGCTTTCTAAGGCAGTGCACAGTCCTCAGCCTCCCCAACGCTGTGACTTTAGTACAGTTCCTCACCCCCAAAGGGTGACCCCCAAAGGGATGGCGCCCCCAGGTCGAGAACCTACACGTGCACGCCAGGGACGTGACTCACACACTCACCTGAACCCCATCCTGGGCAAAGAATGACCGGGCATCAGCCTGCATGGCCAGCTGGAGGCAGGTGGCCTCTCCCCACAGGGGACAGCGTCGAAGAAGCAGGCGGGCGGCTCGTTCCTCACTGTTGTGGTAACACTCTCCAAAGAGGTCTGGCGACAAGGGTAGGGTGAGGACAGAAGGCCGGAGTGCAGGAGTGCCTGCGCCCGCCCGCCCACGGTGTCCCTCCTGCGCCCGCCCGCCCACGGTGTCCCTCCTGCGCCCGCCCGCCCACGGTGTCCCTCCTGCGCCCGCCCGCCCACGGTGTCCCTCCTGCGCCCGCCCGCCCACGGTGTCCCTCCTGCGCCCGCCCGCCCACGGTGTCCCTCCTGCGCCCGCCCGCCCACGGTGTCCCTCCTGCGCCCGCCCGCCCACGGTGTCCCTCCTGCGCCCGCCCGCCCACGGTGTCCCTCCACCACACACCCACACTCATGCCCTCGAACTTGGCTGCCAGATCCTTGCGCCGTGCGGCCTCCTCAGCCTCCCACTCCAGGCGAGCCATCACTCGGAGGAGGAGACAAGCCCCAAGAGCAGAGGCCACCGAGTTGGAGCCCTGGGGGACAGAGAGAGGCCGAGCCATTAGCAGGGTCGTTTCCACCACACTGGAAGACAGAGTGAGCTTGGGAGCACCGGGGGCTGGTTTCAGGGGCACTGAGTTCAGTCTGAGAAGGCAGACAAGTTCTGGAAGCGGACTATGGTTGGATACAATGTCATCACTGTTCTCAAAAAAAAAAAAAAAAAAAAAAAAAAAAAAAAATGCAGGGCTGAAGAGATCACTCAGCCCTCAAGAGCACTGACTGCTCCTCCAGAGGACCAGAGTTCAATTCCCAGCACCCACACGGAAGCTCACACTATCTATCACTGCAGTCCCAGGGCATCTGACACCCTCACACAGACACACATGCAGGCAAAACACCAACGCACATGAAATAAAATAAATAACTGTTTAAAAAAAATTCAGGGTGGGGTGTGTCACGTGGCATTCGTGAGGCTGAGGCAGGGTACTCACAGGGCCCAGGCCAGCCTGGATTACACAGAAGACCCCATCCCAGCAAAAAAAAAAAAACTAGGGATGGAGATGGCAGTGCCCAGGGGGTAGGGTGCCTGCCTGGCTCCACAAAGCCTTCTCTACACCCCATGAGCCAGGGACAGTGGTGGCACATGTTCAAGACCACCCTTGGCTAATCAAGCTCAAGGCCAGCCTGGGCTATCCGTGACCCTGACTCAAAACGACAAAAGACTAAGGCTGAGAATAGAGTGCCAATTGGGTGAGGTCAGAGGTCAGAGCAGCCTACGGGAGCCTCGGTGTCTCTAAGGCCGAGGTGAGGATTCCAGAATGAGGGCCAGCATTTACCTTCTCCCAGAAATAAATGGCCATCTGTGCACGGTTCAACAACAAAGCCCAAATGAGCAGGTCAGTCCAGGGGGCTTGTTCAAAGCTGACGTCCGTTGATGATTGCAAGGTGGCCCAATCCAAAAGCAGTTGAGCCTGAAAGCAAAGAGAAGCAAAACCTGTCCCTGTCCCTGGGCTCACCATATCCCCTCAGACACTACCCTGCCCCGTCTTACTACACCGCCATTCCAAAGCCCTACCATGCACCCTCAGCCTGGACGGTCCTTACGTTCTCCCTGCAGTCCTGGCCCAGCTGGGAGTCTCGGGTGTTCCTGACCGGGTACCTCGGTGCGCATGTTTCCCCCAACAGTGTCCTTAGGACTTGTCCCACATTAGGAGGCCGGAGCTCTGTGGCCCCGTCTTTTATAGGTGGGGCTTTGCTGCTGCCTCCGTGCGATGCCTGGTCCAGAAGACTGCGGATGAGTGAATTCGGGGACACGGCGGCATACAGCTGGGCCAGGCGCTGGGGGGTCAGGAAGTGTCCCAGGCTGAGGCCATGGGAGATGAGCAAACGCACAAACTCGGGCCGGTCGTTCAGCAGCGCGTCCATGAGAGAGGCCTCTAGGTGGAAGGACTGTGTGGGTGTGGGGAAAGAGACGGGACAGGGTAAGCTGAGGCACACCTGCCAGGTAAACAAGACACATGCACAGTGGAGCATGATGGGAGCAGAGTACAGGGGCTGGTGAGTGCGTGGCTAGATGGCTAGATGGACCGTCAGCATGCCTGGATGGACAGAGGGGAGGTGATGGGTGAACGGACGATGGCTACAAAGGGAGACAGGAACAGAGATGAGTGGCTAGATCATAATGGAAGGCTGGCCCAGGCGGTCAAGAAGTCAGCCAGGAAGGAGAGTGACGCCTGCTGCAGGTTCAGCCCCTGGGTCCAGACTCCTCACCCGCCACTGGATGTCCCCACGGAAAAGTTCACTTTGGGCAATGTCCACACGGTTCCAAGCCACTGCCAAACGCAGCTCATCCAGGTATGCTGAGGCCTCAGAGCTCCCACAGGCTGGAAGGGTGACAGGGGAGGGTGGGACAAGTCACGGTGACCCTCTTGGCAGCAGTATTAACAATGACAACAAGTAGTTCCAAATGGTGGCCTTCGTCAGGACAACAGTGTCCCCTAAGGTTGATGACCGGGCCATCGGAGCTCCAAAGAGAAGCAGGACCACACAGCTTCCCATTCCATTTTGAAGAACAAAAGTGTGTCAAGGGTGGGACTTATTACCATTCTGTCATCTCTTGTTCTTTTTCCAAAGTATCAAGAGGAAGAAAGCAAATGACCGATAAGATCGTGCTTATCCACGGGTGGGTGATGGATGACTAGGTGGATGGATAGATGGGTGGGCCAGTGCATGAAGACATGAGATGATGATATGGGTAGGTTGGAAAAAGGACTGGCAAGTGGATGGATGGATGGATGGATGGGTGGGTGGATGGGTGGGTGGGTGGATGGATGGGTGGATGGGTGGGTGGATGGATGGGTGGGTGGATGGGTGGGTGGGTGGATGGGTGGATGGGTGAGTGGGTGGATGGGTGGGTGAGTGGGTGGATGGATGGATGGGTGGGTGGGTGAGTGGGTGGATGGGTGGGTGGGTGGGTGGATGGATGGATGGGTGGGTGAGTGGGTGGATGGGTGGGTGGATGGATGGGTGGATGGATGGGTGGGTGGATGGGTGGGTGGGTGGATGGATGGGTGGATGGGTGGGTGGATGGATGGGTGGATGGATGGGTGGGTGGATGGGTGGGTGGGTGGATGGGTGGATGGGTGAGTGGGTGGATGGGTGGGTGAGTGGGTGGATGGATGGATGGGTGGGTGGGTGAGTGGGTGGATGGGTGGGTGGGTGGGTGGATGGATGGGTGGGTGAGTGGGTGGATGGGTGGGTGAGTGGGTGGATGGATGGATGGATGGATGGGTGGGTGGATGGATGGATGGATGGGATGGGTGGGTGGGTGGGTGGAAATTTTGGTGGATCACCAGATGTATGTCCCCTTAAAAAATTCCCTGTACCTTAACTTGGCATCATTTATCTCAAGAGCCTCCTGCCCTTACCCTTCCCGCTCACCCTGTTGCACACCATCTTTTCTTGAGGCCAACTTACTCAGCAAGGCAGAACCCCAGGATCCACCCCTCGGGTCCCACAGCCCATCAGTCCCTGAGCCAGCAGGCCATGCCTCCCATCTGGTCCCCATGGCCACGGCACATTTCAAGTGCCATATCCATGCTCAATGTCACTGCAGTCTCATGATCTCAACTTTCCTAGCTAGGCTGGCCTTCCTGCTCATGGGGGCCTCTCTGACACAGATTGGTCTTGGTGCCCCTCAGGCACCCTGTGTCTCAGGGAAAAGTCCTGGCTTGCAACTCCTCTGTTGCTCTCTCTGCCATAACAGGCTATCAGGCATCTCTTGCCTTCACAGAAATATCCCATGCTAGACACACATCATGGACCCAAATCCTCAGCCACAGAAAGCCACTAGCTGAGGGACTAGTGCAAGTTACCTTCCTCCCTCTGAGCCTCAGCCAGCTGCAGTGGTCACATCAGTTTATCTTACAACCCACAACACATCTCAGAGTGGTGAGATTTAAGATGAACGGAAAGATTAATAAGTGGATAGAACTGTTAAAGGACTGGCGGATGGTTAATAATTAAAGGTGGAAAGACTGATAAATCAGTGGGTGTACAGGTAAATGTACATGTGAACGGGTGGGTAGCTGTATGAGTGAATGCATGGCTAGATGGTTCTATGGATGGCCAGATGGGTAGGTGAATGAATACATATATAAGTGGATGGATAAATGGATGGGCAAATGGATGTGTGGGTGGATGGATGGATGGAGATGGATGGATGGATGGATGGACAGAGGAATGAATACATGGGTATATGGATGGATAGAGAGATGGATGGAGGGATGGATGGGTGGATGGGTGGGTGGATGGGTGGATGGATGGGTGGGTGGATGGGTGGGTGGATGGATGGATGGGTGGGTGGATGGATGGGTGGGTGGATGGGTGGATGGATGGATGGAGGGATGGACAGAGGGATGGATGGAGGGATGGGTGGGTGGATGGGTGGATGGATGGATGGAGGGATGGACGGAGGGATGGATGGAGGGATGTGTGGGTGGATGGATGGATGGATGGATGGACAGAGGAATGAATACATGGGTATATGGATGGATAGAGAGATGGATGGAGGGATGGATGGGTGGATGGGTGGGTGGATGGGTGGATGGATGGGTGGGTGGATGGGTGGGTGGATGGATGGATGGGTGGGTGGATGGGTGGATGGATGGATGGAGGGATGGACAGAGGGATGGATGGAGGGATGGGTGGGTGGATGGGTGGATGGATGGATGGAGGGATGGACGGAGGGATGGATGGAGGGATGGGTGGGTGGATGGATGGAGGGATGGGTGGGTGGATGGATGAATGGGTGGGTGGTAGGTGGGCTTGAGACTGGATGAAAGATGGTTAAGGGAAGGGAAACAGATGGAAGAATGAGGGATTGATGAATGTATCAATGACTGGATCCAATAGGGAAGTAGTTAAAAACAAAGTGTCTAGGAAAAATTGTCCTACAGCACCAAGCAGAAACCTAGGAACAGGAAAGACATTGGCTTAGGCTTAGAGGAAGGAGGGAAGAGAGAGGGCCACCAAATCTGAAGCGAGGGTAGAAGCCCATCCTACCGTTCACAAGCGCCCTCAAAACTATGGTCTCAAACTCCTCGGAGCCATCTTCCGATGAATAGACTGTCAGCAGCTCCTTTCGGGTCATGATCCTCTCTACCTGCAGATCACAGAGCTCCAGTTTCCAGCCAGGACCTGTATGTGGTTCCTGCCAGCCAGGGTGCCCGGCTTTTTCCAGCGTGGTTCCACAATGCCATACCTGGGCCTGCAGGACCTCAGGGTCTCCCTTAGGGAAGTAACGCCTGATCCGATCTCGGGCTTCGCCTCGTCTGAGTCCCCCACTCCCTGGGGCCAAAGTATCTTCCAGCGTCTCCACCAGGCAGTCGGCAGCACCCCCAGAGCCGGCCACCAAGAGACAGGGGAGCTGAGCCTGGGTGGCATCCTCTATCCGCTTCAGGAGCAAGGGGAGAGCTAGTCAGGGCCCAGCCCTCCGGTCCCCATATCCAAGATTCTGGAGCACAGAGTTCTGGCCCCCAAGTCTCCTCCCACCTCAGACACGGGAGTGCAGCTCCAGGTACCTTCAACATTTCCTCATCACCATCGATGAGAAGAAGGAGTACAGGGATGTCAATTCCAGTCCCTGAGAGAAGGGGGGGAAAGGGAAACTTGGTCACCCACCAGCCTTTGCTGGGGATGGTGAAGAACTACATTTCCCAGGAGTCTCTAGGGCAGATATTAACCTTGAACCAACATTGTGGCCAATACTCATGGGAATCGTCATTCTTATTCTTTAAATAAAAATTTAATTTTTATTCTTTAAGTACAAATTTGAAACTTTTAATTACACTTATTTCTATAGTGTTGGGATGGTGCTCACAAGTAGGTGGAGGTCAGAGGACAGTATGTGGGAGTCTCTTTCTGATTTGTGGGTTCTGGGGATAGAATTCAGGTCATCAGGCTCGGCAGCCGTGTCTTTACGTGCTGAGCCATCTCATTGGCGGGGGAATGTTGCCATTCTTTGTGAACTTCGGGGTTGCGGGGAGACTTTACAGGTTTTATTATGAGTGTGTGTGTTTTGTATGGGGTGTGTGTGTTGCACCCGTGTGTGCATGTCTGTGTGTGATCATGCAGACGAGTGCGGGTGTGCATGTGTTTATGTACCTGTTTTGGAGCAGGCTCTCTTGTTATGCCCACCGCATACACCAAGCTAGCTGCCTCCATCCCCCATCTCACCACAGATGTGAGCAGCTGCAGCCAACTTGATATGAATCTCAGGCTCTCACTCTTGCAGGCAAGCACTTTATCTGCCGCGCCATCTCCGGGCACCCCCACCCCACCCCCATTTTTCAGGACAAAGTCTCAGGAATCCCAGCGTGGCCTCAATGGAACCAAGGATAACCCTGAACTTCTTGCATTCATTCACCTCTTGAGTGCTAGGCACATTTCAGCACCAGAAGTCAAGGGTGGCGTCACCTAACTTCAGAAGGGAGCGGGGAGCTTGGGACCTGGACCCTTGGCTCCTGAGTCAACCTTCTGACTGGCTAACCACTTCAAACCAGCGAGGTGACGTTAAAAGGAGGGAAATACAAACCGATGGACAATCTCAGCACCATAAAAATATTATTTTTACCCCTAGTAAAATAAGGCCAGGCGCATCACCCATCCTAGGCGTCTGGGCTGAAGAAATCACATAAGAAAAGGAGGCAGTTCAACTTAAATGTGTGCTTTCTCTTCTTGTGGCTGTTGCTGGTCTGGGCTTTAAGGGACAGGATCTAGCCCAGGCTGGCCTCGACCTCATGGTCCCAAGTGCTGGGATCATGGCTGTGAGTCACTACATCCAGGTAAAACCGTTCCCTCTCTTTTTAGAATCAAATGTATTCCATGTGTATCCGTGTGTGTGTGTGTGTGTGTGTGTGTGTGTGTGTGTGTGTGTGTAAGTCAGATGACAATTTGCAGGAACTGATTCTGTCGTTGTGCCCTGTGGGTTTCAGGGCTTGAAACTTGAGAAGGACTAGGAGGCGTGGCCCTATTGAGGGAAGCTTGTCACAGCAATGCTCCAGCCAGGACCACTGTCTCTCTCTTCCTTCTGCCTGAGGATCTGATATAGAATAAGTCTCTTCTCCAGTACTGTGTCTGCTGGCCTCCATGATCCCCTCATGACGATGGTGCACTAAACCTCTGAAACTGTAAGCCAGGCCCCAATTAAACAAACTTATTTATGTATGTATGTATTGGGGGGGGGCAGGGTTTCTCTGTGTAACAGCTCCGGTTATCCTGAAACTGACTTTGTAGAGCAGGCTGACCTTGAACTCACAGAGATTTTCCTGCCTCTGTCTCCCTAGTGCTGGGTTTGAAGGTATTTCGCCACTACCCCCGCTGTCATTTTTTTTTTTTTTTTAATTCTTTCTTTTATAAGCGTTTCCTTGGTCACGGTCTCTTCACAGGGATAGGACACTGTCAAACTCTGTACCCAGGCAGGCCACATGAGATACAAGACCTGTCTAGGTCACATGGGCACTCATGCATATGCATCCGGCACTGTTTCTAGTGCCGAACGATCCAAATCCCTAACACCTGAGAACTGGGGAAATCCCACGAGAGAGACGTCATCGATATCACAAACTCACGGAGCTCCACCTGCTTCTGTCTCCTGGGCACTGAGGTGACAGGCATGCCCACTACACCTGGCCACTGTTTCTGTCCCTTCTGACAATTCAATTTGTTAAGTTGAATTCACACCAAGGGTGACATTTGTCTATGATAAATGTCATGAAGGAAAGTCAGTCACAGGATGCTTAAAGGAAGACTCAGGGGGACACCCTTGATTTCTGACTTGTTTTTCTGCTCAACAGGTTAGTGTGTGTGTGTGTGTGTGTGTGTGTGTGTGTGTGTGTGTGTGTATGGCAACACTTCTGGTCCTAGGAATTTCAAATAAGGGAGCTTCAAGCTCTACTGACCCAGACGACAGGAGTGAACAGACTGCAGTTGGTAGGAGTCAGAGACAGGGAAATCTGTGCTGACTGAACTAGAAGGTTCTGGTTTTGAAAGCTGGCTGTATGAGTGGATCCAGAGTTCAAAGTCCTCCAACTTATTGCTTTGTGAGTTCTCTGTACCTAGGGAGTTTACAAGACCGTCTTATACCCTTTCTGTTCTCCTTAAAACCAACTGTTTGTTTTTCAAGACAGGGCTTCTCTGTGGAGCCCTGACCATCCTGGACCAGGCTGCACTTGGACTCAGAGATTCACCTACCTCTGCCTTCCAAGTCCTGGGATTAAAGTTGTATACTCATCCCCAGGAAAACTATATTTTTTTCAAAAAATGTGTTATGTGTGTACATGTATGTATCTCCGCATGTAATGCCTGTGAGTGCCATGCCTAAAGAGGGCCAAAAGAGGGAGCTGGGTCCCCTGGAGCTGGAGTTACAGGCAACTGGGAGCTGCCCAAAGATGGAGCCCATGTCCTTCATAAGAACAGCAAATGCTCTTTAACTACTGAGTCATCTCTCCACCCTCCCCTTTCTGTTCATTTAATCATATATATTGAGAAAGGATCTTTTTACATAGCTCCTGGAACTCCCTGTGTAGTCCAGGCTGGCCTTGAACACATAGAGATCTGCCTACCTCTGCCTCCCAAGTGCTGGAATTAACGGTGTGCCACCATGCCCAGCACGGATAAGACTGTTAACAGAGGAGAGTTACCCAGTCTTGACCACACAGGGCCAGTGGGGTCCTGACACAAATCCCACTCACCTCCCACTCCTGTCTTCTGCTGAGCCACGTAGGACTCAAACCGAAGGCGGAAGCGGTTCTCACCACCCAGGCGGCCATGAGTGCCATCATCCACCAAGAAGAAAGCCGAATAGTTGTAGTCCAGGGGGAACTCAACTCCGTCCTCAGGGTCACCACGCCATTTGTACCTCGCAGGGAATGAGCCCTGAGGACAATGCCAGACAGAGACATCATTCAGAAGGGACAAAAATGCTCCCTGACAGACACGGACGACCAGACCCTGGCCTCCTCCCTCAGACCCAGGCTTCCTCTCAGCCTTCCTCCCTCGGACCAGCATCCCCAGTCAGAGCCTGGTCTCTGAACCCCATTCCCACCTTGGGGTTGATGAGCATCTCTCTGTTCCGGACCACACCCCAGGGGGCCACACCCATGGCCACCACCTTGCTGCCTCCGGTGCTGGCCATCTGGTGGTCCCTCACAGCCACACCCACATGCCGGCCTATGCCTGTGTGCAGTCCCCCTGTGACAATCCAGGCCCCTATGTAGGACAAAGAGAGGGACAGAGTGGAGAACAGTAAGACATGGGAACGGGGACAATGCTCTCCAACCTGGGCAACAGTACCTTGTCCCCAACCCCTGTGGTCACCTGTGCTCTGGGCGGCTCGCACCAGCCCACGACGCAGAAGGTCCTGCAGCCAAGTCTGGAGCACGGGACCCCCTGATCCCCCCAGTACCGACACCACCAAGTTTGGGGCACGAAAGCCCCAAGAGCGGGTGACGAGACTGTACACAGTGGCCGGATCTGTGCGGTCAGACAGCCGGAGGAACTGTGGACACAGGAGGAAGAGACACATGGGGGACAGGGAGACAGAGACAGAAGGGGACTGACCCAGAGAGACGAAGACAGAGGGAGTGGGAGGGCAGAGACCCAGACAGAAGCAGACAGACAGACTGGGAGGCAGCAAGGACCTAGAGAGAAAGAGGGACAGACACTTAGACAGAGGCACCCAAAGGACAGAGTGGGCCAGTAGGGAGACACATTCAGCCACTGTCCCAGCCCCGCCCAGCCTGGTAGCCTGGACATGCAGGCCTCACGTTGCTGGGCCTTCTGCCGGAATGCGTGAAGTCCAGGTCGCCGTAGGCGTCTGTGGGCTTCTCTGTAGTGTGCTCATCACTGTTCCATTCCGAAACTACAGCCGCCCCAAAGGCGTCCTCCACAGCCACAGATGGGTGGTCCTTCCGGGGTCTCCCACACTGGCACAAGGTCCCTCTGGGGGCGTGAGGGTAAAGCATGAACCCTGGGTGTCTGCACTGACTCCGTCCTGTACAAATGTCCATATGCTATCCACATGGGCTCTGCATGTCCTGAAACAGAGCCCACAGCAAATCCAGCACTGGCTTTGACTTGGGGAGAAGAAACTGGGGTAAGGACCCTGTAGCTTATCCCAGGACAGGTGTGGCCTGCACGAGCAGAATCAGGAGAAGCAGACGGCCACCAGCCCCAGAAGACAGCATACACAATGAAACAGAAAATTTAAAACAGGAAAAAAAATTCATAAAGAATAATTCAACAACAAAGCTGGGTGTGGCGGAGCTCGCCTTTAGTCAGCGCTCACTCAGGCAGGCAGGCGGATCTCTGAGTTTGAACCAGCCTGGCCTACCCAGAGAAACCCTGTCTCCAAACAAAATTAAAAAAAAAAAAAAAAAAAAAATCAAAGAAAGTTTGGGTACCAGAGGCTGAGGCTGAGGCCACTGTGGGTTTGGAGCAAGCATCTTCACCTCTGAGACTAAATTTCTTCCTGTAATACGAAGATAGTAACAACTCCAAGGAACTCAGAGGAGCCAAGAAAACCAGGAAGTATTTCCTGAAGTGAGGATAGCAACCAACCCCAGCTGGAGAAGAGCTGCGTGAACTTTAAACAGAGCTTTAAATAACCTCGAATTACACAGAAGGAAGGTCAAGACTTTTCAGAGTTCCCTGACTGCAAGGAGGCTGGCGCTGGCCTGTCTGTTGGCTTTGGCCATCCCCAGGCTTGCTCTCTCAGGCAGAAAGGCAAGAGCAGGCAGGCGGCTGAGGCCAGCCAGTAATCTCTTTATTCACTGTTCACTGTATCACACACAAAACAGTCCTAACCTGCTTGTTTCCTTCTCATTCTAAGAAACAGATGATGGTTTCCATTTCTGGTCTCCATAGATACAATGTTTCCCTCTCTAAATAAGGACACACTGGGCTGGAGAGATGGCTCAGGGATTAAGAATGTATGCAGAGGGCCTGAGTTGGCTCCCTAGTACCCACGTGGCAGCTCACAACCATCTGTAACTCCAATCACAGGGGATCCTGGCTTTCTCAGGCACCATACCGGCACAGAGTGCACAAACACACACAGGCAAAATGCCCATACAGGTAAAATAAATAAAAATTTCAAAACATAACAAACAAAATGAACATTTTAAATCATAAATGTACAAGTGTCCCTTGCTACTCAGATGACTATTGCCTTAGTTTCCAAAAGTGAGGAGCAGGGATTGCTCCTCCCAGGCCCTGATTCTAAAAGGGATGCAAATTGTGGGGCTTACCTATGATTTCAAAAACTAAGTGAGCAGCTGAACTAGGGAATGGGACTATGTTTTATGGGGGATGGAGAGAATGACAGGCTCTCAGGTAGCCCAGGTTGGCTTCAAACTTATTATAGCCAAAGCGGATCGCAAATTATTTCTTCTCATTTATCTATTTTTGGCCTCAATTTCTGATCCTTCTGCCACAGCCTTGAGAGTTCTGGAATTACAGGTATGCGATACCATAGCTGGCTTATTTTAGTGCAGAGAATGGATCCTAGGATTAAGGGCATGCTAGGCAAACATTCTACTAACTGAGACATAGCCCCAAACTCTCTTGGGGCTTTGTTTATCTTAATTTTTTTTTTCTTTTTTGAGACAGGGTTCTCTGTCCTGGGATTTCCTCTGTGGACCAGGCTGGCCTCAAACTCACAAAGATCCGCCTGCCTCTGCTTTCCGAGTTCTGGGATAAAAGACATGCAGCGCTACCACCCGTCATCTTACATATTTTTATATGTATGAATATTTGCCTTCATGTGTGTCAGCACACCGCATACATGTGTGGAGGATGGAAGAGGGTGTTGGATCGCCTGGAGTTGGAGCAACAGATGGTTGTGAGGCATCACATGGGTGCTGGGAATTGAACTTGGGTCCTCTGCAATAGTAGTCCATGCCCCCAGTCTCTGTGCCATCCCTCCAGAACCCTATCCCATGTTTTTTGAGAGCCCACGCTGGTCTAAAACTAGTTTTATAGCCCAGGTTGACCTTGAACTTCTGATGCTCCTGCTCACCCCCCAAGTGCTGGCACGTGTGCACCTTACACACCTAGCATAAGGACCAGTTTTACAGATGTGGGGATGCGGGTCATGCTGCTGGCTGATGCACAGGACATACCTACACCTACAGCGTGTTGTCTTCCCAGAGCTACAGTAAGGAACACAGCCTTCTCCTTCTCTCACACCAGGGGACCCTGGAATGCCTCGCGCCCCCCCCCCCCACTCAATCCTCTTACCCATCTGGACCTCATTCTTGGGTCCACCCTTTTCCTCCACTCTTCTAGTCAAAATGTTTACAGGGAAAGTTGTGGAGCCCCAGAGGTCTATTGTCTGCATGGGGCTCCTCACTTAACCTGACTTAACAAGCTAAAATAAACTCAGGGGAGAAATGTTCATCCGAGTTCTGTCCCTAGGACCCATAAACATGGGGATGATGGGGCACAGTTGTAATCCCAGTGCTGGGGAGGGAGGGCAGGAGGGTCCCTGGGGCTCACTGGCTGGCCAGCCTAGCCAGGTCACCCTTAGCTAGTGAGGATGTAGGAGGCATGTGAGGAGAACTCCCCCAGGTTGGCCTCTGGCCTCTATAAGCAAGCGTGTGTGCACATATTTGCACCTGCCCTCGGGAGCACTCACAAAATCAAATCAAAGGGACACTCACTGTCATCACACAGCTCAGGGCTTCTTCATCACCACAGCCCACTGTCTCCAAACTCAATGTGGACAGTGAGCATCACCACCCCAGAGGGAAGTTCTGGTCCCATGGCAATGCTTCCTGACAGCTTTGCTCTGTGTGACTGAGGCACAATGGCTGTATTCAGGTATCATCTGACTGCCAGAAGGTGGCTGGACACCATGGAATGCACCCGTTCTGGAAACCTTGGCCCAACCCCACAGTGGCTTTCTCTTCCCTTGACCGCCCTCAGGACACCCAAGAACTGTGCTACTTCCTAGCTGCCCTGCAGGGTACCTAGCCCAAGGCCCCCAGGGGCCAAGAGAGGAAGAAGCTTCTGGGAAAGGATGTGGACAGAGGCTAGCATTTGTCTTCAAGGTATTCAGAGATGTGAGGGGGCATTGGGTGGGTGGGTGTTTGGTGTTTGTGTGTGTGTGTGTGTGTGTGTGTGTGTGTGTGTGTGTGTGAGCGTTTGCCTGCATGTATGTCTGGGTACCATGTATGTGAAGTGCCTGTTGGAGCCAGAAGAGGAGGTCAGAAACGGGGGTTAGAGATGTTTGCGAGCTGCCGTGTGGGTGCTGGGAACTGAGCCATCTCTGCAGCCCCTGCCTGGTTTTTTTGTTGCTGCTGTTATTATTTTGGGGCTTTTTTTTTTTTAAAATAAGGTCTACTTCTGTAACCCAGGTGGATCTCAGATCTGCAGTAACATCCCTGCCTCAGTCTCCCGAGTGCTAGCACAGGCATGTACCATCACACTGGCAAGGTTCTTGGGTTTGGGGTTTGGTCCTGGGAATGGAACCCAGCACACGCTAACTACATGTGCTATCACTGAAGTACAGCCTAAGCCCAGAGACAGGTATTTCCCGCGTAATAAGTGGGGGATGGGAGAACTGGCCATGGAGTTGGCCTTTACATTTTCCTCATCCATGGTTTCAACTCCCACCTACAGCTGGGACATCTCAGACCTCAACCTTCTGCTAAGTACCAACTGGGTCCCACCCTCAACACCTCGCTTCCGGAGGCCCAACATGCACCCAGACGCAAGGCTGCACTCAGCATCCCCTTTCCCGCCTGCGTGTTCTCCTGGGCTCCCTGTCTGCACGACTGCACCTTTCCTGCACCCTAGTCTTCAGACGGCGTGCCCAGGAGCCACCCTACCCATAAGCACTGGTCCCCAGTGTCTCAGCTGCGGCGCCCGCCTCTCATCCATCCTCACACAGAGCCTGCCCGGCCCGGGAAAGCCTCACGCTCAGAGTGGCCTCCGAGTGCCCACGAAGTCTGGCGCCAACTTCATTCATGACAAGGTTCGTTATGCCCTGAACTCTGCTCTCCTTCCAAATCACACCAGGCTGTTATTAGGCAGGACTTCGAACATGCAGTTACAAGGCCCACAGTCACCGTCCAAGCACCACCCTGAGACACCTTCCTAGTGATACCTGCACCCACCATCTCCCACTCACTCCTGTCACGGCCGGTGGTCCTTGGCCAGACCCATCAGGAAGCCAGTATATGTGTTTATTCACGCAACGTTTCCCTGTCCTGCTATGACAGCAGAGGCACACTACGGAAAAGAGACGGCACTACCCCAGGCCAAAGACCACCCTCAGAACAGATTTAAAGCCGGGCCCAGCTAGAGGCCATGGATGAAGCTGGACGACCCTATGGGGCTTGCTCATGTCCCCTGCCACCCACAGCACATCTTGCGGTGGTAATTACCCTCTTCTCATGGGACTGCAGGTATTTCCGGGTGTTTATTAGGTGGTGGGCAAAGTTCCAGAACGGTCCCAGAGTGACCTTGTTTAGTTTGCACAGCAACCTCAGGAGGGAGGAGCTGTTCTGTGCCCAGGTGACTAGCGTGGCCCAAGAAGCGAATTGCTATCCCAAAGCTGCAGAGCAGGGCCGCAGGGCTGTGCTGGCTGAGCCAGGATGCATGCGTCGATGGATGACACAGAGAGCCAAAGCGGACAGAGACAAAATGACACAAAAAGAGACACATGGACGAGACACAAAGACACAGAATGGATCCCTGAAGCGTTTACACGCTTCCCCACCCCCACCCAGCTAGGGCCCAAATCAAGGACAGGGGAAGGGTCTGTCGGAGGCGGAGGCGGTACAGGTCCCTGGTGGGCGGGGCCTGACTGCGGCGGGTGGGGTCTGTCTGTACATCAAGGCCTTCGGTGGTGGGCATGAAGGGTGTGTCTGTGGTGGGCAGGCCTTGTCTGCGTTGAAGGGGGCGAGTCCGGTCTGTGGGGGCGGTGCCTGTCTGCAGCGGGCACGGCCCGCGAACCTGTGCTGCCAGGTCAGCAGCCCCGAACTGCTCACCCCGAGTCATCGCAGAGGTCCACTATGAACGTCGTGCACACCTTCTTCCTGAAGATCTTAGGGATCCAGCTCTGAGAACCGGAACAAGAAGGCGGGGAAGGGACCCGGGTCAGCCTCGCGCGCCCCCGGGACGCCTTGGAAACGTCAGTGTCCCCGTCCCGCAGGCTCGGCCAAGCCCCCGCGCCCTCGGTCTGGGAACTGCTGGCCCAGCGCCCGCTGCGTCTGACCCCGATCGGAGGGGCTGGCGCCTCCTCTGGAACCCGCTCACACCCAACCCCGCGCTGTGAGATACCTGCTCCTTCTCCGGCCCCACCATGCTGCCGCCACGGCCCCTGGGGCTCCGAGTATTTCCTCCGGCAACCGACCCGCCCGACCAAACCGGATCCGCAACTTCGCTGCCTAGCCCGGGGCGGGGAGTCCTGGGGACACGTCACGGGAGGCGGGGAGAGGGCGGCCCGCGCAGCGGAGGAGGGACCGGCTGGGCTGCCCAGCCCGGATGGGGTCGGGAAGAGGGGACCAGAGACCCGGACTCGGAGGGCAGAGCGGCCAGGGGAAGGAAGGGGACAGAGTGGGCTGTGGGACAAACAGACTCAGAGAGGCACAGAGACTGAGGGAAAGATCGGAGAGAGACAGAGACAGAGAAAGGGAAGGGTGCAGAGACCCAGAGAGAGACCCGGGCGGGGACTGGGGGCAGAGAGAGAGAACAGAGATGCAGAGAGAATGAGACACCCAGAGATAGAGACGGAGAGAAATGCAGAGAGAGATGGTAGAGGACAGAGTCCCAGAATCAGAGAGACAGAGCAGGAGAGATCTGGGAAGACACAGGAGGAGTTGGGGGAGCAGGGGTGGGGTAGACTTCTGAGAAAGAACAGGGACCCTCAGGACCAGTGATTATAATGGGGGGGGGGCTTGATTCATTAAAAAAGAAAAAATCCCAAAGAGCAAGTGTGAGCCGGCCCTTGAGAAGGCAGTGGCGCCTGTCTCTTGCCAAGTCCCTTTGGTGGGGACAGCTGGGCCTAGTAACCTGAGTCCCCAGCGCCCTCCCCCATGCTGTATTTATAGCTCTGACCTGGGCCCCTGCCCCAGGTCTGAGTTCCAGGGACAGGAGGTCATGGGGTGTTGTGGACAGGTGTCCCTCGCTCTCCTCCACGGCCTCTGCATGTCACCCACTTTCACACCAAATGCCCCATCCTTGTCCCACATTCTCCATGATTGCAGGGGTCCCTTGGCTCCTACACACACCCCTCAGCTCCCAGTGCCCCAGGCTTCTCCCGCAGGGGACTCTCAAACTCCAGCCTTTGTCTTCAAGACGCCAAACTTGAGCTTCTGGGCAGTCCCAAGTCAAGTCCCTGCCCAGGGTCCTGGCCATGAAGACCCCTCCCCACCCAGTCCAGAGCCAGAGGAACAAGAGGGGAGGGGCAGGCAGGGAGTGACCAGAATAACTTAGGCTGAGGATAAATTTAGCCACAAGGAGGGAGGGGACAGACCCCATTGGCCCAGCAGTGGGAAGGGAGGTCCTGGAAAGGGTCACAGCTCTAAAGGGGACATCCTCAGAGAGGCATCCACGACCTGAGGAAGATAGACAAGCCAAGAGTGGGACCAATACCAGCGCCCAAGAGAAACAACCTGAAAAACAAGAAGGCACACGGCCCCATCAGGAGCGGCTGAAGCCAGGCTTGGGAGAAGCTCGTCTGCTAAGCATCCCCATGGGCTTGCAGGGGCCATGGTTGCATATGTGTCTCCTTTGGGCCACAGTGGCCAGCCTGCTGGTCCCTCCAGTGGTGACCCAGGAGCTGAGAGGGGCTGGACCGGGCCTTGGCAACTGGAACAACAATGCTGGCATCCCTGGGTCTTCAGAGGACGTGTCAGTTGAGTTCAGCCACCACATCCACAGCCATAGGAGCCATCAAGGTGAAAAGGACAGAGACCATAGAGCAGAGGATGAAGATTTCTCCAAGGAATATGGCCGCCAGCTCCACGATCACAGGTACCCTGGCCATGAGGCTGGAGAGGAGAATGCCTCTGAAGAGGTCTTCAGAGGGCATGTTAGACAGGCCCATGGGCACAGAGGACACGACAATGGAGATTTGGGGGACTCAGCAGAGCCTGACACCCACAGCCAGGAAGATGAAGATGAGGGTAGCATTGTCTCCAGTGAGAACCAGCGTGGCCATGGAGGGGAAGAGGGCGATGGAGAGCAGGGTGGGGTGGGAGTGGAGGAGGGCCCCGGCGGTAAACACCAGGCCTGTGATCGTCAGAGCCTCTCAAAGGAAGGGGGCAAAGAGGGTTCGGGTGAATACCATCATGCCCACAGCCACAGAGGCCACGAAGATGAGGACGAAGATGGTGATGCCACTAAGCATGGACACCAGGCCCACGGACATCGGCACCAGGAGGAGGAAGACGATGGTGGCTCCGATGGAGACCATCATGCCCAGAGCCACAGACAAGGAGGAGAAGATGATGACGATGGTGACTCCAGTGAATATGGACACCAGGCCCAGGGCCACCAAGGCTTCAAAGACAGAGAAGATGATGATGATGGTGATGAAGATGATGGTGATGATGATGATGGTGATGAAGATGATGATGGTGGTGATGACGAGTCCACTGAGCATGGGCACCAGATCCAAGGCCTCAGAAGGGGAGAAGATGAGGATGAGTCAGACGAAGACTATCACCATGTCTCCAGGCGTGGACACCAAGGCCATGAAGATGAAGATGAAGATGAGGCTGTCTCCACTGAGCATGGGCACCACTCTCCCAGGCACACTCACCATGGTCTTGGGAGTGAGAATCAGAGAGAGGACGAAGCAGTCAAGTTCAGCTACCATGTTGTAAGCCACCAACCCCAGGGCTACAACCCTGACAAGGAGGAGGGCTTCCCAGAAGAGTATATGACAGAAGTCCCTGGCCATCACCACCACAGAGCCTCCAAGCAGGAAGATGAGGACATTTCTGCTGAGTTTGGCCTCAAGGTTCCCAGCCACAGGCCACAAGATCAAGATGAACAGGCCAGCCAGGGTCACAGAGAGTCTGTCCAAGGTGACACTGGTCACCGGCCTCTGCAGCCCACAGGGGCTGGTTCTGAAGAACCAAGGAAGGAAGAAGGCCACAGCTCTCAAGACAGAGAGGACGGTACCGGGACGAGCAGAGGAGCTCACAGTGAGGAGGAGAGGGAGGAGGAGGATAGCCATGGCCTCCCCATGAGCCAGGAAGAGGAAGAAAAAGAGGAGGAGAGTAGGGAAGACAGAGCTGAAGTTCTGACTCCACTGAGCCATGGCAGAAAGCAGGAGGAGGAGGAGGAAGAGGAGGAGGAGGAGATGGAGCTCCTGGAAGAAACCCTGCTACCTTTCACCATTATCCCAAACCCCTTGGCTGGGAGGGAGGTAGCCAGAGAAGGCTCCAGTGAGGAGGAGAGCCGTGAGGTCACAGGTAAGCGACCTGGCTCTGTGAGGGTGGGGAAGGCAGTTAGCTGCCTGGAGTCACCGTCACCATTGCCCTCCTGTCCCCACAGGTCAGCACGATGCCCAGGAGTATGAGAACTACCAGCCGGGGTCTTTGTGTGGCTACTGTTCTTTCTGCAATGTAGGTTCCTAGCCCAGCCAGATATGCCCGGCATGCCCTGCGGTGCTGTGGGAAGCCTCTGAACCTGGGGGGGGGGGGCAGAAACAAATGCTTCCAGAACAAGCTGGAGACCAGAAGCTGGGGCGGGGAGGCAGCAGCAGGGTCAAGAAGAGCCAAGGTCTCCGCATGAGGCGAGGGTCAGCCTCTGGGTCTGCGGCCACGCACAGGCCCCGCCCTCCGTGAGTGGGCCACTTGGGGTTATCTTGGGACAGAGTGGTTTGAGAAGCCACCTGGAAAGGAGGGGACGGAGTTCAGACATGGGGGTGAGCATCTCCTGGGCTCGGGGCTCCTCTAACCAGGCTCTTCCTGTCCCCAGCGATGTACTGAATGTGAAAGCTGTCACTGTGATGAGGAGAACATGGGGGAACACTGTGACCATTGTCAGGTGAGACCTTCCCAGATGGCACCCAGATGCCTGGGCCGCTGGAGTGCCCGAGCCGTGGCCCTGGCCTTACTCCTATGCTATACTGGCCCTCCAGCTAGCCTCAGGCCCCGCCGGGTCCTGGCTCAGCTCTCACCAGGCTCTCTCCCTGTCCTCAGCATTGCCAGTTCTGCTACCTCTGTCCGCTGGTCTGTGAAACCCTCTGCACCCCAGGTGAGCTGCAAAGGGGGAGGGGCAGATACCACAGAGGGGGCCAAGCCCAGCCAACTGAACCCTGGTGGGGTTGGAGCCAGCCTGAGCTGCGAACCAGGAAAGCTGTTGACTGCGGTTGAATGGTTGGGTGGGGTGGGGGGTGGGGTGTGACCATGGCAAAGGTCATATGGGCAGAATGAAGCTGCCTCAAGCTGAGACGGAGCTAATCTTGAAGGGAAGAAAGTGGAAATGGAGGGTGGGGCGGCTGGCGAGCTAGAGGGTCCAAAGCTAGCAGGAATTAGGGGCCAAACACATTTCTGCACTTGCCTGGAGTGTTCCCCCACAATGCCTGTCCCAGAGGCCCCTCAAGCCTCTTCTCTCTGCTCCCTGACAGGAGGCTACATAGACTATTTCTCCTCTTCCCTGTACCGGTAAGTGTGTGGGGCTGGGTTGGGGGTGATGCGGTTTAAGGGACCTGCTTGGAGAAGGGCTGTGAGTTAAAGGGCTGTCCTGGGACTCCATGGTCCAGTCTAGGAAACGGGCAGGGTCATGGTGGCTAAATGGCCCCTGGGCACAGGCTAGCTCACCTTTGTGTCCTCTTGCCTAGAACCCTGGCTGACATGCTGGAGACTCCAGAGCCCTGACCTGGCTACAAGTTGTCACAAATGCACCTCTCCTGACCTGCCCACCTGACAAGAGCTCTGAATAAATGTGCTCCTGGAAACACTGTCCAGTGCGGGGTGTGTCCTGGAGGGGCGGGGCAAAGGACAGGCAAGGCATCATCCTCTCCCACAGGGCCGGAGACAGGAGGGCCTTGACTCCTTGATTCTGGAGGTGGTCAGTTTGTGTTCTTAACATCTTGAAAACAAAAGCTGGGAGTGGTGGCGCACACCTTTAATCTCAGCGCAGAGGCAGGCGGATCTCTGTGAGTTCGAGGCCAGCCTGGTCTACAGAGTGAGTTCCAAGCCAGCCAGGACTACAAAGTGAGACCCTGTCTCAAAAAAAGGCTGGTCAACACCAGAGCTTTTGAAACAGTAGGTCTTTACCCGTGATCACTGAGTAACGCCTGGGGCTGGGAGGCCGACTGAGAGTCGGGGTGGGGTGGGGGTTCCCCGCCGTCTGTCTGTCTGCTCCCCGCGCCACCACCCAGCGGCATAGTTGACAGAGGGATTTTCCCATGCAAACCCCGGAGCCAGAGGAAAACCGGGAACGCAGTCCTGCGTCCCTGACCCTTGGGCACAGACACTGCCATAGCACGGGGGCCGGGAGGCCCCGGGGGACACGAGACACGGGACGAGGGACAGGGGACCCCGCTCAAGATGACCCCCCAGGACCGGCGACCAAGCGCAGCGGGGCGGGGCTGGGTGGCACGAGGGGGCGAGGCTTGTAGCAGCGAGTCTCCCCTCCCCTCCTAGCGGATGAAGAAGGAAGACTTGGGCCCCGCGACTGGGCAAGAAAAAGGGGAGGGGCGGCCTCTCCCGCATGCGGCCGAGGGAGCCCCGCCCCCGTTCCGCAGGCGCGGGCTGCCTGGCTCCCATACCAAACGGACCAATAAATTACAAAGTAGAGAAAAGGGAGGCGGAAGTTTGGGGTGGGGTTTCTTCCTGTCCTCTTCTTCCTGCCCCCCCATAGTCCATTTCCTGTGGTTTGATCCAGGCCCCGGCCACTCGGGAGGTGGGAAGGAGCACGCCGGGCTGGCCTGGGTAGACGGTGCTCCCTCACGGTGGTCTCCGGCTAGACAGCACTCTAGAAAGGAGGCCAGACAGTTCCCAGTGAGAACCATCTGCCCTGAGTTCCCCGCGCTCCACCCCTGCGGAGTCTCCCCTGCAGAGTCTCACCTGCAGGCGCACACTAGCAGGAGTAAGTCCGGACGGAAACACCCTCTGCTCGTGAACTCCCAGAAGTCTGGCCTAGAGAGAGAGCAGCAGCCGTTCAACCTAGAACCCCTCAAGTGTTCCCCAGGGCATTCCCGACTCCTTAGCACCACAGACTGGAGATAGGGGCTAGATTGTTACAGTCAAATACGCTACCCCTGAGCCACATGGCAAGCTTCTCACGGAGGGAGTCTAGGAGGTTCCTTCACCAACGGGCTACATCCTCAGTCCCCTTTTTACTTTTCAAGAAAATCACCTACATTTATTTTGTATGTGCATTGGTGTGAAGGTGTCAGATCCTCTGGAACTTGAGTTACAGACAGTCGTGAGCTGCCCTGTGGGTGCTGGGAATCGAACCTGGGACCTCTGGAAAAGGTCTCTCTCTCTCTCTCTCCAGCCCCTCCCTTTTTGGGCCAGATCTCACTAAGCAGCCCTGGCTACCTTGAACTCACTCTTTTTGTGGCCCAGGCAGGTTATTGATCTTGCAATTATCTGTCTAACCCTGAGTAACTGGGTGATAGGCCTATGTGGCCAGTCCAGATCGCCCAGGGTTTTTATGAGCTCTAAATCCTCCCATGGGTCTTTCTACTTCCTGGCAGTCTGGAACCCAAATAAAGAGTCCAAGGGAGGCTGGCGGCGGTGGCGCACGCCTTTCATCGCAGCACTTGTGAGGCAGAGGCAGGCGGGTCTCTGTGAGGCCAGCCTGGTCTACAGAGCGAGATCCAGGACAGCCTCCAAAACTACACAGAGAAATCCTGTCTGGGAAAACAAAACAAAACAAACAAACAAAGCGCCAAGGGGCCAGAGGCAAGTTCATGTCCCATCCTGGGAGAGATGGGAGAATAATCCATTGCAAGGAGTACCTGGGTGACTGGAGTGTTGTGTTTGTCCACACATCTGGGTAGGACAGCCCAGATGGAAGGTTGTCCCAAGACATGAACACAGTCTGGACTGTCACAGTTGAGAGTCCCTACCTTCAGGCTGCAGCTTGCGGAGCGGGAGCCCCGGTGAGCCTAGGGCTCCTGCTGCAGCTGACCGAAAATTGGGGGGTAACATCTCAGCCGAGTCGGGGGTTACACCCCTGAGGTCCTTCTCTCGGAACATCTTCCTCCAGGATGGGGAACGGCTGAAGGACTTGCCACTGTCCTAGTTGTATGATAGGAACCCAAGGTGAGGGAGGAGTTCATAAACTCCCAGTCTGCCCCTCTCCATTAGCCACGCCCATCATGTAACTCATCTGCCAACCACAACTGGTTGGCAACATCAAGCCCCACCCTTAACCACTGATTTGTCAGTGCAGCCGGGGACCTCAGCGCTGTTGGCACGCCTACCTCGTCCAGCCGTCTGTCTGTGCCTAGGGAGATGAGGTTGCTGAATTCTTTCTCCAGCAGTTGCCGGGCCTGGAGAAGGAGGTGGGAGAGGGCGCAGTGAGCCAGGGTTGGAGCATGCAGGGGGAATGAGTGCCCTGCAGGGGGAATGCACAGCATGCTCCCGGCCAGCCAAGGCTCACCTGTGCATTCTGTGTAGGTATCTGCAGAAGCAAGGCCAGGTCGGAGTAGTCGAAGGTTTCATCCAGGGCCAGCAGTGCCCCGTGCACCCCACTCTCGGTGAGATTCGTAGCGAATTCCTTCAGACCGAGCCCAGATACCCAACCCATGACCCGTTCGTTGGACCACACCATCACATCTAGGGATGAAAGGGACTCAGCCAAGCATCTCCCAGAGGCCAGCCCTGCCAAATTAGCCTAATTCCACCCTCTTTTCCCTTACCAGCCATGATGACTCCACCCCTTGGTTAGGGACATGGCCAGTTGGGCCTGAGATTCCCATTTCTCTCCCTGTTCATGCCCTCATACTGGTTCTACTAATTATTTGTGGAAACAGTGCCTCCTAGTGTTCAGGTTCACATTCACTCTTGGCCAAGCCTTCATGCTGGCTCTACCTCCTGTGTGAAGGCGCCCCCAAGTGGCCAGGACCTGCCAATCTGGCATATAACTTCGCACTCATTTTATTCTGTGGCCACGCCCCCATGGTGACTCCACCCTGTTTCTAGTAGTTCTTGGAACATCTGGCTTGCCACTCCACCTGGCCCCCACAGGACCTCACCTCTGATCTGCGTCTGGCTCTCTTCCCTCCTCCGCTCCAGGTCCTTCCGGTCATAGTTGAGCCGTTTCAGGCACATGATACCATAGTGCAGACTAACCCTGAGCAGTAGGGGGAAACTGAGTCACTCAGGAGCCTTCTCATGGCCACTGCCGTTGCTCTTATGTCTCTCTCTCTCTCTCTCTCTCTCTCTCTCTCTCTCTCTCTCTGTGTGTGTGTGTGTGTGTGTGTGTGTGTTACCCACACTAGGCAAGGGCATCCCCGGTATACTGGAGCTTACTTGAATTCTCTTGCTTTGTCTCTCCAGGGTCTCTCTATTTTTCCTTTTTTGTTTTGAGACAGGGTCTCCTAAGCTTCCTGGGCTGGCCTTGAACTCTGGTCCAGGCTAACCTCAAACTTGTAACCCTCCTGCTTGGACCTCCCCAGCCGTCACTAGAGCCACATTAGACCTCAGTTCTCCTATGGACCTTCTTGGTTCAAGGAGCACGGAGCTAGAATTTCACAGAATTTCCCTTGGTTAAGGCCTCTCTAGGGGTGTGACTTCTTCCCCTTGGGCTGTCCCCGTTGGCCAGGTTGTCCCCACCTGTGGAAGCTGTCCACCATCTTGAGTTGGCCTCGAAGTTCCTTCTTGTTCAGATGGTCCAACATCCGAGCATCGACTAGTGACTCCATGAAGTAGCTTCGGTACTGGGGCAGCCCAAGGCTGGGCAGCCAGTCATTCCCCACCCACTCGTGGTTCATGTCGCCATATGCCAGGATCTGGGGCCGTGGGCAGGTGAGGGAGGGGGTCAGGCCCTCTTGTCCCTCCCCATATGTATGGGGAAGGGTAAACTTCCATCCCCACCCCACGCTAGTGTTCTCCCCTCCACAGAGCAATCTGGCCTCACCTCCGGGGACAATGGGCCAGCTCAGGGTCTAATGTAGCCTAGGCTAGCCTCAATTCGCAATGAAGTTTGAGGATGATCTTCAACTCTCAATCCTCTTACCTCCACCCTCTTGAGTGCTGGGGTCACAGGTGTGTACCCCGACTCCAGGTTGGTGCTAGAAGCTCTATATTATAGGCAAGGGCTCCAACAACTGACCCCCAGTTCTGCAGGCCTGCACTAAGCCCAACCATGACTACACCCGGAAAGTCAGGATTCCAAAATGACTTTCCTGTCACCCAGAGACAGTCACTCCCGCAATACCCAGAAAACACTGGTCAAGCAGTCCAGTTCAGGACAAGGCTATGCGATAAGCCCAAAGTCTTTTTGTACCTTTAGGGCCAGGAAACAGACCACAGCCCAACCTGGAACCTGCACCTCTGGCAAGCTCGTCAGGCATCTGGTCTCTGTCTTCTCCAGGCCACGGTGTATTATGTCCTCGCCATCTCTCACTTGCCTGGCCCACCTCACAGCCACCATAACTAGCATAGCTAGCACTAACTGGTGCAGCCAGCCCTCTCCCCAGTCCTAACCCTATCACCACCCAGCAGCTTCCTCCGGTTCCAGCAATCCCATAGTCCCCAGCTCCCAAGCAACCCACAACCGTGGAACGGCCCCGTGCGCCAGGCTGCAGGTGGACACGAGGGTTTCCATTTTGTCCCCCACCAAGCCACTATGAACTAGTTCACAGCTGCAGGCCAAGGTGCAGGGTTCCCCTCCTGGGCAGGGGCTTAGAATGTTCTGGCAAAGGGTGGGTCGCAGGGAAAGAGAAGGACCATGCAGCGTGCACAACCTGTTCATGCGAGCAGCCTGCCCTGCACCCTACCTGCTCCCAGCTGATCTCCTTGGTCTCCTGACCCGTTAGTGGGAAGAGGGGGAGAGAAGGGCGGGTTAAGGGGACAGGCAGAGGAGAAGAGAGGGACACACGATGCACGGACAGACTCCGCCCAGCCCCCACACCCAGTAGGGAGTGTCACCCCAGGGCCACCAGCAGGGAGCACTCACAGGTTTAGTAGCTGCTGTCAGGGACTCCATCTCCTCGTGTGTCATCCACACGTTTCCTGTGGGCTGAGGGGCACCAGGTGTTACCGAGTGGGAGATGACACAATACAGGTGGAGAGGTGACACAGAGATGGGATCCTAAGTGCCCCGCTCTGACTCACGCTGTTTGGGGTTTCAAAGCTGAGGTGACGGGGAAGTGGCCCCGTGTTTGGCCTCTGCTAGGCAAGTGCTTTAGCACTGGGCACTGTGTTCGCTTTGAAACTTTAAAAGCGTTTAAAATAACATTTATTTTATGTGCGTAGGAGTTGGGTTTCTTCTCCCTTGTGGGGTCCCTCAGGTGGCTAGACTTGACCATGCTGCAGACCTTCCTGTTTCCTTTTAGTGAGAGACAAGGTCTCACCACGTAGCCCAGGCTGGCCTCAGACACAGGTACCAATAATAGTCTGCCTGTTTGAGACTTCCTAGGAAAAAACTGGGTCTGGGCATTGTGGGGCTGGCTCGGGAGGCAAAGGCACATGGATTTCTACGAGTTTTAAGCCACTCAGACCTACACGGTGAGATCTTGTCTGAAAAGAAAGAAGAAAGCTATGGATTTGGGGACTGTCCCTTGGAAGTGGTGAAATGTCTTGAGGACAGGGCTAGCAAGCCAGTAAGTCCCTGAAAGAGGTGTTCCCTGAAGAAGGAACTCATGTAACCCAGCCATGACATGTGGGCGGTGCCCATGGGGAGTAGAGTCAATGGGCCCAGGTTTGGAGCCCAGGGAGGGATGGGACCCAGCCGCAGGACCAGGGTTGGGGGCACTCACAGTGCGGGAGGAGGCGGGTGCCGAGGGTGAGGTGAGCGACACCATTTCCTGAATGGCAAGGCGCAGCTTGAGCCTGTGCAGGGGATTGCTGATGCCAATTTCCCGCTGGATCTCCGTGTCTGACAGGTTGGCCATGATGGCGCCGCTCTTGACATTGGCCCGGCAGGCGGCTACATACCAGGCAGGCATGCCCACCCAGAGCTGAGACGGGGGAACAGCGAGAACGTGGAGGAGTCAGCAGAGAGAGAGACAGATGGGGGAAAGTTCACAGGCGAGGAAACAGAAGCAAGACAGAGAGACATGTGGGAGAAGACAGGAAGACGAGGGGTAAGCGTAGCAGGACAGATGGAAAGACAGACCCGAGTCGGCAGAGGCAGAGGTGGGAGGAAGAGGAAGAAATTTCCCTTAGAGCCCCGGGTCCTGACCTCCCCACCCACCCATCCCACATCCGGGCCTGCATACCACACGGCCTACCAGCCCTGGGTAGGGCAGCTGTCAGGGGCCTGAGGGCACAGCCTGGTACAGTGGCTCAGGCTTGTGATCACAGCACTCAAGAGGCTGAGGCAGGAGGGTTGCCATGAGTTTGAGGCTCCCCTGGGCTACAGAGTGGGACCCCGAGTTAATTACAAAAAGAAAAAGAAAGAAAGGGGAATAATAGTGGGGTTGGATGATTAGTAACTCTGGACTAAAGGTCATTTCGGTGTCCAAATACCTCCAGCCAGGAGACCACGGTGGGACCATCCCAGGCGGCAAAAGGCAGGCCCTGGCGACAGGCCTCTTCCAGAAGTTCGTGCCTAGCAGAGAGGGCAGGCAGGGGCTGTGAACCTTTCCCATGGGTCTCTCACACAGAGGCACACACGGTCAAAGCATCTTTGAAAAGTGCCAGAAGGTGTGGCCCCCTGAACCCACCCTTCCCACCCAGACAGCTAGTCAGTGAAGCGACTCCCAGATTCCCTGGATATCAAGTTCAGGGTCATAGGTCACGGCCCCTGGTACTAGCACGGAGTCTCAGCGGCACCCACACCCACTCCAAACCCTGGGGATACTCACTTCCTCTTATTCCTCCTGTCCTTATCT
Organism: Phodopus roborovskii; assembly: GCF_943737965.1. NCBI lineage: Eukaryota > Metazoa > Chordata > Mammalia > Rodentia > Cricetidae > Phodopus > Phodopus roborovskii. The sequence continues at coordinate 2,213,101 of NW_026126651.1, forward strand.
CCTGGGCCAGTCAGCTTGGACAGCCCCAGAGGGTCAGTGGCCAGGGCTTCATCAGAGGGTGTCCCCGCTGCAGGCATGGAAGTATCAAAATTAGTGAACCCTTGAATCAGGGGATGGGGGGGACGGGGATGTGGGAGCTCACACCTAAGATCCCAAGCCCTGGAGAGACAGCCAGCAGGACCCAGCTCAACACCATTCTATGTCACAAAGCAAAAAGCAGGCCAGCCAGGGTCACATAGCAAAACCAAAACACAGGGCTTGCCATGCGGCTGCACACATTTGATCCCAGCTCTGGGGAGGCCGGGGAAGGGACTCTGCAGGCTCAAGGCTAGCCTGGTCTACCTACACAGAGAATCTAGGACAACCAGAGCTCCGTAAGGAAAATAGGAGAGAATTGATTCCACTAAAGCTGTCCTCTGACCTCCATATATATCAAGAACACACAGAGCATCTTAATACAATTTCTTTGTTTTGTTTTTGGTGTTTCAAGACAGGGTTTCTCTATGCAGTTTTAGAGCCTGGCCTGGAACTCGCTCTGTAGACCAGGCTGGTCTCAAACTCCCAGAGATCCACCTGCCTCTGCCTCCTGAGTGCTGGGACTAAAGGCGTGCGCCACCACTGCCCAACTCTAATACAATCTTTTAATTAAGAAAAAGGAGAGGTTGGGGATATAGCTTGTTGGTAGAACACTTGCCTAGCATGCATGAGGGCCTAGGTTCAATTTCCAATTCAATTTCCCAGAAAATGTAAAAAAGTACCACCAAATAAAGACAGAAATGAATTTCTAGCAATGAGAAGGTAGAGAGAACTGGAGGGAGGGGCCGAGAGGGAGGGATGAAGGTTGGCATTACAATACTAACCCAGAGAAGCACTCTCCCGGCCGGGGGGACCCATGCGGCCCTTCTCCTTCTTGCCAAAGAGCCGACCTATAGATGACTTGATGCTTTTCCTCTTGGGGGCTTTGTGGAGGGAATCTGGGGTGCTCTCACTAGAGAGACAGGACAGAGCCTAGGATGGACACCATCTCCCCAAGTCTTTGCCCTGCCCCAATTCTCAACCCCTACCCCCACTGACCTCCCCCGGGGAGGAGCCCCATCTTCTAGAGACCCCGCCTGCAATGCCAAAGCCTGGGTCATCCTCTCAAGACGGGCAGAGCGGGGAGTGGGTGGTGGGGTGTCTCCGGGAATGGCTGGGCCTTCCCCTCGTGGAACACCAGCTTCCTCCTTGGGGACATGGTTCTGGGGACAAAGAGAGAGGCAGGATTAACTTGGGGTCATGATGGGGATGTCAGCTGTGGGATGGGAGAGGACATCTAAGTTGTCCCTTGCGTGGGCCCTGACTTGAAGGTAGGCTAGCCTAGGTCAAATGGAGGTGTAAAGGAAGTGGCCGTGGTCCCCTGGAACTGGAGAGGCCTATACAGGAAGTAGCCTTGCAATAGATGACAGCTATGGAGAGCTACGGGGCCTCAGGTCCTGGGAACAGGAAACAGGACTACAGAAATAAGCAAGACTGAGTATGGCCCCACCTCTCTCCGGGGCCAGCTGTCCCCTCCCTCCCTCTCCCTCCCTCCCTCGCCCCTTCCTTTTTTTTCTCCTCCCCCTCCTTTTGAAATTGGGTTTTGCCATATAATCCAAGTCATCCTCAAACTCCCGACAATCCTCCTGCCTCAGCCACACAAGCACTGGGGTGACAGGTGTGGAGTCACCACAGTCAAGTTCTCAAAGGCCGTTTAGAGATTATAGCTATCAAGTGCACACGCATTTAAAAATAGTTCAATTGTAGCTGGGCAGTGGTGGCGCACACCTTTAGTCCCAGCACTCAAGAGGCAGAGGCAGGCGGATCTCTGCGAGTTTGAGACACCCTGGCTTTAAAAACTAAACAAACAAACAACAACAACAACAACAAATTACAGAACCATAACACTTGAAAGTCAAAGTCGGGTCACTGAGATGGCTGGGTGGGTAAAGGACTGGCCACCAAGCCTGGTGACCTGAGTTCAGGCACCAGGATACATGTGTTAGGAGAGCCCCAGGTGCTGCAAATCGTCCTCTGTCCTCCACAAGGAGTGCTAAGGTGCGAGCACACACACACACACACACACACACACACACACACACACACACAGAGGAGTTTCCAGAAACCAGCCTTCCTTTTGTCCTTTGGGACTTTAGGCTAAGGGCGCTTCTGGAATCCACTGCGCAAAGGCTCAGTCGCTATTTGTGGTAAGTTCTGTTTCTAACTACCTACAGTGGGCTGGGGAGACAGAGAATACTCACAGTCTTCTCGGTTCCGTCCCGGGCAGGACTGGGGGGCGCCAGACGAGGGGTGGAATGGCCAGAGCTGGGAGGGGAGGGGCTGGCGAGGGTAGAGGTGGTGAGAGAGGGCGGCAGCGAACAGCTACTACGGTACCGGCCCAGCGAATCAAGGCCAGAACTGGACACCCGGCTCTCCAGCTCTTCTGCTCGCTGCTCCGTAGTCTCCTTCTCTTCTTGGATTAGCCTAGCGAGGGAGAAAGAAGACTGGGTGCAGGGTGTGGGGAGTCACAGATCCCAGTGGCCAGAAAGTCTGGGGGGGGGGACTCAGGACAGGGAAGTAACTTAAGATTGTTTTGGTGGGCAGCTTGTCCATAGCTGCCGGGGATCAAGGGGAGGCAAGAAATCCTGAGTCTCAAGAAATCACTGAAAGGTTTGTGATCTCTTTCAATTAGAAGAGGTTGGCCGAATAGGTACAGTATCCCAAGAATTGCTTGAGCAAGATGCTAAAATCAGAGTGAAAGCAAAGTCAAAGTAGGGTGTAGAAGGTCATGGGTTCATTCAGTTTAGGGCCGCAGATGAATAATGTCTGAGTTAGAATGTGACTGTGTGGCTCTTACTTCCTGGGAGCCATGAAGAATGTGTGGCAACAGGAACTGACCAATCAAGCCCTCTGGAGAGTCAGGGAGGGCTTCTGGAACTGGGCTATTAGCCAGAAACTCTTGGTAGGTGTAGAGTTGGGCTAAGGTTAAGTCTTTCTTTCATTTCTCCCTTTAAGAGAGTGTGTATGTGTGTGTGTACGTGTGTGTGCACGTGTGATTGTGTGTGTATGCATGCGTGCATGTGTGCATGTATGTATGTGTGTGTGCATATGTGTGTGCACGTGTGTGATTGTGTGTGCATGTGTGCATGTATGTGTGTGTGCGCGCCTGTATGTGTGTGTGTATATATGTGTGTGCACGTGTGTGATTGTGTGTGTGTGCATGTGTGCATGTGCGCATGTATGTGTGTGTGCACATGTATATGTGTTCATGTGTGTGTGCACGTGTGTGATTGTGTGTGTGCATGTATGCGTGTGCACATTATGTGTGCATGTGTGCGTGTGCACACTATGTGTGTGCATGTGTGTGTGCATGTATGTGTGCATGTGTGCGCATTATGTGTGTGCATGTGTGTGTGTGCGTGCGTGCATGTGCGCATATATATATGTGTGTGTGTGCGTGCGTGCGTGCGGGTGTTGCGTGTATGCGGGTGTTGCATGGCAAATACAGCAACCAATGAGCCGTGTCCTCATCCCCTTTCTTTACTTCAATCTTTCTGTTCTTGCACTTTATTTCCTAGCTTTTTTCCCCTCTTCCTTCCTTTCTTTCTCTTCCTTCTCTTCTTTTCCATCCCACATATGCTAAGTAAATGCCCTACCAAGTAAACCACTCCCAGCCCAGGCTGAGGCTCTGGGTAGAATCTGTGGGTGGGTTTGCTGTTGTTGTTGGGACCTTATGTGGAGATTCCTGCCATATCAGAGAGGCTCTGGGACATGCTTAGAAAGAGCAGCAGTTGCCTTGACGATTTCTCCTGCAGAGTTGATGGGTGGTACTTTGTGCACACTCTAGTCTGAGTGCTAGCTCAGGGGTACTGACGCAGATAACTAGGGCAGCCCCTGGGTTTGGAGTATTGTCTGGGGGAACTTGTTAAGGGTAACGGGAAAGGGTGGGGCTAACTCTAAGGAGCTTCAGGGGCTGTGGGAACAGCTTGGGCAAGACACGGCAGACTTGGCCTGGGGCTCACTTGATTTCCTTGTTGATGGCTTCCAACTGCTCTTGAAGCATGATGGCCAGTGTCTGCACGTCGGCTTGCCCACTGGGGGACAGCAACTCGGCCCCGAACATCCCCTCCGCCTCCTCCTCATCTGAGCCATCTAGCTCTCCAGGGAATGGGGGTGGGATGGACCCGGCAGGGGCAGACCGATCCCAATCCTGTCCCTGTGGGTGAGATCTGAGGTTGGCACCTGGCTTTGCCCACACTCCTGACCCTACTTGCATCCCATGATGCACTTCCTGTCTAGACCCTTCCGTTTTTTGCAGTATGGCGGTAGAGCCAGGATGTCAGCTTTGTACAGCTTCAGTCGAGCTATGCCTCGTTCTGGGAACGGAACACAAGACCTGTGGTGGAGCAGGCCCTCTTCACCACTGAGCCATCTCTCCAGGCTCTCTTCTTTTGTAGGGTGGAAGCCATAGATCCACGTCCACATCCCCTGTTCCCATTATTCTTTTGTACGGCTTCTTTCTTTTTAACATGACTTATTTGCTGTGTGCGGTGCGGCGGGTGTACGTGTGCCATGGTTTGCGTGTAGAGGTCAGAGGACAACAATTTGGGTGCCATTTCTCTCCTTTGACCATGTGGGGCCTGGGCGTCCAGCTCAGGCCGTCCGGCTGAACTGCAGATGCCATGGCCCATTTAAGCCACTTCACACCTTATTTTTGTTTGCTTCACACAGGGTCTCCCTTTGTTGCTCTTGTTGGTCTGGAACACACAGACCCCCCTGCTTAGGAGCCCTGCGTGCTGGGATTAAAGGCGTTTGCGGCAGGCCCAGGCCCACCTCGTATTTCTGAGATACAGCCTCCCTGACCCTGGAGCCCACTAGGCTGGCCGGCCGCAGGCTTCGAAGACCCTCCCGTCTGCATCTCCCCAGAGCACCTGCGGGAGACTGTGGCTTCTCCCCAGCCACGCCCACACGCACAGCCCTCCCTTCTTCCTAGTCCCCCACCCAGCCAGCTCCTTCTCTTCGCCTGGCCCCACCCCCTCCGGGATTCTCCACTGCCCCCACCCCGTCCTCACGCTCACCGTGTAAATCATAGGAGGAGGTGAGGTGTGCAGCAGGTGGTCGGTGGTATAGGAGGTCAGGAGAGAAGATGGGTCAGAGAGACATGGCCTTTCGTCCTAGAACCCTCCCAGAGCTCCTCGGATGCAACTGCTCCACACCCCCAACAAGCCCGCCAGAGGTGGCTGCTTCCGGCTGTGCCCACACCCCGCACCCCTGTGCACAAACCCCTCTCACTCGGGCCCCAGAAGTGGCCACTGACCTTGGAAGACTCATCTTTGGCCCCTGACCAGCGGCCTCTCTTGCCTGCCCGGCCACTGCCAGCTCCATAAGGATCCAGGGGGGCACCAGAAGGTAAGGTTGGTGCCTGGGAGTATCGGAGCTCCAGGGCACTGCCAGGAAGCGACCTGGGGGCAAAGGGGCCAGGAAAGAGGTAGAGGTTAGGGGTCCCAGAGACAGAGACAGGCCAGCCTGGGCTGGGGGAGGCAATAATTGAGTAGGTTACTTTAAAAAGAAAAATTTGAGTTGAGAGGTGGTAGTACACATCTTGTGTGAGTTTGAGAGTTCGAGGCCAGCCTGGTCTACAAAGTGAGTGCCAGGACAGCCAGAAATACACAGAGTAACCCTGTCCGCCCCTCCCCCCACTCCAAGGAAAAAAGAAAGAAAAGAATGTTTTATGGGAAGCTTTGGGGGAGTTGGGAGTGGAGGTGTATATGGTCAAGATATGTGTATGAACTTGTCAAAGGATAAATTAAAAAAAATTGTTTTTTAAAGACAGGGTCTCTCTCAGTAGCCTGGGCTGTCCTGGAACTCAAGAGACCCTCCTGCCTCTGCCTTTCAATGCTGGGACTAAAGATGTACACCACTACAGCCTGGCCAAGACATTCTTAAATAAACAAAATTGATAAAGCTGGACCAGCTGGTGTAAGCTAGCAGTCTCAGCTACTGAGAGGCTGTGGCAAAAGAATCACAGGTTCAAAATCAGCCTGGGTAACTTAGTGAGATCCTGTCTCAAAAGGAAAAGTAAAAAGAGCTGGAGAATACAGGGTAGAGCTTAGAATCCTCCAGTGAGGGGTGGGGGTGTGGTCAGGGGTAGAGCTTAGAATCCTCCAGCGAGGGGTGGGGGTGTGGTCAGGGGTAGAGCCTGTGCCTAGAATCCTCCTTGAGGGGTGGGGGTGTGGTCAGGGGCAGAGCCTGTGCCTAGAATCCTCCTTGAGGGGTGGGGGTGTGGTCAGGGGTAGAGACTGTGCCTAGAATCCTCCTTGAGGGGTGGGGGTGTGGTCAGGGGTAGAGCCTGTGCCTAGAATCCTCCAGTGAGGGGTGGGGGTGTGGCTTGGTGACAGCATGCAGGAGGCCCTGGGATTTGATCCCCGAGTATAAGGAGTGGGCCTGAAGGGATGAGCTTGACTTTCGGGGCTCCCTAGAGGAAGGACAGGGGCTTCCATCACCTGGAATAGGAGGAGGGGGGCCTCCCCCGCAGCTGGTCAATCTCCATCTGCATTCGCTCCATCTCAGCCAAGAGCTGCTCCTGTGGGGGGAGGCAGAGCTGCCATGAGATTTAGCTGCTCTGAGGGGCGGGCCACTCAATAGCTTCCCATCAGGTTCCAGGACCCCACCTTGTTCAGCAGCAGCTCATCCTGAAGCTTCTTCATATTAGCGATCTCCTCGCTCAGGGAGTTCTGTGGGAACAGGAGGGAAATGGAGGGGTTGTGGCCTAGTAAGCTCCTGCTCTTGGAAAGTTCAGTTGGTCAAAGAGCAGAGGCTGTGGCTAGGGAGGTCTCAGATGGCAGATCTGAGGAAGATGGGCCCCAGGGTGGCAGTAGAGATATCCCTGGGTGTCAATGGCTGGGATGGGGCGGGGGGGCGCTGGGATGGGGCGGGGGGCGCTGGGATGGGGCTGGGGGCGCTGGGATGGACTGGGATGGGGCTGGGGGCGCTGGGATGGGGCTGGGGGCGCTGGGATGGGGCTGGGGGCGCTGGGATGGGGGCGGGGGCGCTGGGATGGGGGGGCGCTGGGATGGGGCGGGGGGCGCTGGGATGGGGCGGGGGGCGCTGGGATGGGGCGGGGGGGCGCTGGGATGGGGGGGCACTGGGATGGGGCGGGGGGCGCTGGGATGGGGGGCGCTGGGATGGGGCGGGGGGCGCTGGGATGGGGGGGCGCTGGGATGGGGCGGGGGGCGCTGGGATGGGGCGGGGGGCGCTGGGATGGGGCGGGGGGCGCTGGGATGGGGCGGGGGGCGCTGGGATGGGGCGGGGGGCGCTGGGATGGGGGGGGCACTGGGATGGGGCGGGGGGCGCTGGGATGGGGCGGGGGGGCGCTGGGATGGGGGGGCGCTGGGATGGGGCGGGGGGCGCTGGGATGGGGGGGCGCTGGGATGGGGCGGGGGGCGCTGGGATGGGGGGGCGCTGGGATGGGGCGGGGGGCGCTGGGATGGGGGGGCGCTGGGATGGGGCGGGGGGCGCTGGGATGGGGCGGGGGGCGCTGGGATGGGGGGGCACTGGGATGGGGCGGGGGGCGCTGGGATGGGGGGGCGCTGGGATGGGGCGGGGGGCGCTGGGATGGGGCGGGGGGCGCTGGGATGGGGCGGGGGCGCTGGGATGGGGCGGGGGGCGCTGGGATGGACTGGGATGGGGCGGGGGGCGCTGGGATGGGGCGGGGGGCGCTGGGATGGGGCGGGGGCGCTGGGATGGGGCGGGGGGCGCTGGGATGGGGCGGGGGCGCTGGGATGGGGCGGGGGCGCTGGGATGGGGCGGGGGGCGCTGGGATGGGGCGGGGGCGCTGGGATGGGGCGGGGGCGCTGGGATGGGGCGGGGGGCGCTGGGATGGGGCGGGGGGCGCTGGGATGGGCGGGGGGCGCACCTTCTCCTCCAGCGCTCCCATGCGTTCCTTGAGGTGCAGCTGTAACCGTTCATTGGATTCACTCAGCAGCTTGTCCACCGTCTCTGACAGTCGCTTATTGTGGTCATCGTTCATCTTCTCCCTCTGCCGGGCCTGAGCAAAGGGAAACGGCCCTTGCCCTGACTCAGGCCCTTCACCTGTGCCCTCCTCCCCCCGTCTTGCTCCCCACCTAGCCTGGCCCCTATCTAAGCCCACCCCTACCCACCCCTCATCCCAACCGAACCTCCCTCCTCCACTAAGCCCCGCCCCTCACTTTAGCCCCGCCCCAGAAGTCCCCTCTCTAAGCCCCGCCTCCATGTATGTCCCCCTCTACTCAGCTAAACCCAACCCCGAGCCCCATCTAAGCCTCGTTTACCGACCTCAGCCCCTTCATCTAAGCCCCTGCCCTCGTTCTCAGGTCGCTCGCTCTCAGCTAACCCATCCCCTTAGCTAAGTCCCACCCCGTCCTCACACACCCCACCTAGCACCTTCATCAAGCTCCAGAAGCTTCGCCCTTCAGTCAAGTCCTGCTCTTCATGTGAGCCCCAGCTAGCTCGCCCCTTCGGCTAACCCTTGTCCGGGCTGGCTCCTTTTACAAGACACACACAGGCACGCGAGAGTTTCCAAGTCCTACTCCTACTCATGCAAAGCCCTCAAGCAGGATACAGCCTCGCCTTTCATCTAAGCCCCGGGTAGCCCTCAGCTATGTCCTACCGGGCCACACCCCAGGCTGAGCCCCGCCCCACCTCACAGCTAGCTCCACCGGCTCCCCTGACCCCCTCACCCGCTGCAGCTCCTGGTTCTTCTCCTCCAGCTGTGCCTCCAGCTGCCGGAGCCGCTCTTCAAAGTTCCCGTGGCGTTCCTCAGCCTAGTGCACAGGAACCGTGAAGTCTGAATTGACTCCACCAAGATCCCTTGGAATTCCTGCTCCTGTCCCTGCACCCCTGGCCCCGCCCCCTGCCGGGCTGTCACCTTGTTCAGAGCAGCCACTCGCTGCGCCAGCTGAGCCTCTATCTCAGGCAAGGTCTCAGCCTTCTGCAGGGTCTGTTGGAGCTTCTGCTTGGCGTCGTCCAGCCACTCGGCCAGCTGACGGCTCTTCTCTTCACTCTAAGTGAAAAGTAGGCAGAAGAAGCGAGGGGCTCAGTTACCCAGCCACAGCGCCCTCCCATGGACTCTGGCTGGGTGGGCTCCCACCTGTCGGTACAGCGACTCTTTGCTGGCCAACTCGTTCTCCAGCTTGTCGTTGGCATCATGTAGAGATGTGGCCTCGCGCTGGGCGCTCAGGTAGCGCTTCTCCAGTGTTGTGATGCGTTCTTCCATATCCTCCCGCTGAGCCAGGGCCTGAAGACAGCGTAACGAGCTGTGTGGACTACAACTCCCAGAAAGCCTTGTGGTAGGGGAGGCTGAGACATACCCACATGCCTCACCACACACACACATACACAAGGCACTCCGAAGGGTTATGGAAAGTAAGCTCCTTGCCCCACTGGAAAGCTCAGGGCATGGTAGAGTTATATGTGTGTGATTCCCGTAAGTAGGAGGCAAGAGGCCTTTGAGTTGGAGGCCAGTCGAGTTCAAGGCCTACCTGGGATACATAGGGAGACCCTATCTGATAAACAAATAAAAGGCCAGAGACCCATGGGATGCAGTCTCCACTCAAGCCACACTTTAGGGTAACACCCCTAGAATCAGGGCACTTGCTGGTGTCTCCCTGGACAGTTCACAGCCTCTCTCAAGGAGCCACTAGGCTATCACAAGCTCAGAAGCCCAGAAGAGGCGTGCTAGGACCAGGTGGGAAACAGGCCTCCCTGGTGTCGCTGTGGGAAGACTTGAGGCAGAGCAAACAGCTCTACCTATCATTTGCCAGGCTAACGAGAAATAAAAAGAAACCATTTTCTCATTCACTGTCCTCAGTTACGTGCACCAGCAGAGCCTAGTATGCAGGAGTCTGAGACAGAAGGCCATGATTCCACAGCCAAACTGGGCAAGTTACCCTGTCTCAAACTGAAAACAAAGCAGCTAAAGGGATGTAGCTTGGCTGTAGAGCCACTGACTAGATTCCCCCAGTGAGGGGGGAGGGGGGCTCATGAGTAAAGTGCCTGCCAATAAGAAACTAAGACCACGGCTCAGAAGCAGATTGGCCGTGGACCTAGGGTATGTGATTTCCTGGGTTCTGTTATCATGGCAACACAGTAAGATGGTGCTAAGGGCCACTTTGCCACATGCAAACACTCAGATCAGTCCCATTATACAGGTGAGAAAACTGAGGAGGAAATCCACAGATTTGGAGACTGAGTCCAGGCCCTGTCATTCTTGAACTCGGCTCCTCTTGAAGGGTTGGGAGAAGGAGGGTTGGGGGACAGAGCGGCTCTGCAGGGGCTCCGCCTCACCTCCTTGAGGTCTCGCTGCAGCTTGGAGTTAGCTTCCTCGGCCTTACCCAGCTCGCGGTGAGCGGTGCCCAGCTCCTCCTCCAGCTGGCTCATCTGACGGCACAGCACCGCCAGGCGCTCCCGCAGCTGGCACACCTCTGCACGCTGCCGCTCCAGGGTCTCCTCCAGCTCTGCTGTACGCCGGTTGGAGTCTCCAACAGGACCCAGGCCATTGGCAAGGGTCTGGAGAGAGAAGGAGGGATAGAACCCAAAGGGAAGAGTGGGGTTGATCAGCCACTCCACGGGCAGGGTAAGATGAGGGGAACCAAAGACCAGGAAAGACCATGTACACCAGAGTCAAAGGGGTCTGTCACTGACAGTCACAGAAGTTAGTTATGTGACCAGTAAGGATATTAGGGGTTCAGGTCTAGTTGGGTCAAACATTAGAGGCCACCAGGAGCCAATAAAATGACTCAGCCACCAAGCCTGATGACTGGAGCTCAATCTCCAGGACTCAGGTTATGTAAGGAGAAAATAACTCCCTTAGCTGTCCTCTGATAGAAGGATTGTGAGTAGGAGGGCAACATGAGCTCTAGAGAGAGGCCCAGACTCGCAAAAAGTAAAAGTGGGCTAAGGCTATGGTTCAGAAGCCCTGTCTAGCATCCCTTAGTGCGGGCTGGAAATGTTGTTCAGCGGGAGAGCCCCTAACTAGAATCCTCCAGTAAGGGGCGGGGATACACGCAGTAGTAGAACACTTGCCAAGAATGAGGCCCTAGATTCCATCCTCAGCAAATCAATCAATCAATCGATCAATCAATGTTGAGTGGAAGTCACAGGAAGGGGACTTAACCTCTCACCTGTCCATCCCCATCCTTGCCTGGCTCCTCCAGCCCTGACCGCCTCCTTGATAGCTGATCTCGAAGGTTCAGAGTCTAGAAAAACACCAGAGCACACTGAGTTCCTCTTTAGAGGCTCTGTGGTGTCTTTCTGTGTCCCAGCCCCAATCACTGGCTTCCTTTGGAATACAGCCAATCAGTTTCTTTGTCCTCCACCAAGACCCGTGTTCCCCCCCACACACACTCTATCCCACCCCCTACCTCCTGATTGCTCAGCTCCAACTCCTCCTCCAGCACAGCTACTCTCTCCAGGGCCATCCGAAGTCTTTCCCGGACCTGGGGAAGGGGCGTGAGACATGATCAGGCCCTGAAAGGTCTGTTATCCCAGCTATTCAGGAGGCTGAGGCAGAAGGATCCTGGGTTCGAGGTCTACTTAGTCTGAGTCTGGTGAATCTGTCTCTTAACACCCTGGGGAAGCTCTAAAGCCAATATAATGAGTGTGGGGTTCCAGCCTTGTATCAGGCAGGATACCCTGGTATCCACTACTGGTTTTGTTGTTGTTGTTGTTTTGAGACAGGGTTCTCTGTGGCCCCCTGGTTGTCCTGGAACTCACTCTGTAGACCAGGCTGGCCTTGAACTCACTGAGACCTGCCTGTCTCTGTCTCCTAAGTGCTGGGATTAAGTAGTTCATATTTCTTTTTAATCAAGTCATGTTCCCATCTGGCACAGTAACACTTTCTCAAACGTGAATCTCTCCGATTCACTTAGTTCAGCTAAGTTCACAAGTTTCCATCAATCTCTGACTCTCCTACCTTCTCATCCAGGGCCTTGTGGTGCTCAAAGAGGGATTTTAGAGCCTTGAGGACTTCCACCTCGGAGGAGACCCCTCCAGGGGACTGGGCCTGGCGCTTCACCACAGTCATCCGCAGTGAGCGCTCGTGCCTGGACACGAGGCACTCAAGGTGTTCCAAAAGGAGCTGGAAGGAAAGGACACCGAGTCAAGGAAAAGACGCAAAGGAGAAAAGGTAGGGTAAGGAAAGGGACCGCACGTTGGAGTACACAAGCACCACACAGAGGTGAGGAATAAAGAGGCGTAGCAGAGGTAAAGGCGAGGAAGGTGACACGCGGAAGCAGAAAAGGCAGCCAGAGAACAAAGGATGGGACAGAGGAAGGAAATGATCCGGGAGGCTGGGAGTGAGATGGAAATTCCATGTGCCCCATCCAGCTTAGACCCCATCGCCAACAGCCCTCACCCTGGTGTTGTTACGCTCCGCCTTCAGCTCTGCGATCTCTTCTTCTCTCTCTAGAAGCTGTTCCCGACATAAGTTAAGCTCCTTTGTCAAGGCCGCAAACTCCTGTCCAGGTGTGGGTAGAATCAGATGGTTGACTCAGTTATTCCCCTTTTTCTGCCATGGTGAGAATTTGGAGGCTCCGCCCCTCCTGGCTAGGCCCCGCCTCCTCCAGCCACTCAAGACTGACCCTTACTATGCCCTACTCCTCTAGCAGCTCAAACCCCGCCCCTCGGAAAACTCTCCTCCCTTCTGTTGCTCTGAACCAATTGCAATGTCCTGATAGGTCACACCTCCTCTTGTTGCTCAGGCCTCTCCTTTATTGCTAAGCCTCAACTTTCTTGGCATTCAGGCCCCGCCCTTCCATCTAAGCTACGCCCACCTCGATGACAAGGCCCGCCCACCAACGGCACAGAGAAGTCTGGCACCACGCCTCCTAGGCCACCTCCTACTCTTCTACAGATCCCGCCTTCCCCATAAACCCTACTCCCTACTCTTTTTTATTTATTTTTTTGGTTTTTCGAGACAGGGTTTCTCTGTAGCTTTGGAGCCTGTCCTGGAACTTGCACTGTAGACCAGGCTGGCCTCGAACTCATAGAGATCCGCCTGCCTCTGCCTCTGCCAGGATTAAAGGCGTGCACCACCACAACCCCACAACCCTACTCTAACCTCCCAAGCCCTGCCTCCTGCTAAGCCCCACCCTTCTTGCCGCCCAAGCCACGCCTTCTTAGCGACCCCTGAGTCTCCAACCTCAGACCCCGCCCTTCCTTTATATAAAGTCCCGCCTCTCCCACTCGGCCTCTGCTCCAGGCTCCGCCCTTTCTGTATAAGCCCGGCCCACTTGCAGCTAAGACCTGCCTACCAAAGTGAGCCAATCCTATGCTCCCTTCCTCGTGGCCCCGCCCATCCAGGACAGCCCTTGCCCTTAGGCTCCGCCTCCCCAGGCCCCGCCCAACCTGAGGCAGAGCGATGCTGAGCTGCCGCTGCAGGGAGTCCTTCTCGTGGCCGAGCTCACGCAGCCGCAGCTGCGCTGTCGCCAGCCCGTCCTGCGCCTCTCGCAGCGTCTCCAGCAGGCGCTCGCGCTCCGTGAGCATCGTGACCATGAGGCGCTCCAGCTCACCGCCCGCCTCGTCCGGGCCCAGCGCCGAGCCCCGCCGGCCATCCTCGCTGATGGTGGGCATCACCTCGCACATCATGGCGGCGGTGCGGGCCTGCGGGTGCGCAGAGGGGTCACGCTAGCCTTGTCAGGGCTCAGGCAGAGAACTGAGGCGCTGCTAGTGAGGTACTCCCTGGGGCCCGATTCAGTGATTGCACAGGGGAACTGAGGTCAGCCGAGATGATCATGAAATGGGGAAACTGAGCCACGTGGTGGGGAGGCAGGGTAATTAAGTGCTGGCCCCCAAGAGCGGGAAACTGGGGCCTGTCCTTTGTAATCATGGCATAGATAAACTGGGGACCCATTGCTCTTAGATAAACAGCAGGTACTTCTTAGGTAAAAGCATTTTGGGATGCTAAGGCTTGGCTACGCCAGACAATGGTAGCAAAAACCAAAGCGTGGCCACCGGGGGACCAGTAAGCACTGGCTGAGTGGGTTAAAACTAACCTTTACCTTTTGGGGTTCGCCTTTGAATCCTCAACACACTGCATTGATGAGGAAACTGAGACCCAAACCAGAACCACACCTTGAAAAATTCTTGGGGCTTCAGATACTGAATTAGGTCACAAGGCTGTGATTTGCCCATCTCTATCATCTAAAGACTAACACTCCACTTGCAAAAATAAGAGTAAAATCCAGCACGGGAACTGGAGTCATAGCTCAGTGGTAAAACACATGCTTGGCACGATGTGAAACTCTGGGTTGGATCCCCATACCAATAAAATAAAATATCCATTTATTAAGCCAGGCAAAATGGTGTATGCCTGTAATCCCAGCACTTGAGAGGTGAAGTCAAAAGGGTCAGCAGTTCAAAGTTATCCTCAGCTTTTAGGGAATTCCGGGCCAGCCTGGGTTATATTAGACCCTTTCAAACACAAAAGAAAAATGCGTACGTAACAGGGAGCAGAGTTGAATCATTGCTTCGGGTCGCAGGTGTCTAGGCCCCCACAGTCCGTGGCCCCAACGGTCTCCACGGACCCCTGCCTACTCCTACTGGCTCTAGGTCGCCTGCAAGACTCCCCGCCCACTCAGGATCTAGGCGTCCTGGGATGCTCCTCCAGCCCCGCCCTCATGAGGCGTTAACCAAGAGTGTGGGAGGAGGGAAGGGCGGGATTTACAGGGCCAGAAGGCGGGGCTTGGTTCCCCTGGCTGGGGACGGGGAGGAGATGCTGGGAGGGCCAGTGAGCCTCTCCCTGGAATTCTTCAGGTCCAACAGGTCCATCTGGCCTGGCCGAAAGCAGGGGGGACTTTCACTCCCCCCCCCACACACAGACACACCAATCCACGCAGCCGCCTAACCGGTTTGAGATTGGATACTTCCCAGCTCCACCCAAATGAGAACTGTGACCAAAGCCTAGAACCAGCTCCTTGGGTTCCTGTGAGAGGGCAAGGGGGCTGAAGGGCTCTGGATACAGAAAAGAACGCTGACTTCCCAGGTCCCCTTAGTGTTTAACCGTAGGTCTGAAACTACACCTCCCAGAGACTGAGTTCAGGAAGTCGTTTATGAGAGGAGAGGGCACCTTTAGGTTACACCACAACATGGGAGCTCAAACCCACAATTGGGTGGCATATAGCCTAGGGTGACTTAGGTTTCTGTAGACCTCAGATTCACTGAGAAAGAAAGTTGATAGTCGTGTTGGAGAGATGGGTCAGTGCTTGAGAGCACTATGCTATCTGCTCTTACAGAGCAGCCACGAGGCAACCCACACCTGCCTGCTCCAGTTCAGGGTCTCTGACGCCCTCACACAGACACGCATGCAGGTAAAACACCAATGCACATAAAATATAGATACATTGCTAAAAGAAAGAAAGTGGACGTTCAATGTCACCAAGATGCTTCAAGTGCAGAGAAGCCAGACACTGAGGGCAAGAGTGATTTTTTGCTAACTAGAGGGCCCGATGCTACAGCCAAGGTCTGGAAGGTAGAACTGGCCCAAAGCAACCTGATAACATAAGTAGATGTCTGGGTCACCCGAGAACCCAAATCACAGAGGTGAGCAAAATGATACAGAGTGTTAATCTGCTCAGAAGTCAGAATCTATAACTCAGAGCTTGCTCAGCATGAATGCATGGACACAAGATATGAGCCAAGCCCACAGCTGATCCCAGTTGAGGCAGGAGGATTCCAAGTTTAAAACTAGCCTGAGATGCCGGGCATTGGTGGAGCACGCCTTTAGTTCCAGCACTTGGGAGGCAGAGTCAGGAGGATCTCTGTGAGTTCGAGTCCAGCCTGGTTTACAGTGTGAGTGCCAGAACAGCCAGAGATACACAGGGAAACCCTGTCTCAAAAAACAAACACACTAGCCTGAGGAAATCCTGGCGCACACACACACACACACACACACACACACACACACACACGAGGGCCAGCAAGATAGCTCAGTGGGCAAAGGCACTTGCTACCGAGACTGAAGACCTACACACACACATACACACACACACTGTGGCATGGGTACACACATACCAAAAAAAAAAAAAAAAAAAAAAAAAAAAAAAGAGTGTAGTAAACAACAGAGAGATACAAAGAGATTCCCTAATGGGGAGAGGGGCAGTGTCAGGGAACAAGAATGCTTCGAAGGTGGAAAAGGAGAGAGTCTAGAACAGACTTACAATGCCAACGTGGCATATGGAGGCAGGAGCCTATGCTCTACTGGGGGCAAATTTGACTCCAAAGCTAAGACCACAGTAAAGACAAGAAAGAAGCCAAGGATTGAGGGACAGGGACCTAGAACCTCAGGCTTGAAAAGACAAGAAGACTCCCTGGGATCTTAAGCTACAGGGGTTGAAGAGATGGCTCAGCAGTTAACTGCACTGACTGCTGTGCCAGAGGATCTGGGTTCATTTCCTAGCACCCACAGGGAAGCTCACAACTGTCTGTAACTCCAGCTCCGGGTGGATCTGGCACCCCCACTCGGAAAAAAAACACCAATGCACATGAATAAATCACTTTAAAAAGTTTGTGCAAGCTAGAGTTCATAGCACAAGTTCAAGGAGCTAGAGTATTTAATTGAAAGTCATATATTCTTTAAGTTAGACTGTCCATGGGATAAGAAGGAAATCTGTCTGGCCAGAAAATAAAACACATCTGAAAACTCAGGATAGATTATCCCAGGGCTAAGGCTGGGGTAAGATCTCCTTGGTACTTGTCTAGTGCTAGGAAGCAAATCCTGGATCCTGTCCATGTGAGGCAAGCGCTCTACCACGGAGCTTCACCCCCATCCCCAGTAGCCAGAAATATAGGACATGTCTGAGGAGAAGGCTGGGAACAGAAATCGGCATAGGGATGTTATCTAGGTATTTGAAAAGATCAGACAGAAGAAAAGAGGAGAAGGAAAAAGGAGAAGAGGAGGAGGAGGAACAAAAATGTGAACAATATAGCTGGTTCTCTGCCAGCCTGGGCTACACGGCAAGACCCTGCTTGCTGGGGGTGGGGAGGAAGCAAGAGGAAAAAGACATGCCTAGAGTTTAGCACGTGGTATAGAATGTAGATCACGCCTTGGTGAAGATGGAACAGATGTATCATCTGGAAATGTTCTGGAACTTGGAATCTTGAACATAACACAAGGAAAGGACTCATTATAACTAGAACTGTAGGAAGATGGCTGGTAGGTTCCAGATTACCTCATGAACCCTGACCACAGAGCACACTTGGAGGAAGGGAGGGCTGTTTGGTACTCGGAGTGTGACATATCAGACATCACCATATGGGTCTCTAGAGGCAATGAGAGGCCACCAGCTTTAGCGGGAGAGGAGACTCTGGAAGTCCAGCAGCTGAGATGACAGGCAGGTGAGTTCATTAAGGCCACGGAAGATGTGACGTGGGCAGAATGATGAGGCCACGAAGGTCTGAGGATGAGAGTGCAGTGCAGAGCCCGGGCCCACCCTTTGAATCCATGTGGAGGTGAAGGACAGGGCGTCGGAGACTTAGAACCCCAATATTTAATGAGAGCGTAGGACTGGGCAGGCGGTCTGATGGACGGAACAGTTACCACAGTCTTGAGATTCTGGGTTCCTGAGATGTGTTTGGATGGGTGTTATAAGATGGGGTGAGACGCCTAGATCTCCCAGGGGGAAGGAGGACAGAAGCAGAGGAATTGCATTCCAGATTTCTGAAGGGAACTCACAGAACCTGAGTCCCTAAGGCAGCAAGCAAGTGCTGGTGTACCAGGAGGCTGGGCACGTTTGTCTGACAGGGTGGGGGTTGGAGGTTGTTAAACTAGGTACTAAGTGGAGCCGGGTGGGCAAAGGCTGGGAATCTGGGTTCCCCAGGTGCCGGCGATTACACAGGGCCAGCAGACGTATGGGCACTAACAGCCTTTCAGAAGCAGGTGGGATCTAGAAGCTCCAAGCCAAGGTCTCTGAAGTAGCCGGGGTATGGACATTCAAAAACCCTGACTATGAGTGAAGAAGCTAGAGTCTCGGAAAGCTAGGGTGCCGAAACATGGGCCCGAGAACCTTGAGGCCCAGCCGGGAGGGGGGACGCCGGGGATCCCCGGGTCAAAGGCGCGGCGGGGGGATCCCCACGCCGCCTGCAACCCCTCCTTGGCGGCGGTGGCAGGAGATGGGGGAGGAGAGGCTACCGAGGGAGCTGACCATGGACAGCTCCAGTGCGGGCCTGTTTCCAGGGCGAGCCGCGGGCCTGGACCGAGGAAGGTTGCCGGCTGCTCCAGCCATAAGGTGGGGGGCGCGAGTAGGGGAACGATTCGGATGCGATGGAGGGAGCCCCGCAGCGATGACCAGTGCCCGGGGCTCCCGGGACTGGGCCCAGAGGAGGGATCTAGACCGAGGGGTCCAGGCTTCGGGCCCTGGAGGCGGCGAAAGGAGGCAACCCGCCTGAGATACCAGGGTTCGGCTGGGGACTCGGGGCTCCGAGAAGGGACACGCCTGGCTCTCCTGGCTTGGCTTGTGCAATCTGGACTCTGGGTTCCCTCGGGAGACCGATGGGGATGCAGGATTTCGAGCAAGCGAGTGGGGGAGGCCAGCCCAGGGGTCCCCGGGGTGGGCGCTGCCGGGCAGGCTGGGCCGGGCTCTTACCTACCTGGTCCGCGGCGACTGCGGGAGGAGCTGGGCTGCAGTAGGGACGCGGGGTGGGGTGGGGGCACCGGGCGGGGCCCCTGGCGGCGGCCGGGGCCCGGATCTGGAGCTCTGGAGCCCTGTCTACGCCGCTAGCGCGGGCTCAGCGTCTCTCGCTCCGGCTCCGGCGCTGGGGACCCCCCTCCCCCTCACGGTCTCAGCCTTCTCGCTCCCTAAAATAGCCCCCTGCCCTTGTCACCGAACGCCTCCCCCCGCGAGGCCGCAGTCGCCAGATCCAGGGGTGCCCGCCAGCGCCCCCCCAAATCCCACCTTCTCCCCCCCAAATTTTCTCCTCCCTCCCCCTCCCCCCCACAGCTCCCAGGCGGTCGTGGCCCCTTTAACAGGAGACTGACGGACGGCGCTGAGTGGCCAATGAGGATTGGCGTCCGCGCCGGCCGGCAACTGGGCCCCGCCTTCTCATGGGGAGGGAGGGGCCGCGCGGGCGGAGAGCTGGGGGCGGGACTCTCGGTGCAGCGGCCAATGATCATTCAGCGTGCGGCGGCCCGGGATGGGGGCGGAGCCCGGCAGAGGATGATGTCACCTGAATCTCGTAGCGCGCGGCGTGGAGCGCGAGTCGCGACCCCGCGTTCCCGCGTTCCCGCGGCGGCGCGCGCCTCACGGGATAGGAGAGCTGGGCGGCGGGATGGGAATTCAACCTTCAAGGTGGGAATTTTATTTCATTTTATTTTTCTAAGGCGAGGGCGGGCGGCTCCAGGGAGAACGTGCTCAGTTGGAAGGTGAGGCCCGTGGCCGATGGATGGATGGATGGGGGGCGAGTGCCCGGTACCCCGCACGCACCCCCGCGCTCTGCCGGGGAAATGCACGCCCCCACCCCGCCATCCCCGCCACCCCCGCCATCCCCGCCTCCCAAGCAGACAGTGGAACCGCACTCAGCGCTCCCCCGGCGGATGGTTCGCTCCGCCGCGCCTACAGAGGCAGCGCTCAGGCTCCAGCTGCTTGCAAGACTCCCGCGTCTGACCCGGTGGTAAAGGACCTTTCCAGGCCGTCCTAAGTGTTGGGGACGGGGTCTTCAGCGCTGTGCCCTGGCACTTAGACGCAGCCTTGGGCCGGGCTTCCCTGGCAGCCGGCCAGCCTCAGCCTTCAGAGCTTCTCGAGCTGCGGCTACCTCGCTACCCACACTGGAAAGAGCTTGGTCCTAACCCCAGCTTCACCCCCTCCTCCACAGACACTATTCCAGTATTCGCGACAGACAGACAAGACACTGGGTGAGGTTACAGATCTTTAAATAAGGTGCCAGTGACAATAAATATTACTGTACAGGGGAGGAGGGTCCTGCTCTGTGGTTTCAGCCTCGGGACTCCAGGGACCTGCAAGGGTGTGGACAGGGGAGGGTTAGGCCTAGAGGAGGTTGGGAGGGGCATGTTCAAGGGTAAGGTTCTGGAGACAACGGGGAAAAGCAGGTACAGGGGTTCTGAGATTAGGGAAGTCCGAGGGTCCCAGGGCCTTGGATACTGTGGTGGGGTCAAGGGTCAGGGATAAAGGAGGAAGGCCTGGTTTGGGAGTCTGAGGTTGGGGGGGGAGGGTGGGTCACTTGGAGGCTCACGAGTAGCTGTGGTGCTGCTGGCGCCTACGGGCAGATCGCATCTTCTCAAAGCGGGCTTCCATCTCCTCCAGCACCCGAGGGGTGTAGCGAACCACGAGCTTCACTGAGCCCTGGGCGGCCTTCAGGAGCTCCACCGCCTTTTCGTGGTGTTCACCCTCCACACTCTGCAGGGCAGGCCTCGCACAGACTGCTGGCCCAAACCGCTGCCCTTACCACCCTACCCAGGCCATGGGACCAGTGGATAGTGAGGTGTCTGCTGGGGTCGAGTCTCCAAGGCCTCATACCTCCTGCCCCCGGCCAGTGAATTTAGACTCAGCACCCACACCCTAAAACCTGCCATGTCACTGCAGCTTAGAACCCCTAGTCAATGAACCAGGTCACCAAACCTGTCTTCATCTTCCCGAAAGGTCCTTCTACACCCCTAAGCCTATTGCTCTCCTGCCCTCACAGCCCAGGCACACAAGCCCAGAGTTCTGGCCAGACTACCTCCTTGGCAGTGGTTCTGTGGATTCTAACCACTGGGGTTTTCAGAATGTTGGGTGGCGCAGACTTCTATCAGACTTCTATCCTTATGTCAGGGGAGTGCAGTTACAGACCCTATCTGTTCTCATCCAGAACCTCCCTCCGCCTCTTAGTCTGAGAATCACCCACCCTCCCACATCCAACCCAAACGCTCCTCGTGCAGAAACTCCATCCTCTACACTGGGCTGGTGTCCTAGCCAGGCTCTCCTAAGTCCTTGAGGGCCAGTGCACCCCACAGGGCATCCACAAAGGCTGTGCTCCCCGTGGAAGGAAGGCAACTGTCCGGGAGCTTCCTTACAGGCACTACACTACCCCACTCACCACACCATTCACAGAGAGCAGCTGGTCTCCCCTCTTGAGGCCGCCATGTCGATCAGCCACGCCTCCAGGGATGACTCGAGAGATATAGATGGGTGAGTTCTGCTCTTTGCCGCCCATGATGTTGAAACCTAAACCCTCATCAGTTTTTGGTAGTTCCACAACCCTGGGATGTGCGTGGCCCTCACTGGCTGTGAAGGCAGCCACCGTGGCCTGAAAGAGAGAAGGTGCCTTGGTGTGAGGGATGCCCTGCTCCTTGAGGTAAGGGCACTCCAGCCAGAGCATAAAGGTTAAGCAGGGGAATCCTGGCACAGCTCAGCAGTAAGCCACCTTGTGGTGGCTAGAGCCCGTGTGCGAACGCTTGCATTCTTTCACAAGCCAGGGAAGTCCACACAGGTATGTCCTCAGGACTTAGCACCTGCCGATCTGATCTTGTTTCCAGACAAATGGAAACTAGTCCGCACTCGGCGGGTGAGGAGGGGACTGGACTGAGTTTGCAGGCAGTAACAAGAAGAGGGTGGCATTGCAGATTGGTGACCCTGTTTATGACATCCAAATGGGTTGTCTTTTAGGGTCATCTTCATGGCAGGAAAGTGAGGCCAGTTTCCATGCCTGTTGCTAAAGAGAATCTCATGTGCATTCAAGTTAAAGATGTGCAGTTATTTAAAGGGTATTATAAATAAATTTTCATAGGGTGGGACAGACATGGGCAAATGAGAAGCAGGGAGCAGGCCGCTTTGGGAGGGCACTGTACCTTTCGTGGTCACCCAGAGCTGTGGGGGCAGTCGCCTACCTTAGCTGTGGCGTGAGCCCGCACTTCGGCACTGCCAGTGATGTCCAGCGTGTCATAGAGCTGCTCGTACACCTGGGGTGGGGGTAGGGGGCGCAGCAACATGAGGGAGACGCCAGTCCACAGCCTCGGACACAAATTGTCTGTGTCCGCTCGCCCGCTGCTGCCTCCGCCGCACACACAGCTCAAGGAACGACAACTCACAGCACCAAGGTGCTCACCTCGCGGATGGCGGAACAGAAGCGACTCTGCAGGACCCGCTGCAGGGCCTGCAGCTTCTGCGGGGGCAGCTCTCCGCTGCGCTGCAGCCGCTCCAGGAGCTCCACGGCCCGGGACACGTCTGCAGAACGCGGTGGGGACCGCGAAGGCACCCGAGGACAGCAGGAAGGGCGACCGAGGTCAGGCTGGAAGCGATCGACACGGCCCGCAGGTCCCCTGGACCCCAACCCCAAGCGGGGTGTTCTTGGGGCGCTCCGCCCCGGACCCTCCCACGCCCACGGACCGCAGGTCGCGCCCCGCCCACCCTGACTCCACCCGCCCCCGGCCTCTGCCCGGCTGGCGTGGCCCACAGAGCCCAGACTGGACCCCGTCCCCCTGCCCCGGGAGCGCTTACCCCGCTCCAGCCCCAGCGGCTCCACCAGCGCAGCCATATCGGCGGCCGACACGAGCCACCCGCCCAGGCGCCGGCGAGGAGGAGGTGCAGAGCGGGGCCCCGCCCACCCGGTGCCGGCAAGGAGGCGCAGCGCGGGGCCCCGCCCACAGGCTACCAACAGTTTAAGCCCCGGCCCTCACCACTGGCGGCGAGGCGGTGCTACCGCGGTGGTCCCGCCCACTCCGGAACTCTTGCAAGACCTTCGTCCTCTGGGCCTGGTGCCTGGCTCCCGATGATGGCCCTCATCACTACCAGATGCGTGGGATTTTCTGGTCTCGATCTTCCTGCTGCACCGTCGGGGTGCTCTGCTCCTTATAGCAAGCCTGTGCCCTTTCGGTACTTTCCCCTCATTTCCACACTCACAAGCCCAGAGAGGCATGGTTTCTCAGGCCTCCAAGGACCTAGAAAAGAGTACCCTTGCTACTTGGAAGCCTGGGATGTATATACCAAGAGCCTGTCTCCAGAAACCAGAAAAATAAAATCTGAAGCTGAAGATGTAACTCAGGAGAGTGCTAGCCCAGCATGCTCAGGACTCTGGGTCCCACCCCCAGCAACACATAGGTAGGTAGATAGTGCACTCCTGTGATCCCAACACTCTGAAAGGGAGGCAGGAAGATCAGAACTCTGCTCAAGGTCACCTTCAGCTATAGCGTGCACACTAACAGAGCCTAATGGTCCACACCTTTAATCTCAGCACTCCAGAGACAGATTTCTAGGCCAGCCTGATCTATAACTGCATGTTTCAGGCCAACCAGGGATACATAGAGGCCCTGTCTATACACAGAGACCGATCTGAGCAGGGACCTTCAGGTTCACTGAGATTCTTGGAAGATAAAGTCAATGAGCCATCAGTCTTAGGTCACCAAGAGTGCCCAAGAAGCTGGGCGTTCAGGATGACACAACAGTGGCCGTGTATTGCCATTTGCATGATGGATTTCTATCTTCATATAAATCCCTAAGAGAGACATGAGATGGCCATATGTGTACCCGAAGGCAGGCATCCAAGGCGTCTGGATTGCAGAAGG
Organism: Phodopus roborovskii; assembly: GCF_943737965.1. NCBI lineage: Eukaryota > Metazoa > Chordata > Mammalia > Rodentia > Cricetidae > Phodopus > Phodopus roborovskii. The sequence continues at coordinate 2,236,643 of NW_026126651.1, forward strand.
GGCAGGAGGAAGGATACCATAGACTAACGTGTAACATTCCCGTATGGGTTGAGAGGTGGAGAGTTCTGAGGTATACAGTAGGCTACCATTTGTTCTGAGGGTGGCTGTGTGAGGGAGCGCTTGCAGATCTTTTTAATGTGAGAAGACTGTGGTTGAGCTGGGAATGTAGCTCAGCTGACAGGGTACCTGCTTTGGGTTCAGTCTCCAGCATTGCATAACCCTGGTGTGATGGTGTACTTCTGGGACGGCAGCCCTGTGGAGGCAGGAAGATCAGTTGGTGGCCAGCTTAGACTACAGATGCGTTATGAAATAAAAGCCTGGAAACTGGAGCCTGTGGCGCCTGAAAGGAGGCCTGGGAACTGGAGGTCAGAAGATGCTACTACGGTCTCTGCAGTTTGGGCACAGGTATTAATTAAACCAAGGGGACACTCGTGCAGGAATAAGGAGGCATGAGAAGAGCTGGTTGTTTAAAGAGGGTGGTAGTGATGGGGAGTGCTGTTGACGGTTATTGAGTTACAGGGCTCTGGTTTAGCTGGAGGTGTGGGGTCACAGAAAACTGTGTGTTAAAGGGCAGAGTGGGGGCAGGCTTCTCTGCCTCTCTACCATAGTCCTCTAGACAGTAGCAATGTCATGACAAAACATCACTGCACCCGCCTTCCCTAACTACCCATTTCATCAGATAACCAAAGATGGCCTTGACCCTGGCGGCCTACCCTCAGCCTTCCAAGAGTCAGGGTAAGGCTTCAGCCACCATTCCTGGCTTCAAAAGCAGCTGAACCGAACTGCCTCCCTGTCTTTAGTTGAGGTAGACTATTGTCCTTAATCCTTTTGAGCCACCTTGAGTCCCAGGGACAAGCAAAATCAAACTGGACAGGCCCCGCCCCAGCTGGAGAAATGATCCCTGGTGTTAGGTTCCACTCTCAATACTGAAATGAACACATTAAGGACTTTTCAGGACAGACTGGGAGTCCAGACAATGAGTTCATTATGGGCTGAACTACACCTTGTCCAGGACTGCTTAATCACATACCTCTTACCCTGTAACAACCCTATCCAAGACAGACAAGGAGTCACTGAGCTGCTTGTCCCTCTTCAAGTGCTGTGAAGAGGTCCAGCTGCTGTTCAGGAAGTACTGAGCTCTGGCCGGGGAGAAAGGTGACTGCAGCCTTCTGTTCTTGCTAAGGACCCTGGCTGGGTTCCTGTTATCAGGTGACCCACACAGACACGAAGGAACGGACAATCATAATTAAAGCTGGGTGATGGTGGTACATGCCTTTAATCCTAGCACTTGGGAGGCAGAGGCACGTGGATCTCTGTGAGTTCAAGACCAGCCTGGTCTCCGAGAGCAAGTTCCAGGACAGCCTCCAAAGCCACAGAGAAATACTGTCTTGAAAAACAAAACAAAAAAAATACACATAATCAAAAGTGGGTTTATTTATTTTGGTTTCTTTCTTTTTTTTTCTTTTTTTTTTTTTTTTTTTTCTTTTTTTGTTTTTGAGACAAGGTTTCTCTACTGCTTTGGCGCCTGTTGCATAATTTAAAGTATTTTTAAAACCCTGAGCCATGTGGGGCTGGAGAGATGGCTCTTCCAGAGGACCCAACAACCACATGGTAGCTCACAACCATCTGTAATGAGATCTGGTTCCTTTTCTGGTCTGCACGCAGAACACTGTGTACATAGTAAATAAATAAATCTTTAAAAAATGGTACAAAAATGCATGTATCTTTAAAAAACAAAACAGACAACAGTGTGGTTGCTGAAATCTCACACTCGGATTCGGAGGGCTCTCAGTATCACACTGAGCAGCTCAGTGGTGTGGACACAGGCTTCGTCAGCGTGTTACGAGAGTTTAACATTTCTACAACTTTCCCAAGGCCATGGATATAGTGGCTATTCCCGCCAGTAAGAACGATAAGCACCCATTTTGAAAGCAAACACCATGCATGATGATCCACAAAGTACAGTAGTGACAGCTGGGAGGGGAAGGGACACACTGTCGACATCCCACAAAACAAGGACGTCACCACACCCTCAACGGAGATAATCAACAAATGCACAAAAATTTTGGGAGGGGCTTCTCTCCCCTGTAAGAAATCCCAATAAATCTGTTCACCCAGCAGCGCTTGGATATTTGGTCTCAGTTCCCAGTTGTATTTTCCATTCCCCAGGGGGGAATAAATTATACCAGCACACAGCACACACAACCTGAGGACGGCCTCATGACCACTCACCACTTCAGTGCTCGGGCACTCGGGCCCACACTCGGCAGGAGCTTGTGGCAGGTGCTCATGAAGAACAGGAAACAGCACAACACATCCCCAAGGACCGATCCCACACACTGACTTACTTCCCCCACTGGGGCATAGCCATTAAGACCCACAAAAGGCACCAGCACTTGAGGACAAACATTCCAAGTGACATGAGCCTTATCAATTCCTTAAGGGCGGCCATGTCCCCACCGATTCTCCCGCAATACCTTTCACACGTTCTCACTGGCATCCACAAGGACACACTGACTCACCACGGGCCTACCTGCAACACGGAAGAGACAAGGGGTGAGTCCGTTTCCTTTCAGCACAGCCACCTGTGGTCTCACGTTGCAGCTGTTTCTCGCTATGTGCCGATATTCGTGTATGTAGACTGGAGCCCTGTCAGTCACATCTAAATGGGACTACCTTCAGCCTTTCTTCAGAACTGCACCAAGCTAGCCACTGCCTCCTCAGGGGTCAGCAGACCCAAAGCTATCCCATGTGGACCTCTCAACTGCTGATGGCTATGTCATTAGCAAACTTTACCACCGGGCATGCTCTGTCCCATCCCGGCTGGCACTGTGTCTCTTGGCGTACTGTCCTGTCAGGTGTTCAGGGGTTAAGGGCTTCCGTTCCACCTGCTAAGCAGTCCTGGTCTGGGGCACAGCCCCTGCTTCATGTCCCACATGTGCACTGGTGGGCGGGACATATGAAGGGACAGCCTTCCGGGAACAGAGCAAGTGCAGTAATACGCCAAGTGCCCATTATCAACAGGAAATTAATTTTATTTTTAAATCAAGGGACCAGAACAAAAAACAAAACCCCTCTACCCTCAGAGGATAAGCCATGGTGGGAAGGCTAGGAAGGCAGGAGCAGAGCAGGAGCATGTCCACAAAACGGAGCCTCTTCATTCGGGTGCTGCCTCCATCAGGTAGCCATTCTCTGGGGCCATGTACCCGTCACCACCTTCTGCCTGCATGTACATGTCTCGGCCATCACTACCTAGCCCTTCCAGCCCATTGTCCTGACCACTGCCACCCCCACCCCGGGCCTCATCCCTGCCCCGCTCACTGCCCCGCTCCCCCCGTTTGTGCTCTCGATCCCGATCCCGGTCTCGGTCCCGGCGGCGTTCCCTCTCACTCCGGTGGCTCCGACGTCGCTCCCGGTCTCGATCCCGGCCCTTCTCCTCTGGGCCATCAGGCCCGTCGGGGCCAAGCTCTCCAGGAGGCCCATCATCAGGAGCTGCATCACCAGCTTCAGAGGGTTCAGCCATGTCGCCGCCACCACCGCCGCCGCCGCCGCCGCCGCCTCCACCACCTCGAAGCTCCTCTTTTCGCTCCCGTTCCCTGCGCGCTCGCTCCCGACTCCGACTGCTTCGTCGTTTCCGGTCTCGGTCCTTGTCCTTGCTCCTCTCTCTGGAGCGGCGCCTCTCGTCTTTGTCTCGACTCCGGGAGCGCCTCCTCCGGTCCCGAGAGCGGGAGCGTCTTCGCTCTCTCTCCTTGTCTCGCTCTCGGCTTCTTTCTCTGCGCTCCCGCTCGCGGTCCCGGTCCCGGTCCCTGTGTGGAAGCGGGGAGGGGCCCGGCCTACATGAGGTTAGCATGTGTGCAGGGTGCCCCATGACTGCTCTGTCCCAAGAAACCAGGTGCCCAACCTTACCTCTCATCATATCGGGAAGTGTCGTCCCGGCCTGAATGCCTGATGTTCACATCTGCCCCACCTCTCCTGGTACCACCAAGGCCACCTCCTACGGGTCAAGCAAAGGAACACAAAGGTCAGTGGGAACAGAGTACAAATGGCAATTTGAGAGGGGGCTCCTAAGTAGCTGACAAAAACCAAATACCTCTTGTGATTGCTATGGGCACAGTCCATGCCAATCATTCCCATGTCCCTGTGTCACAGAATAGCCTGTTTTCGTGACAGGCTTTCACGAGGTGCTAGAGCTCAGAGACGCCTTAACAAGAGCCTTCATAGCTCCCAAGCTAGTCTACCTCACCAGCAACTTGTACTTTTGTGCACAAAGTCCAAAGTGTGGCTGGAAAGGAAAGCTGGAAGAAGCTAGGCATGGAGTTACACCTCTTCAGTCCCATACTCGGGAAGACAGGGCCAGGTGTTATCTTGAGTGTGAGGCCAGCCTGGTCTACACAATGAGCCCTACACCAGCCAAGGCTACACAGTGAGACCTTGTTCTCAAAGAAAAGATAGCTAGGAGACCACACACACACACACACACACACACACACACACACACACACACACCCGCTTCCCAGAGACCCTTCATTTCCAGCCTCCTTAGCTGCCCTGCTCCCCACAACAGGCACAGCGTAAACCTTACATTTATCTTCCCCGAGTCTCTAGTGTCTACTTTCCTGTAGGCCTCAAAGCACCAACTCAGATCCTGCCCTCATCAACACCCTATGCACCTGTCAGGCTGGTTTCAAGCTCACCAACTGTGCAAAGAAACCACAACCACGCCCCTTCAGACCCTGATATGCTACAAAAAGAGGGACTTTGCTGAATTTGAAGATTTAACGCTTGATCTAGAAAGGTGGTATGTACCTGACCACCTGACCAATGCCACTAAGGTTCCTTTCAAGTGGGTGCCCACTCATGAGCCTTTGCTCCCAGTGACTTAGCAAGGAAGGCCCCTCACATGTCTGTGGTCTCCTGCACCACCCACTTGAAGAGGGTTCAGAGAGGATGAGCTTCACACAGGAGAGGGTAGAGGTCAGCCACATGCCAGGCTGTTAAACTAGGAAAGGTAACAGGCTGGACTACTACAAAGCAGGACCCAGACTTTCAGCTGCCGGATCACAACTTAACAATGGGCTAGGCCATCAAATAAGAGGATGTCAACAGCATCTTTAAAAAAAAAAAAAAAACAACACACACTCTCTCTCTGCACACTGAGGTGAGCGCCTACCCTCTACCACTCTAGTCCAAAATTAACGGAACAAACATCTCATTCTTTTTGTTTGTTTGTTTCTTGAGACAGAGTTTCTCTGTATTGTTTTCGAGCCTGTCCTGGCACTCACTCTGTAGACCAGGCTGGCCTCGAACTCACAGAGATCTGCCTGTCTCTGCCTCCCCAGTGCTGGGATTAGAGGTGTGTGCTACCAACGCCCAGCGAGACATCTCATTCTTTAAAAATAAAGAGCCAGACATATAATTTCAGAACTCAGAAGAGTATGGCAGGAGGATGGATCTTCATGGGCTTCATGAGAGACCCTTTCTCAGAACCACACTCAAGTAATAAAACTGCTATACACTTCAGATGGAAAAGTGATGCGAATTTTCACAAAGGTTACATGTCTGCCTGTGAGTGAATCAAACTGTAAGGAGTTAGGTTTTTCCTTCTGCCGCTGGTCTTGTCCCGCCGCCGCGCCAGCCCCAATTAACACACTGAGATTCTGTATTTGATATTATGCTGTTGGCCAGTTACTAGTTTCTTATCGGCTAGCTGTCTTAATTATTAACCCATTTCTGCTGATCTATGTATTTTCACGTGGTCTTCTCTTACCGGGGAGCCGGCCGGCATTCTGCTTTCTCCAGACTCTCCATCTTGACTCCTCCCTACTACTTCCTCTTTCCTCCTTGTCTCCTAGTCCCTCCTACCTTCCTTTCCTATTGGCCAACAGTGCTTTATTCATTAACCAGTATGAGAAACATATATACAGAATGGCATCTCCCATCACCAAACTATCACATTCTCAGCAGTCTGTACACCAAGACAACTGGCTTGCTGCTGACATTTCAGGACTCTCCCAGCACAGCACAAATTCTCAAGTACTCATTCTTTTTCTAAGAACTGGGGGCCTCTGGGGGTTGGGGTGCTAAGTCAACTCAGCACAGGTGAAAGCAAAGCCATGTAATACCGCTCAAGACAAAGAGTGACCTAGCACACAAGACCTGCATCCCAGGCAGAGCCTAATACTTAGCCATTAGATTGTCCACAATCTCTCAACATCTAGCCTCAAAGCCCCCTTGGTGAGGATCCATTGACATCATGGGCCCGGGACTGAGACAAGAGCCCTGCATCAGTACGTCCTTCCTGTCCTCAGGCTTCAAACCCTTCAATGTATCTCCAGATTTGCCATAGTAAGAACCCTGACAGAGATGGCCAGTGACAACTACAAAGGCAGCATGTAGGGACAGATGTAAGGTCAGAGCACACACAGGCTGTTGCTCTCTTGCTCCAGATGTGAAGTTAGAAACTGAGAGCGAATGAAGAAACCATCAGTGAAAACAAGAGCAAACACCCTCAAACCTAGCCTGTGATAGCAAGTACATTGGGCGCAAGGTGGCTGAGGTCAGTCCTGAAGTTACTCCCAATGCAGAGGAAAGACCAGGGTAGCATGGATGCTCATGCGTAGGTGTTTGTATGTATCCCAGTGTCTAGAGCCATGCAGAGGACAAGAGAAGACAAGCTGGAGGCAGAGGGGACGAGGCAGCATGTGGGTTGGGGAGAATGAAAGCAGAATGACCCACAAACACAGGCCCAGGGACACAGGGTACTCACCTAGCCGCCGGGGCCTCCAGCCCTTCACAGTCCGGCCCCTCTCCACATCCACAAGGACTCTCCTGCCGTCTATCTTCTTGCCATCTGCATGCTTGTAAGCGGCTGCAACAGATGTGGGGGAGGGGGGATTCCCCAGAAGGGGCTCTAGTCAGACAAGGATCCACGCAACAGCATCCCTGCCCCTCAAACCCCATCTGCACACACACACTCACACTCCCACCAGTCAGCCAGGCAACCAACAGCCAGACAGCCCTCGCCCCACCCCGAAGGGCCTGCTCCATCCAGCCCCCTATTCCTCCGTGGCACCCCCAATTGCCATTGGGGGGCAGATAGTCACCCTGGCCACCCCCAACTCCCATATGATGGAGCAGCCCCCTCCTGCCAGGGCGGCCAAAGTTGCTGCAAAGAAACTGGAGGTTAGCTGAATGCTGGCCTCTGCTGTGGGGAGGGCTCCTCCACACCCAGGCATGCACCCTAGACACCATGCTGGGCAGGAGGCTGGCTAGGCCCCTCCACACCCAGGCATGCACCCTAGACACCATGCTGGGCAGGAGGCTGGCTAGGCCCCTCCACACCCAGGCCACACCAGTTTTCCTTTTTTTCTGTGTTTTCATTGGGAGGTCAGTGCGAGGAAACAGACATCAGAACAGAAATGAACAGGAGTGGAGACTGTAAGGAACTGGCAGGGACAGATAGAGGTGGGTGCTGAGCTCCCCAAGGGCCTCCAAGGACCCTGGCTGGGCCCAGAGGTACATGTGCCGTGCTACTCAGAATCCCTGCCTTACCTGAGCAGACTGACCCTGCCATCACCTAGCCTGGCCAGCTCTGTCCTCCAGGCCAAGCTCCATGGCCAGCAGGGCACACAGCCCAGCATGAGCCCTCAGGGAAGTTAAGGAGCATAGGACAGAGTGGGAAGGCCAGAGTCCAGGCCTGTGATCAGGCGGGGATGGTAAGAAGGCCAAAAAGACCCTGTGCAGGCCCCAGCCCTGGCCTCAGGGTTGTGCTCACCAACCACAATACCCTGCCCCAACCCTGCCCGCTCCCCCCCAATAAAAACCAGAGGAAGAGAAAAAGGTGCCATTTACCGATGCCGGCCTTGCGGGTGTCCAAACCGAGCGGGATGGGGGGGGCTCGGCAACTCCTGGGGGCCTGGCGAGGAGGCGGGCTTCCCGGGGGTGGGGGTGGGACACGGGACGCTTACCTGGAGACCCCAAGCTTACCTGAGCACTCACACAGACCCCACACCCACCACCATGGGGGTAGCTAAAGCTACAGGGAAGGTAGCCAAGTCTTGGGAGCCCTGAGAGGGAGACTCTATTCCCACATCACCTAAAGACAGGTGGATAAAGGAAGCAAAGGGGCCTGAGAGCCTCACAGAGGGATGACTTGAGCCTGGGCTGGGTCTGCCCTGCTTGACCTTAAACATCAGGCCTCGAGGCCTCAAAGCACCTGCAGCATCACCACTACCTAAGAAGTCACACTCCGCTATGCACAGGCCCAGCTCTCAGTACTGGGGCCAGGCTTTTCCACCGCCAATTCCACATGCCCGCCCACTAGTGGCAGCAGCTGAGGCTGGCACCCAGGGGACACCCCTGGGATCCAGGAAATGGGGTGCTTCCCATGCTCCAGGAGGGGCCGATTGGCCCCCAATCCCAGAGTAGAGAGAGAGGGGAGGGAACTTGAGAACTGAGGTCAGTCAAGTACAGGAACCCTGCTCAGGTTCCCCATCCCAAATCCCAGGAGAGGCCCAACCCAGAGAACAGCAACAAGACCATGTGATGTGTCAGTCTAGGCTTCTCTCTCTTTCCCTCTCTTCCGCCTCAGTACAGGGTCAATAAAAACTGCCACACCTTCATTGTTTGACGCCTGTTCCACCCTCCCATTCCCCAAACCCAAACCCATGCACTTTGGGGAGCTCAGGCACTGAGCGTCAGTTGCCTTCAAGAGGCCCCACCACGCCAAGGAAGATAGAAGGGACACAGCACTCCAAACTACAAGCCAGAGTCTCTCCAAGACCACTACGGTGACAACCCCAGAGAAGTCATAGGAGTGAGGGTCAGGCTGAAGGGCTCCACACAGAGCCCTGGCCCAGAATACCCCAACTTGAGGATTGCCAACGTGGCCCCAGGTTACTAGGGGCTGGGTGGAGCCCGACTACGGACAGAGGCAAGGCCTCTCTCGCCGAGGTCCACCCTCCCCCTGGGGTCAGTGACATTATCAGAGAAAGGGGGTGGAGGGCACCCAAATGAGGAAAGGGCTGTGGGTAAGGGGGACTGAAGGGTGACTAGGGTGGGAAGGGAGGCCTCGCTGTTCCTAAGCTGCCTGGCTAAGCTGGGCTGGTGTGCGGTGCTGTGATCTTACCCATGATACAAACCCTTATACCAACCATACACTGAGGTGTTGTAAGGGGAGCGTAAGCATCAGCTGCAAGCCAGCTGCGTGGTGGCTGCAGTGACAATAAGAACAGTCAATTAATACGGCGGCCCCTGGACACGCCGCAGCCCTGCCCACCCCCACCCACCCAGCCCTGCCCAAGTGGACGCCGCGCAGCCTCAATGGGGCTTTGTCGCTGTGGAGGTGGGTGCTAAACACGCCCACCAGATCACTGCTTGATGAGAACTGGGTGGGGCCTGGGGTAAGGAGGTGGAGGGTCGGGTGGCCCAGTCCAGTTCTACTGGGGGGAGGAAAGGGCTGGTTCAAAGGCCAGCTGTCACTCCAACCTGGTGGCCTCCAACTCCAATGGAGGCCTTTTGGGGATAAGATCCCCAAATCCGACACCTCCCCCCACGTCCAGCAGCCCCATACCTCACCCAGTGCCTTCCTGGCCCGAGGTTCAACGTGTGACACTTACCTCCCTGGGCTCACACACACGTTGTGGGGGATTTTGGTTTTTGATTTTTAAAAAACACGTGTATATATATAAAAAAAAAAGATATATCAGAAACAGAGGGAGAAGAGACAATGCTAAAGTGAGGTATGGCGGGGAGGGAACAGACGACGGGGGAGAGGCCGGGAAGCAGAGGTGAGAGGGTCAGAAGGAAAGGTAAAGGCACAGGCACTCACAGTGCATGTCTCGTTCATGTTCATACTCGATGAAGGCGTAACCACGGGGTTTCCCAGAGCGCTTACTGTACACCATGTGGATCTGTGGGGCAGGTAGAAGGCAGTCAATGCCACAAGGTTCAGTTCAGGGTGGTCCCGCCCACCCCATTACACAGGCTTGGGCCGAGGGACACTCTAACACACACACACACACACACACACACACACACACACACACACACACACACACGAACGAGAAGGCAGGTAGGCTGGAGGCCCCTGCAGGACAGAACAGAGATGAGAGAGCATGTGGCTACACTGGAAAGGCCATATAAGGCCAAGCAAAGCTTCTGGGCCCTCTCCACATGCCAGTGACACAGGAGTCTTGAGTACAGGGAACCAGGATTCAGACAGAACACTGGGACACAGGGGTGAGGCAAAACAGGTAAGACTTCTGGGAGATAATGCTATTTGAGCAGGTGCCCAAGGGATGACTAGCCCTCCATCCACATCATTGTCTGCCCACTCATGGATGGATAAGGTCAATGTCTGAAGCCTGCTCAGGAAACAAAGACTAACTCTACAACCTGTAATCTTCAAAAGCCAACTGAGATTCTAGGCTGCCAAAGCCAGATTCCATCAGGCCTCAAAGGGCAGGGTGGGGAGGCGAGAAGAACCAGCTCATGAGACTCAGGGATCAGGGACAGGCCAGAGGGCCCATCCTGGCCTAAGCAGCTGTGTCCATCATGAGCGTCAGGTCTTACTTTGTCTCCCAGCAGAGGAAAATAAGGCACAGAGCAAAATGAGTTTTGATATCAAAGCTTTGCTCAGCATCTGTTTTCTATCTTTGTTTCTCAGTACAGACCTCACTCTGTAACCCAGGCCAGTCTCAACCTTACCACCATACCAACGCCCAGCCTTGAATAATTTTTTGAGACTGATCCCATTGTAAGATAACTGTGAGCCACCACATGGTTGCTGGGAATTAAACACAGGACCTCGGGAAGACAGGCCACTGCTCTTAACCACTGATGCATATCTTCAGCTCTCATGGCCTATTGTTAATGGTGTGTGTGTGTGTGTGTGTGCGCGCGCGCGCACGCGCGCATCTGTAAATACTGTATGTTTTCACGGCTGACCATGTGGTTACTAGATAACCAATTAGTGTTTCTCCCTGATTCCCTTCTGTTTTTCCTGCATGCTCCCATACTGTCTCCCTTTCTCTTTTTGGAAACAAGTCTCACTAACCTTGGCTAGCCTGACTTTGTTAGGTTTATCAGGCTGCCCTAGAACTCAAGAGGTACATCTGCTTAGAGTGTCTCTCTCTCTCTCTCACACACACACCCCCACCCCGGAGTACTGAAATTAAAGGCACTACACCAGGCAGCAGAGACCCCAGATTGAGGGCCACATAACACATCCTGTCATAGGTACCTAACTCTGCCATATAGCAGTAACATCTGTTGATTATATAAAATTAACAGGTTTCCCTTAGCTACACAGCAAGTTCAAGGCCATTTTGGATAATTAGTAAGACATTTCAAAATAAAACAGAAGCTGGTAGGGGCTGGATAAACCACTCCTCAGGAGTCAAGAGCATTTTCAGCTCTTGATGGAACCCAGGAATTGGAATTAGAGCTAACAAGTCTCTAATTCCAATTCCAAAGCAATGACACTGTATACACCTGGTGTACCTATATACAGGCAAAAGGCACGTGAGTAGCACGTGAGTAAATCTGAAAAAAAAAATATAGAGAGAAAAAGAAGGGAGGAGGAAGAGGGGGAGGAGGAAAAGTCTGATAACAGCGAGACCCTATTTTGTTTGTTTATGAGATATGGCTATCTTCCATGCCCTGTGAGACCCTGTCTTACTTAACAAATAAAAAAATCTAAACAGAGCCAGATGGTGGTGGCTCCCAGCACTTGGGAGGCAGATAGGCGGACCTCTGTGAGTTCGAGGCCAGCCTGGTCTACAGAGTGAGTTCCAGGACTGTTGATGTAGATTAGTTGGTAGACTTAAGATTCATGAAGCTCCAACAAGACGACAGGACAGACTAAAACTTCCCACAGGAGGCCTTTCTCTTTGAGCAGATGGGAAGTGGGGTGGGGGTAAGTGGGAGAAGCAGGAGAGGAGGGAGGGGGAACTGGGATTGGAATGTAAAACATAATTTAAAAGAAGATTCATGAAGCCCTGATGTTCACCCCCCAGGATGGGGAGACAATGTGGCTGTAACCCTGCTGTTACCCCAGCACTCTGGGGGCAGATAGGAGGGTCAAAAGCTCATCTTAAAAGATTAAAATCCGGTGAATTGATCGAGTTTGACCTCTAGGAGAAAAATCCTGGAGAAGGAAAAAAATGGGAAGAGAAAATCCACCTCACAAGTGGTTCTCTGATCTCCACACACCAGCCCTACCTCCTTCCCCAATGAAATCAGAGGAGCCAAGTTTGGTTCCTGACAACCACATGGCAGCTCATGGTCATATGTAATTCTAGATCCAGGGAATCCAATGCCGCCTAGCCTCTAAAGACCCCGAATATACATGGTAGTGGTGTAAGCATATAATCTCAGCATTCAGGAGGCGGAGGCAGGTATGAGTTCAACAACAGCCTGGTCTACATAGAGTTCTAGGGCAGCCAGAGCAACACAGAAACCCTATCTTGAAAAAACAAAACAGAACAAAAGATAAAATAAAAAAAGGGCTCAGTGGTTAACCAGAGCACTTCCTGTTCTTGCAGAGGACCTGGGTGTGGTTCCCAGCAACCCCAGGGACTCTGGCCTCCTTGGACACCAGGCACTAATGTAGTACACAAGCAGGCAAAGGGACTCTCATAAATAACTTTTTAAATAAACAAACACAGCACCATTTATACCAGGGCTGGGGATACAGTTTCAGGTACAATGCTTGCTTAGCTTGTATATTGCTGTCTGGAGCTTAAACTCTAGTCCTGGAGACAGAAGAAAAGGAAGCAACTAATGAAGGTCTTAGGCAGTGAAGACAAGAGGACTGGAGTTCAAGACCATTCAAAGCTTTAATGGTTAAATTTGAGAGCAGCTTTGGATTCAACAGACTGCCTCAAAAAAAGCTGGGTGTCAGTGGCGCCTTTAATCCCAGCACTCGGGAGGCAGAGGCAGGTGGATCTCTGTGCGTTCGAGGCCAGCCTGGTCTACAGAGCAAGTTCCAGAACAGCCTCCAAAGCTATACAGAGAAACCCTGTCTCGAAAAAACAAAAACCCAGCTAGACTTAACCTATAACCTTAGTGGGCCAGTTTCCTCTCCAAGTGGAAGGCTGACAACCTGTGCTTTAAATCCAGAAGAACTCATTGCTAAATGTTACCTTTTTTTTTCTTTCTCCAAGACAAGGTTTCTGCGTGTACCTGGCTATCCTAGAACTCAGAGATCCACCAGCCTCTGCCTCCTGAGTGCTGGGATTAAAGGTCTGCGCCACCACTGCTGGGCCCAATGTTACCTCTGATACCAAAGGAAATAAACCTAGACCCTGAAAAGATGTGAACCATCCATCCCCAGGTTGGGAACCCAGCCATCTTCCTCTCTTCAGGCTACTGCTCCCTCCTCCAAATACCCCCAACTCAAACCTCCACCCAACCTACTCACTCTTTTGATGGGTCCATACACCTCAAACTCTCTCCGAAGCTTAGATTCTGTCGTGTCGTAGTTCTACAGGAGACAAAGCTAAGTTAAATGGGAAAGCACACTGTTCCAAAGTCCTTAAACAGCCCAAGACTAGATAGACCCAATTCTCAGCAGCCCAAGTCCCCGGGCCAGGATGGGTACTTACCACTCTAGCCACAAACAGAGTCTTGAAGGCATCACCCTGAGCATTGGGATCATTGTGAGGGTCCCCTGTACCAGGAGGAGAGAAACTTGTAAGTACATAGTGTCCATCGTCTTGGTAAGAAGAAATGTGCACACTATAAAGACATGAAGACGGAACTAAGTAGGGCCCCTTCTGAAAGACAAGCTCGCCACGACTTGGCAAGCTTGATTACACACCCTACTTGGGTTTGGCTTCAGCAAAGCTAGACAGCTTTTCTAGAGTGGTTGACAGATGAGGGCAAAAAAGCTGCTGGGGTGAAAATCAGATTAAATAGATAGGATGTGGCAGACCAAGATGCCATTTTAGAACTGTGGACTTTGAGCCAGGCACACGCCTGTAATCCCAGCACTCAGGAGGCAGAGGCAGGTGGATCTTTGTGAGTTTGAGACCAACCTGGTCTACAGAGGGAGTTCCAGGACAGCCTTCAAAGCTGCCTCGGAAAACAAAAACTAAACTAAAACTATGGACTTTGGTCAGTCGTTCCCAGTAAAAGGTGAGGTCTATGGGACCTCTCTGGAAAAAGACTCAAGCTATCTTGTTCCCTAATATATACAGCATACTGCCACTCACTCGTAAGACAGACTGCAACCACAGCCAGGGGAAAGTGTGACACCGTAGTCTCGGATCTAAGACTAAGCAACAGTACAGGTAAACTGGGTGTGATGGCCCATGAATTAATTCCAGCACATAGGGCACAGAGGCAAGCAAAACTCAGCCTGGCCTACAGACTGAGTTCCAGGCCAGTCAAGCTACACAGTGAGACTCTGTCTCAAAAAGAAAGTAAGTCAGTCAAGTCAGCCCAGGATAGGTTTTTTTTTTTTTTGTTTTGTTTTTTTTGTTTTCCTTCTCTATATCCTACGGCCTATGGTAGGACTCTGGGCTAGTGCTAACTAAAATGACCAGGACCAAGTGGTATAAATAGAGAATTACCTTCCATGTGGCCACCCAGGGATTAAGTCTTCAGAATCTATCAACCACTGGTAGCACCTTTAATCCCAGCACCCAGGAAGCAGAGGCAGATGGATCTGAGTTTGAGGCCAGCCTGGTCTGCAAAGGGAGTTCCAGAACAGCCAGAGCTGTTACACAGGGAAACCCTTTCTCAAAAAACAAAAACAAAGAAAGGGGCTGGAGACATGGCTCAGGGGTTAAGAGCACTATGTGCTCTTCTAGAGATCCTGGGTTCAATGCCAGCAACCACATGATGGCTCACAACCATCTGTAATGAGGTCTGATGCCCTCTTCTGGCCTGCAGGCAGACATGCAGACAAAACACCATATACTTAAGTAAATCTTAAAAAACACATCAGGAGATCTACTGACTTCCACTGGGGCCTTTAAACATGTTTAATCAGTCCAGACAGACTGTCCTTATGACAGATTATTTTATCATATTTTTGACAGGAAACAGGTATTGATATTTAGCATGTCTCTTCAGTTATCAGTAGTGATGTTCCCACCAACATGGAAACTAAATCCAATCAATCAATCAGCCACGGCAATGGTCCTTTTGATCACAAGGGCATCAAGGGCATGGCTGTTAATATGGTAACAGAAGAGGACTCAAGACATTAAGACTTTCACAGGTTGTGATGGCATATGCCTTTAGTCCCAGTACTAGGGAGGCAGAAGCAAGCAGATGTATCTCTGTGAGTTTGAGGCCAGCCTGGTCTGGTTTACAAAGCAAGTTCCAGGACAGCTAGAGATATTACACAGAGAAACCCTGTGGGGTGGGGGGAAACATTAAGACTTTCAACTTCATCTCCACCCAAGAGATGCTCCTCAAAGTTTCAACTTCATCCTAGGAGCTGTCCTGCTACACGAGGCCTTAGCCAGAGTTTAATCCTAGGGTGTTAATAATTGGGAGGAATGAAGAGCAAGGAGTTAATGGATAGATACTATTATCTCCTTTTCTTTCTCTTTCAATAGATTTCACTTTATGAAGCAAAAGAAACCAAGGGCAACAACTTTTGCAAAGGGACTGTGTAGCTTGGCATTGGTGGCACACAACCCTAACCCAGCACGCAAAGCCGGCCTCATCTATAGAGTCCCAGGACAGCCAAGGCTACAAAGCAAAACCGTCTCAAAAGAAAAAACTAACCCTGAAATAAGGGGGCATGGGAATGCACACTAGAATAATAAAGTTAGGAGAGTGCGTGCACAAAGGCTTGGGTCCCATGGAGCACAGCACCCCATAAACTGGCTGCTGAGACATGTCTAAAGGCACCAAGGTAAAGATGGTCACACACACCCCAAACACCAGGTGTAGGGTACGATGGGAGCATGTCCAGTGCTGCCTGCAGGGTGGATGGAGCCAACTGAGAACTGAGCTTCCATGAAGGGCAGCCAGAAGTGCTTAGCACACAAAAGAGGGAAGCATCTCTATTGGAGGTGCAAATTCTTGCTTACCACAGGGCTGATAAGGCACTAAAGGTTGAAACTCAGGCCACCAAATCAACAATACTCCTACCTGAGAGGACACATTACCTGGAAAACAGCAAGTAACAGGCAGTGCCTACCACTAAGTGTGCGTGTGTGGTACGCTTGCCTCTATACTCAGCTACACCCTTTGCACTCACTGGTCAGAACCTTGAAAAGAAACTAGCCCACAAGAAGCCTCAAAGCTAGAAAGCTTCACTGGGCTGATGTGAAACCCATAACTCCCCCTCTGCATAAGACACTCCACCTTGACAAGCCACTACTTTGTAATTTTGAAAATGGCAATGAGCATTCCTGCTGCAGACATCACGCGGAGTCCACAACATGAAGGAGTGCAGGTGCTCAGCAGAGCGAGTCTCCTTGGATAGCTGTCGACTTTGACAGGGCAAAGCAAGCTTCTAAGTTAGTCAGTACAAACAGCAAGAGCCTCCCTATTGGGCCTGATCAATGCTGTCCTGTTTTAAACACAATGCATACCCAGAAACCACCCAGAAATTACCTGATGGGGCCTAACTTCATTGATCTCTACATTCACCCCAATTGGAGACATCTTCAGTCACATCCAAGAGCTTGCTATGCTGGTTCTTAATACTTTTTAAACACATTGTAAGCACAGTATCATTATTAACATGACTAATTTCTAAATTTATCTACAATCCCTCATCTAAATAAATCCTTCAACTGGGGCTGTTTCAGAATGACACTTGTATACACATACAGCACATTTAAACTGCCATCCAATCAAGCTCCAAGTCTTGCTTAGTTGATGAATCTTCTGACCTTAGTCCATGCTTCCCCTACTGACAGCCCCTAACCTTTCCTTGTCAAGATGTTTTAAGGAAGTCAGGTCTCATATTCTATGCCTGGTGCAAAGCATAACTCAACAGACAGAAAGAGAAGGGGCTTTACGCTGAGAGCGGGAGAGAAAGGTGAGCACTTGTCCTTACAAAGCCCCATAAAGGATTTTGGCGGGGGGACAGGTATACAAGACGCACTTTGCAAGCCAAAATGGACCTGGGTGCTACTAGTGGACATGAGTGTCTAACATTGTGACATTTAGCAAGCAGAAAGGACAGATCTTGGTGGTAAGCTGGTTAAGTTATATTGGCGTTAAGATGGCTAATCTAGTTGTAGACTTTATCACATCTGGAATCCACTAAAATCCAAGTGGCTGGGTATGCCTGTGGGGATTTCTGGATTGAATCATTTCAGATAAGAAAGATCCAACTTAAACGTAGGCCACACCTTCTGTTGGCAGCCAACATAACCATGAATGACTTAATTTTTGCCTGCCTGTCTTCACGCTCCTGCCAAGTTCATCCATTCTGTCATTGAGCCATTCTTTCACTGCTATTAGAATCTACTTCTTCAGAATCCCAACACAGAACAAAAGATCAGAAAAGACCAGCTAAGAATCCAACTTTGTGGGACCGGACGGACACTAATATACTCTTAGCTTTTCTGTTGAGAGACAGCCACTCTAATAAATCAATTGTATTCTCTCTCTCTCTCTCTCACACACACACACACACACACACACACACACACACAAAATTTTCCCTATTCTCAGTTCTGTTCCTTTAGAGAATCATAACACAGATTAAAAGAGAGAGAGAGAGAATACAAACAACTGGAAAGCCTTGTCTCAGGGAAGGTCGAATCCCACAGGAATTGGGAGGAGGTAATTGTGTGATTTGAATATGGAATGTGAGTATTTGAAAGAACATCTAGCTAGGTATAGTATAAGAACCAGAGCTCCATGCCCCATTAGCCATGTATACTAAATACACTTGAGATAACCCACAAGTGCTAGGACATGGTTTAGAAAAACTGATTCAGTAAGGCAATAGATGGAGATACATAATGACGAGTCTTTACGTACTAAACACTGAGATCTCACCCTTTTGAGCCTGGTTACCAAGCACTACTTAAATCCTCCACACCTGAATAGTGAAACATCTCCACTTCCAGGATCAGGAAGGCAAGGAGAAAGCCAGAACCAACTGGCCGATCACCTCATGCCTTATCCTGGAGACACAGTAGGATGTGCTCCCTTACAGATGGGATAAGGGACTGGGGTATCCGCACCCCAGTTAAAAGCCTACATCAACTGGAGCTGGAGCGATGGCTCGGCACCGACTGCTCTTCCAGGAACTGGGGTTTGATTCCTAGAACCCACATATCAGCTCACAACTAACTAACTGTCCAACTCCAGTTCCAGGGAACCCAATGCCTTCTTCTGGTCTCCTACATGCAGAGAGGCAATACACTCAAATGTATTTTTTTTAATCAGTAAGACATACAAGAACTTTAAAAAGTATGACCTGGCAAGAGGGGCAAAATGAGACTGCAGGGGAAGAGACTGCAGGGGAAGACTGACAGCAGGGAGAACCTTACACATTTTCAGCTCTGTCTCCACCTCCTGCTGGCGCCGTTCAATCTTTTCCCGTCTCTGCCAACACAAAGAAGAAGCAGAGTAAGTGCAAGCAGGGCACCCGGACGGCAGGGACCATCTGGGAAAGCGCACCTAAAAATATACCAAGACTAAGAGGTGCCGGGTGGTGGTGACACAGGAGGCAGGGGAGGTGGAAGTCTGTGAGTTCAAGGCCAGCATGGCCTACACAGTGAATTCCAGAACAGCCAGGGACACACACAGAGACCCTGTCTTGAAAAACAAGACTCAGAGGTGAAAGCAACATACCTTTCTCTCCATGCGTTCCTCCCGGGTTTCTGCCCTTGTTGGAGGAGGGGCATCTCGAGGGTCCTAGGAACAAGAGAGGTGATGGAAAATAGCAAGGTACACCACAAATGCAATTAGTTCCAGTACAAACAGAAGGCAGAGGATGAAAGTGGTTCAAAGACATATGCTCCCTGGACCATTGGTGACCACACTACTGAAGGTCTGTAGCAAGGACAATACAAAAATCTCCACCAGGTGTTGGTGATGCAAGCCTTTAATCCCAGCACTCGGGAGAGGGGCAGGCAGATGTCTGAGTTCAAGGCCAGTCTGTTCTACAGAGTAAGCTCCAGAACAGCCCAAGTAACTTTATGTCTACTAGGAATAATTAAAAGGAAAGAAAACTCTCATTTTTGAAGATCCTTTTAAACAAAACACAGAAACAATTCCCTTATATTTACGAAAAGCATCAATCACCAGAGGTAGGGTGGTGCATGCCTTTATCTTGGTACTTGAGACGCAGGTGGATCTCTGAGATGGAGGCCTAGAACTCAAGCGAGTCCCAGGACAGCTAAGGCTACACAGAAAAACCCTGTCTCAAAACAAAACAGCATCTACAATGACTGGTAGATATTTGTTCATCAGATTGCAACATAGCTGTACTATATAAAGTACAGTACATGGCCCCCAAAGTCAGGAATTCTGCAACTTCTCACAGTTCCAAGTATGATTTAAGAGAGCCAAATGCAAGTGATAGAAATAAGTTTGAAACAACAGCAGGCAGGGTAAACTTCTAAAGCAAGACAACCTGTAAGGCCACAGCAGGTCTGGGAATCCTTACCAGCCTCTCATTAAATACTAATTGGCCCGTGACCTGCAAAAAGAGCAGCACTGAGCTGTACCCATTAAACTCAAGTTTATTGGCTAGTAATATTTCCCAAGTGTAGGTTCATCAAGGCAGGCAGGCAAACATTACTTACTAAAGAATCACCTCTCTGTTATTTATTACTGGCTTTTCTACTCAATGGTAGAATGTTTCTCCTAAGACTTCTGGTTATATGGCAGCATTTTATGTCTGCTCCAATGGCGAGCATGACAAATTTTCTGAATGAAAGAACAGACACTTAAAAGCTGAAGTGATTCGCATTCAGTCATAAAAACCCAACAAGTACAGAGGCAAAACCCCAAGTTCCTAGTTGCAGGACACATTGCTCAGCCTTAGGAAATACTATCCTCTTTCAAAACTTCCTTTATTTACATTTACCTTTATTCAGATGAGAAAGTGTACATGTAAAGGACAGAGAACAACATGCTAGAATGTAGACTTTCCTTCCACATTGTGGATTTCAGAACAGAACTTAGGTTCTTGGTAACAAGCATATTTACACCCAAAGCCATCTCCCCAACCAACACTATTCTCTTAGTATCACTAAAAACAAAACAAACAAACAAAAAAACCAGTAACTACAATAACAAATGTGACATTTACTAACTACCCTATGCCAAATCCTTTAACATAAATTCTGTGACTCAGCTCTCCACTGGTATCATCTTACTGCCACCTCTTGCTAAAGGATAATGTAATCACTGTATCAGAAATATGTTTTCTGGGTTAGTGGCATACACCTGTATATTGATGCTTTGAGTAGGAAGAAGAGGATTATGAGTTCAAGGCCAGCTAGCCTTATTGACAAAGGGAAATCAAGACCATCGAAGGCTCCATGAAAAATTGTCTCCAAACAAACAAACGACAGAAAACTTGAAGACTGGAGACAAAGTCTTTAATCCCAATAACTGAGAACAATGAGCAAAGCAGGCGTATCTCTGCAAGCTTTAAAAAACAAACAAACAAAAAAAAATCCACACAAGACAAAATGGGCTGAAGAGATGGCTCAGTGGTTAAGAGCACTGGCTGCTTTTCCAGAGGACAGGTGTTCAATTCCCAGCACCCACATGGTAGCTCAATCCCAGGGGATTTATGGCACCAAGCAAGCAGCATGCATGTAGTGCATGAAGGGAAAATACTTATACACATAAAATAATCTTTTCAAAAACTTTTGATAGGTATTGTTTATTACATTTCTTTCTTTTTTTATAATTAATTTCTTCACGTATTTTACATCCAAAATAAGTAAGTCTTTAAAAAAATATAAAGGAAATTAGCCAGTCCTGAAACTGAACACCCATTAATTGTAGCATTTGGGAACCTAAGTAGGACTGGCACAATATCAAGGCCACTCTGAGCTACACTGTAGTGACATCTTGCTTGTACAAATAAAGCCTGTCTGAGGGTCAGAGAATGGAGCTTGCCACTAGCTAAGAGGTCTGGAGGTCTGTCCATTTACATTACACAGCAAAACCCTGTCTCCAAAAACCAAAAAGGGGCTAGTACGATGCTTCTGCAGGTTAAGGCTCTTTCCACCAAAACTAAGAAACTCAGCATGATCTCCTGGGCCCCTAAGCTGGAAAGAGATCCGATTCTTTCAAGTTGTTTCCTGGTGTTCACAGGTTTGCACACGCGCGCACATCCACACATAACACACATTCAATTGTAATTAAAAACATCCATGAAAATAGAACGCCCACAAATACAGAAAACAAGATCGAGAAAAGTCAACTCATAAACCACACAACTAAAAAAATGTCTAAAAGCTGAACTCCAAAGTGCCGCCTGCTCCCACTGGGGACCCAGGCCCCATGTCTCGGGGTACTCACCTCAAATTCTCGGATGTACGGCGCAATGCCACAATAGGGTTGGTTGTGATGTTTCTCGTGTGGCAGCTTTTCTAGGGGCGGCAGGTACGGGATGGGGTCTCGAGGGGCAAAGAGAGCCAGAAGGTTGGGAGGCAGAAACTGTGTCATCTTGCCAAACCTGAGACCAGAAGCCTTACAGTTAGGGGCCTGTAGCACAGGAGGGCCCAACCACAGACGAGGGCGGAGAGACCCCGGGGCGCCGCCGCCCCGCGGGGGCTGGGAAACAAAGGGCGGGCACCAGCAGGCGCGGGACCCAGAGACCTGCAGCAGCGCGCTCGGGGCGGCCGGCCGCGCCCCGGGAGACTGGGGCGGGGATCCGAAGAAGAGACCAAGCCGGGGGTGGACGTGGGGCGCCCGGGGTGCCAGGGGCGAAAGGAACTGTGGGTAGAGGTGAGGATGCGACCCCCCCCCCAAAAAAAAAAAAAAGCGAGGAAGAGCGAGGCGACCCGCGAAACGCAAGGGCCTGTGGGTAGGGGCCCGCAGAGGGCGGGGGAGGGGCGCCCAGGGCACGCTGGGTAAGGATGGGGCTGGTTCGAGGCGCCGGCCCGGCGAGCGGGCCGCAGGCGCGGGGGAGGGTTCGGGGCCCCGCAAAGGCTTGTGGGTAGCGGCCCCGAGCCCCGCTCAGGCCGCTCGCTCGCTCGCTCACTCACCGCGCGGCGCGGCGCGGCGCTCTCCCCGCCCGGCGTTAGTCTCAGGCCTCGCGGCCGCCGTTCACCCACACGACTCCCGCTCTGGCCTCCACCCGGCTGGCGTCCTCGTCGGCGATCTCCAGAGGCCCGCGCCGCGCGCGCAAACCAGGCCGCTCCTCACGGTCCGCGCGGCCTCGGCTCGCGACGGGGGACGGGGACTGAAGCCCGGCTCGAATCCCTCCGCCGCCCGCACTGCGCATGCGCCCCCGAGGGCCTGGCCCTACAGCGGCCACTGCGCACGCGCAGGCCGGGACTCCGCCATCAGAATCCTTACGTGCCGGAGCGGCCTCGGCCTGGCAAGCGAAGCGCGCATGCGTGCCCAGGCACTAGGTCGGCCCCCACCTCGCGCTCTAGCCAACCGCCTGTGCCCGCGAGACACTTCCAACGCCCCACCCCTTCCCTGACACTTCCCGGGCCTTGTGCGCATGCGCGAACCGAGGGCCAGGTGCGATATCCTTCCGCGGCCGGTTAAAAAGTGCCTGTCTGCACAGGGTCATCGCTTTCCAATCCTATTTAATGGATAAGTTCTTCCTCAAGTCTCTTGTATGTTCTAGCCACTGTTTGGACTCTAGGGACACAACCATTGACAAAATAGGCTTCTTAGACCTTCATTGTTTGGGGGAATGATACATTTGTTTAGTGGGTTTTCTTTTTGCGTGTTCTGTTGTTTTCCTTTATTTTATTTTTTGACAAGTTTTCACTTTGTGGCCCAAAATTGCCTTGCATTTTGTGTATATGTGTGTGGAGGGTGCACTTTTGGTTGTGTGTGCGCGTGCGCACGCACACTTAGAGTTTTACTGTGCAGCCCAGGCTACCCTGACTCACTCTGTAGACCAGACTGCCCTCAAACTCACTGAGATCCTCCTGCCTCTGCCTCCTGAGAGCTGTGATTAAACACATGCCCAGCAGGGGTGTGTTTTTTTTAATTGTCTGTCTGTCTGTCTGTGATGGGGGCGTGCCCATGGGTACAGGTGGCCCCAGAGGTTAGAATAGAAGAAGGTGTACCCTCTGGAGCTGGAGTTACATGTTGTTGCAAGCCTCTGGACACCGGGTGCTAGCAACTGGAGTCAGGTCCTCTGGGAAAGTGATGCCATCCCTCCATCCTGAGCCTAAGGCTTCTTGCATGCTGGGTAATCTAATCAGTCTGACAACTCTGGTCAAGCTCAAGTGAAGGCCCATCTCCAACTCACTGTTTCTGACTGAGCCTCCAGAGTCCTGGGGTTATAAGCATTCACCATCATACGAGGTTGAATATTTTTTTAAAGATTTGGTTTTCTTTTTTCTTTCTTGTTTTTTTTTTTTTTTTTTTTTTTTTTTTTGGTTTTGTTTTTTCGAGACAGGGTTTCTCTGTATGGAGCCTGTCCTGGAACTAGCTCTGTAGACCAGGCTGGCCTCAAAGTCACAGAGATCTGCCTGCCTCTGCTGGGACTAAAGGCGTGTGCCGCCACCACCCAGCATGTTTTTCTTTTTATTTTCTTATGTCTGTGTGAGTGCAAGTGCCCAAGGAGGCCAGAAGAAGGCATTGGATCTTCTGGAACTACAGTTAGAGACATTGGTAGTTACCTGATTTGGGTGTTGGGAACCTCCAGCCTGATGCAATTCTTTTCTTGAATATCTGAGAGTAAATCGCAGTAGGACTTCAGCCTTCAATACTGTACACAGATCCTCCAAGAAACAAGAACACTCTCCTATAGAACCACAGACTTTCGCCACTCAGCCAGTATTCCCTGGCAGCCTACGGCTGTAATCCCAGACCTTTGGAAGTGGGGGTAGGATGAGCGGTGGCTTGATCTGTGTAGGACTCAATCTCGGGACTGGAGAGATGATTTAGAGGTTGGAAGTACACGCTGTTCTTTGCAAAAGCCAAGAGTTTCCTTCCTAGAACCCACAGCGGTGGCTCGCAAACACCCGCTGCCCTTTTCTGGCTCCCTTCAGCACCCACACTCAGGCCCGTCCCCCCCACCCATATACGTAATTAAAAAAAAAAAAGATGTCTCAAAACACAAACAATAAAACTTAAAAAGAGGGCCTTGGGGTGCACACCTTTAACCCCAGTACTGGAGAGGCAGAGGCAGGCGAGTCTGTGAATTCAAGCCTAGCCTGGTCTCCATAGGGAGTTGCTAGACAGCTAATTACATAGTAGACCCTGTCTAAATAAATAAATAAATAGAAAGTGATTTGGAGAAAAAAGAAGAAAGAATTTTACGTAACTCCTAGTCATATTTTGACAAATGATCCGGGAATGTTTTATTTTCATGGAAAATGTGATTGCAAACCGGCAGTGGGAAGCCATAGCAGACAGAGTGTGCGGCTTTAGTACAGCAGGTGGCTAACACGCTGGAAGACTTGCGTCCCCAAGGCCTGAGCCTTGAAAAGCTTTTAAAGTGGGCACAGTGTCTCACACAGGCGTTCCTAGTATAGGGATGCTGAAAATGGAGAGCTCGGCTCCAGTCTGATCTGCAGGATCTCAAAAACAAAGCAAAACTCCTCCAAAACCAGAACAAGGGGCTGGAGAGATGGTTCAGCAGTTAAGAGTACCGGCTGCTCTTCCAGAGGACCTGAGTTTGATTCCTAGCATTCCCTCGGGGCTCACAACTGTCTGTAACTCCAGCCCCAGGGGATATCAGTGCCATCCTCTGGCAGTCTTTGCGGGGCTGCAATCCCAGCCAGCCTAGCGGCCCCAAGTCCGTACCTGAGTGGGGGAGTGTGGATGAGGGAAAGGCTATAGATAATAAAGAGAGGGAGACAGAATAATGAATGGTCAGGAGGGCAGATCGGTCAATACTGAAATGCCACGAGTTTATTTTTCGACATGCTTATTATATACCTTAACCAAAAAGGGGACACAGTTTCATGTATATGGGACAAACAGACTTTTCTTCCTCTCTATTCTAAGGGGTCAGTAACCACACCTTAGCTATAACTTCTTGTTCCCTAGCCTTGAGGTCAGGAGTAGCCACACCTCAGATTCAGGTCTGTTGTTATTTAGACTAAGACGGTTGAAACATCCTTTGACCTTTGGGTCTTGTGACTTGCTGTCAGCGTTGAACCCTGTCCTTGTGCCAAGATGGAGTGCGGCCATCTTTTTGGGCACCCATAAGGCATCCACAAGTATCAGGCATACACCGTCATACACACACATGACAATAGCAAAAGTAACTCTTAATTTAAAAACTACTTCAAAATAATTTGAACTGTTTTTAAATGTAACTCACCTTCCCTCTATAATCAGTACAACTCCCACCTTTGTATCTGAAGCCCTGGTTATCGACAGAGCCCTTGATGTTGACGGGGAGAAGTTGGGGGAAGGGGCTAGGTGGGAACGGGTCCAGATTTCAGTATGTTAAGACGCCTGTTAAACTGGCTGTGTGGCACATGCCTATAATCCTAGGGCTGGCAAGATGGAGACAGGGGGACCAAGAGTTGGCCATCGCTCTCGGCTACATAGTTCAGGGTCAGCCTAGACAACCCCTGAGTCGAGCCTCTGCTTCAATAGATAAAATAGATCAGTGTCTCAAGTATCAACACCAAACAGTATCAGAAATTTCGTCCTGATCCCCAATAACCATGTAAAAAGTTGGATGTAAACCAGGCAGTGGTGGCACACACCTTTAGTCCCAGCACTTGGAAGGCAGACAAGTGGATCTCTGTGAGTTCAAGGCCAGCCTGGTCTACAGTGCAAATTCCAGGGCAGACTCCAAAGCTACAGAGAAACCCTGTCTCAGACAAACAAACACAACCGGATGTAGCAGAACTTGTTTGTATTCCTAGTGCTGGGGGGAGGGGAAGAGTCAGGCAGGCTCCAGGACTCAGACAGTAGTGTGGAAAAGCTAGACATCTGGATCGCAGGTTGGTTTTTCATTTGAGCATAGCATAATTTCTGGAACTGAATGAAGGATGTTGAACTGGACTTTTATGGGACTGGAGAGATGGTTCAGTGGTCAAGAGCATTGGCTGCTCTTTAAGAGGTCTTGAGTTCAATTCCCGGCTCAGGAACCATAACCACAGGTTGGTGGGGGTCACCCATAGTGGAATCTGACACTCACACAGGCGTGTGTATGTGTGTCTACTGGTGGATATATGCGTGTAAATATGGCTACTGTAGGAAGAGGCCAGAAGAGGCTGTAGATGCTCTGTAGCTAGAGTTGTAGGCGGTTGTGAACCACACATACTGAGTCCTGGGAACAGAACTCCAGACCTCCTCGGGACAGCAGCAAGTGAACCATCCCTCAAGCCTCAAACCTTTAGTCCTGTGTTCTTCCTGATTCTTTATTGGTAGGCACTCCACCTGGCTCCTAAAACAATTTCTAATTTTACCTATTTACTATTTATGTTGGGTACTGGAGATGAAACCTAAGTCCTGGTAAACGCTAACATTACAAAACATTGTAAATAATCACACCAGCTGCTGGGGATTCTAGTCCAGTGCTTGATCATCGAGCCACACACATACCCGGCTTTTTATTCTCTTGTAAATACAAGTAACTATCCAGATAGCCAGGAACAATATTCCCCAACTCAGGATCCTTCACTTAAGCATTTCACAGTCTGTTTGCCACATGAAATAATAATAGTCTAAGGTCCAAGTTGAAAAGTTCTACACCCCAATAAGCCTCTCCACTGATGCAGCAATCCAACTCAGAGCAAATTAGACAAAGCCCACATTTAATGTTTGCAATGCTCCCAGATGGACTTCCAGTCCCCCAGAGAGGAGATGGGAAAGGGAAATTGGAAAAGCAGGAAGTCTGTTCTCTCCCCCGAGAACAGTTTGAATACCCTGGTCTTGAGTATCTCTGGGGGAGGGGCTATCATTTGGCGGGCTTTCCGAGATGCAGCAGGGTTTGGAGGGAGATTGGGGAGGGGGGCTTGGGTTTTGGGATGTGGGTGCCAGGGGCTGGGGCAAAGCTTCTACCATAAAGCCAGTGACTAGGGGATGGACATCTGCTTCCACATTGTAGACACAGAACTAGGAGCAAGGACCCCAGCTGTTTTAGCCGGAGTGCTGTTGCTGTGAAGAGACGCCCTTCGCACAGCAACTCTCAGCGGAAAACAGCTGGGGGGCTGGCTGACGGCTCCATAGGTCTATCCCATTGTCGCGGCAGGAGGCCTGGCAGCGCACAGGCAGACACGTGCTGGAGAGCTAGTACACAGTCCTACATCTGGTTTCTCAGGCAACAGGAAGACGTGAGTCTCGAAGCCTACCACGAGCTTCTGAAACCTCAAAGCCCACCCCTCAGTGACACACTTCCTCTAAGGCCACACCCACTCCAACAAGACCACACCTTCTAACAGCTCTGGGCGGGGCCACGCATGTTCCCCCTGTGCAGGACCAGTTTCTTTTTTCTTATTTTGGTCTTTCGAGACGGGGTTTCTCTATATCTTTGGAGGCTGTCCTGGAAGTAGCTCAGGGCAAGTTTCCTACTCTGACTTTTGAGAAGGAAAGCATCATTGGCAGTTAGGGTGCACTGTGTAACCCAGGTCTGTCGAAGGAAGAAGGCACTCCAAGATGAAATTTTAAGGCCTATGCAATGGAGGAAGGTCCAGCCTCTTCTGATGGGCTGAACCCTGAGAAGCTGTACAAAGGTGTATTTATTGAAAGTTACACAAATGATTCCCCCATACAAAGATCCCTAATCTAATTTACATGTCTTACTGAAGGAAAGCATCACATGCCCCCAAGACTCTAGTCCTTTATTATGTATCAGCTGCAAGACATGATAAAGTAAGAGCCTCGGGTGTGCCTGAGGTGTCTTGTGACCAAAGTCATGGGATGGGTGCAATGACCCTTC
The DNA here is from genome assembly GCF_943737965.1 of Phodopus roborovskii. NCBI lineage: Eukaryota > Metazoa > Chordata > Mammalia > Rodentia > Cricetidae > Phodopus > Phodopus roborovskii. The sequence continues at coordinate 2,264,634 of NW_026126651.1, forward strand.
AGCAAAACAAGCACTGTTTTCCACAAGGATTCTTCAAGGTCAAAGTACTTCTAAAATTTTAAACAGTTGTTCATTCTAATATCAGCCCACCTGCACTACACAGTGCACCCCAACAATGGCAAAGAGTAACGTGGATTTAAAAAAATATATTTATTTAACTTTATTTTATGTGCATTGGTGTGAGGGTGTCAGATCTCCCGGAACTGGAGTTACAGACAGTTGTGAGCTGCCATGTAGGTGCTGGGAATTGAACTCAGGACCTCTGGAAGAGCAGCCAATGCTCTTAACCCCTGAGACATCTCTCCAGCCCAGAGAATTAATGATGAAGTGTTCTAATGTCATTTTAGCTCCCCAACCCCACAAAGTGTAGGGAATGTGAGGGCATTCACAAAGGTCAGATTTAACACATAGCACCTTCAAATGGTGGCAAAGAAGGAGGCAGCTGAGTCCTGAGACGCACGCTATTATCCCAGCCACTCTTCAGCTTAGGCTAGAGGGTTGCCAGTTCAAAGCCCACACGGACTACAGAATGAGTTCAAAGTCAGCCAAGGCAACTTAGCAAGATTTGTCTCAAAATAAAAATTAAAAACAAGGAGTGGAGAAACATCTCAGTGGTAGGCTCTCCTCTAGTCAGTGGGAGACACGGAATGTGCTGGTATTCTCCACTGTTTGGACAGTGTCACTCACTGAACTAGAGCCCAGCCTCAGCTAAACTGGTTGGCCAGCAAGCCAAGCCAAGGGTTCCTCCTATCTCCAGTGCCGCTACGACCAGTTTTTTTTTTTTTTTTTTTTTTTCTTTTTTCGAGACAAGGTTTCTCTGTATTGCTTTGGAGCCTGTCTTGGAACTCATTCTGTAGACCAGAATGGCTTCGAACTCACCAAGATCCACCTACTTCTGCCTCCCGAGTGCTGGGAGTAAAGGCATGTGCCACCAATGCCCGGCCTATGACCACATTTTTTTTTAATACACCGTTTCACCGTGGGACTTTATGTGTAGATAAGGCTGGCCTCAAAACCAGAGGTCTGCTTGTCTCTGTCTCATGAGTGCTAGTATTGAAGGCGTGTGACAGCGCACATGGTCTCATAACTGACTTTTTTTTGGGGGGGGGGGCAGAGGCAGAAGGATCTCTGTGTCCCAGAAAGACATAAAGCTGGGTTTAGTTAGGAATTACATCGTTTGGTGCAGTTCTCCATCCCCGCCAGCAGAGGGCGTGCGGATCCCTTTTCCCAATAGAGACTAGGTATCAATGCCCTTTACCACCCAACGCCATCAGATGGGACTATTTTTTACCCTGTGTCATTGGACACCCGCGGCTGGAAGCCCATCCTCTGTCTGCCCTTCGGCTGACAGTGACCCTGCGCATCTCCCCGCCGACTCCAGACCCTTCCCGGCAAGCCGGGCCGCCTTTCTCGCCATTCTTGGCTTCAGCCCAGGCCTTCCTTACTCGTCTCAAAACACAGAAATTCTAAGTTCAAACTCTGGTGCTTCGTCGCACATATGAAACTGTTCACAGTTAAGAAATAGGCCCAGAGAATTCGGCAAGCACCAAGGCTGCTGCCCCAGAGCTCCTTAGGAGTGATGGTCAGAGATGCAGAGGAATAAACACATGGCTCCAGACACACAGACATTTACTGAGAAACACTTGGGGGAAAAAAAGAAAGTCAGCAACGAATCCAGGCGTGGTGGTACACATCTGTCATTCCAGCTGTTGGGAGGCAGAGGTAAGAGGATTGCAAGACTGAGACCAGCCTGAGCTACATACCCAAACCCAGTGTCAATAAAAAGTAAAGTAATAAAATGCAGAGAGATACAGAGGCTCCCAGCCAGAGGGATAGAAAATGAGCAACTACCGGCAAAGCGGCCACAAGGCAGGAACCCAGGAGGACAGGGTAGAGCGGAGAGGTGGAACAGGGAAACTTGCTGCAGACAGACGTCATGGCTCGAGACTGTCACCCCAGCAATCCGAAGAACGAGGCAGGAGGATGGCCACTAGTTCGCGGTCAGCTTAACCTACAAACCGAGAAGACGGTCTAAATAACTAACAAAGAAAGAAGTAGCCGAGATGGCACACACCCGTACTCCCAGCCCTTAGGAGGTGGAGGCAGGGGAATTATAAATTCAAGGTCATTTCAGACACACAGGGCCCTGGGCCACTTTGGGCGACATAAGTTAGCTCCTGTGTCATGAAAAGCAAAAGTCAAACAAGTAAAACAGATGGCTCCAAGGGAAGGCTCATGAAACCCACGGAGACGCGGGTGGCCGTGGGAGGGGCGGGGGTAGCAGCAGTAGAGGGCGCCCGGCGGGGTCACGCCGCGCCCTCCCCCGCGCTCTGGCCCTACTTGCCGTGCTATTTTTACGCGCGGACACCGGACACCCGGCTGGGGCGGCTGCGGCGGCAGCGGGGCCGGACGTCGGGGCCACACGTCCGTCCGCCGGTCGCCCGGGCTGTGCGCGCGCCATGGAGCCGCGGTGCCCGGCGCCCTGCGGCTGCTGCGAGCGGCTGGTGCTCAACGTGGCCGGGTTGCGCTTCGAGACCCGGGCGCGCACGCTCGGCCGCTTCCCGGACACGCTGCTGGGGGACCCGGTGCGCCGCAGCCGCTTCTACGACGGCGCGCGCCGCGAGTACTTCTTCGACCGACACCGGCCCAGCTTCGACGCCGTGCTCTACTACTACCAGTCGGGCGGGCGGCTGAGACGGCCGGCGCACGTGCCGCTCGACGTCTTCCTGGAGGAGGTGTCCTTCTACGGGCTGGGCGCCGCGGCGCTGGCCCGGCTGCGCGAGGACGAGGGCTGCGCGGTGCCACCCGAGCGGCCGCTGCCGCGCCACGCCTTCGCGCGCCAGCTCTGGCTGCTCTTCGAGTTCCCCGAGAGCTCCCAGGCCGCGCGGGTGTTGGCCGTGGTCTCGGTGCTCGTCATCCTCATCTCCATCGTGGTCTTTTGCCTCGAGACGCTGCCAGACTTCCGCGACGACCGCGACAACCCGGGGCTCGCGCCGGTGGCGGCTGCCACTGGCCCGGTGAGGGGCGGGGATTTCGGGAGGGCCAGGGCGGGACCTTGGAAGAGCTGGCCGGTCGGAAGGGGCGGCAAGGGGCGGCCGGGGTGTGTGTGTGTGTGTGTGTGTGTGTGTGTGTGTGTGTGTGTGTGTGTGTGTGTGTGCGCGCGCGCGCGCGTGTGTGTGTGCGTGTGTGTGTCTGTGTGTGTCTGTGTGTGTGTCAGCACTGGAAATCAAAGACGCAAGATGCAAGCGGGTATGGAGTCGTTTGTGAATCCCGGCGGGTGTGTGTGTGTGTGTGTGTGTGTGTGTGTGTGTGTGTGTGGCAGCACTGGAAATCAAAGACGCAAGACGCAAGCTGGGTATGGAGTCGTTTGTGAATCCCGGCACTCAGGAGACTAGGGCAAGGGGGTCGCCATGAGTTAAAGGCCAGTCTGGGGTACTGCATGACACCCTGCCTTCGAAACAACCTAGCAGTGGCCAACGTTGTGGCTCAGAGGTAGACAACCTGCCCAGAATTCCTCAGTGAGGGCTTGGGATGGGCTCAGTGGTAGATCTTCTGCACAGAATACTAAAGTGAAGGGTTGGGGTTTGTGTGACTCAGTGGAGAGCTGCTGCCTACCACTGCGCTGTGAGGGACCTGCAGCGATGACTCAGCCAGTTAGAGCACTGACTAGACCTAGATTCAATTCCCAGCACCCACATGACGGCTCGCAACCATCTGTAACTCCAGTTCCTTGGGATCTGATGCCCTCTTCTGGCCTCCTTGAACACCAAGGCACAGATGTGGTGCACAGATACATGCCGGCAAATCACCCGTTCCCATAAAATAAATTAACTTTCAAAAGAGTCGCCCAGACAAGCGGCGGTGGCGCACGCCTTTAATCCCAGCACTCCGGAGGCAGAGGCAGGTGGATCTCTGTGAGTTCGAGGCCAGTCTGGTCTTCAAAGGGAGTCCCAGGACAGTCTCCAAACCTACAGAGAAACCCTGTCTCGAAAAGAAGAAGAAGAAGAAGAAGAAGAAGAAGAAGAAGAAGAAGAAGAAGAAAGAAGGAGAATCTCCCAGTGAGGGGTGTGGTCCAGTGATAGAGCACCTACCTAGAGGAGCTTGGATCCTGAGCTTGGATCCTCGGTCAGTGTAGAGCTCCTGCCTAAAATCCATCAGTGAGGGGCTGGGGGCATGGATCAATGGAGAACCGCTTGGCAAGCATGTGCGAAGCCCTGGCGTCCATCTCTGGCAGTGTGAAATGAGCATGTCGGGGAGATAGCAGTGTCTGTGCATCTGGCAGAGTTAGGAAACATGGACTCTCAGGTTAGGGTCAACTGTGAGGGAACTGAAGCATGGTAGGTTGTGGGGTAGGACTGAGCAGGCATCTGCACAGAATCAGGCTGGGGTGTGGAGCTGAGGGCATACAGCAAAATCCGTAATCATTCTGAACCATTACAGTCTGGGCTGGGTTGAAGGCAACAGGAAAGGCCAGGCATGTGGCAGAAAGAATCACAGCAGAGCCCTGCCCTTGGCAATCCAACACTGGGGAGTGGGCAAATATGCTAGAAGGTTCTCCCCAAGGTCAACCATAAGATCAGGAGTTTCCACCAATGGAAGGGCAGGGACTGTATTTTGGTTTAATTATTTAAAAAATTTTATAGACATGGGAAAAATAAGTTCTAAACTGCATCTCATTGCGTAGCCCAGGGTGGTCTGGAACTTGCTATAGAGACCAAGAATGGACTTAAGCTCATAAGGATCCAACTGCTTCTGCCTTCTGAGTGCTGGGGTTGAAGGTGTGTGTTACCAGCCTTGTTTGAAGTTTTGATGTACTGTGGTGGAATCTAGGACATTAGGCAGGTACTCTGTCACGGATCCCAGCGCCCACACCCTCATTGGGTAATGCCTGAACCACAGCGCCAGGCCCTCACTGGCGGATTCTAGTCAGGACCAATTTCACTGAGCCACACCCTCACCCCCATAGAAGGTTCTAAGCAGGGACTGTGTCAATGAACTTTTCACTTTATTTTTAAACATTATTCTATTTTATGTGTATGGGCATTTTGCCTGCACGCACAGATGTGTGCACCACATGCGTGTGTGGTGCCATGGACCCCCTAGACCTGGAGTTACAGACAGTTGTGAGCTGCCACGTGGGTGCTGGGAATTGGCCCTCTCTCTGACCCCTCACTTTTTACTTTAAGTGGAACTTCACTAGATCTGCCTTGAATTACTCCTCCTGCATCATTCTCCTGAGTGTGGGATGCTAACCCGGGGTCCTGGGTTGTATGTGGCCTTGGGGACTGGTACTTTGATACTGACCATGACTAAGGGTGTCGGCCTGTCTCCCTAACCCTTTCTGTCTGTCCCCTCTGCAGTTCCTTGCTCGGCTGAATGGCTCCAGCCCCATGCCTGGCGCCTCGTCCCGTCTGCTCTTCAGTGATCCGCTCTTTGTGGTGGAGACCCTGTGTATCTGCTGGTTCTCCTTTGAGCTGCTGGTGCGTCTGGTGGCCTGCCCAAGCAAAGCCATATTTTTCAAGAACGTGATGAACCTTATCGACTTCGTGGCCATATTGCCTTACTTTGTGGCGCTGGGCACCGAGCTAGCCCGGCAGCGGGGTGTGGGCCAGCCAGCTATGTCCCTGGCCATCCTAAGGGTCATCCGACTGGTGCGCGTTTTCCGTATCTTCAAGCTATCCAGGCACTCGAAGGGCCTACAGATCTTGGGTCAGACCCTGCGGGCCTCTATGCGTGAGCTAGGCCTCCTTATCTTCTTCCTCTTCATCGGCGTGGTCCTCTTCTCCAGTGCGGTCTACTTTGCTGAAGTGGACCGGGTGGACACCCATTTCACCAGCATCCCGGAGTCCTTCTGGTGGGCAGTGGTCACCATGACCACAGTTGGCTATGGAGACATGGCACCCGTCACCGTGGGTGGCAAGATTGTGGGTTCTCTGTGTGCCATCGCTGGGGTGCTCACCATTTCTCTGCCTGTGCCCGTCATTGTCTCCAACTTCAGCTACTTTTACCATCGGGAGACAGAGGGTGAAGAGGCAGGGATGTACAGCCATGTGGACACACAGCCCTGCGTCACACTGGAGGGCAAGGCTAACGGGGGGCTGGTGGATGCTGAGGTGCCTGAGCCCCTCCCACCACTCTGGCCCCCTGCTGGGAAACACAAGGTGACTGAGGTGTGAGAGCCACAGCTGGGGTCTTCAGGAAGCAGTGGGGCGGGAGGGGAGAGGGACTACAGAGCAGGTGCTGGGTTATGTCACGTGGTAGCTCCTGGGGGCCTTAAGTAGGCATGAATGACCAGGAGTTGGGTGGAGTCCAAGGCTTCACCATCAGCTGTGCAAATCTCCAGGGCCCCCTATGGGTAGCACTGAAAGAGGCCTGTCACAAGTCGTGGGTTTCCTGGGTCTTTGTGGGGTCTCAGTCATGTGTGTGATGAGCAGTTATGTGGCTCTGAGTCCCCTAGGACCAAGTTGGCTCCACTGTTAAGACTGATCTTGTGGCTGCGTAGGCACATACAGAAGTTATGTGGAGATGCATAGAAGATTGCATGGATTTGTGCTTCTTCTAGGACCCAAGTTATTTTGGGTTCTGTGAGCTCTGGAGCCTTGTGGGTCCTGATGGGAAAAAATGGGTTCAAGCATAAAGGATAGAAGGAGGCAGAGACTCAGAGGGTAAGGGACAGAGAACACCAATACAGTTCTCTGTGTTATATAGTGCTATTAGGCTGGAACCTGTTGAGAGCCATGCAGAGCTGAGATGTGGAGATGTGTGACACTGTGAGTCTCCTAATAGCCACACAGTTGAGTCTGATGACGTCTTTGGTCTCATGGGACCATGCTGACTCCTGTCACTCTGAGTCCCCTAGAAGTGTGTGTGAGGGCCATGGGGCCGTAGGACCATGTCAAGTAGTAGCATCAGGACCCTAAGGGTCACGCACAGATAAAACTAACCGTAAGGGAGCAAGCATGGGCACACGGGCATATGTGGCTCACTGAACAAGCTTGCTCAGGGATATGCGCTGTAGAGCACTGTGGTTTCTGCCTCCCTGGGTTCCCTGCCCATCTGCAGAGGCTCTGTGGGGACTAGCAGTCAGCTCACCTTGCTCATTTGGGAACCAGCTCTATGCTGCCCTGAGCTGTAGTAGGAATTCTAAAACTGGAGCCATAAGGGAAGTAAAACGCTTGGACCAGACATGACAGGGGGACAGAGATCTAGAAGGAGAGAAGGGAAGGGGAAGAGGGGGGGGAGAGGAAAGGGGAAGGGGAAGAGAGATCCAGAGAGAGGAAACCAGGAACAAGGGATGGCCGCAGAGCGGTGGATGTCAGACGTGCAGAATGAGGGAGGGAGGCACTAAAGAGAAGAGAGAGATGGAGGGATACGGAGAGCAAAACCCATGGAGCCTCGAGCCCAAGGGTCACCTTTTCTGATGTCTGAGTCATAACAGACTCTAAGCCATGGCGTCAGCACCCTTCACAGCCAAGGAAGGTCACGGTACTCCTGGAGGTGCTCTGTTTCCTAGGGCAGAAACCCAAGCTGTAAAATGTTGTGGTGTCCCCAAGGTCACCCAGCACGTCATAGAGCCACCAGGACTGGTAACAGGTGGCCTGCTCGCGACACCCCCACAGCTTCTAGTGTGCAGGTATGGTTGGAGGCCACTGGTCCTGGGTCGTTTCATTTTGTTTTGTCTTTTGAGACAGGGTTGGTCTTTCTGTGTAGCCCTGGCTGTCCTGGAACTCAGGATGTAGACCAGACTGGCTTTGAACTCACAGAGATCCTCCTGCCTTTGCCTCCCAAGTGCTGGAGATGAAAGGTGTGGGCCACCGTGCCTGGCAAGGCCATGCATCTCATGGGGGAAGCTGATATTAGAGGGAACAGTATTACCCTAGGCTAGAGAGGGAAATATTTTTGGAGTCTTCTGGGACTGAGAGACATTTTAGGGAAGAGGAGAGGTTACAATCACTAACAGAGTTCAAGGGATCTGGCTGGCATTAACTTATTAAAACCTGTTCACTGGTGCCGTGTTGAGTTATTTTTGATAACCCATGTCACCTGCTTCAGTCATATGAACTCTTGCTTAAGACCAGAGGGTGAAGCATCTCAGGGGGGCTGCTGGGAGGGTATGCCTCCTCTGAGGCACCAGACATCAGGGGGAGATGTTGAGAGGAATCTTCTTCGTCACCAGCCATCTTGCCGTGCAAGAGAAAGGGGCGGTGGAGAGGGTGTGATGGTGACAGACATGGAGCAATCTTAGTGTGGCCGCTTCCCTTGAACGGAGACTCACATTCAGTCATAGAAATGGAGACTGACCTGTACCCAGAGAGCAAAGGTGTGAGATGTGGGACACAGACTGAGTCACGGAGGAGGTGATGGGTGCAGAGGAAGTGTGGCCTGGAGAGGAGACAGATGTCAGCAGAAGAGAAGCAAGGCTCAGAGAGCAAGGAGATGGGGGGCAGGGAGGAGGGGGGGCAGGGAGGAGGGGGGCAGGGAGGAGGGGGAGGGGGAGACAGGGAGGAGAGAGGGGGAGACAGGGAGGAGAGGGGGAGACACGGAGGAGAGGGAGGAGGGAGGGGGCAGGAAGGAGGGGGAGGGGGGGAGACAGGGAGGAGAGGGAGGAGGGAGGGGGCAGGAAGGAGGGGGAGGGGGGAGACAGGGAGGAGAGAGGGGGCAGGGGAGGAGAGGGAGGGAGGGGGCAGGGAGGAGAGGGGGGAGGGGGAGGAGAGGGAGGGAGGGGGCAGGGAGGAGGGGGAGGGGGAGGAGAGGGAGGGAGGGGGCAGGGAGGAGGGGGGAGGGGGGAGGAGAGGGAGGGAGGGGGCAGGGAAGAGAGGGAGGGACAGGGGGAGGGGGAGGAAAGGGAGGGAGGGGGCAGGGAGGAGAGGGAGGGGGCAGGGAGGAGGGGGGAGGGGAGGAGAGGGAGGAGAGGGGGAGGGAGGGGGCAGGGAGGAGGGGGGAGGGGGAGACAGGGAGGAGGGGGGGAGACAGGGAGGAGAGGGAGGAGGGAGGGGGCAGGAAGGAGGGGGGGGGGGGAGACAGGGAGGAGAGAGGAGGCAGGGAGGAGAGGGAGGGAGGGGGCAGGGAGGAGAGGGGGAGGGGGAGGAGAGGGAGGGAGGGGGCAGGGAGGAGGGGGAGGGGGAGGGAGGGGGGAGAGGGAGGGAGGGGCAGGGAGGAGGGGGGAGGGGAGGAGAGGGAGGAGGCAGGGAGGAGAGGGGGAGGGAGGGGGCAGGGAGGAGAGGGAGGGGGCAGGGAGGAGGGGGAGACAGGGAAGAGAGGGAGGGGGCAGGGAGGAGAGGGAGGGGCAGGGGGAGGGGAGGGAGAGGGGGAGGAGGTCAAGAACTCCCTCTTCTTACTGGCTTCTCCCCCTGACTCCCAGCCTGGAGCTGGGTCCCTTGGTAGGCACAGGCTGTGTCAGGGAAGACGAGAGGGCAGACGGGTGACCCAGATGGACACCCAGGCTAGGAAGTGTCCCTTCCCACCTCCAATAAACAACTGGAGTGGGGCTGAGTCACCCTGGCTGGGATGGCAACTTGAGGGGAAAACCCTAGTCTGGGGACACCCTTCCTGCCGCTTCGCCACGCTATATTTAGGTTGGGAGAGGATGGGTGCTGGTGACCCCCCCAAGGCAAGTGTCAGCTTCCTTCCTAAATTAAATATAGCGGGGGGGGGGAACCAGAGTCCTAGAGAGGGGCGCGGGAGAGCAAAGCGCCCTGACACCCAAGGGCCGCTGTCCAGCTGCGCTGCCGCTGGCCCTGCTTGGTCTCCTGCCTGGGTTTTCGTCCTTTGTCTTCTATGGGTCACAGTTGACTGTTTCGCTAGGCAGGCCGCAGTTCTTAGAGCCCACTCTAATTACCTTCAAGTTTTCTTTCCTGCCCTGGCTCCCTGGTCCCCAGCCAGCAAATTCCAGGGCAGAAGACTGTGGGGAAACCCCAGTCACTGTCTCCAGGCCTTATCACTGCATGGGCCCAGCTGGCTAATGTCTGGCAGGGGGACGCAAGAGGGCAGACAGGAGCAGAGGGTGGGAAGCCTGCACGAGACACCGCAGCAATTCCAGGCCTGAACCGGGGACTGAAGGGAAGATCGGGGCCCGAATCCCTGGGTCGGAGGGTTGGGGCTTGCACCCCTGGGTCTGAGGGGGGGGGGAGGGCTGGGGTTCTGAACCCTGGGCCTGCAGCCTTGGGCCTGAAGGAGGAGGGGCGGGCTCTGGACCCCAGTGTCTGATGGAGGAGGGTTAGAGCCTAGACTCCTGGGACTCAAGTCCCCAGGCCGGGCTTCCGAGGTGGCGGCACGCGCCCGCTAGGCGGGATCCGCGCCCCTCCTCCGCCGTCGGGCGCCGCCCCGCCTCCTCCCAGACCCAGGCCCTCCCAAGCTGCAGCGGCGAGTAGCCGGCGAGCAGCGGGCGTGCGAGCTGCCAGCGAGCCGGAGGAGGAGCCGCGGCGGCGCCGAGGACCGGCGCGGAGCAGAGAAGGGCGCCCCAGGTGAGAGCTCCGCGCCTCCTCCGGCAGAGCGCGCCGTCCAGGTCGCCCAGCCCCCGGGTAGGGAGGGGAGGGGCGGGGCCGGCGGGGGCGGGGCCTGGCGGAGGAAACTGAGGCAGGACGGAAGTGTCCAAATGGTGGAGCGAGTCCCCCGCAGCCGACTCAGGAGTGCGGGTTCCCCAGTGCAGTCCCCCCAGACGGAGAATCGGGGAGCCCCCGTTTATAAGCACCTTGGAGGAGGGGCCGCACGCTCAGCTCCCGCGGGTCTCAGGGAGGAGGCGGCTGGAGTGCAGGCAGCCTAGTGTGCAGGAGGTGGCTTCTGGGGAACCGGGACACCGTCGCTGAGGCAGGCTGGTTCTGGGCTCTAGCACGCCTGGGTCGGAGAAAGGAGGCGGCTGTGGCCCTGGGCACCTAGCCTGAGGGAGGAGGCGGCGGGTCGCGCAGTCCCCGCGCCGGTGCGGTCAGCCTCTGCCCTGCACACGCCACACTTCCCATCGCCCCAGCTCGGAGCCTGGCCAGCCAGACACTCCAGGTATGCGCAGTCGGAGTCTTGGGCGGGCCCCGGCCTGTCCTGCGAGGAGCGAACATTCCAGGAAGCAGCCTCGGGGACCCAGAGCCCTGAGCGTGGGCCGGCAGGGACCCGGGTGTCCGGGCCAGCCCCCCCCCCCGCCCCGCGTCCGGTGGAGGAACGGGAGGAGGGGATGCAATCTCTCCTAGGTGCCTCACCCGCCTTTCTGCTCCCTCCCCATCTGCTTCCCAGCCCTGCAGAGCTGTCACCTGCCCCGGGAAGTGGCCTCTGCAGGTGGGCGGGGCCTCTTCTCTAGGGTACCCAGGTTTTCAAAGACTCTGGAGGGTGGCTTTTTATGGGGGGGCGTGCCCTTCCCCCATCTGCCTTTGTAACCGGTTTCCTTCCTTCCACAGGCGGCTGCCCCCTCCCTCTCCTGAGATGACAGGGAGGACACTACCTGTCTCCTACACAGGGGCCCCACAGAGCCTGGGGGCCCCCAGCCCCAGAGTGCGGCGGTGGAGATGCTGCTGACAGGTCTGGTATTCATTCACCTGCTGCCTTCCAGCTCTGGCCCAGCTTCTAGAATGTTCTAGCCTCTCCATCTCCCTCCCAGCATCTCCCAGCACCTGGGTCAGTCTCACACTCAGGGGGATCGAGGTTCCTCTGGGTTACAGGACCTGAGGGCCAATTGGCATTGCTCAGAATCCAGATTTTACCCATGCCACTTGGTAGCTGTGTGAACCGGGGGGAATCATTTCTCCTTTGTTCGGCTGTACAGCCCTGGCTGGCGTGGAACTCACTGACCTCAAATGTGTGGCCATCTTCCTGCCTCTGCCTCCTGGGCGCCGAGGTACGTACAGGTGTGCATCACCACACCCAACTTTGGCAATTACTCACACTAACTGAGTAGTTATTATTCATCTAAAAGTTGAGCATTCCCCACGTTCTAGAGCACAGGGTGCCCCTAGGGTGCTCCTACAGTCGGCCATGCCGAGAGCCGCTGGAGGGGGTGGGGTGGGGGTGACTTGTTACCCAGGTGTCTCCCTTCTCTAACGACAGCCTTTCTCCATCTTCAGGTGTGCAAGCCATGCTCCCGCACTACTCCTGGCCGCTCACCCTTTTCCTTCTCCTCCTCCCCGGCGTCCCCATGGAGCCCCAGCCCCCGTCTTCCACCTTGCCCCCATTTCTAGCCCCCGAGTGGGACCTCCTGTCTCCCCGCGTGGCCCTGTCAAGGGGCGCCCCTGCTGGGCCCCCGCTCCTCTTCCTGCTCGAGGCCGGAGCCTATGGGGAGCCGGCAGGGACCCCAGCCAACCGCAGCCGGCGTGGTGTGAGCGAGACCGCGCCCGCGAGCCGCCGGGGTGAGCTGGCCGTGTGCGACGCGGTGAGCGGCTGGGTGACCGACCGGCGCACGGCCGTGGACTTGCGTGGCCGGGAAGTGGAGGTGCTGGGCGAGGTGCCGGCGGCAGGTGGCAGTCCCCTGCGGCAGTACTTCTTCGAGACGCGCTGCAAGGCCGAAGGCGCTGGGGAAGGAGGCCCGGGGGTGGGCGGCGGGGGCTGTCGCGGTGTGGACCGGAGGCACTGGCTGTCTGAGTGCAAGGCCAAGCAGTCCTATGTGCGGGCGTTGACCGCAGACTCCCAGGGCCGAGTGGGCTGGCGCTGGATTCGCATCGACACCGCTTGCGTCTGCACGCTCCTCAGCCGAACAGGCCGGGCCTGAGGGCCCCAGCTCGGAACTGCTCCGGTCAAGGAAAGGAAAGAGCTGGGTGCTGAAGGACTCAGAGGCTACCTGCTGCTCCACCGTGCCTTCTGATTGAGAACTGGGGAAAAAAAATCAAATCAAATCTCCCATTTTGAGAGTTCAATCTACATGGAATGTTTGATGAAACCAAACGGGGTTTCATTGAATGAATAGGAAGGAGTTCTCCTGGAGGAACTCGACAGTACCAATAATAGCCAATGTTTGCTATCTACTGTTTATTAGAACTAATACATGACTCTGCTGATGACCATTCCAACTTCGGAGGACCCTGGCTCACCTAGCTAGGGAGTGGGTGTGCCTCAGTTGGTAACAGTCTGTTTGCCTAGCATGCACCAAGTTCTGGGCTCTGTGCTGAGCACTACATCATAAATCATATACAGCAGTGGACATCTGCAATGCCAGCTCTTGGGCAGTAAAGGCAGGCAGATCAGGAGTTCAAGGCCATCCCTAGCTATATAGGGAGTTTGAGGCCAGCCTTGTCTACTTGAGAAACGAGAGAGAGAGAGAGAGAGAGAGAGACAGAGAGAGAGAGAGAGGGTCTTTGTTGTGATGCATTCCTGTAATCCCAGTGCTTGCGAGGCTGCAGGCAGAGGATGCCTCCAGGTCCGGGGCAGCCTGGGCTATATAGACAAACTTGCAGGGACTCAGAGTTGGGGTGGGGCCCAAGAGGGGAAACGATGGAAGCAGCTGGCCCAGGAACCTTGCGGACATGATGAGTTAAAGGCCTTGGAGCAGCTGGGAGCCTGACCTGGCCAAGGCAGACAAGTGTTGGCTTGGAATACAGCACTCAGCTTTGAGTGACAAGCATTCAGAGAGTACAAGCAGGCTTGGATACTAAACATCCACAATAGACCTAGTCTTTTTTTTTTTGTTTTTGTTTTTGTTTTGTTTAGCTTTGATTTTGGACACAGGGTCTCATGCAGCTCAGGCTGGCCTTGAACTCACTAAGTATTAAACTTCTGTCTCCTGCTCTCACCTCTCAAGTGTTGGCATTACGATTTATGTGGTGCTAGGGTTGGAACCCAGGGCTTTCTGCATGCTTAGCAAACATGCCGTCAACTCTCCCCCCCTTTTATTATGTTTTGGGGCAGGCTGGCCTAGAACTGGAATATGTTGCTGAGATGACCTTACTTTTTTTTAAAGGTTTCTTTGCCTTTGTGTGTTGAGTGTTTTGCTTCATGTATGGTGTGTACCGTGGCCGTGTCTGCAGTGGCCAGAACAGAGTATTGCATTCCCTGGACCTGGAGGTACAGATGGTTGTGAACCACCATGTGGGTGCTGGGAACCGAACCTGGATCCTCTGCAAGAGCAATGAGTGCTCTTAACTGTTGATCCATCTCTTTAGCCCCGCCTTCATCTTGAGTGCTGGGGTCACAGGTGTGTGCAACCACGCCTGGGAGACAGGGTCTCTCCACAGTAGGTCAGGCTGGACTCATCCACCTTCGTGTTGGAGCACCAGGGCCTATGACACCACGAGAGAATGTATAATCACAGCCCTCGGAGGTCAGCTTCCCGCACCCGCACCCTGGGTGAGCCTGGGCCGCTGGCTGGGCAGAATCTGCTCCTGATGCTCCGAGCTGGCCCTGTTCCCACCCTCCATCGCCTCCCTCTCAGTCTCTCTGACTTCCTGTCTCTTCTGTGGGTGAGGAGCCCCGCTTTCTCGGTCGCCCCAGCCCCAGGTGGGAGTTGTCAGGCAAATGAAAGGCAGGCAGGACTGGGGACGCTCGCCCTTCATCCTTCATGGGAAAGAGCTGTCTGGAAAGTGTTAGCCCGAGGTGGGCAGGCCTGGCAGACAAGCAGCCCGGGGGCCAGGGGCCCTGCAGGGAAGGGGCGTTTACTTCCCTCCCCCCGAGTCAGCCTGTCTCCCAGGCGGCTGTGCTCCTCACCCTGACCTCCCCTCCCTTTCTCCTCCCTCCCTTGGAGCCCCCACCCTGCTCCGAGCATCTCTTTCCTAGGGTCCTCCCCTCCGTCCTCCTCTCCCCAAGTCCCAGTCTCGGCTCCCCGAACCTCCCCACACCATTGGCTGGGCTCGGGGTGGGCGGGTTCTGTTACGAGGGGCAACGGCCACACCGCGAGCGGCGTCCTGGCTTCCGAGAGTGAGAGCCATGGCAGGTCGGACCCTGGCTCTGCGGTACGGGCCCCCTCGGTCTCCCATTTCTGAAGCTGAGGGTCCTGTAACCTGGCCCAGCTGGCAGTTCACCAGCAGCGGGGTCGCCCACCACAGGATCCCACCGGCGCCCTTCCCTCCCTCCGGCCTCCAGGTGAGAGGACTCAGGGCGGAGTTCAGGAACGGCGTGCTGGCAGGAGAGGGCCAGGCTGCCGCCCTGGAGGAGGCAGGGCGTGGGAGCCCGCACGCCAGGGCTGGAGGAAGGGAAGGGGTCGCTGCGCTCCCTGGGTCTTTTGGCCGACTCCGCGCCTTCTCCCCAGTGTACGGTCGCGGCACCTCTGCCCGCGGCCGCCAAGCACGAGCCGCACATATGGACTTTTGACGAAGTCATCAACCGATGGGAAACCACCTCGGGCTCCTCATACGTGCCCAAGACGCACGGTGGACCCTGTGCTCAGCCCAAGGCGGCAGAGCATGAGGACCCTGGGCGGTCGCTAGGGATCAAATCTTTGGCAGAGAAGGTAGGGCTCTGGGATCCTGCAGCCCGCGGGATGGAGAGTTGGACACCGGAGTCCCTACTTGCTCACCTTGAGTCTTTGGACCGATCTCCTTCTTGTAGCTAAGAAGACACGAGGGTTGGGGTACTCCCCTAATCACAAAATACCAGGTCAGCGAGATGAAGGCACGGTACCCGGCCTGGCCAAGTCAGAGTGCTCCTCTCTTTGAGGAGCCCCAACCCCTGGAGCTCGCCGACCACCACCGCGGGGGCCCTTCCCAGGTAGGGGGCTTGGGAACTGCGGGAAGGAGCCTGGGCTGCCCAGAGGGTTAGGGACCAGACGGAATGGCTAGGCTAGGGGGAGCTTGCACTCGAGGGTGAAGCTAAAGGGGGTTGGATTAGGGTCATGAAACTGAAGCTTAGAGTCTGAAGGAGCTGGGAGGCTCGATGTTGCTTCGAGGCTGTAGGGTGCTAGTGCGATGAACTAAGTTAAAGTTTTGCTCCGCAGAGTTGGAGAATATTCTGAGACAGGGTCAGCTTAGCAGGCCGACGTTAGGTTAACGGTTAGGGTACAAGTGTTTTCATCCAAGATGTCCTTACCCAGCGCCGGGGCAACTGTCTAGGCTAGCAGGGGGATTGGAAAGCTGCTGTGGCTGTAGCTTGAGTTTGTCCCTCCTGACCGGTAAAGTCAAGGTGGGGTGCAGAGCTTCCCCAGGATCCTTTCCCAATACTCCTCAGGCCCTAATCTCCTGGACGAGGAATACAGAGCTGGCCGGCCAGCCCTTTACTGTGAACAAGATGGGCGTCCTGGGCCGCCTCCAGCCCTATCTGACCACCACTGCTCGTGACTTCTCAAGGTGAGCCTATAGGCTGCAGGTTCTGGGGTAGGAGCAGCCCCTCTTATGGGCAGTTCTAACTGCAGGTACAGGAACCACAGTACTGACCCAAGCTGAGCTCTTCCGTTCAGCATCCAGAGCCTCAGCCAGGGCAGCAAGGGCCCATTTCCAGGCTCTAGAGGCCCTTGGAATCCCAACTCTGCAGCTCTCGGTCCGACTCACCCGCTGCCCCACCCACAGGAAGGAGTTGCCTGGATACCCCGGGCAAGAAACAATGACTTGCTGGTGCTGGCTGAAGAAGTCGCAGGCCTCCTGCCTCCCTGAGCTACAAGGCAGTCAACCGAGGGAGCGCCTAGCCCGTGCCCACCCGGTGCCACCGGCCGTGCCATACCTGGGTGCCCTGCCAATGACCCAAGACTCTTATGGGCCCCCGCTGCACCCGCTCCGCAGGCTGGACCGCTTTTGCCCACTAGAGGCACCCTGGGGAGGTCCCCACTCAAAGCCCCTGCCTGGCATCTACAGCGTGCCCAAGGCCTACTGCACTGAAAATTCCCGCTATGGGAGTGCCAGGGCAGAGGTGGTGTGAGCATCTGTGAGCCCCGCCCACCGGGTGGGAATAGACTCCAGAATGAGATCTGTGGGCGGGGCAACCCCGGCATACCCCATGCGCCTCCAGAGGGAGGTTACTGATCAAGTAGTTTTACAGCTGAAACGACATCTATTTCTGGACCTGCATCCTGGTTAGGGAGTTGGGTGAGGGGCAGTTGCTCCCACTGGGTATAGAGGGAACCAAACGCTGAACACTGTCCTTTCCTACAAGTTGCACGGAGGAATGAGAGAATACTCTTCCCTCCCGTGATGGGGTTGAAGGTCCTAAGGGTTCTTCCTGCACTGCCAAGGTTGGCTAGGCTCAGACACCTGGGCTGAGTGTGACACTGGAGCTGGTCCCTTGCTTCCCTGGCCTTGTCTGTCTCTCGCCCCCAAAGAGATTAGTGTCTAGGTTACCCAAGCCTACAGCCGCCGCTTGGTGGCCTTGCCACCCCCACAGCCCGCAGGTATAAAATCAGGTGGCCAAGGTAGGGAAGGCATCAAGGATGGAGAAGCTCCAGGTAAGAGTGTAGGGCTCAGGGCATCCAATCCCACCAGACTAACTGGTACAGATGGACAGCCCTGTGAGCTGTGGGGGGAGGTGGTGTCCTGGCTGCTGGACTCCAAGCAGGACAGAAATGTGTTTGATGACAGGTGATGGGTCCCTAAGGCCAAAGGCCAGGATTTACATCATACACTGGTCCAGAGTCTGGGAGGGGAAACCCAGAGCTAGACTTAGGCGCTGACTGTGTCCCAGGGGCTGCTGCTATGGCTGTTGCTGAGCCCCGGTGTGGGCTGGGCCTCCAGGGGTCCCCTGCGGCCACTGTGCAGGCCCGTCAACGCAACCCTGGCTGCAGAGAATGAAGCGTGCCCAGTGTGCATCACCTTCACCACCAGCATCTGTGCTGGCTACTGTCCTAGCACGGTGAGCTCGCCGAATGGGCGGGGACCTCAGCTGGACCCAAGACAGGAGGGGGTGGCTGTGGGCTCAAAGGGGGTGATGGCGCCTGGGCAGGGGTCATGGCTACGGTGGGGGTTTGGAGGGTCGGGTGGACATTCACCACAGAGCCGTGGAACATTCGTGACTGCTTTTTTTCCTCCCTGCGCTCCAGGTCCGAGTGTTGCCGGCTGCCCTGCCTCCTGTGCCCCAGCCTGTGTGCACCTACCGTGAGCTACACTTGGCATCTGTCCGCCTCCCTGGCTGCCCACCTGGGGTGGACCCCATGGTCTCCTTCCCCGTGGCCCTTAGCTGCCGCTGTGGGCCCTGCCGTCTCAGTACCTCTGACTGTGGGGGTCCCAGGGCTCAGCCACTGGCCTGCGACCTCCCCCACCTCCCTGGCCTCCTCCTCCTCTGAGGCCCATCCCCCTAACCCTCTAGCTGAAGGAGCTGGCAGCTGTTCCAATGGTTCTTTCCAATAAAGGCTTTACAACTGCAACCCGGGTGTCCCCTTGTGGGCTCTGAGGACACAGGGCGGGGGTCTGAGGACACAGCGGGGTCTGAGGACACACGGCGGGCTCCAGTTTACAACCATTTTATACAGTCACAGTGTTAGAACTTGTAGAAAATGAGGGCAGGGTTGGGGTGGAGTTTCGGCTCAGGAGGTGTCCATTGTTTCGCCTTCTGTGGAAAGGGGAAGCCAGGCATGAGTGAGGTCCGGGGTGTTCCATGTAACCCTCTTCTACAGGGGCAGCAGCCTGGGTGGGTTACTCACTGAGCTCGTTGAAGAGGAAGGCATCTTGGTATTCCTTCATGTACTGTGTGGAGCGGGATTCGTCCAGGAAGAGGGAGTAGACGCGTTTGATGTCATCCACCTGCACCTCCGTGCCCTGGGGACAAGTGGGACTCAGCCATGCCAGCTTAGGGTCAAGGATGTCCCCTCCCCCACAGCTTTCCCCTGAGACTGCTGCTGTTCTCAGTCCCCACGGAGTAGCCATGTGCCACGGTCTATAGGCTACCCCAGACCACCCTTCAGCCCTCCAGGCTAACTTCTAGCTCACCTTTCGCTTCCGGCACACCAGACTGGCCGCTGTGATGAGCTGGATGGCGTAGCGCAGGGAGGTCTCCAGCCCAATGCGGGTTAGCACCGTGTAGGCGTCTTCACTCATCTCCACATCTTCCTCCTCACAGCTGTGGGCGGGCAGGCCTCAGCCAGGCAGAATGGCACATCACCCCACCCATCCCCAAAGACTCCAGGCTCAGAGCCAGAGCCGAGGGCCTCCCACCCCACCCCACCCCACCCCACCCGCCGGCAGGGTGCCATAGTGGTCTCTGCGGGGCGCAGCCCTCCCATCCAATCTGTGTCCCTATAAAGGGGCCAGGGTGGCCCACCGGATGCGTAGAATCTGCTTGGTGTCCTTCTCACTGTAGGGGGATGTTGATACAATGAGCAGGCGGTCCAGCAGGTCAATGGGGATGCCATGGGGACTTTGGTAGCTGGTGCCTCGGATCCTGGGGGTCAGAGAGGACTGTTAATGGATGCTCCAGGAAACGATGCCGGCCATTAGCCCACTTGGGAGCTGAATAACTAACGACGCGAGCAGGCTCTTATCAGATGCAAGCACAGGCCCTCCCTTCTCTTAACCCCTGCTGCACAGGCAATTCTTGGTGGGCAAAGGGGACCCACAGCAACTTGCTCTAGTCATACGCAGTTTAGCCACAAATACGATGCTCTTCCCCAGGGAGGTGGCTCAGGACAGCTGCCAGACCCCACCCTAGCATTCCTGTACTTTCCAGAGCTGGGGAGAGGCTGGCACAGAGACTGCAGATTGCAGGTGAGCATTAGACGACAAAGGGCTTGGGAGCAGGCCCCTCCCTCAGAGGGACAGCGCAGGGCTGGCTCCCTATGTGCGCTGGTCCAAAGATGTCGCTCCTCAGCCGGGCGGTGGCGGCGCACCCTTTCATCCCAGCACTTGGGAAGCAGAGGCAGGCGGGTCTCTGTGAGTTCGAGGCCAGCCTGGTTTATGGAGCTAGTTCTAGGACAGGCTCCAAAGCCAAACAGAGAAACCCTGTCTCAAAGAAACAAATGACAGACAGACATGCCTCTCCTCCCATCCTGCCCCCTTAAGCCGGTGGCCTGGGCAAGTCGCTGAGTTTTGCTGGCAGACTGAGTGGGAGCGAGGGAAGGGGAGGGTGGAGAAGAGGGCAGCTGAGGGGACCCTGAACGCTGTCTGCCTTCTGCCTCCTCACAACACATCCCCAGTCCTGGGGACATGACACACTCTTTATATACACAAACACACACAAAAGCCAGTCAGAAAGGAAGCAGAGGGGCTGAAGAGACCCTTAAGAACACATACTCTTCTCACAGAGGACCCCAGCTGGGCTCCCAGTGCCCACCCTGGGTAGCTCATAACCGCTGTCCACCTGCCTGCAGGGGACCGGATGTCCTGTTCTGGACTGTGCACACATCTGAATTCACACTTGCATCCCCAACCCCACAAACACCCGACTTTTAAAACAGAGGTGGGGGGGTGGATATCACGGGAAAAACATGAGACAGGCTAATATGCTTGACCCACCACCAGAGGGAGCCTGGTCCCTGAGCCCTGTCCCTCTTGAGTCCCCGAACTCGGGGCCCTCTGCAAGAACCTGGGAACCATCACTTCAGACTTTTTTCTTAGAGAAAACAAAAGGGAGCGGGCGGTGGTGGCGCACGCCTTTGATCCCAGCACTCAGGAGGCAGCGGCAGGAGGATCTTTGTGAGTTCGAGACCAGCCTGCTCTACAAGAGCTAGTTCACAGAGAAACCCTGTCTTGAGAAACCAAAAAGAAAACAAAAGAGTCTCATGTAGCCCAGGCTCAGACAGAACTCCTATCTCAGCCTACATACCATCCCCAGTACTCCACAGTACCTTTACTGGGTCTGATCCCAGCAGTCTGTGACATGTCTAACAGATGCCCCGTGGGTGCCTGGGCCAACAGTTCTGAACTGCAAATTACCCAGACTTGTGGGAGCAGCATACGGGGCAAACGCAGAAGGAGGTACCATCACCCTTTCACCCTGAAACCGCTAAGGCTGCTCACCGGGTGATGCCTCGGTTGGTGGCCATGATGAGGACTGGGGCCATGTCACTCTCCAGGGCCCGGTTGAGGAAAGAGAAGCTCTCTATGTCCAGCATGTGGACCTCGTCGATGAATAGCACCTGGAAGCCATTGAGGCACAGATCAAGCTCACCTCCGCCCTCTGCCCAGTCATACCCGCCCACCTCGGCTCTAATCACCTACCCCAGGGATGATCTCCGCCTTGCCCTCCTCCCTCCACTCAGCCACCTTGGCGTTGATCTGTTCTCGGACTTCTGACTTGATCTCCCCTGTGTCTCCTGCCAGAGACGGGGGGGGGGGGGGCATCAGTAGAGCCTGGGTCCAGGACCAGGGGCGGGCAAAGACAGAGACAGACAAAGGCCACAGAACAGGGCTATCATGCTACAGCCGCAGGACCCTGGAGTGCCTCAGAAAGGGCAGAAGGCAAGGCCGGAGGGAGGGTGTGGGGGCAACGCAGGGAAGGCAGACAGCAGGTCTGGGAAGAAAAGATGGAAACGGCAGAGGCAGGAGAGGGGCAGAGGCCGGGGGCAGGCTGTGCCGGGGAGGAGAAGGAAGGGCCAGCACAGGGTGGGCACAGCGAGGGGCCGGGGCCGGCTGGGAGGGGCGGGGCCGGCCGGGGAGGGGCGGGGCCGGCTGGGGACGGCGGGGAGGGGCGGGGCCGGCTGGGGACGGCGGGGAGGGGCGGGGCCGGCTGGGAGGGGCCGGCTGGGAGGGGCCGGGGACGGGCGGGGCCGGCCGGGGAGGGGACGGCGGGGAGGGGCGGGGCCGGCTGGGAGGGCCGGGGCCGGCCGGGGAGGGGCGGGGCCGGCGGGGAGGGGCGGGGCCGGCTGGGGACGGCGGGGAGGGGCGGGGCCGGGTGGGGACGGCCGGGGATGGCGGGGCCGGCTGGGAGGGCCGGGGACGGGCGGGGCCGGCCGGGGAGGGGCGGGGACGGCGGGGAGGGGCGGGGCCGGCTGGGAGGGGCGGGGCCGGCTGGGAGGGGCGGGGACGGCCGGCTGACCTGAGAAGAGGGCCAGGAAGCCCTGAGTGCGCGAGTTGATGACGTCAATCTCGTGGAGGGACACGGTGTGCACCACCTCCTTGCGTTTCTGCAGCTCCCCGTCTGGGCACTGCACAAACTTGGTCTATAGGGCCGAGGGCAGGCGTGAGGGCAGCGAGAGCAGGGGCACCAGGGGCCCCACGCCGGGCGGTGACGTAGCATCCAGACCCCAGGGTGTAACAGAAGATACGGGAACACCCCAGCGCCAGGTGAGGGGCCGGCCAAGTACCTGGGAGCCCATGGCATCGTAGTCTCGAGCGCGGGTGAAGGAGCGGCCCAGCTTGGAAATCTTGCCCGTGGCCTTGTCAATGGTGATCACATCCCTGCAGGAGCAACAGCAAAGTCTGAGAGGTCTGGGCAAGAGGTGGCGCACACCCTTACTCCGAGCACCCAGGAGAGGGAGGCAGTGGGTCTCTGTGAGTTCGAGGCCAGCCTGGTCTACAGGCAAGTTCTAGCACAGCCAAGGCGGTTACACAGAGCGAGCTGTCTTAGAAAACAAAACAGAAAGAACAAGAGGCCCCCTCCCTACCCCGGCCACCTGCATGGTCCCAGTGGCTCACCCAGCCTGGACCTTGTCCTTGGTCAGAGACTCGATCATCTTGGTGCCCAGGTCATAGATGGTCTCCATCTCCGTCGTCTTGAGGGTCAGTTTGCCCACCTTGGATCCCTGAGGGGACACACCAGGAAACGCTTAGACGACCCCATCCCTTTGCGAGCACAGCTTCAAAATTGGTGTGGCATTGGCAGCTCGTGGAAGGGGTGGCCTGGGAAGGTGGTTACATGGGTGCCAAGCTGCATCCTCATGTGTGTTGCTGTGCAACTGCAGAGTGGGGGAAGTACCAAATGCTAACACAACTCTCCTTTTTCTGGCTTGTTTCTGCATCCATCTACCCACCCACCCACCCACCCACCCACCCATCCATCCATCCATCCATCCATCCATCCATCCATCCATCCATCGTGTGTGCGATGTTCTGCCTGCATGTATGCCTGTGGGCTACAGAGGGCACCAGTTTGCATTATAGATGGTTGTGAACCACCATGTGGGTGCTGGGAATTGAACTCAGGACCTCTGGAAGAGCAGCCACTGCTCTTAAAGCTGAGCCACCTCTCCAGGCCCTTACATGGCTCTTTCATGACCAAATGAAAGGCATCCCCCCCCACCCCCACCCCCGTAACTCTGGGGCTGAAACCCTGGGCCCAGCGCTATACCACTAAGTCATGCCCCTAGGCTCTCACGTTGATTCTAGGCTGACCCTCTGCTACTGAGCAGCACATCCTCAGACCTATCTTCATGTTTTTGAGGCTGAGTCTCATTTCATCATCCCTGAGCTCATAAGACCTCGTGCGCATCTGACCACAGTAGAAAAAACGCATCCTTATTGATTATAAAATCAAAACAATTGAAACTGGACCAGCAAAGCAGCTTGGTGGGCAGAGCACCTGAAACCAATCTTGATGACCTTGGAACCAGCGTGGTAGAGGATCTACTCCCACAAATTGTCCTCTGACCTCTAAACAGTAAATAAGTGCAAAAACAAAACAAACTTAATAAAACAAAATTAACTTTTGTAAAAAGTTAATTAAACCAAAAAATAATCCAGTTGGGAGGTGGCTACACACACCATTCATCCCAGCACTCAGGAGGCAGAGGCAGGCGGATGTCTGTGAGTTTGAGGCCAGCCTGGTCTGCAGAGCGAGTTCCAGGACAGCCAGAGCTGCACAGAAAAGCTCTGTCTCAAACCCTCAGCACATTCTCCTCAGCACAGAAGCAGGCTTTATACTACTCAGGTCCAGTTCAGAAATCAAACGTCAAGTCTCTAGTCCCTGTAGGGTAGGTGGCATGCTAAAGGAGACAAGGGAGGCCGAGGGGAAGTTGGATCATCTGTACATAAACATTTTAGCGTTTTATTCTTTTGAATTATAAGCATCTGTGTGTCTTTATGTGGGTTTGTGCACATGTGTGCGGTACCCACAAAAGCCAGAAGAGGGTATCGGATCTCTGCAACTGTTGTTACAAGTAAGTGGCTGTGAACCACCCAAAGTGGGAGCTGGGAATTGAACTTGGGTCCTCTTGAAAAACAGTACATGTTCTTAACTGCTGGGCCATTATCAAAAAAAAAAAAAAAAAATTCATAGAAAGACACACATAAAAATCTTACAGGCATTTCTTGGAAAAAGCTTTACCCATAGTATTCTTACCATATTTATAGAATCTAAATTTTAATTACCAATAGAGTACATTTAATCACCAATTTAGAAGCCTATTTATATTTACTAGGATTATTGGGCAGCATTGCTGGCTATGCTGTTGTACACCTGTAATCTGAGCTCTACAAAGCAGGGGATAGAGGACCAGGAGCCCATATCCGATGCACATTAAAAAAGAAAGAAGACGGTCTCAAAACGAGTCAGGTGTGCTGGTTCATACCAGCACTCCAGTGCTCTGGAGACCAATGTCAGCCTGGGTGTGAGACCCTACCTCAGGATGCAATAGGTGTGTGGCTGTGGCACTGCAGAGGGCTTGCCTAGCATGCAAACAACCCTGGGTTCCTTCCCGGGCACTGTACAACCCAGGCACGGTGATGCCTAAGATCGTAGCACTCAAGAGATGGAGCATCAGAGACTCAAAGTCATGCTGAGTTATATGACAAGTTCAGGGCCAGTCCAGGCTGCAGGAGACCCTACACCACAGGGAGGCGCAATCGGGCAGAGGGCCAGAGAGATGGATGGTTCAGCAGGTAAGAGCACTTGCTGTGCAAGCTTGAGGGCCTGAATTTGCATCCCGGCACCCATGATGATGATGACGAACAATTAGGCAAGGCCACAGGCAGGCCTGTAACCCCAGTGCTGCTGGGGATGAAGAAAGGATCACAGGAGCTCTCTGGCTGCCAGCATACTCCCACATCAGAAGGAGACCTTGTTTCAGAGAAAGAAAGCATCGTGACGAAGCAGCAAACCTGACACGCTTGGGCAGCCTCTGCATGTGTGAACGAGTGTGCACACACACCATGCACACACGGGCCAGCCAGGGCTGGTGTAGCGGTGCACGCCTTCAATCCCGGCACTCAGGAGACTGAGGCAGGGGAATCTGAGGGTTCCAGGGCAGCGTGGTCTGCACGAGATCCTTTTTAAAAAGCAACAAGACACACACAGCGCAAAGGAAAGAGAGGAGGGTTCACCTATGGCACAGAAGTGGGGTCACCCAAGGGTTACAGTGAGCCGAGACTCCTTTTCCCAAGCATTTCAGTAGCAACCGACACATCCTGGCGTGTTTGTTGGTTTGTTTATGGAGACAGGCTTTCTCTGTGTGGCCCTGGCTGTCCTGGGACTCGTTCTGTGGACCAGGGTGACCTGGAACTCACAGAGATCCGCCTGGCCCTGCCTCCTGAGCGCTGGGGTTAAAGGTGTGCGCCGCCAACCCAACCCAGCTGCAACACAGAACTTCAAAACCAGATCACCCACCACCACCCCCTCCTACTCACACAGAGCATCCAAAACATGCAAGTCCAGAGGCAGGAAGAAAGCATGTGGCTAGGACAGGGCAAAGTCAGGGCTGCTGTTAACAGGTATAACTTCTCATGGGGCAATAGAAAATTCTAGAACCAGATACGGATAGTAATGGCTGCATGACGCTGAGTGCGTTGCCGCCAAACCGCTCGCTCTGAAACGGCTGGTGTAAGAACTCGACTGTGGAGGGCTCCTGTGGCACATGCTGGATGGCTCTACCCTAGCAACTCCTGCAGCCGAGCAGTCCCAAGAGCCTCAGCCCTGAGAGATGAGACTTCAGAACATCTGGAGAACAGGATGAGGGGGAACCGATTGCCTCTCGAAATTAAAAAATCCTATTTGCTCACACACACGGGTGCACAAGCACAAAGTATAGGTTGGAGGGCATCTAATGAGTCTGATTCCTTCCATCGTGTGGGTGTGGGTGGTGGGGACCGAACTCACGCCAGGCTGGGCAACGAGTGCCTTTACCCACCTAGCTACCTCAGGCCTGCGGGCGGGAAACTTTCAAGTATGAAATGAAACTCGGCAGCTGCAAACACACATGAGGCTTTAGGTTTGCCCCAACACAGAAAAGAAAACAGAAATTTCCACAACCAGGTGTCAGACACACACCTCTGGGTAACCCTGGAAGCAGAAAGTCTCACCCAGAGGAAGGTCAACTGGCTGGGCTTCAGAGTGAAGGACTCTGGGGAAAGGAAAGATCTGGCTCTTGGGGCCCAGAGCATCTCATCAGCCGACACACTCATTTAGCCAGCTTCTCATTTTATAAGAAAATCTACATTGACCCTGTGACATCCTTTGCCCTTTGGCTGGAGGTGGCTTGGCCGTGAATATGGTTACACAGGAGGTGTTGGGACCGAGAAGCCACGGAGACTCACCGTGCCTGTGGCCGGCCGGTCAATCTGGATCTCCACCACCTCGCCTTCAATGATCTCTGTCTCCTCCCTGGTGGGACAGACAACAGAGCCTGGATCAGACTGGCTCCTGGGACCCTGGCCCCCCGACCTCGAGTGGCTAAGCCACAGGAAACTCACTTGATGCGGACTCCGATGGAACGGCGGAAGGCTTGAGTCAGAGCTTCAGTCTTGCTCATCTCCAGAGAAAAGATCTCACTGCCCGCAATGGCTGTGAACGGTGTGTCCGGGCCCAGCGCCTGAGCCATGCCTGTGGGAGCAGCCGTCAGGCGGTTGTGGGCCGCTGGCCCCAGGTCCCTGACACGGAAAAGCGCTCACTCCTACCAGCCGTTTAGTCTCCACGTTCTGTAGTCTTTGCCCTTAGCACTCCCAGCCGTTTAGTCTCCACGTTCTGTAGTCTTTGCCCTTAGCACTCCCAGCAACACTGGCTATTTCTGAACTGACCACTGGTAGAGCTCAACTCTCAGTGCCGGCCCCACAGGGTTAACAGAGAAGGGAGTGGGGAGGCGGGCGGGGCAGGGGAGCCTCAGAGGCAGAGGTGTCAGAGGGGGGTTCTGCTGATGGAGAAGGATGGAGAGTTCCACAGGAAAGAGGCAGCTGTGGTCCTCACTCTCCAGTGGACTGCTGCGGACAAGGCTGTCTGCCACTTAGGGTCCATCCACTTCCTCGTCCCCAGAACCTCCACTTCATTAATGACCCAAAGTAAAAACTTCAAAATAATGCGGGCCTGCTGGCTCACACCTTCACCCCAGCACTCGGATCTCTGAGCCAGCCCAGGCTACCAACCCCCAAGGCCACAGCCTGCCCTGCAGACCGCTGCGACAGAACCAGAAATATAGGCTTCCTCACGGGCAAGCTGTGAGGGATGCATGACTGCACCACTGCAGGGAAGCATGCAGCTGCAGCAGCAGGCTTCTTAGACTACAAGGTGACCCTGACATGGAAGCAAGCAGGAAATGTTGAGCTAGAAACGGGGGCCCCATATAACTGCTCAGCGGTCATAGACAGCCCCTCCCGATGCTTTCTATGGTGGTCTGCTGAACAGTTAACCTGTTCCTGGCTGCCACAGAAGGGACTCGCTGGCAGAGAGGAGAGATGTCTACCCGGGAGGCCTCTTACCCATGGCGATGGCCGTTTTCCCAGTGCCCGGCTGGCCAGCTATGAGGACGGCCCGCCCTGCGATTTTCCCTTCTCGGATCATCTCCAGCACCACTCCAGCTGCACGCCGGGCAGCGAGCTGCCCCACCATGCCCTGGGAAGCCTGGAGGGAGGAGGTGAGGAGACATGAAGGCCACTAACTTCCCAACACACCCCGGCCCACACCTTGCCTGCTGAAAAAAACAGAAAGCAATACTGGTTTTCTTACTGGTTTTCTTCTGGAATTTTTTTTTTTTTTTTTTTTTTTTTTGAGGCGCAGGGTCTCGCTCTGCAGACCAGGCTGGCCTTGAACTCATCGACCTGCCCGTTTCTGCCTCCCAGCACTGGGACAGCAGGTGTGCATCACTGTGTGTGGCTGAACCAGGCGGTGGTAGCGCACGCCTTTAGTCCCAGCACTCGGGAGGCAGAGGCAGGAGGATCTCTCTGAGTTCAAAGACAGGCTCCAAAGCTACAGAAAACCCGTCTCAAAAACCCAAAAAAGGCCCAAAGATAGGAACAGCCCTGCCCAACTTGACAGGAGCAGCCCACATACCCAGCCCGCAGCCCCAAAGCTCCTCTACCTGTCTTGGTTCCAAGGCATCATCGAGTCCCAGACCCCGGATGTGGGAGTGAGCGCCTGTGTGGGAAGAAGGGAGGAGTCACAGGCTGGCTCCAGGTAGCACTGTGTGGACTGAGTCAGGGGTTCCCTTCAGAGCTCAGACTGCCCCCTCTGTCAAATGAGGCCAGGAAGAAGCCTGAGTTAAGCGTTCAGCATCGGAGAGCTGGGTGACTCCACCAAGGTCCCAGGCACTGGGCTCAAGAACTAACAGTGAGGGCCACTGCGGGGGGGGGGGGGTGATGCTGATGTTCAGGGCTGCTATCCCACATCCCCGTGAGAAGTGCCGTTCCTGGGCCATGCCCAGGGACAGGGGGGGAGTGCAGAAGGCGAGGGGCCAGACCCCACCCAGGAAGACGTGAGGACAGGGGCCCCAGGGCACCAGCCACCGGCTCTGTAGCAAACAAAGGACACGGGCCCCTGACCCCGTCACAACCCGGCTTCATGCCCGCACACTCTTGAAGTGACTTGCGGCACTTTTGGTAGAGATGAGATTTAGCAAGCCCTATGTCCAACCCAAGCACGGGGACTGGGTGTCCCCTTCAACAAAGCGGAAGTCATCAGCCAAGCATGGCGGTACACACCTTTGATCCCAACCCTCGGAAGGTAGAGGCAGGAGAATCAGAAATTAAAGGTCACCCTCAGATACGCAGTGGGTTCAGGCCCAGCCTGCCCTCCATGAGACTACCTCAGAAAGAAAAAACAAGGCCAGGCGTGGTGGGGCCAGCACTCTGGAGGCGGAGGCAGGTGGATCTCTGAGTTCAAGGCCAGCCTGGTCTACAGAGTGAGCTCCAGGACAGCCAGGGCTACAGAGAAAGTAAGTAAAAAGATGCTGCCTCAAAAAAAAAAAAAAAAAAAAAAAAAAAAAAAAATTAAGGAAAGACACTTAAGGGGTGTAGCTGAGGGGCAGCGTTTGCCTCGACAGACAGACAGTCACTGGCACGGCTGGCCTCTACAGTGTCCTCGGCTGCAAATGGCTCTAGCTCTTTCAACAGGCAAGTGTCGATGGCTGCTGCTTAAACCACTGCCTTTTAAGTTTTACAAACAGGGTCTCACCCAATTGTCCAGGCTGTCCTGGGACCCACGTCCCACGGCTGCTCATAGTCTCTCAGTGTCTCTGACATTCACAAGGGGCAACTACCTTAGCTCCACTTTGCAGGTCAGGAAACTGAGGTGCGTGGGGCCAGGAGCCTTATCACTGGGCTCAGAGTCCACCATGAGCCTCTACTGTGTCTTAGAGGTGCCCAGTGATTACTCAACAAGGCCGTCAGCAGGCTCCTTGGAGACGCCCAGCCAGCCCCTGCAACCCAGGCTTGCTGCGGGTGGCGAGCGGTGGCTCCGAGCTGCTCTGAGATTTGGTTACTTCAATGGGGACAGGATGAGACTCTGAACTTCCTGGGGTCCCAGGAGACTCACAGCATGAACCAGGCAGGTGCAGCATGCCCTCAGGGAGTGTTTGGGCACAGGGCCTTGTGTGCAGGGCACATGTTCACATAGCTCATCGAACTTCCAGAACCCTCATGGAAGCACCAGGCCTATGGCAACACTGCCTGGGAGTAGGGCCCACCACGTCCTTCTCTGCCTGCCTGCCTGCCTGTCTGGACACTCTGCCAGCATCAGTGCTCCCCTATCATCGGTAGTACTCCCCCCATTAGCAGGAGTGCTCCCTCCGCTGGCAGTGCTCCCCCCACCATCAGCAGTGCTCCCCCGCCAGCATTAGTGCTCCCCCGTCGGCATCAGTGCTCCCCATTGGCATCAGTGCACCCCCCCCGCCAGCAGCAGTGCTCCCCCCGGCCCTGACCCTGCTCACTTACCGATTCGCTCGATTCTTGTCACATCCCGGATCTCAGGGACTTTTGTGGTGGCAGCCTGCAGGCAAGGAAGATGACATGTGAAGAATTCCCACGTGCCCCACTCTCGAGTCCTCCCTCAAGGTCCTGCTGTCCTCCGGGAGCTCCATTTCGTTCCCTCCCTCGAGGCAGTCAACCCCACTCTGTGTCGCCCCTAACGGCAGGAAGGTCAGCCCCACTCCTCTCAGACCGGTGCTCCGGTTCCCAGAAAGTACCTAAACATCTACTAGGGCCTCCTGAGCCTCTGTGCGCCCCAAGAGCCAGCCCACGCCGTGTTGACATGAGTAAACACCTCCGAATGTCTGAGCCCTGGGAATCCCCCACGCAGCAAGCACACGAGTGTGCACAGCAGCCAAAAGCCACACACGTCCACGTGTCCAGCCACCGAGGAGTGAACAAGCAGGGTGTGGTCTAGTCATCTGCGGGGTATTCTCTAATTCTCCAGCCATAAAAAGGAGAAGAGGAGCTGACACCCTGGGAGATCACCGACTATGCCAAGCGAATGGGCTCTACACACAAAGACGCCATGCTGGATCAGCAATTAAGAGTACTCACTGGTGCCGCGCGGTGGTGGCGCACGCCTTTGATCCCAGCACTCAGGAGGCAGGAGCAAGAGGATCTTTGTGAGTTCGAGGCCAGCCTGGTCTACAGAGCCACAGAGAAACCCTGTGTCAAAAAATCAAGAGTACTCACTGGCTGCTCTTCAGGGGACCTAGATTAAGTGCCCTGCACACATGTGTTGGCTCAGTTGCCTGTAACTCTAGTTACAGGCACAGTCAATACAGAGGCAACACAGCCATACACATATAATGGACTACAGAAGCATAAGACCCCAAACTACTATTACACGAAGGACCTTCACAAGGCAAGCAAGCAAAGACATGCATTCAAGAACCCCACTGCCCTGACATCTCATCTTAATGGAGCTTACATGGAAACAAGCCAGAACACGTCTGTGAGGGACTTTCTAGACCCTCCCTACCCCTGCACCTGCTTCCTGACTGAGAATGCATTGTGACCGCTGCCTTGAACCTCCTACGGTCACAAGGGACTGTACCACCTCCAGCTGTGAGCCATAAAATAAAGCCTTCTATGCTGGCCAGCTTTAATTTCAGGTTGATCTGACAAGCTGAAGTCTTAGTTAAGAAACTGGCTCCTCGGGGCCAGGTGGGGGTGACGCTCACCGTTAATCGCAGAACTTGGAAGGCAGAAGCAGGCGCATCTCTGAGTGACTTTGAGGCCAGCCCGGTCTACAGAGCAAGGGCCAGCCTCTGTCACACAGAGGGCATTTTCTGACTGGCTATTGATGTGAGAGGGCCCGGCTCACTGGGCAGAGGCGCCCAGCAGTCCTGGGTTACATGAGAGCAGGCTGCGCTGGCCAAGGGGAGTAAGCCGGTGAGCAGCATCCCTTCCACACACTCTGTTCAGTTTCTGAGCCAACTAACAGGCTGCTGAGATGAAACAAAGCTTTTATCTCTAAGTTGCTTTTGTTTGCTTGTTTTTCGAGACAGGGTTTCTCTGGGTAGCCCTGGCTGTCCTGGAGCTCACTCTGGAGACCCTTATGTCAAGCAAGGAAGCAAACACGGCCTGAGTAATGCTTGTGCTCAGGATGAAGCAGTTAGTTACATCGCTGTAAATGTCACCTACAACTCCTGCCTTCGACATCCCTCCCAGACGCCAGGAGACAGCCTGAGCACCCTGGTGGGAGAATCCCAGGCTAAGACTGGGGAGTGTTATGAGCACTTTCCCACCAGCCTGGTCTCACAGCCACGCCAGCTCCAAATAACACGCTGTTATTAATTATGAAACTGTTGGCCGGTTACTAGCATTTCTTATTGGCTAGCTCTGTTTTAAATATTAACCCATAATCACTAATATACGTATCTCTACATGGTCATATCTTACTGAGAACGCCAGACTCCCGTCCTTTCCTCCTAGATGACATCACGACTCTTCTCCCTCTCCCAGTCCCGCCTATCTTGCTTTCCTATTGGCCAACAGGGTTTTATTCATTAACCAATAAGAGAAACATATTTATAGACTAACATCTCCCACCAGCAGTGCCCACGCTGGCTACACCCTTGGGACCCAGATCCAGTTGTGCTGGCTCCCTGGTGCCCAAGTGGTGCTCAGGGAATGTGTCCAGGCCCGGGAGGAGGGGCTACAATCCTACAGTCCTTTGTGGGACACAGGCATGCATGTGGCATACAGGCACCCACACGAGCAAAACACCCATCAAATAAGAACAAAAGCAGAAGCTGCAGAGTTGGCTCAGTGGTGAAGAGCGCTAGCCCAGGTTTGGTTCCACCGCGGTAGCTCATACCATTATTCTAGTTCCAGGAGATCCAATACCCTTTCCCGGCCTTCTGAAAGTATATGGTGCACATACAAGCTCATACACAAATAATAATACAGTTGGGAGCTCTGCCTTGAGCTTAGACATAAGTCTGTGCCACACGCGACCAAAGAATAAAGAAAGCCAGCTGACGTCCGCCAGCAGCCAGGCCTAGCTCTCCACTCAAAGAACAGGACTTCAGGTGTGGCTCTTTCCTCTCCTCCACGCCTCCCCATCCTCTCCTCACCATGGTAACGGCAACAGACTCTCTCTGGCTCAAGACCGGGACCGGGGCCACCAGGAGGCCACAGTATTTCCTCACCTGCAACTCTGGGGAGCGGATAACAGGCCCAGTACACCTGACCTCACTTCCTGGCATTTACTTGCTCACTTTACCATCCACAGACATGTGCCTTGTGTGAGGTTCCGGAAAATGCGAATAGTCTCTGGACAGGATGCCAAGCTCTGAACCCTCACCTTGTTGCCCCTCCTCACGGACACGCTCTTGGCTCCTGACACCTTTTCCCATCTATGTGACACACGCTCTCAAGCACACAGCACAGGCTACCACCTGCTGCTGTCCCCAGAGCCTCCCAGTCCTCACAGGACAAAGGACCGCATCGGGAGGAAGATGAAGTTTTCTGTAACATGATGTGGGGAGGAGCCAAGATTTTGCCATCCATCCCAGGCCGCTGTTTACTCAGTCACATAGACATCTGAGTATCGTGTTCGTGTGCGTGCGTGTGCAAGTGTAAGAAGAAAGAAATCCGAGTACCCACATGACTCTCCCATCACACTCAGGATTCTTTTTATTGTTTGTTTCTCCATACAGGGTTTCTCTGTGTAGCCCTGACTGTCCTAGAACTTGCTCTGTAGGTCAGCAGGCTGGCCTTGAACTCAGAGATCCTGCCCCCCGCCCCCCCCCCTGGTGCTGGGACTAACAGTGTGCTCCACATCGCCTGGCTGACTAGGATTCTTTTTTTGTTGTTCTTTTAAGACAGGTTTCTCTGTGTAGCCATGAACTCGCTCTGTAGACCAGGCTAGCCTCGAACTCAACTCCCAGAGGTCTGTCTGAGAGCCTCTGCCTCCCAAGTGCTGGGATGAAAGGTGTGCGCCGCCACTGCCTAGTGATCCTACTTCTTATACACAGTTGCCTTCCCCATCGAGTTCTAAGACTAGCTTTCTCCTTCCTCAGAGGTCAGGACACCAGCCTCTTCCTTCAGAGCCGGGTCAGCTCTCTTCCCCGGTCCAGCCCTCCTCACCAGCCCTCCTCCCTCGACCCAGGTGCCCTCCTCAGTCCTCCCAGGTGTCCTCCTCAGTCCTCCCACTCTAGACCAGGCCTCACTCAGACTCAGAGAGCCAGGCGCCAGCCCTCCTCCTCCATCACGTCCCTTAGACCCGTGGGTCCTCCTAAGCCCCTTGAGAGGCAGCCCTCTTCCTTCAGACGTCCTCCTCTACTCTCCTCCCTTAGACACATGCATCCTCCTCTTCCTCAGACCCAGGATGCTCCTCCCTCAAACTCGTGAGTCCTCCCGAGCCCTCCTCCTTCCTTATCATTCTTCCTCCAGACCCGAGTCCTCTCCTGCAGCCTCCTTCAGACCCCATAAGGAGGGTTACTCTCGGTTCTCCACATGCAGCCAACACTCACCACAGTTGCCATGATGCACACCAACCGCCAATGCCTCAGCGGAAACGGAAATCGGCTAGGAGCGGCCTTTGTCCTCTCTAGGCTCCCCGGTCATCCGGCCATCTCTATGGTGTATAAAATAGGTAAAACTCTCCGAGGGCGTAGATTAGCCGCGCCCACCCCAGAGGCTAAATTGGAAGGCGCGAGTCCGAGTCCGGGGCGGGTTCCTGACGTCCCCCGCTCCTCCTCCTTTTACCCAGCCCCCCCTCCCCCGCCCCAACCGCTAAGTCCGATTGCAAAATTCTGAACACACTTTTGTAGCAACCACACGTCCTCCACGATCTCTCTCCCTCTATCCGCCCTTCCTCTCCAAATTGGGCCACAGCAGAGAGTGACAGCTCTATTCGCCAATTACTTCTGTGCTGCGCAGCATCCAAGCCTCGCCCCCTGCAGTTCCCGGGGAGGTTCGGGCTGGGAATCTGGATCCCACCCGCCAATAAGAAGACGCCGCAGTCCGTCCCCCAGATGCGGACCAATCGTGCTGGAGCAGCAGGGCGGGCAGTGCCTCCTGGCGGCCACAAGGCCTCACTGCAGCTGCCCGCCCGACTCAGCGTCGCCGCGCTGCCTACCTGAGTCGGAGCGCTCCGTGGCGGGGGTGCGGTCGTGCAATAGGAAGGGGAGCGCTTTGCAAGCTTCCCGTGGGACACCCGCTAACTCGGCGGGTCACCAAGTCTGGTGCAGTCCCAGCCGACCTCTCCGGTTTCCGTTTCTGGTGCTCCAAGCCCCCGGCTCGTAGCAGCCATGCCTCTCAGCCGCAGTCTGTCCATGTCCTCGCTTCCAGGACTGGAGGACTGGGAGGATGAGTTCGACCCGGAGAACACAGTGCTTTTCGAGGTGGCCTGGGAGGTGGCCAACAAGGGTGAGAGCGCCCGCCTCGGCCCCTTGACCGAGGAGGGCAGTCGACGATGGGGGCCCCAAACTGATTCATACGGGCACAGAGCTGCGTGGGGGATGGGGGGACGCTTGGGTCCTGTGAAAAGCGCCTGTGACTTCTGTGTCCTTGTGGAGGGGCAGGAGTAGGTCCTAGGCCCTGGGGGGGGGGGAGGAACGAGAGATTACTCTTAAGATAGTAGGAGGCTTCAGGTCCTGCGATGTAGGGAAGAGGGCACTCAGAGAAAAATTCCTGGGTCTTGGAGGGAGGTTCTCGAGGGCCGAGAGACTTGGGACCTGAAAGGGGAAGGCGCTGATGCGTCTGACCGGGGGTGGGGGTGGGGTGGGGTGGGGTGGGGTGGGGGACGACGACGACTGGAGCTTTGGGATCTGTGTTCCAGAGGATGTGGCTGTGGACTAGGAAGTCTGCTCCTAAAAGTTGGGATTCGTGGATTGTGAGGGAGCATGACGGACCTGACTAGTGTAAAGATAAGGGGGCGGGGGTAGAGACTCGAATTCTTAGGGCCAAGGTGGGAAACAGTTGCCCAGGCCTGAGCCGTGGCTTCCTGTCAGGAGGGAGAGGTGTCTGCCTGTAGTCCCATGACTTGCACACTGGAATGGGAACGCTCAGGGTTTGGGCCCCAGGACGGGAGGAACCCACAGCTCGCAGTTGAGTGTATGGGAGTCTAGGACCACCAGCTTCTTGCGCGTGGAGGGTAGGCTGGAACCCGCAGGAGCCGGGCTGCGTGGATCTGAGTGTTTCATTTTCTGGATCTTGTGGAAAAAAAAGACTGGGTTTCCTAGCATGGCAGATCAGGGCTGTGTACTGCCAGGGTACTGGTTTCAGATGGAAAAGCTGAGGACCCAGATTCCTAAAGTTGAGATGGGGTCACAGGAGGGCCAGGGCCTGTGTGCCTGTGCCCCAGCCCAGGGCCCCTGGAAGTGATGAATGTTAATCCCAGCTTCCCTTAGGTAACTGGGAAGCTGGGTGGGGCCATGTACCATTCTTCCCAGTGCATCTGAAAGTGGGAAGCACTAAACCTGGGTCTCCAACCTTTGTTCTTCCGGAGCCTAATCCCCTCAGACTAGGAGTGCTTCCTGTCCCAGGACCAGGACTCTACCTGGAGCCAGCTCCTCCCTCAGCACCTCATCTCAGTCCGCTCTCTCCAGTAGACCCAAGAAGGCTGCCCTCAAGCGGCTTTCCACGACCCAAGCCCCTAGCTCCTCTGACTCCCTGTCTGCGTCCCGTCCGTCCCTGTCGCAGAGCTGTGGACCAGTGGTGGAGCTGGCTGTCCGTTTGTGCTTTGACCCACAGTGGGTGGCATCTACACTGTGCTGCAGACGAAGGCGAAGGTGACAGGCGATGAATGGGGTGACAACTACTATCTGGTGGGACCCTACACGGAGCAGGGTGTGAGGACCCAGGTAGAGCTACTGGAGCCCCCGACTCCCGAGCTGAAGAGGACTCTGGATTCCATGAACAGCAAGGGCTGTAAGGTGGGACACAGCCCTACCAGGGCGCGGGGACACGGGCTGCCAGCAGGGGTCTGACAGGAGGCCTGGATACCAATGGGTAGTAGGTTCTCGGCAGACCTAGAGAAGAAAGTGATAGACAGGTGCGGGGTCAGGGGCAGAAGGCCGGCGGGTACCAGATGTCTGTGAAAGGCCAGGTGGATGGATTCGGATGTAAGCTGAGGTCCTCACACCCACAGGGTAGAAACAAGCTGGCGCTAGAAAGATAGCCAGAGCCAGGTGTCATGTGCACACCTGTGATTCCAGCATCTGGACCATAACAAGGTACTGCCTCAAAATAAATAAAACAAAATAAAGAACAATCGCCAGGCAGGGAAAAGATGGCATATTGATGAACAGAGGAGAGAGAGGGAGACAGAGTCTAAGATGAGCAGATCCAGGGGCCTAAGAGAGGAGAAAGGGGCGGGGCTCAGTGGTGAAGCCCTGGCCTAGAATCCCCAGTAGGGGGCCGGGGTTGAGGCTTGGTAGAGCCCCCGTTGAGTGTGGTTCCCTGTGTTCAGTCTTAACCACAGAGAGCTGTCAGTCAGTCTATGCACTTGGGAGGCGGAGGCAGAAGTCACAGCCAGACTAGGGGCCGGGAGAGACGAGCACAATCTGTGCTTGGGGTGGGCTCCAGCATCCAGGCCAGACCATGTCCCTACAGGACCCCAGAGCGGCCACATCCTTCCCCCAGGGCAGCTGTTCCTAATAATAGGCCCCTCCCAGCAAAAGGGCAGACAACAGCTGGGGGGGGGAGGGGTACCCCAGTGAAGCTCTGGCTGGGGCAGAGGACAGAGCATTTCCATCGGCTGGAGCAGCGGTCTACACCTGTAGCCCCAGGAGGAAAATGGCTAATGAGGACTGGAATAGGACATGGCGTTTCAGGAAAGCGCAGTTGTGGTTGTTAGACAGGACCTTGTTAGATTATAAAACAGGCCAACAGGCAGAGGAGAAGAATAGCAGGTGGCGGTTACAGGGGCCCAAATGAGGATCTGGGTGAGGGGAAGCGCGCTAGCTCAGTTACCAGGCATGAGCGGGCGAGGCTAGTGGCTGAGGCGAGCCTGTCCCGGCCTCCCTCTGCCTCTCTCCTAGGTGTATTTTGGACGTTGGTTGATCGAGGGGGGACCCCTAGTGGTGCTCCTGGATGTGGGGGCCTCAGCCTGGGCCCTGGAGCGTTGGAAGGGCGAGCTGTGGGACACCTGCAACATCGGGGTGCCCTGGTATGACCGTGAAGCCAATGATGCTGTCCTGTTTGGCTTCCTCACCACCTGGTTCCTGGGTGAGGTAGGCCCTACTACAGACCCCACCTCAGCCTCTCTACCCACGCCCGGGCCGTCCTGTCAGTAGCGAGCTGGGTCGCAGGGATTCTGGGAGTTCCTTTCTAGTTGATTGATAGCTAAGCACTGGAAGAGGACTCGATGCTTGTGCACTAGAGTTGGTTTCAGAACCAGGAATCTGCCCCCCCCCCACACACACATTCTATGGTTTTTAAAAATGTTAAGAAACTTAATTGTGATGCCCTAGGACAGACAGGAGCTACTGGATTCAAAGCAGTCTGGAAGTTTTGGTCCTGTTTTTTACTCATTAAAAAGTCCACTGCCGTTGATGACGTACCAAGTCTCCTGGGACTGCAAGCAGGACTTGGGGACGAGGACATGTTGGTCCTTTCAGTTCAGACTTAGCAGGATTCAGAGATTGGCAAACCAACCAATTCCCATCGACTTGTGGGGATAAGCCTGGCTGGTTGGCCTGCCGCAGGGTGTAGTAGCCTGTCTGTGGGGTTCTCCTGCTTTATATGTCACCTCTCGCCCGTTCCCACGTCCATGCTGGGGAGAGCTGGTTCCCTGTGTGACATGTGGTAACACAGTGACCCCGTCCTTATTGCCCCATAGTTCCTGGCCCAGAATGAAGAGAAGCCGTATGTGGTTGCCCACTTCCACGAATGGTTGGCAGGCATCGGTCTGTGTCTGTGCCGGGCCCGGCGCTTGCCAGTGGCGACCATCTTCACCACCCACGCCACGCTGCTGGGCCGTTACCTGTGTGCCGGTGCCGTGGACTTCTACAACAACCTGGAGAATGTGAGCTGGAAGCATGGGAGACATGCTTGGCATGGCAGCCCACAGCTCTGGCAGGGGACCACGCTCCTAAGAGTCCAGGCTCCCAGCCCTCACCCTTAGACACCGGGGCAGACCTTCCCTCAAACCCAAGAGAACAGCCCTATTCTCAGAGTTCGGCTGCCAGCCTCCCTCGGGAGGGACCCTAATCCAGACCTGAGTCTGACCCCAGGCCTCGGCCCCTGACTTCCCTCCCTCCTGCCCAGTTCAATGTGGACAAGGAAGCTGGTGAGAGGCAGATCTATCATCGCTACTGCATGGAGCGAGCAGCTGCCCACTGTGCTCATGTCTTCACCACTGTGTCCCAGATCACCGCCATTGAGGCTCAGCACCTCCTCAAGAGGAAGCCAGGTAGAGTCTGAGCTGTGGGCCCCACATGTGGATGAGATAAGACACTATGCTGGGCCCCACATCGGTTTTATTTTACCACAGGGAATAGATCATCGACTTGGGAAGTCCTGGGTTGAGATGGTAACTTGTAAATGAAGCTGGCCGACTGTATCCCGAGGACCAATAGGAGCTATAGCTTCTTTTACTGTAATTTTTGAAAGGGATGCAAATACAGTAGCTTTGTTTTTGAATAAAGTAAGGTTACGACTAGGTTCGCTCACCCTGCCCCATGTGCTCCTAAACTTTGCCCTACATCCTAATATGGGTTGTAATTTTTTGTTGATTTGGGGTGTGTGTGTGTGTGTGTGTGTGTGTGTGTGTGTGTGTGTGTGTGATACACACCGGTTTATATTTCTGTGCATGTGTGTGGAGACCAGAAGAGAGTGTCAGGTGTCCTCTCTGTGACTACCCTATTTTTTAGAGGTTTATGTTATTTATTTATGTATATGTGGTATGTGTGTGTGTCCTTGTGAGTGGGTATGTGCACCAGGTGTGTGTGTGCACACGCGCGTGTGAGTGTGTGCATGTGTGTGCGTGTGCACGTGTGAATGCATGTGTGTGAGTGCGTGTGCATGTGTGCGCGAGTGAATGTGTGTGTGTGCGCGTGCGTGAGTGTGTGCGCGTTCACAGAGGGTAGAAGATGCAGTTAGAGGCAGCGTTAACCCCTGGAGTAGGTGATGGAAGGGCGGTCAGCTGGCTTGGCTGTGGAGCCATTTCTCCGACCTAACACCTTTTACAGTCAGGGTCCCTCACTGAACCTGGAGTCTGCTGTTTGCGGAGGCTATTTAAGCTCCCAGAATGCACCTGCCTTCCCCTACCTGCAGTGCTGGGGTTACCCGCACACTTAACCATGCCCAGCTCCCATGGCATGCTGTAGACCTTCTTTATAAAATCGAAAGTTAGTGTGTTCATAAGCTAACTCTCAGTACCTCAGCTCCTGCACACCGGTGACTGTGGGGGAATCTGGGGCGCAGCCTCCCTCCCGCTTGGAAACGGGAGCCACTGCTCCATTCCTCCCACTGGCCCTCCTCTCCTTTGTTTTCCTTTGGAGCCAAGGTCTCACTGTATACTCTGGGATACTCTTTTTTCTTCTTCTTCTTGGAAACAGGGTTTCTCTGTAGCTCTGGCTGTCCTGGCTCTGTAGACCAGGCTGGCCTCGAACGCACCGAGATCCGCCTGCCTCTGCCTCCTGAGTGCTGGGATCAAAGGCGTGCGCCACCACCGCTGGGCCTCTGGGGCAGTCATAAACTGAGGGTTCAGTTACTAAAGCACCTCAGCTGCACAGTGTTGCCAGTATTAGTTGCTCCAGCACGCTTGGCCCCGATGCAGTATTTGTCTTCATTCTTCTTGGGGCTCAACCATCTCCTCCCCTCATAACATTCTAAGAAAGGGTTATTTGTTTTTTACTTGCATGTTTGTGTGTGTTTGCCCGAGTGTATGAACATTGATCGTTCCTCTGGAGGACCCAGGTTCAATCCCTGGGACCCACATGGTGGCTCACACCATCTGTAACTCCAGTTCCAGGGGATCTGACGCCCTCTTGTGGCCTCCACAAGCAACACACACACACACACACACACACACACACACACACACACACACACGGTACACAGACATACATACAGGCAAAACACCTGGACATATCAAATTCAAATAAAAAGAATAAATCTAAAAATGAATAAGAAGTAAAGAAGGGTCAAGTAGCAGCGTTGCATCAGTCACGTGGAGCTGAGTTGTGACAGGAGAGTCACTTTCCCTTCCTTTAGTCGGCAATCAATGACCGAATGAAGAAATGAAATGCAACCTTCTCCCGCAATCCTAGATATTGTGACCCCTAATGGGCTGAATGTGAAGAAGTTCTCTGCTATGCATGAATTCCAGAATCTTCATGCTCAGAGCAAAGCTCGAATCCAGGAGTTTGTGCGTGGCCATTTTTATGGGTATGTGAGCCAGCGGCTGCGGGGTGGAGATTGCTGGGTCTGGTGGAGGCGGGCTGGTCAGGACCCCTAGCCCTGAGCAAAGGCGACTCCCACGCCTCAGGGAGAGGGCGAAGGTTTGGGTCCCTCGGTCCTTGGGTCCAGGACAGCAGTTGCGTCCTCACACCTAGAGCTCTGAGGTGGGTAGTGGAGTAAATACCCATCTAAGGAGAAAACCCTACAGCCCGCATGTCCCCTCTTCTCTGTGCAATGTAAAAAATGCTTTCGCCCTAGAGTACGACCTTTTCTTTCTTTCTTTCTTTCTTTTCTTTAATCTCAAAGCCCCACATACGTCAAAGCCATTTCCATTTTTCCATTCACATGTTTTTGGCTGCTGGTGTGAGAGGAGATGAAAATTTAATTGCCACCTTAAAGTCAGTAGGGTTGTGAAATGGTTTTTTGTTTTTTTATTTGTTTATTTATTTTTTATTTTACATATTGATCCCAGTTCCCTCTCCCTCCCTCCCTCTTACCCTCTCTGCCCCCCACATGCACCCTGACCACCCTCCCCTCCCATCCCCCACCCCCATTCCACATGTAGGGCAATGCCATCCAGGTGGGGTCATGTAGATCTGTCACGTCATGTGAAGTAGGGACTAGAACTTCTCTCCTGTCTCTAGGTTAAGGGAGTGTCCCTCCATGGGGGATGTGTTCGCAAAGTCCTTTTATGCACCAGGGATACATCCTGGCTCCACTGTCTGAGGTCCCTTAGACTGCTCAGTCCTTCTGGCTGAGACCCATGTTCAGGGGGCCTGAGTCAGTCCCATGCTGGCTTCCCAGCTATCAGTATGGGGGCCCGTTAGCTCCTCCTTGTTCAGGTCAGCTGTCTCTATGTGTTTCTGCAGCCTGGTCTTGTCCTCTCCCTCTGCATCTGGATTCCAGTTCGACTCAGTGTTTAGTTGTGGGTGTTTGGGACTGGGAGCTGGGGTCTTACTCTTTTCTGTGGCTTGTTTAGACACCTGGACTTCAACTTAGACAAGACTTTGTATTTCTTTATTGCTGGCCGCTACGAGTTCTCCAACAAGGGAGCTGATGTGTTCCTGGAAGCCTTGGCCCGGCTGAACTATCTGCTCAGAGTAAGGCCTGGTCCGTGAGGGGAGCCAGAGGAGGCAATGTGTATATAGCCAGGGAGAA
This sequence comes from Phodopus roborovskii, assembly GCF_943737965.1. Lineage (NCBI taxonomy): Eukaryota > Metazoa > Chordata > Mammalia > Rodentia > Cricetidae > Phodopus > Phodopus roborovskii. Next base: position 2,306,516 of record NW_026126651.1, read on the forward strand.
CAGAGACCTGCAAGGTGGTTATGGAAACTCTTGGGTAGGAGCAGAGCGTAGAGACCCAGAAAGATCAGAAGTCAGGGTTAGTGGTTTGTGCCTATTATCCCGGTGCTGGGGATGGTGGAGGTTGGGGGCTGAAGCAGGGATCAAACGTTCAAGGTCAACTTTTATTTACAGAGCGAGTTTAAGATCAGCCTGGACGATTTTGAGACCCTGTATCAAAATAAAAACAGGGCTGGGGGTGTGGCTCAGTGGTAGAGTCCCTATCTATTCAGGAGACTTTGATTTTAATCTCCTATATTATAAAAAAAGAAAACCACAAGTCCCATCATTCCTAGCAGCGATGGCATGGTTGAGCCCAGCGCCCTGACGTCCCTCTGCTTCTCGGCCCAGGTGAACGGCAGTGAGCAAACAGTTGTTGCGTTCTTCATCATGCCGGCGCGGACCAACAACTTCAACGTGGAAACCCTGAAGGGCCAAGCCGTGCGCAAGCAGCTATGGTCAGCAGTCTTGCAGACCCCGTGTGTCCATGCCTACTGTGTCCATGGCCCTCTGTGGCTATCTCTGACATGGTCAGGATGCCACACCCATTCCTAATGAAGTCACGTGGCCTGGCTGGACAAGTGTGAGCACGTAATGAGGGCAGGTGGTCCACGGGAAAGTGTCTGCCCTGGCACCCACTGTGGCCTTCCTTGGTATACAGCCGAACTCACTGAGCCTATTTCCTACTCTTTGCAACCCGTGCATTCCTTGTCCACCAGTCCCATGTGGTGGGCACTTGGAAGGGAGGCAGGAGGGTCAGAGGTTCAAGGTCATACTAGGCAGCATACTGAGGCCAGGCTTCCAGGGCATGGGGTGGGACAGATAGAGGGAGAGGGGGGAAAGAGGAGAGGGACCCAGTGTGGCTGGACCAGCATGTCCTGGGGAGGGTGTGGGCTGCATCCCTGGGAAGAGCGTAAGTCATGAGACGGTAGGGTGATAGTCTTTCCGAACTTGTGTGCCAGGACGTTCCTCTCTGCGAATGTTATTCCTCTTGTTTATAAAGCAGGGCCCAGCATCACTGTCCAAGATTCATCCAAACCCTAATAATAGCTGACATTTCTGGAAGGCTCTGTGGCCAGGCTTTCTCCTGACCTCTCAGGCTCTCTGCGACTCCTGAGGTTGAGTCTATTTTTACTCATCTCATAGATGAGTCACTGAAGTCACGGAGGAGAAGACCACCTGTCCACCGTCACCCATCTCAAGGAGCGCAAGCCTTCTTCAGTCAGTCCCCAGCCTCCAGTTAGAAGTCCCCAAGGGATGGTTTCTCTGTTGCCCCCAAAGCCTGACAAGTGGTAGCTGGTGTGTCTGTGATATTTTCTCTCTGCCTTCCAGGGACACAGCCAATACAGTTAAGGAGAAGTTCGGGAGGAAGCTCTACGAATCTTTACTAGTGTGAGTGGCCAGCCCTGGCTCTCTTCCCGTCTGTAGACTAACCTGTCCCATTACTTCATTTCCAAATGCCTGCCCCTCCCCTTGCAGGGGGAGCCTCCCAGACATGAACAAGATGCTGGACAAGGAAGACTTCACCATGATGAAGAGAGCCATCTTTGCTACTCAGGTACGGTCTGCACCCTGAGGAGAATGCTGGCCGTTGCCAGCGTTTCCTAAGCCTCTTGTCCCAAAGGGTTCTGTTCTCTTGGGTGGACTTTTGAGATCCAGGGAAATGTCAATGTAAAAACACAACTTCCACCCCGAAAGGGATAGGAGCGTGAGTGCTTATTCAGGTCGGTGTCGGTGGTGACGCATGCTTTTAATCCCGGCACTCAGGAGGCAGAGGCAGGAGGATCTCTGAGTTTGAGGCCAGCCTGGTCTACAGAGTGAGTTCTAGGACAGCCAGGGCTACACAGAGAAATCCCGTCTCAAAAAACCAAAGAGAGAGAAATGGGGGGAAAGGGAGGGAGGGAGACGGAGAGAGAGAGAGAGAGAGAGAGAGAGAGAGAGAGAGAGAGAGAGAGAGGAAAGGAAGACAGGGAGAGAGAGAGGAGAGAGGAAGACAGAGAGACAGAGGGGGAGGAGGAGAGGGAGACAGACAGAGAGACAGAGGGGGAGAAGGAGAGGGAGACAGACAGAGAGACAGAGAGAGAGAGAGGAGAGGGAGACAGAGAGAGAGAGGGAGGAGAAGGAGACAGATACAGAGAGACAGAGAGAGTGTGTGTGTGTTTATTGTGGAGCAAAGTATGGCCATGGATCTGGAACAGAGATTCAGGTCACCTGGAACACCATGTTCCAACATAGTAACAGTGTTTTGTAATTTTATGATAACGGAACAAAGAAAGAAATCACATAAGGTCTTTTAAAAATACATTGGTGGAGACATCAGGTGAGGAGGATACATCAAAGGGAGGGAAATCTCAGCTACAGACCTAGGATGCTGTCCGAATGCATTTCTAATCGATGACAACTAGGGTTTCCAGAAGTTAAAACATCCCCAAAGATTTCACCTGGTAGTCATGGCTCTTATTGGATCAGAGACAGACGGCAAGGAGTTACTTTTTAGTGGGTTGAAATAGTCCAAGGTAAATTTTTAGTGGTGGTGCTGGTGGTAATTTTTGTTTTGTTTTTAAAGATAAGTTTACTCTGCTTGGCCCGGGCTGTCCTGGATCTGTCTGTAGACCAGGCTGGCTTCTAACTGAGAGATCCACCTGCCTCTGCCTTTGGAGTGCTGGGATTACAGGCGTGCATCACCTAGCCCAGCTCTGTGGCTGTGTCTTGATTCCCACAGAACCCTCTGATTCCTGATGTTGGAATTAAGTGGATGGGTGATATGGCCCACAAAATGAGAACTACATTTTGCGATTTATTGACTGACTTCCTTTGCCCCTGAGGCTTCTGGGAATAGAGTTCTTTCATTTCCAGAGGGTCAAGGGACTTTGGTGCCTATGGTCCACATTGGTGAGGCTGAGTTTTGGAGTCTAGACAGCTAATATGCACTAATGAGGTAGGATGTGCTTTTGGATAAAATATTCCTGAAGCGAGGCAGCTGCTTCATTCATGAATAATGCTTACATGGGGCTGCTAGGAGTTGTAGATTTTGGCCCTTTATACTGCCAATGTGTGTGTGATGCAAAGAACTCTTCAGGATCTAAGACTTCCTGTCAGTCTATCTTTGTGTTGAAGCTCCTGGTGGGAGGAATATGAAAACTACAACATCCAGCTGCCCTTAGAGCTTGCTGTCGAATGGACATAACTGTCTCCTTGCCTGGGGGCATTTACATTTCCTTTAGGACTCCTTTGGGGGGCACCGGGGGCAGAGTCGGCGTTCTGCTGCCATTCCGGTTTATGTTACATGGTTACCATCAACTGAAAGGACAGTGAAATCATATGGTTGCTTCCATCTTAGTGAGGTTCCTTGGGGTTTCTAGAAGGACAGGCAGGCGTATAGAACAAAATACAGACACTTCCTCATAATCTGTAGAGTACCTTAACACCAGCTCTGCCTCGAGTTAGCTGGGATTTCCTGTTACTGTTTTGTTTTTGCTCATGGGTGCCAGTCTTGAACTTGTGGTCCTCTGTTGGGGGCTTCTTCAGCTCCCGGGTCACCACAGCCCATGAGCAAGTACCAAACTGCCTGTCCCTCTCCTGACCCAACCCCCACCGCATTTGTGGTCTCTGCAGCGGCAATCTTTCCCCCCTGTGTGCACCCACAACATGCTGGACGACTCCTCAGACCCCATCCTGACCACCATTCGCCGAATTGGCCTTTTCAACAGTAGTACTGACCGTGTGAAGGTGAGAGCTGGCCGTGGTGGCTTGGGTGTGGCAGGGGGGAAGGGTAGTCCTTGGGCATCACAATTTATCCGTAATTTATTCACCATGACCAAGACAACTCTTTGGTTTTTTTTTTTTTTTTTCAAGACATGGTTTCTCTGTAGCTTTGGAGCCTGTCCTGGTACTCACTCTGAAGGCCAGGCTGGCCTTGAACTCATGAAGAACTTCCTGCCTCTGCCTCCTGAGTGCTGGGATGAGGGGTGTACGCCACCACCGCCCAGCCGACTGTGACAACTCTTATAAAAAAAACCAAAACCATTTACTTGGGGCAGCTTACAGTTCTGAGGTTTAGTCCACTATCTTCATGGAGGGAAGTGTGGCAGCTTGCAGGCAGACATGGTGCTGGAGAGGCAGCAGAGCGTTCTACATCGTGATCTGCAGGCAGCAGGAAGAGACAGTAGCCACTGGTCCTGGCTTGGCCTTCTGAGACTCAGAGCCCACCCCAGTGACACACTTCCTACAAGACCACAGCTACTTTAACACATCTCCTAATTTGTCCGTCCCTGGGCCTATGGGGCCATTTTTATTCACTCTACCACATGCACTATTGAGAAAGAACCCTTCTGAGGCCAGCTGAAGCCTTTGGCTAGTTGTCTGCTTTGCTGTGTATGTTTAGAGTAATGTGCCCTCTCTGGGCTCCGCTGGGTGGTTAGGAAGTAGCTGAGCTCTTCTCTTCCATCGGCAGGTGATTTTTCACCCAGAATTCCTCTCCTCCACAAGCCCTCTACTCCCGGTGGACTATGAAGAGTTTGTCCGTGGCTGTCACCTTGGGGTCTTCCCCTCCTACTATGAGCCCTGGGGCTACACGCCTGGTGAGTGCAGGAAGTGAGGGGTGGCAGAGGGCGGGGCTCTTGTTCAGCCCTGGGATGAACCTGCAACGTGGCTCCTCAGTTTAGGGATGGCGGTAAGAACCCATTCTGTTCCAGAGTACATTTTTGTGACACAGAAGTCTACAGGGCCCAGAACTAGAAGACTGGAGTTAATTTTCAATGTTTGCTACTGATAACCCCGTCTCCAGTTCCCCAGTGTGAACAAGACGGTTCCCAGTGCCTCTCAGACTTGCTATATAGCCAAGATTGGTCTTGAACTCCTGATCTTCTGGCTTCTACATCCAGAGTGCTGGGATGACAAGTCTGTACCACTACGGCCCGTGTGTACGGTCAAACCTAGGGTGCTCTCCAGGCAAACTTCAGGCTCCACAGTAAAACCCTCAGAAGCAAACCACTACCTAGCAACTAACATGTGTGCCTGTGATGCTAATTAATGGGATGCAGAGGCAGGAGGATTAGGAGTTCAAGGTCATCCTTGGCTACCTAATCAGTTCAGGGCTGTCGGGTTACATGAGACCCTATTTCAAACAACAGGGGCTGGAGAGATGGAACACTGACCGATCCAGGCGGTGGCGGCACACGCCTATAATCCCAGCACTCAGGAGGCAGAGACAGGCAGATCTCTGTGAGTTTGAGGCCAGCCTGGTCTACAAAGTGAGTTCCAGGATAGCCTACATCATGAGATTCAATTCCTAGCGCCCGCATGGCTGCTAACTCTAGTTCCAGGGATCCAACACTTTCTTTTGGCCTCTGCAGACACTGCGTGCCTGTGGGCAAAACACCCATACACATAAAAAATAAAAGTAAATAAATCTCAAAAACCAGTAACACCAAATATCTTAATGTGGTGATGGTTAAGTAAAGTTCTTTATGTGATCCCAACATTAGTTAGCGTTCCATAAATAAGTGCCTTCTTCATCACGGACTTTTTCTTAGCTTCCCTTCCTAGAAATGGGGGGGGCCCTCCGCACCCTTGCTTACAGGTGCAGCGGGGGTGCACTTGGCTCAGTTGCCAGCAGGTGGCAGTGTAGAGGCACCTCTTGCGGAGCAGGCTGGAGAAACCTGTTGAGTATGCAGTTCCTACTCTTGGCCTTACAGCGGAGTGTACCGTCATGGGCATCCCCAGCATTTCCACCAACCTCTCAGGCTTCGGCTGCTTTATGGAAGAACACATCGCAGATCCCTCAGCTTATGGTCAGTGCAAAAGAAGGGCAGCATGAGGTCCTGGCCCAATTCAGACTTTCCCCCCCTAACAAGCCCTGATCCCTGCTTCTGTAGGCATTTACATTCTGGATCGGAGGTTCCGCAGCCTGGATGATTCGTGCTCGCAGCTCACCTCCTTCCTCTACAGCTTCTGTCAGCAGAGCCGGCGACAGCGCATCATCCAGCGGAATCGCACAGAACGTCTGTCAGATCTGTTGGATTGGAAGTACCTAGGCCGGGTATGACCGACTTCCCTTTCCTTAGCCTCCTCTGGTTCTGCAGCCTTAAAAGGCTGAAGATGGACGGGTGTGGTAGCAGCGCATGCATTTAATCCCGGCAGTCTGGAGGCCGAGGCAGATGGATCTCTGTGAGTTCAAGACCGGCCTGGTCTATAGAGCGAGTTCCAGGACAGCCACAGCTACACAGGGAAGCCCTGTCTCAAAACCCCAAAACAAAGAGGCCAGAGATAGGGAAGGGTCTCCTGCTTATAATAATTGCTGTCTCTTTAAGAAATTAATGAGGGGGGGGCTGGAGAGATGGCTCAGTGGTTAAGAGCACTGGCTGCTCTTCCAGAGGATCCAGGTTCACTCAACGCTGTCTGTAACTCAACTTCTAGGGAATCCAACTCTCTCATACAGACATACATGCAGGCAAAACACTAATGCAATATACATATATGCATATGTATAGTGTGTGTGTGTGTGTGTGTGTGTGTGTGTGTGTGTGTATGTACATATACTCACACCTTAAATAATAAATCTTAAAAAGGAACACTTGAGGCATGACACCTGGAATAGTCCTCTGGTCTCTGTATGTAGGCACACACACACACACACACACACATTCATACATACACATGCATGAAAGGAAAAGAAAGTCAGGCATAGGGGCTAGAGAAATGGCGCAGAGCACTGGCTGCTTTTCCAAAGGTCCTGAGTTCAATTCCCAGCATCCACATGGTGGTTCACAACCATCCATAATGAGATCTGGCGCCCCCTTCTGGCCTGCAGGCAGAATACATGCAGGTTGACCACTGTATAGTTAATAAATCTTAACAGAAAGCCAGGTGTAGTAATGAACGCCTTCAATTAAAGCACTTGGAGGCAGAGGTAGGTGGCTCCGTGTCTTCACAGAGCCAGCCTGGCCTACATAGCCAGTTCTAATAAAGCCAGGGCTACACTGAGAGATCCTCCCTCAAAAAACCAAAACGGGAAAACAAAAAACCAGAACTAGCATCTGGCCAGAGTCCTCTTCATTTGCATGTAGTGTGGCCAGAACAGTATTGATGAGAGGACACATCTGCCCTCTGGTAAGATGTGACTGGAGGATTGTCCATGCCTAGCCCGGATGGAATATTTGCATTTACGTAAGGACCTTTCACAGGAGAGATGCGGTAAGTTTGCCCAGTGTGCTCCTTTGCCTAAAGGCGAGCGGATGGAGCCTGGCTGGACGGTGAGGCAGGAGGACATTGCTGTCTGTGTGCTGCCCTGGGCTAATTACCAAGTGGAATTTGCTGCAGAGCCCTTGCCTGGAGTCCACCGTTGACAGCAGTGGAGTTGTAGACCCTTACCTCGAATCTACTAGAGGAGGCACAGCATGGAGACCGTGCCTCACACCTGGGAGGCAGAGACAGGTGGATCTCTGAATTGGCAGGACTGCCAGATCTACACAGAGAAACCCCGTCTCAAAAAACAAAACCAAACAAAGGAAGTGTCAGAGATTTATTGACCAGTAGCTGGAGTTTAGCCTGTCCTTGACACGTTTTGCCTTCCTTTCTGCCCAGTATTACATGTCTGCACGTCACATGGCTCTTGCCAAGGCCTTTCCGGATCATTTCACCTATGAGCCCCATGAGGTTGATGCGGTAAGTGGCGTGGGGGCCAGTGCGGGCCAGGGACTGGCTGGGCAGGGACTGGGCTTAGTGGGTGACTAGGGACTCACCGTGTTTGCGCCTGCTCTGGGTATGCAGACCCAGGGGTACCGTTACCCACGGCCAGCCTCCGTGCCGCCATCGCCCTCACTGTCTCGGCACTCCAGCCCACACCAGAGCGAGGATGAGGAGGAGTCCCGGGACGGACCCCTGGGGGGAGACAGTGAGCGGTATGATGAAGAAGAGGAGGCTGCCAAGGACCGCCGCAACATCCGAGCGCCAGAGTGGCCACGCCGGGCCTCCTGCTCCTCCTCCACAGGCGGAAGCAAGAGGAGCAACTCGGTGGACACTGGACCCTCCAGCTCACTCAGCACGCCCACTGAGCCCCTGAGCCCCACCAGTTCCCTGGGCGACGAGCGCAACTGAGCCCCTCCACCCCACTCCTGGCCTGTCCTGTGTCCCGCCTGCAGAGGGAGGGTGCCTGAACCCCACTCCAGATGCTGAGAGGGTCTCTTAGCCAGTGTGGTCCATAACCCAACCTGTCCCAGACACTCCAGCCCTCTGGTTCCAGTCTTGGAGCCTCACACTCCTCACCGCTGTGCCTTTCTTGGATGGCAAATTCAGTTTTTGTGCTCCTGTCTGGAGTCTCCACGCTTAGCCTGGGTCCCCGAAGCTAGGAATCTGCCTTTTCTCTTCAGTGTCAGACGGTTTACAGAGTATGCAATGTGCAGGCCTGTCCCCAGGACCTCCTGTTAAAATCTGTGTGACCTCCCTGCAGCTGGGACACCTCAGGGATTAACAGTTGAATACCGGGCTGGAAAGGGAGTTCAGCTGTCAGAGTCCTTGCCTGGCGTGCGGAAGCCCTGGGATCTAGCTCTAGCACCTCGTGAACATGGTGTGGTGCACATCTGTAATTCTGACCGAAGTGTAAGGGTCAGGAGTTTAAGGTCGTCTGCTGCATAGGGACGTAGTTCACAGGCAGGCTGGGCAACAGAGAGGTGGTCTCAAAGACTACGACAAAACAATGCAAAGGTCCTCCATTTCAACCCTCAGCTGGGATGCCAGGACAGGCCGCAAGCCTCCCTGCGTGTCATGTTCATTTCCTCGAGGGAGCACGGGGTTTGAACCGGTCACCTTTCTGCCTTCTGGACCAGAGCTTATTCTTCCCCTGGGTCCAGTGTCCCCTCCTGGAAATGCCTCCCTTGAGGACAGAATGGCCATCAATCCACTCAACCCACTGTGAAGCCACTGGCTCCCAGTGGCCCAATCAGGAGTCACTGTGCTGCACCCGCCCTCCTTCCTGATCTGGAACCAAGCCCACTGGCTTCTCGAAGCCTCAAGTGTACCTCAAGGCCTTTCTGCCTGCAAGCTTCGTCCTGCTCCTGCTTCAGTGGATGGGCAGGCCCCTCACAGGCTTGGTGGTTTGCATTTGGAGGGGGAGGGCAGGAGGTGTGTGATTGGAGTGTGTCAGATGAAAAAATATACCTGTATTTAACAGTTGCCAGTATAGCTAGACATGAACTTGTGTGTGGTTGGTCTCTGTCCTTCCTTCCCCGAGTCTCTAAGTCTCTATTCTCTCTGTGGCTTTCAAGGCTGTCCTGGAAGTAGACCAGGCTGGTCTTGAACACAGAGATAACCTGCCTCTGCCTCTGGAGCGCTAGGATTAAAGGCGTGCTCCCACCACCCGGCCCCCAAGTCTCTGGTCTTACATTTAGTTTTTATAGGTAGGATTTTGCCACATACCCCAGGGCAGCTCAAATTCTTAACAGTCCTGCCTGCAGGAGTCCCAGCTTCCTGGTTTTAGGCCTACTCTTGCCTGCTCCATGGTGTTTCCAGTGCTGCTCTGGGGTAGAAAATGGCTGAAATGGAAGATGCACAGGTGCACACAGAAAAGGGCCTAAAGGCGAAAGCCTACCTTGAGTTCTTCCGGTCAGTTCTTCCGAGCAGCTTAAGGGTGTGGTTAAACAGTTTGTCAGCCAACAAGAGGACCTGGGTTCTAACCCCAGGACTGTGGCCAAAACCTTAAATCCTGTTCTTCAGCAATGTTGACTGTTTCCTAGCTGACATCAAGTTCCCAGGCGTCACCAGTGCTCACTCTTGCTTTGAATGTCCAACCTTTGGGGGTGGGGCGGCCAGTCATGTGAACTGCCCACATGACTGCTTTACCCACAAAAATCCACCACAGTGCAATGGCAAGGTGCTGATCTCAGGGTGTGTCATGCACTAATGAGGTCCTCTGGTATGCTAAAGGGTCTGAGCTGACACCCCACCCCAAAGCTCCTACCGTTCCCAAGTTTCATCTTAGGCCCAACCTCTAGCTCAGCATCCAGTGGACACTGTGAGCTACCCCCACCCTCCCATGCACTGGCAGGCACTTCCTAGAAGCTAAGGAGCATGTATTAGCTTCAATTCCCAATCTTAACCACCTTCTATCTGCATCTGAGCTTGCCTAATGAGGCTTCTGTTCACTCCCTGCACAGTAACAAAATAAACCAAGGATTGTAAGACTCCCAGAGCCTGGGTCGCCTGAGGAAGGGTCAGCACCTGGTAGGTAGAGATTCCTCTAAGACATGGGTTCCCACAGAACACGAGAGCAGGGCCAACCTTTTCTTTGCCCAGTGACACCCAGAAAAATCACCAGCTGCTGTTTCAAAAAGCTTTATTTTTACTTGGTCCAAGATCTGAGAGGGGCTTCAGAGCAGTTACAAAACTGCCTAGTGGCTTGAGAGGTTCGGGTGAGGGTCCTGAGGCTGGCTGGTGCAGAGCAGAGGGAGGGAGCCCCTTGGAAGGGGAGGCCTCCTAGTCATGCTTGAGAGTGAGCCGCTCAAAGAGATACTCGCCCAGAGATGGCTGGGGCACGCCAGTCTGCGTTGGCTGGGGCCCAGCCAGCCTACGGATGTTGGTCAGGTGGTTGCCCATCTTCTTGATGAGCTTCACCTCCTCATCCAGGAAGTGGCTCTCCAGGAAGTCACAGAGCTGTAAAGGAAGGAGACAGTTATCAGAGGCAGGTGTAAGCAGAAGGCTCCTAGGAAAATCTGTTCCCAAGGGCAGGTAAGCACTGGCTATGGTTGGGGCGGGAGTATTACTGGGAACTCAGGTAGCCATGCCTTACCAAAGAAGGAAAAAAAGGATTAGCAAGGTACTTACATGAGGGTCTGTGCGACCGGAACCCAGGGAATGAAGATCCAAGAGGGCCTGGTTCAGGTTCTTCTCCAGGGCCAAGGCAGCTTCCATGGCCTCCTGGGTTTTACCCCACTCATCTTGAGATGGCTTCTGCACAAAGAATATAATGTTTCAGAACTGGCCTCCCAGCCTTCACCCACCTGAGGGTAAAACTGACTACGCGGGGAAGTGGGCACCGAGCGGCTGGGAGGCAAGGCAACCTCGTCTACATTGTGAGCTCCAGCCCAACTAGGACTACAAGCTGAGAACCTGCCTCCCCAACCCAGCAGTCCTGTGGACCGCATTTTCCAAGCTCCCGAGACACTTGGGCAATGATTTACCTGCCTCTACCTACAAGCCAAAAGCGCACGCAGGCGCCTGGCGTGACCTCCTAATCCCCACCATACATCCCTCGAGAATGGAACGCCACTTTCCAGAGGCCGGACCTTTGCCCGGTCAAAACCAAGGGCCCACATGGGATCGGCTCGCCGGGGGGGGGGGGCGTCGAGTCTGCGGCTGCTCTTACCTGCACATCCTGGAAGAGCGCGCGGCCCCCGCGGTCGTTCTGAAACTTGAGGAGTCGCTCGGCACCCTCGCGCTTCTCCTCGGCCAATTCGCGGAAGAAGTGGCCTACACCGCCCAGGGCCACGTCATCCCGATCAAAATAGTAGCCCTGCGGGGAGGAATATTTGCAGCCGGAGTTAACGGGGCGCCGTGGCGCGCACCTTCCATCGCGAAGCCCGGGAGGCAGGGGCAAGGGTTTCCATGTTCCGAAGCCGCTCTGGTCGGCGTACACAGCGCCATCCCTCCTCGGAGTAAACAAGGACCGTGGGGAGGAGGGAGGCGGCGCACGAGGTCTCCCGCCCTGGATGGAACAAAGGGGGCCCGCGCATGCGCGGCGGGCGGGCTGGGATGGGTGGGGGGCACGGCTGGCAGGGACGCCCGAGGCGCTCACCAGAGAGAGGTAGGCGTAGGAGGCCCGCAGGTGCAGGTTCACCAGGCGGTTCACGGCAGCCTCCACTTCGGTAGAGTAGTTCTGACGAACCTGGGAGGCCATGGCTGAGGCGCTGTGTGCGGACGGAGCTGGCTGGTCCTAGGGGCCGGGGGAAGAGGAGATGGTCCCGGAGGCTGCGACTGGAGAGGCCGGACAGAAGCTGCAGGGACCCAGCTAACGGAGGGCGTGCCCGGGTCTGCTCCGTCCAAACACTGTTGAAGCAAGAGGCAGATCCGCGGGAGCCGGGGCTGCGCTGCTGGCGGCGGCGGCGGCCCGCACGGCCCCCTTTATAGGGCGCTGGCCCGCAGGGGCGGGACCTCCGGGGCCACGGATCAGCCAATCGGCGGGGGCGCGGGGCGGAGCCGGGAGGCTGCGCCGGGCCAATCCCGAGCCGAGGCCCTCCCGGCCCCGCCCTCCTCTCCCCCCCCCCGCGGGCAGGTCACGCGCCTGGAGCGCGAGGCGGTTGTGAAATGGAGGCTGGCGGGGCTGCGGGCGGCGGGAGGGGCGGGCGCGGGTCTCTGCGCCCCGGAGGACCAGGCTGCGGTCCTTTGGGGCGCGCCTCACAGGGGCAGCGTCTGGACGCGCGGAGCGTGGGGCGCGCTCAAGAACTGTGCCACGCGACGGAGGGGCATCGCTTCACGGCAATGTTTGCTTTGGAAGGGTGCCCACAATTCTAGGGTTCTAGGTTCGCCATGCAAACTTGTTTTTCTGGAACCTTCTAGGGGCCGTCTTGAGGCAGTTGCAGGATGGAAAGATTAGGGAGCCAGCCGGGGTTATCGAGTGTGCTCTGGAAAAGCGAGGTGACACATGGAGCCCTGGGAGCTGTACCAGGAGACCTGTCCTTCTAGGAACTCAGCTTTGCATACGAGAGTGCTGCCTTGGGGCGTTCCTGGGATGCCCTTCCTGGAGGCTGGTCTACAGGCTTCCTGAGGGCAAAAGGCTTTTTTGGAATTACAGAAATCCCAGTCTTGAGAAGAACTCAGGACCCAGGAACAGATTAGATTGTGTTCAGACAAATATATGCAAGGTCCAAATAGGGAAGGACAGCCTCATGCGGGTGTGTGTGTGTGTTCCAACCTCAGGAGCTTGGGGGGGGGGGGGCGCAAAGGCGAGAACTGCCCTGGGCCCGGGAAAGGCACACTGCATGCTGAGGACCTTGGTGCAGGCTGCAGCTCAGGCCAGCGCTGCTGAGTCATGCTGAGCTCAGCTCGGTGGTGGTTATGGGGCGGGGTGTTGGCCTCACCCTGGCTGGCACCCTGTTGTCCCCCTGCTCTGAGGGACTTGGGGGGGGTTGGGGGGGGACTGTGGCCCCGTGGTTCCCTCCCTTTGGGCAGTTTTACCACTGGGGATGGCTGTCCTACACATATCTTTCTCCTGACTTGATGTCTGCGGCGCCCTGTTGATTTGGGGGCCAGAGTTACTCATTAACCACAGCACTCCAGACTCTGACCTTCGGCCTCCAATGGACCCGGACAGGCCTAGACAAGGCAGTAATGGTGGAAAAGGACGAAACCTGGGAACCCATAGAGAACCGGGATGTGTGTGTGTGTGTGTGTGTGTGTGCATGTGTGTCTGTGTGTGTAGACTCTGGGTGTGTGTGTGCACGCCCGCACAGACTCTGAAATCATGGAGGTATTAGGGAATGAGGGTGGCAGTCTCAGAAACTGGGTCAAGGACCAAGTCCCCTTTTAAATGTCCTCCAATGCAGCACCTGTCCCCAGAGCTAAAGGCAACCCTGAGCCGCTGCACTTACTCCTCATGGCGTGGTGCCTTTCACGTCCTGTTTGGCTGCCTCGGGTGCACAACCGGCCTGGTGCCTGTGATCCAACTGGGCGGACACCAGACCATACAATCCAAAGTGGACCCGAGGTTTATTGTCCCCTCCCCCAGGCCACCATTCCCACCCCTCCCAATAATTACAAAAGTAAGAAAAATGCCTGTCCCCTGTCCCCATTCTTTCCAGAAAAATGCCATAATTTATGAAGAAAAGACACAGTCCAGGGCCTCAGCCCATATTCTTCCAGATTGTGAGTGAGGCAGTGAGGACTCCAGCCACAAAGATGGTCACGGTCTGCCAGGTGGGGGTCCCAAAGTATGAGAGGAGACCATCCTGGGAACAGAGACTTGTGTTAGTTACTTCAACACCAAGCTGCAGGGGGAGGGGGCAGGAATCCCACCCATGAGGGATGCTAAGGGAACCCAGCACTCAGGAACCTAAGGCAGGAAGGAGCCTTACAAGTTTAATGTCAACAAATCCAGGACAGCCAGGGATACACTGAGAAACCCTGTCTCAAAAAAAAAAAAAAAAAAACAAAAAAAAAAAAAAAAAAAAACCAAAAAAACAAAAAAAAAAAAACCCAAAACCGGGTCAGTGAGATGGCTCGATGGCTCTTGTGGGAAGGCTGCTTGTTGCCAGCCTTTATCAGCGTAAATTCCATTCCCAGAAGCAACAGGGTAGGGGAGAATGGACTACTGCAAATTACCTGACTTCCACACAAGCATACATACAAACATGCCAAAAGAAAAAAATGTAAGAAGGAAATAACACATAACCCCCCACACTCCCAAAATGGAAAAACAAAAACACAAAACATGATTCCAATCTGGAAGCGGTGGCCCACACCTGCCACCCAGCACTTGACAGGATGAGAGGGGTCACTCGTTTGGACTAGTGTGGGCTGTGTGCACGGGGCTGGGCTCCACCCGGCACCTCACAAACTGGCATGAAGCGGGGTGATCGGAAGTTCAAAGGCACCTTCAGCCAGCCTGCGATACACGACCTCAAAAAATAAAAATCGAGCTGGGTCACCGTGCACTCAGGGATCCTGGAATGGAAGGCACCTCTCTGAGGGTACAAATCAAGCCAGGTCATAGAAGTCAAGAGGACCAGACGCACCAGGCTGGGAAACTCAAGGACAGGTGTCTTACATCATGTCTGATGGCCTGAGGCACCTCTGTGGCAGCCCTCGGTTCCACATAAGTGGTTCTCAACCGCTGGGTCAACACCCCCAAAAGAGGTCCCGTATCAGACATCCTGCATATCAGATAAACTACATTACAACTTTTTTGGTTTTGTTTTTGAGACAGGGTTTCTCTGTGTATCTTTGACTGTCCTGGCACTCACTCTGTAGACCAGGCTGGCCTCGAACTCACAGAGATCCACCTGCTTCTGCCTCCCAAGCGCTGGGATTAAAGGTGTGTGCCACCACGGCCCATACATTATGACTTTTAACAGTAGCCATGAAATCATTTTATGGTTGGGGGTCACCTCCATACAAGGAAGTGTATGAAAGAGTCAGGGCATTAGGAAGGTTGAGAACCACTGGTCTAAAGTGTGACAAGGACTGAGGGGTCTCACCCAGCCACCCTGGTCTTGGATCCAGACAAGCAGCCGCTCTCGGAGGAAGTCCAGTGTCCACCCCATGATGGTTCTGATTAGTTCCGGCACTTTGGTGCACAGGGCCTGCAGGGAGTCAGAAGGGTACATGGGAGCCCTGTGTACACTCCTGAGAAGGGAGTCTCAAGCCTTGGCTCCCACTCCTCCTCTGTCTCCATTAAGAAGGGCCCCCACCCCACCCCTTCTTAGAGTCTGAGTCAGCTCCACTGATTATAAGCAAGGAAACTTCACTTATCTGCTTGGGAGCCCTACAGATAAAAGCTGGCAGGCAGGGTGGAGGTAAGGCTCAAAGGTAGAGCAGTGTCCTAGCTAGCACGTGTGCCCCTGCTTCTGTCCCCAGCACCCAGCAAACCCTGGGGAGATAGAGCTAGGAGCAGAATGTTTCAGCTGACTTGTAGGACAGACACCTAGGTTTTAGTTTTGGGGTTCTGTTTTTGAGACAGGATTTCTCTGTGTAAACCAGGCTGGCTTAGAACTCAGAGATCCAACTGTCTCCGCCCTTAGTTCTCTTGGCCCAGACACCAGTACTTCTGGAAGGACTCTAAGGGTCCTGGGAACAACAACGGCACTAGGAAGACTGACAGCCAACAAGGCCCGGGGGTGACCTGCTCCCAGTTTTGTTCTCAGCTGGAATGCCCCAAACTGCACAAGCCAATCTTCAACTTCTGGACTAAGGCCATTCTCTTGCTGTATCTTGCTGGGAGATACACACACTGACAGCTTAAACAATCCGGATACCTCTTCCTATCATCTCTCTGATGCAGGTTGACTCTTCGGAAGCCATAATCTAGCAGAGGTTCTTTTCCTTTTTTTAAAAAAGGTGTATTTATTTACTAGGTGTACAGTGTTCTGTCTGCATGCACATCTGCTTTCCTGAAGAGGGCACCAGATCTCATTATAAATGGCTGTGAGCCACCATGTGGTTGCTGGGGATTGAACTCAGGACCTCTGGAAGAAGAGCCAGTGCTCTTAACCTCTGAGACATCTCTCCAGCCCCAGAGAGGTTTTCTAGACCAGGTAAGACCACCTCCTGGCAGAGTCAGGACTTGCTCTCTTGATTGGAGCAAAGCTCTCTTCCCAACCTGTATTTGGGTTCCCAGGGGACTACCGAACAGACCACTACCCTTCCGCCTCCGATACTGAAGTCCCATTAGCTCAGGCATGAAACCACATTAGGAGAAGCATGGACGATGGTCAAAGTTATATACTGAGCATGTGACAGTGCCACTAAAAATAACAAAACATGGCAGGAAGCAGATCTGCCTCAGTAACTCCGCGCCTGCCCTAACATATACCACCACAGCCTGGTCTAGAATGTTCTCCGTAACTAAAGATGACCTTGAATTCCTGCTACTCCCACATCCAACTTCCCAAGGCTAGAACTGCAGATATGCACCAACCACACCTATGCTAGCCAAGGACTCAATGGAGCCATAGCCCCAGCCCTGTTGTTTTCAGAGAGCGTTTCTCTCTGTGTAACAGCCCAAACTGTCGAGAAACTCGCCCACTCTATACAAACACTGGGCTGGCCTTGAACTCACAGATCCACCTGTCTCTGCCTCCCCAGCGCTGGGATTAAAGGCGTGCACCTGCACGTGCACCACCACCACACCCAATGGGCCTTTTTGTATTTGTATATGATGATGGCAGACAGAGCCTAAGGTTTCACATATGCTGTGCTGAGGTCAGCTACACCCCTAGCTCCTACATTGCACATTTTTGAGGGTGTTTTTGGTTTGTTTGTTTTTTTTTTTCTTTAAAAAAAAAAAGAAAAAACTCAATATTAGCTGCAGTAAACCTCCTACTTCAGCCTCATGAGTCCTAGAATTACAGGCATAAGCCACATTGGTTTTAAGGCCACTGAGCCTAAGAAAGCTTCCTAGACTTCTCTGACCCATCTCAGTACTGTACCTTACCTCAACTTCACACCTATCAACCAACCAGAGCTCCATCACGGGCTAGCTTGTTTTGTTGGGGCAGAGGCCAGGAGCTGGGGTCAGCCCATCATATATGAGACTCATACAATTGGTTGAATGAATACACAGCCATCTTTCTCCATTCCCTGGACCTCACCCCCCCCCCAGGTTCTCACAGGCTTGAGGGTACATCTCTGAGCCCATGGCCCTGTAGCTGCCCACCTTGAGCACCAGTTTGGTAGCAAAATAGAAAAGGGCAACAACCCGGCCCCAGTTGAAGTTGCCGTCAGCAAACATGTCAGCTGCCACACGGAAGAAGACCTCTCTGGGGGAGTTCGTATCCACATTAGCAATCATCCTACAGGAAAGAGAGCAGATGCTGGGCAAGATGGTCAGATCCAGCACAGGAGTCTCCATCCCACAACCTCCCCAGACTAAAGATAAGGAGACAGGCCAGAGCCAAGCTAAAAAGGAGGATAATAGGGTCAGGAGGGGGACAAGATGCCTAAGGGAGCAAACAAAATGAATGCCATCTTGAATTAGTTTCAAGGTGCTGGGGAGTGACTTGGGCCTCAGCTCAGCAGAAGCATGCTCTCTACTATCTACAAGTGGCGGGCGGAGTGTGTCTTACTGGCTAAGCACCTGCCTGTGATTGATCGGTGCGGTGTCAGAGGCAGGGCAAGCATCTGCCCGGGATGTGGCTTTATGGTAGAACATCTGCCTAGCATCCACTAGTGAGAGTTCACCAGTGAGGGGCTATGGGCATGGCTCAGGAGCACAGCATCTACCTAGAACCTACCAGTGACTCGGAGGACACTTGCCTAGCACCCACCAAGCAGAGGGGCTGGGGATGCAGCTCCAGGGCAAAGGGCTGGCCTGCCCTGGATCGTATCCCTGACACGGGACGTCTGAAGTGAGTGGCGAGACACCGGGCCCCTTGGGAGGACAAGAGTGGACAGTGCCTGAGCTCTTGAGGTGGCAGGAAAGCCCCGGATGGACCCCAGCTTCCGGGAACCACACCTCTGCAGCTCCATATTGCTGTCCAGTTCATCTCCAATTCGCCTGAGACACTCGCTCAGCTTCTTGGTGGATGCATCCTGGGGTGGCTGCTCCAAGTTCAGCTCGGGTGCATCCCCTGCCATCCTCCCAGCTCGATCCTGGATGAAACTAGATGTGAATGGAAGTGGGGGGGGGGAGGCGCAGAGTGAGAACCGACTGCTGCTCCTGAAGACCCCCCCACCCCACCCCCGCCACAACAGCGCCTCCCACTCACCCCTGTAGCAAAAAGGCCCCTGTCTTCATGATCTGCTCAGAGCTGGTGGGCCCTGGTGGAGAGAGGAGGAAGAGTGCCTGGACTCCTAGGTGCCAGGAAGAGTCAGGGGGCTGGGCAGGCTCATGACCCTGAGCTGAGAGGCGGGAGAGCTGGGTGCCCTAGCAGGAAAAGGTACCGCGGAAAGCCGGGGGACTGCTACTGATGGACAGGGGGCGGGACCCGGCCCGCATCCAGTTCCTCCCCAGACTGAGACGAGGGACCAAAACAAACAGACCCCCGGCCCAGCCCAGGCCACCAGCAGGAAGTGGCGCCAGCGACAAGCCCGGGCCTGCCCGGGGGCGCGCACGCCGAGGTCCGCTCTCGGGGTGCGGATGCGTCTGGAGGGACGGATCGCTCGCCCCAGCCTGCTCCCGCCCGAGCCCAGAGCCGACGGCGTCCCGGGTCCCCTCGCCCGGGCCTCGTCCTCCGCCTCCCGCCTCACCGCCGCCTCCGAGCTGATCCCCGGACCCGTCCATCACCGCCGCCGCCGCCTCTCGCCGGGTGCGCCCCGGGCGGCTGCAGCGCGCCCAGGTCACGTGACCGCTCGCGGACGTGCGCCTTCACGTGGGCGCTCCGCGGCGTGGCCCCGCCCCGCGCCCCGGTCACGTGACTGGCCGGCCTGGCGGGGGCGCGTCACCGGAACGCGCGTGCGCGGTTCTGCCTGAAGCCCGGACCGCACCTTTGTCTTCTATTTGTTTTCCCATAGCTTAGTAGTGGAGGGCGCTGCGGGGGCTGAGCAGAAGGATTTCGCCGAGTTCAGAGCCTGGTTCCGATAGTCAACAAAGCCTGGTCTCAAAAAACCAACAAACCGAGACCAGGCAGGAGGAGGTTCGCTTCGTCCTCCAGCATTAGGAGGCTGAGGCAGAGGGAGAGTTGCCTCAAGCTGAAAGCCACCAAGGATTATAACCAGACCCCATCTGGAAAAAAGCAGGACGGAAAACAAACGCAGGCCGGTTGTGGTGGCGCACGCCGGTAGGGTTTGCGGAACGAGGATGAGGCGGTGCACGCCTTTAATCCCAGCAGGTGGATCTCTGTGAGTTCGAGGCCAGCCTGGTCTACAAAGGGCATTCCAGGACAGGCTCCAAAGCTACACAGAGAAACCCTATCTCACAAGAAAAAAAAAAAAAAAAAAAAAAAAAAGACAGAAAGGAAACGAAACTTTCAGAATATGAAGTAGCAACAGTCTCGGGCATACTATGGGGACTTTATCAGTTCTCTGAAGGTGGCTGGGGCCCGCAGGAAAGTAGTCATCTGGACGTCAGAAAACATCTTGCCTTGAGTCATCTGCTGGAAAAGCTCTCTTATTATTTGTGCATTTCACAAATTTGTGCAAATGTGTCCCGATCCCCATCCCCTTGCATCCACCCTCTGCCCTTGCAACCTCCCCCCAAAAACAAAACAAGATTTAAAAGAACAACAACAACAAAAAAAAAAACGACAACAAATTCTTCGGGGTGGCCCAGTAAGCCACACGGTGTCACGCGGTGGACCCTTTAGTCCATACACCTTTACTTGAAAGGTGTTCGTTGCTATGAGTCATTGGTGTTTGTTTTTTCAAGACAGGGTTTCATCCTGGCTCTGTTGACCAGGTTTGCCTGTGTCTGCTTCTGTACTGGGATTAAATGTCCAATATGGGCAGCTTTTTTTTTTTCTGCATTGGACTTTATGATGTTTCACATCACTGTAATTAATTGTATTTATATGTGCAATGTTTTAGTTAATTGTTGGTGGTCCTCACCTACCTAGATTCCCCAAAAGGACTGTATTCATTTCTTCTCAATTCCCTAGGATCTAGAACACCTATTGATTCAGTGTTCTGCCTGCATGTATGCCTTCAGGCCAGCAGAGGGCACCAGACCTCCTTGGATGGTTTGAGCCACTATATGGTTGCTGGGAATTGAACTCAGGACCATCTGGAAGAGCAGCCAATGCTCTTTAATCACTGAGTCATTTCTCCAGCCCTCAAATATGTTATTTAATGCCTGGCTAAATTTCAGGAATATGCCGGAGACTCTGGCTGCTTCTGAGGCTTAAGACTTCTCAGAGGCCATATCTGCCCCTGAGCCTTGACAGATGAGTTTTACATGAAGAGTAAAGTAAAAAGAAATGTTATGATTTGTCTTCCCATGAGTTCATGTATTGGAGGAGACAGGTGTGTCCCCGGTTTCATGTGAAGAGGTTGTGGGACCTTTAAGGAGTCACTTAGTGGAAGATATTGGTGCACTGCCTTGGAAGGAACAAGAGTAGATCCCAGGAAGCCCTGTTGGGCTCTTTGCTTCTGGAGTGCTGGCATTAAATGCCTGTGCCACCAATGCCTGGCCAGCAAGTGCTCTTAACCGCAGACTTTCCAGCCCAAGCTCTATATTTTGTTAAAGCTGAGACTGTCCCAATCATTACCAGACAGGACGTAGTATGAAGGATGTATTATCTCTTGTTTGCTGATAAAAATTCAGTAGCCAGTTGAAAGAGAATGTCTGCGATCCACATACTTTCTCTGCTTGTGGGCAGCCCCACAGGCTGTGGGCTCCAGCTGTCAAATCCACCCTTTCATTTTTTTCTTTTTCCATTTGTTTTCTGGAGACAAGGTTTCTCTGTGTAGTTCTGACTGTTCTGAAATTCACTCTGTGGACCAGTCTGGCCTTGAACTCAGAGATCCACCTGCCTCTGCCTCCTGAGTGCTGGGATTAATGGTGTGTGCCACCACTACCTGGCTAATTTTTTTAGATGTATTTATTTATATGTATGAGTGTTTTGCCTGTGAGAGAAGAAGGAATACAAAAGGAAGGACATGGCCGCTCCTAGGTTTGGTGGAGGAGAGTTTATTGTAGATGAAAGGGAAAGTGTGAGTAAAGGCAGAAACATCTGGGAGAGTCCAGAGCGGACTGACCTGGGTGGGATGAGGAGGAGGGGAAGGGAAGAGGGAGACAGGGAAACCAGGTGCCACAGCCAAGAAGCCAAAGGTACAAAAAGGAGCCGGGTAGAGGGCTGGGTATGCCAGCCATGGGGTGCCCGTGTTGTCTCCCCTCCCACAACAGGTAGGAACTGAGGGGTGCTGGGAGAAGCTGGCAGCCAGGTAGCTTTGATATGTTAAATAGGCACCTCAGCAGTTTGTCCCAGGGTTTGAGACCTAACAGCCTACAAGTGTGTATGTGTTCTGTATGTGCCTGGTGCCCATAGACATCAGAGGGCATTGTGTCTCTTGACCTGGGGCTGAAGACGTTTGTGTTTGTGACTGAGTCAGCATCTTCTTCAAGACTAACAAGTACTGTCAACTACTGACTCAATGCTCCAGCCCCAGTGCCTCTGTGTGTCCCCACCCCCCATCCAGTTCCCTCTCTAGGGTCTCATCTGTAAGTGGAGGGCCTGAAACTTACTATGTAGACCAGGCTGGTCTGGAGCGCACAGAAATCTGCCTTCCTCTGCCTTCTGGGTGGTGGGATTAAAGGCGTGCACCGTTACACCTGGCTGCCACACCCACCCTTATTCAGTCCCTAATTGAGGAAATAATCTCAAGGAAAAAGAGCAGGGTGGAGAAAATCATGACACAGTGTCACCCTGGCAATATCAGTCACCAGGTACCCTGGCCTGGCCCTCAGAAACTCCCACCCCCACGACCCAGAGTTAATACTTCTCCACTAGCCCATTGAGCTTGCGTCTAAGACCCTATAAAACCCTGTGCTCTGCCCAGCCAGCTCTGTTATGCAGCTCTGGGTTTCCCCCCAGTAAATCTCTTGAATGAGGTTTGTTGCATGTGTGACTATGATATTCTTTAACTCCAGATCACCAAGATACCCTTGAACCAGAGACCCTTTCAATCATATTTCCCAAAGAAGCACCCTGGTGAGCCAGAGGACAGGGGATGACAGAGTGTACAGTAGGAACAATAGTAAGGTGTCTCTTAGGAGTCCCTTTCTGGAACTCGAGCTGTTTTTCAAAAATAACTCCAAAGCAATGAGTGGCAAGCTATTATTGCTTGCCACATCCAACCAAGGAGCAGCATCAGCATTTGTCTTGGGGGAAGGTGACTCCAATAGCCTTCCTCACCTCCTCAAGGATCTCAGCCAAGAGCTCACTCTCTGCCAGAGGAACTACAGGACTTTCCTTAAGACCTGGAAGGAGAGAGCACACAAGACACGTCCAAAACACAGGCACCGCACACCAAGAAGACTACAATTCCCAGAGGCACCGAGGAATAGGTGGTGTGGTTTGATAAGGCAGATGTGTCCCTTGGCATTGTGGGAAATGTAGTTCTAAATAGTTGTTTTTGCTCCAGGGTATGAGGGAGCGCAGCATTTCTGCTTAGACTGGCCCCAGGCTGCAGTCCTCCACAACTCACCTTTACGAAGGCACTCACGGACGTGGTTAGCTTCATAACTCAAGCATGGTCCGTTTAAAAAAGTGTACCCTTTCCCGAGGACAGGCGGAGGGAACTCTTTGTGCTCGTCATTCACCACCAGCTCTGTTGGACACCATGTTCTGCGAATCTGGAGGAAGATAACAATGACTACTATGAGGCTTCGCTTCGAGGAACAGCATGCCTGGTAGACCCAAGGACCAGCTCTGCCACGGAGAGCTGAGGGTTTACCCCCAATCGATTTGTGAGGTTCAAGTCTGCCTTCTGCCTGGATTGGGGTTGAAGAGTTTGCCCCTTAGCAAGGCTCCTGTTATACTTAGACCATGTCTGTTGTCTCCCCAGAATCAAAAACTACCTTGAACTTGAGGACCAGCTCCTCCTTCAGCCAAGTAATGAAGCCTAACTAACAGCCTCCCAAGTGTCAAGATTGCAGAGGCTGACATCATCATTCTTGGCTCTCTCTCTGTTTCTCTCTCTCTCTTTTGAGATAGGGCAAGAGATCCCAGAGACATTGCATCTGGCTTGAAATCTGAAGTGTTAGCACCTGGCTTTGAACTACCTCTTGTGGTTGTTACCTCTTGTGTGAAGTGTTTGGTTCTTACCTGAGTTCTTCCTGAAGGATTCAGAGCCTTTGCAAAACTTAGTAATGAGAGAACCTGGAAAACCAAGAGGTCTCACACCTGGAAATTGCTTGGGCAAATGGTTCCTTCGGATTTTTCCAGATAAAAGGTTTTGGTATGTGGAAATTGCTTGCTTAATCCTGCCGGCAGTGGCGGCACACAGCTTTAATCCCAGCACTTGGAAGGCAGAGGCTGGAGGATCTGTATGAGTTTAAGGTCAATCTGGTCTACAAAGCAAGTTCCAGGACAGCCAGGGTGGTAACATAGAGAAACCCTACCTCAAAAAACAAAAAGATGTAAGTCCTGTAACAATAAAAAAGCTTTTGCAGAGCAGTGGGCAGTCAGTTCCCAGGAAGCTGATTCCCCTGCTAAATCGAAATTCATCCTAGAGTGACCCACACAAAACAGAACACTGACAACCTTCCTTCTATTCTGGTAGAGCAGCTGGAAGCTAAACTAGCCCTCTGCACACTTGTGGGACACAATGGGAACTCGGAGGACAACTGGGACATGAGGTGAGGATGGTAGAAATCCTTCAAAATGCAGGAAAAGGCTCAAATTAGTCTATAGTGTGACTTGCTGTATATATGGTTTATTTCTCTCTTTTTAAGTTTTTTTCAATGAAGTGTTAGGGATCACACACACTCTTAGCTGTGCACTAAATAAGTGCTCTGCTCCTGAGCCCTGCACACACACACACGCACGCGCGCGTGCACACACACACACACACACACACACACACACACACACGGCCCCTCGCTGGGGGATTACAGGCAGGGTGCTGGACCTCTCTGTCTCTAGACTCTTTCCACTTTTTATTTCTGAAGGTCTTGCTGAGTAGTTCTGACTGTCCTTGAAATCCCTGTATAGTCCAGAATGCCTGGAACCATGACTCCCCCCTGCTCCCCCGCTGGGCCAGGCAGGGTCCCCTTTCTTCGGCAGCTAGGTATCAAATGCAGGGTAGCGTACGTGCTAGCCATGCCCTTCCACTGAACTACACTGTCAGATCAAAAACAGGGTTTCCTTATAGCAGCAGCATTCCAGGAATCCAGGAAAATCTGACCTCTGCTGGTAAACAGAGTGTGTCTGGAAACAACTGGAAGGTCTTAAGTCATCAGCTTCATGTTTAGAACCTGAACTGTTCACAGCAAAAGTGGGTGGCTGGAGTGTGGACCTGGGAGCTTACATCCAGTCTTGGTACCCACCTGAGTTCTTGGCTTCCTCACTGGTGTGAGCACGCTGTATGGAAGCTTCCATCGCTATAGATCAAACTGGTTCAGCCTCTGTGCCCTCCCCACCACGATGGACCGACAGGTCTTGTACCCTGAGCCCAAATGAACCTTTCCCTTGGTTAAATGGCCTCTGTCAGACATTTGATCACAAGGATAGTAAAAGTAGCAAATCTAGCTGGAAATAACTTGGGGCTGGAGAGGGTAACTTGGTGGCAGGGCACAGATTTAGCAGTCAGGAAGGCCAGGCTTCCCTTCCTAGCACCAAAAACCAAACATCAAAAGAACTAGCTTGTCCTAAGGCCTGAGAATATGGGACTGTGACCTCAAGGCTGAAACCCCATCCCTTGGCTTGTGTGAGGGAGTCTGAACGTCTCACAAGCAGGGTAAAAAAGACTTGAGCTCTAGGGACCCCTCCGGAGGTCGCGGCACAGGCTCCCAGTACTTGGGCATGCGGTGTCTCTCACCTGGGCCATGCCCTTGGTACCGATCACATATGCTGTGTTGGGGAGGCTGGAAGTAATGCTACAGGAGAAGCTACCGTGGGCCCCTCCTGGGTACCAAAGAAGCACGCTGACAGTGCTGTCCACACCTGTAAGGAAAGCACAGGTTAGCACAGGGTGGGGGCAAGTCCTGGGACACACTGCGCAGGCGCAGGCCTCCGACCATGGCCCAGACACTGCGCAGGCGCAGGCCTCCGACCATGGCCCAGACACTTTGCCTTTTTGTTGTTGCTTTGTTTCGTTTAGTTTCTATTGTTTTTGCTGGGCTTTGTTAATTTGTTTGAGACAGAGTCTCCCAGAGCTCAGCTCATGCAAACGTCTTAGGGATTAGACAGTTATCTATGGCTCTTCCTGCCTCCACTTCTCAAGAGCTGGGATTACAGGCAGGCACCACCACGCTCGGCTAAATAGCTTTGGTTTTTAAGTTTTTAAATTGATTATTAGTGTGTATATGTGCATATTGTACATGCACTGGGACACGTGCCACAACGCAAGTGTAGAAGTCAGAGGACTCTAGAAAATTCTCTTTCCATCTTGGAGTTAGAGGATTCCAGAAAAGTCTCTTTCCATCTTTTCATGAGTTCTGGGGATCACACTCTGGGCTTGAGGTTCTCACAGTAAACGCCTTTAGCTGCTGAGCCGTCTTGCCTGGCCCTGTTTTGTTTTTATAAAACAAGGCTTCATTGTATAATCCAAGTTGGTTTTGAACTCATGGAATCTTCCTGCCTCAGTCTCCCAAGGACTGGGGTTACAGGTTTGAACCACAATACCCTGAATTAATGATGTACTTTAAGCGAGTGTGCATGTGGCATCTGAATTATACCTCAGGACTGGACAGATGGATGGTTCCGTGGTACTGAAAGCCCTGGCTGCTTTTGCTGAGTAAGTGCATTCGGTTCCTGGAACCCACATAGTAGCTCACAGCTGTCTGAAACTCCAGCTTTAGGGAATTTAATTCCTTCTTATGACCTCTGAAATCACACAGCTTATGGTCATACAGTCATATATATAAAATAAAATAAACCTAAAAAACAAGTCCACATTGCCACTCATGGTGGCACAAGGCAGAGGGTAGGCAGATCTCTGTCCCAGGCCAATAAGTATTGTTTAAAAAAAAAAAAAAAAAAAAAAAAAAAAAAAAAAAAGTACCCCAGAAAAGTTAGCACCATCTTCTAGAAACAGATGGAAGCATACACAGAAATCCACAACTAACCAATGGGCCGAGTTCCTGGAGTACAATCAAAGTGAGGGTGGAGTGATATGATGAACAAAGGAGTCAAGGCCATGATGGGGAAACTCAGAGAATCAGCTGACCCGAGCTGGTGAGATCACTGACTCAGGTGGACCTCAGCCTCTGGAGTGCCAGGATTAAAGGCATGCCACTGCCCAGCCCCAAAGCTTTTTAAGACTTACTTATTATGTATACACTGTTCTACCTGCATTTATCCCTGCAGACCAGAAGAGGGCACCAGATTGCATTACAGATGGTTGTGAGCCACCATGTAGGTACTGGGAATTGAACTAGGGACCTCTGAAAGAACAGCCAGTGCTCTTAACCTCTGAGCTATCTCTCCCACCACAAAACTCACTTTTTTTTTTTTTTTTTTTTTTTTTTTTAGGTATGTGAAAATTACTTTCTGAATTACTAAAAGGGGGTTAATGATAGAACCTACTCTTTAGAAATATGTATAGTGTGTGTGTGTGTGTGTGTGTGTGTGTGTGTGTGTGTGTGTGTGTGTGTTGGGGGTACCTGTGGAGATCCAATGAGAGTTTTGGATCTTTTATATATGGAGGTACAGGTGATTGTGGGTGCTAGGAACTGAACTCAGGTTGTCTGTGAGGGCGGTCAGCATTTGACTGAACCACCCTGAATCTCCCTTTCCTGTATAGATCCTACTTTGTAGTGTTGTTACAAGCATTCCCTTAATCCAGATTTAAAAACAAAGGAAAGAACGATTACTTTAACGTCAAGGCCTGAATATGTAGGTCAGTTGTGGGGTGCTTGCAGGCTGGGTGGGGGAGAAAGGGAGGGCCAGGTATGGCGACTCGTGTCTGTAAAGGCAGCACTGGGGACATTGGGGCAGGAAGACGGTGGAACTGAGCATGATAGAACAGACTCTGTGCTCCTTGAGCCCCCGAGGCAGGAAAATATAAAACAGGAAAAGTTAAAGACAAAACAAACAAACCAAAGCACCGAGGGCTGGAGAGATTGTTCAGTGGCTAAAAGCACATATTGCTCTTCCAGAGGACCCAAGTTCAGTTCTCAGCACCCACATCAAACAGCTTACAACTGCCATGAGTCCAGCTCGGGGTGAGGGTGCGCCGTCACCACCCTCTTTTGGCCTCTGCAGGCTCCCTCGCACGTGCAGTACAAATATACATACATACATGCATACATGCATACATACATACATACAAATGTCATTGTTTTTGTTGTTCTTGCGCCCTCGTGGATTCAGGCCTTATGCTGGCCACCCCCGCCCCGCCCCGCCCCCCGCCCCGCCCCCGCCCCGCCCCCGCCCCGCCCCGCCCCGCCCCCCGCCCCGCCCCGCCCCCTGGCAGAATGCATGCAGGCTACTACACTAAGTGTAGAGGTCCCTTTAGGAGGAAAACTCCACCCACTCTCCTCCCACCCATGGGGCAGACAGGAGTTTTCCTATCTCTTCTCTCTCCCCTACTGTTTCTCTCCCACACTCCCTTCCCTTTCTTTCTTTCTATCTTTTTTTTTTTGGTTTCCGAGATAGGGTTTCTCTGTGGCTTTGGAGCCTGTCCTGCTCTATAGACCAGGCTGGCCTCGAACTCACAGAGATCCGCCTGCCTCTGCCTCCCAAGTGCTGGGATCAAAGGCCTGTGTTTGCATTTCTTAACAGTTACTCAGTTACTTCAATTCTTCATAAACTCCCACAACACCCCTATAATTAACATTTGACCAGTCAAACAAGATTCAGCAAGCCCGACTCAGATCACGTGGTAGAGTATAATCTGTGCATGGCTAGCGGAGAGCTGACCCGTGTCAAAGGGTAAAGGGTGGAGGGTGGGCTTGGGAGCCAGGTTCTGAAGGAGACGTTGGGCCCCGCCCACCTTTCCGAGGGTGCTCTAGTTCTTTGAACTACATTTCCCAGAAAGCCATGAGACTAGCCACCTGCTTAAACCACGTATACATGGGCCACTGGCAATTCTGGGAATGGTAGTTTTTTATGTGTCTAGTTCGTGGCTAGGGAAGGCGGCCCTCAAGGAAACCCTCCAGTTGTCTACGTTGATTTCTTTGGTGGGGGAATAGGGCGCGGGGGAATTGAGAAGAAGGCCTCCAACAGAGAGTACGCAGTACCTGTTTCATGGATGTCTGCTACGGCTGAAATCTTCTCCGGCTTCTGCGCACCAAAGACTGTGGAGAGGAACTGGATGCAGTAGATGCCGAGGTCCAGCAGGCTGCCGCCTGCCTGGCTCAGGTCGGTGGCCCGGGGTAACCAGGTTACTTGGATCCCCATTTCCGCCCGGGCCACTCGTACGTCCCCGATAGTTCCTTGGACCAAAACTTCCCGTAAAGCCTCCATGGCAGGAAAAAACCGGCTCCAGATGGCCTGCACACCAGAGAAGGGAGCCCAGGGAAATGGGGGCATCAGTACCCAGAAGGTAATCAACCACACCTCCCTCAGGACCCTAGACGTGAGGGTTACCCAAAACACACCTCTATCCTTCCACAACCCACAGCCCCCAGCATAAGGGCCTGCCTTTGTTTTACCCACTGGGGCCATCACCTCGGCTTTCCTTTGCCAACTCTGTCCTATATGTGGTTTTGTTCATTTTTTTAGATGGGTATTACGTAGTTTGGACAGGCTTCCAACTCACTATGTAGCAGAAGTGAGTCTCAGTTGAGGAACTGCATAGATCAGAGTAGCCTGTGGGGAAGTGTCTTGGTTTTTATAATGTAGGGCAGCCCAGTCCACTGTAGGCATCACTATTTCTTGGACAGGTGGGCCTGAACTCAGAGCCTTGGGTTAGGGAAGCGCTCTAGCCACTGAGGTGACATCTCTAGCCCCCCCCCCAACCCTCTATATTGGTGGGTATGGTGTATACTCCTTTATTCCCTGCGCTCAGGGGCAAAGGCCAGTAGATCTCTGTGAGTTTGAGGTTCTCTATGTATCCTCCTCTCTCCAGCCCCCCTCCCCCCCTTAAAATTGGACGTGGAAGCTAAAGAACATTCCACACAGTCTGAGGAAGTCTGTCACATTTGCTAAGGATTATGACAGCCATCATATTTGAATAATCCGGCTGGCTTTACTTTTGGGTGACTTTGTTTTTCTTCTGAGAAAGGGTTTCATGTAGTTCAGGCTGGCCTCAATCTCTCTATGTAGGTAGAGATACCTTGCACTTTTGAATAAAGTTTTTTATATGTAGGTGCACGTGTTTGTGTATGTAGGTGCTCCCAAAGGCCAGAAGATGGCGACAAATCCCCGGAAACGAGTTACAGGTGACTGCAAACAATCCAAAGTGTGTGCTGAGTCCTGAACTCTGGAAGAACCAGTGGTGTTGGTTTGTTTGTTTAGGTTTTTTGAGACAGGGTTTCTCTGTAGCTTTGGAGCCTGTCCTGGTACTGGCTCTGTAGACAAGGCTGGTCTCAAACTCACAGAGATCCACCTGCCTCTGCCTCCAGATGGTGTTGGCCACCACCATTACCCAGCTTCAAACAGCGTTCTTCTGAGCCATCTCTATTCCAACCATGCACACAATCCCTTCCTTCCTTTTTTTTTTTTTTTTCTTTCTTTCTTTTTATCAGACACAATCTTGTAACCCTAGCTGGCTTAGAACTCACAAAGATCCCAGTGCTAAGATTAAAAGTGTTCACCACCATGCTGGGCCTCTGCCTCCTTCCTAGTGTTGAGATGACAGAAGTGAACCACACTGCTCATGTCTGCTGCTGAAGGTGGAGCCCAGGGCTTCCTTCGTGCCCAGCAAATACTCTGTCCACAGAGCTACATCCCTAGGGTCACTTCAGCATTGCTTGGTTGGTCTTCCTTCCTTCCTTCCTTCCTCCCTCCCTCCCTCCCTCCCTCCCTCCCTCCCTTCCTCCCTTCCTTTTGGAGACAAGGTCTCTCTGTGTAGCACTAGCTGGCTGGAAATCTGCTGTGTAGACAAAGCGGGACTTGAACTCACAGAAGACCACCTGCCTCTGCCTCCTGAGCACTTCTTGGTTGACTTTAGAAACAGTCACTCATTTCAGGCACTGGAGAGATAGCTCAGTAGTTACAAGCATTTGTTGCATTTGCAGAGGACCTTGGTTTGCTTCCAAACAGACACACGGCAGCTCACTTCCTGTTCCAGGGGATCTGATACGTCTTCTAATCTCCGTGGGCACCAAGCATACATGTGGCATATTAAATTAAATGAATAACTAATAAGTAGGTTTTTTTTTTTTTTTTTTTTTTTTTACTCACTAATTTTAGAAGTCACACATTTTGGTGGCAAATTTTTTGTCTCCCATTAGCTTTGCCATAGATGACATCGCTGGCCGGAGGCATGTAATGGGTTAAAAACTGAAGTGACTTGAAGGTTCCCTCCCCTGTGTTGGAGCTCTGGAAAAGTATCTCTTCATTATCTCCTGTCCTACAGGAGAAAGAAGCTGCTTGTGTACCAGTATTTAACTTTTCCCAGGAGACGCTACAAAGGCTGAGTCACTGTTATCTGCAGTTTCCTTAGGGTCAGAAAGCAAACAGTGACCTGAATGAGGATAAACACAGCAGCGTGTACCTCTGGGGAGCTGAGCTATGGGACTCCTGAGCTGCTGGCCCCCCGACACACCACCCCACGACTCTCTAGGTAAGTCTGCAGCAGCAACCTTTAAGCAAAATGCCTCTGTCTTCTTTGGTTTTCTTGCTTTCCAAATGAATGCTTTTCCTCCCTTGACCTTAGTCATCGGCCTCTTCACATGGGAAGCAGCAGGCTTGGGTTTGTGCCTTCAGCAGATGCTAGATTCAGTTACACCCTGGCCACACTGAGATTCTGATCTGGCGGCACTTTGACTTGGGTTAGCTTGGGCAACCGTGCTTAATACTGGCAGCTGGTGTTCTATGGGTGTGAGAAAGGCCCTCCAGGCTTACCTCCATAAGGAAGATGCCCCGAGAGCGGGCCTCTGCAGCCATCTCCCGAACTTCTGCCGCTTTCACACCCATGGGCTTCTCGCAAAGGACAGCCTTGCCCGCTGCCAGGCAGAGGAGCACTGCTGACTTGTGCTGGGGGTGCTGGGTGGCAATGTAGGCCACCTCTAGAGCAGAAGGAAGGGGGAAGGGTCAGCAGCACTGCCCACAAGAAGAGGTCCGTCTGCCAATGCTCAGGGCCAAAGTGGATTCAGTCCGAATCCTCTCGAAGAGAAGAGACTACCAAGCTTTTGGGAGGCAGAGGCAGGAGGAGGATAGCCAATTCGAGAGCAGCCTGAAGTGCAGAGTCTGAGTGTGAGGCCAGCCTGGTCTACATATTTAGTTTTAGGCCAGCCTGGTCTACACAGTGAGACCCTCTCTCAAAATGAAGCAAAATGTTGGGCTACAGCTCTGTGGAGCCTAAACTGTGAGATTTTGTTCCCAGTGCTGCAAAATAAAAAAATACATTCTTAACAGATTCCCTAGCTGATTGAGAAACTTAAAACTTGCCCTTCGCTCCTGCGGCCTGGCATCTAAGCACAACTTAATATTGTGAAGCCAGCCTCTGGCCAAGTGCATTCCTATTATGGCTGCCTCCTACCCCAACGGAACCCACGCCTTTCCAAAGACTCCCATTTCCCTAGAAGTGCACCTGCTTTTTTTGGGGGGGGTGAGGAGGTGTCTTGGAACTAGCTCTTATAGACCAGGCTGGCCTTGAACTCAGAGATTGGCCTGCCTCTGCCTCCTGAGTGCTGGGATTAAAGGGCATCCTTTACCACAGAACAGCAAAGAGGCTGTACCCACCTCTGCTCCCTTCTCCAACAGGGAGGCCACTCACCCACGTTTGGGTCCTGTGCTAGCTCCTCGTAGGAGCCATATGCCTTGGGGATGTTGTGTTTCTGGGCAAACTCCTTTGACCGGTTCGGGTCCCTGGCGGCCACTGCTACCACCTGGTGTCAGATTCAGAGGGTTGAGGTGGGGTCGTTGTAGAAGATAACAGATGGAGGGCAAACAATGGAAGAGGCTGAGTGGGTAAGCTATAGCCTCCTCCAAGATGATTAGGGAAGATATTCCTGTCTGAAGGAGGAGGGGGTGGATAGTGAAAACCCAGACTGACTTATGCTCAGGCCGGCCCGGGCTACAGAATGAGGCCCTGGCCATCCTGGGTACATGCCAAAATTCTGAATGAAAAGGAAAATGAACAGGGTGGTGGCGGCACACGCCTTTAAAATCCTAGCACTTGGGAGGCAGAGACCGGCAGATCTCTGTGAGTTCGAGGCCCGCCTGGTCTACATAGTGAGTTCCAGGATAGCCAAGACTACCCAGAGAAACCCTGTCTCAAAAAAAAAAAAAAAAGAAAAAAGAAAAGAAAAGAAACAGAAAAGGAAGATGTGGATGCGGTTCCTGACTGCACAGTAGCGTCTCCTCTGAGTAGCTACGATAAACTCTCTGAAACCGCAAGCACCCAGGTTTAGGAGACGGGGGAAGAGGAGGGAGCTGAAAACTCCCACGGGAGGCGCACCTGGTGTTCCGAGGGCGGCAGTGAGCACAGCATGGTGGTGAAGTCGCCGGCGATTAAACCAGCCGACACGATGCCCCAGCGCAGCGCCATCGTCGTCTTCTGCCTGTGAGCAGCTGCCCCTGGTGGCTGTTAGGAGCCGACGGCTCTGCGGGGCTGGAGGTGGGGCCAAGGGGACTGTGCCCGGTTTGGCTCCACCTTCAAACGAGCAGGATTTTGCACCCTGTTTTGGGTGAGAGTTTGACCTTTAGGGACACAACTGCAGTTGTCAGAGAGAGAGGGAGAAATAGGCATTTCCCCAGTGCTATTCCCCCCCACCCTCCCCCTTTTGACAGTGCCTCACTCTGTTGCCCAGGCTTGCCTGGAATTCACAATAAAGCTCAGGCAGCTGACCTGAACTCAAGGCAATCCTCCTGTCTCAGCTTCCTGAGTGCAGGGATTATAGGTGTACATCACCATGGCGGTCTTTCAGGTGTCCTTTTACTTTTTATTTTGAGGCAGGCTTGATATTTTTAGAAATTGCTCTTGAGATGGCTCAGCAGTTAAGAGCACTGGCTGTTCTTCCAAGGCCCCCATTCAGTCTCCCATGACAGCTTCGCTCCCCAGCCATCTGTAACTCCCATTCTAGGACATCCAGTGCCTTCCTCTGTCCTCTGTGGGCGCCACACATGCACACGGAGTACCTACATGCAAATAGGCAACCCTTACACACGTAAATAGAAACGAAGAAAGGAGATGAAAGAAGGTGTTGGGCCCCCTAGAACTGGAGTTATAGTGCCGTGAGCCACTCATGGTGTGGGCACTGGGAACCTAACCTTGGTCCACTCCCAGAACCAACTGCTGCGCCTAGATTGTTGTTGTTTTTTTTTTTTTTTTAATTAAAGATTTATGTATTTACTGTAGGGTTCTGCCTCCATGTATTCCTGCCGGCCAGAAGAGGGCACCAGATCTCATTACAGATGGTTGTGAGCCACCATGTGGGTGCTGGGAATTGAACTCAGGACCTTAGGAAGAGCAGTCAGTGCTCTAAACCTCTGAGCCACCTTTCCAGCCCTAGATTATGTCTTTACAAGTCTCTTAAACGATGGAAATTTATTTATCTCTTCTAACTTTTGGAGAGAACCGGAAATACATCTCATTCATACCTCCTCGTCCCTCTTCTCTCATAACAATTTCATTCTGTATTTTCTTCAAATTCACTTAATACTGTCTGATTGTGCCTAGTGTTCATAAGTCACATATTTAGTAAGATATGGGAATATTGCCAGTTATAGTTTTAATTAATCATTGAACTAACTGGTTATGCAACATCCAGCAGTAATCATGATTCCTTCCTGTTTCCATTTAGCCCTTTGATAGAAATGACAGTTCATGTATGTTCCCTGACATAGCTGTCACGGGTGTCCTTGAATAGTCTTCTTGCCTCAGCTTCCCAAGCAGCTAGGATGAGCAGCCTGGACTACAGGCCTGACAGATGGTCCTGCTTCTTAAGACCCTGGAGTTACAGACAGAATCCTCTTTGATACCCTCTGTCCTTTCTTTCATTTTTTTAATTTTTACTTATTTATTTTCTGAGACAGGGTCTTTTTGTAGCTTTGGAGCCTGTCCTGGAACTCGCTCTGTAGACCAGGCTGGCCTCGAACTCACAGAGATCCGCCTGCCTCTGCCTCCCGAGTGCTGGGATCAAAGGCGTGCGCCACCAACTCCCGGCTTTCTTGTGTGTTTTTTCCTGGCTCAGGGCGGACCCCTCTGGGGGGTCATGTTTCTGTTCTGGAAAAGGGAATTACCCAGTTTCTACTTAGAAGGAATTCTTAAGAGGATTAGCTGAGTTCCGTGGCATATTATATAAACACTTATTCTCAACTGGTTGGCTAAGTCCACCTTCAGCAAGACAATATCCAGTCTCTCTTGCCTTGTAGACATTTAAGACATTGGGTCAATGGGGGCTGGAGA
The DNA here is from genome assembly GCF_943737965.1 of Phodopus roborovskii. Lineage (NCBI taxonomy): Eukaryota > Metazoa > Chordata > Mammalia > Rodentia > Cricetidae > Phodopus > Phodopus roborovskii. The sequence goes on from NW_026126651.1 coordinate 2,341,316, forward strand.
GATGGCTCAATAGTTTGGAGCATGTGCAGAGGACTGAGTTTGGGTCCCGGCCTCCACTTGGGCAGCTCACAATCAGTCTGTAATTCCAGCTCCTCCCTCAGTTCTGTGGGCACCTGCTCTCCTGTGGTGAACACACATGGGCAGGTGGGTCTCTGTGAGGTGAAGGTCACACTGGTCTACATAGAGTTACAAGCTAGCCAGAGTTGCATAGTGACAACCTGTCACAAATCAAAAGCAACCAAACAAAAAGGCCTTGGTGTAGGATGGGCTCACAAGGCCCCTCCCCTCTGAGGAGTTCTAGGCAGTTAAGGTTCAACAATGTTTGTTTTTTCTCTCTGTATCACTTATGTGGTACCATCTTAGAGAACAGATACATATGTCCAGTAGCCATGGCTACTAACCAGTGATAGCCAGGCCTATGGTAATGGAACTACCAGCACTTCCTGTAGATAAGAGACTGGTTCCTAAGGTTCCAGCCATTATTCCTCCTGTGCAACCCCAGCTTCAAGTGATCTTGAGAGATGCTAAGGAATATGGACCATGGACAATTAACTGAGAGGTTCTGAGAGGCTTCTATAAGTCACCTGTCATGTGGTGAGGCTTGGTGGTGCAGCTGTTGGGGGGGGGGGTGTGCCCTCATGTAAATGATGACCCTGTCCTTTATCCATACACCAGTTTCATCAGAGAGTGTCCCCATCCCAGATGAGGACAAAGTACCACAGGTAGCCGCCATGGGGTGTTCTTGTGGCCAATGGGACATGAGTGGGAAGCTGCAAGTGAATGAGCTTTGAGTAGATCCTCCCATCAACAAAATCCAGACTGGATGTTGGTGCAGATGTGTGTGGTATCTGCAGTTGTCACGGCTCTGTGGGACCATGAAGGGAGTATAGTGTTCCAGTAACTAACAGCAGATGGGAGACTGGAAGTTTTCCTCATAATCCTGAAGCTAGTGTGCCGTAGACATTTGTGTGGTGTCTGTGTGTGCCACCAGAGAGCTGTGCTTGATGTGTTCAACATAATCCATTTTGTTTGTTTGTTTGTTTGAGACAGGGTTTCTCTGTGTAGTTTTGGCACTCGCTCTGTAGACCAGGCTGGCCTCGAACTCACAGAGCCTGCCTCTGCCTCCCGACATAATCTAGTTTTATTAAGAGTCTTCCTGAGGTTTGGATCTTGCAGAATCGCCTAGGATGTAGAGCAGCAACCCGAAGGGGCCCACCTGTCTCCGCCTCCCCATTGCTGGGGTTACAGATGCTTGCACAAGCAACTAAGCTGTTTTTGTGCCCTCCTCCCTTTTATTTAGACAGGGTGTCACTACGTAGTCTTGGCTTCTTCTCTCTGCTGACAGTAAACAGCCTGCTCCCCCCCCCCTTGGACACAGGGCTTCATGTAGCCCAGGCTGGCCTTCAAATTGTACAGCTTAGGAGGACACTGAACTTGCCTCCACCTTCCAAGGGCTAGGATTAAAGGCATTTAGTCCCATTCCCCATTTAAATGGCCTGCGGGACACAGGGCTTCATGTATGCCGGGCAAGCAGTACACCAACTGAGCCACAGTCCCTCTTTTTCTAAAGTATTCAAGCTATTACATTTTCTTTCACGCTCAGGTTTGGATTCTCTGTCCCCATGGCAACAATGGAGCAGTGAGGGGCTGTTCTGCCAAGCGCAGACAGTCTCTCTGAAGTGAGGCTTAAAGTACCCATAGGAGATTGCAGAGTCCAGGTGGCATGCAGGTGGCTTCCAAGAGGGGCAGTGCGTACACACCGGCATGCTAATGTTTACTTGTACCAGACTATATTTGAATGGTTCCGGAGCACAGAGTAGGACACAGCAGCGTCGTATGAAGCCAGGGAAATGGGTGTACCAACTTCCCGGAGCCCCCTCGAGTGTGGGCTGAGGGCAGTTAGATGTCAGCTATGGTGGAGCTACACCTGGGTACCTTCTGGAGCCATGGGGTAGGTATCGGGCCCAGAAGATCAGGGCGAGGCCGGTGAGGCGGCAATGGAAGCCAGGGGTCCAGGAAGAGCTGATAGTTACTTGAAAGACACTCCAAGTCTCCAGCCTCCAACCACGGAAAGGAACTGAGCCCTCGGGCCCCACAGAAGGCAGACTCAGAGGGACCAAGCCAAGCTCCTGTGACAGGAGGCAAAGTGGCTAAGCCTGAAGAGCTACGACCAGAAAGGCAGGCAGGCCTGAGCAAGCACTCAGGTACAGCAGGGTCTCTTCACTTCAGCTCCTACAGCGAGTCCCTGACAGAATAAGGAAAAGTCAGGAGACAGAAGGAAGGGGCCGGGACCTGGAGGCTGTGAGAGCCGGGACTGTCAGACACAGGCAGGGGTGAGTCCTCTTCTCCTCCCTAGGAAGCCATGCACGCTCAGGCCTCCACAGAGGCCGCAAGGACACTTCATCCAGCCTCCACCACTGTCTGCAGGAACCTGAGGGCTGGGGCCACTGGGAGATCATAAGGGCTGGGAATCCGGCTGGGGCAGCTCAGGGGGCTGTTCTGCGGCCTTCTTTTCAGAAGGAGCCACCTCTTTCTGGTCACCTGCGGGAGCTGGGACAGGAGCATCATCTACAGAGGAAGTAAGGAGATTGATATTAGACAAGAACCCTCCAAAACACAGAAAACAGGATTCCCGGGCCTTCGCCTCCTCCCTCAGACTCGGGGTCACAGTCACCAAGCCTCTTGCCTCTGATTTAGAGGCCCGGGCCCTGGCCTTCCTCCTGCAGACCCAGCCTCCCAGGGTAGAGCCCGTACCTGTGTCGGCCCGGAACTGCAGCTGTCCCTCGGGCCTGGAGGGCGGAGCATTCTGTTCTTGCTTCCTTTGCTCCATCTGCAGAACAGCCTGCAGGAAGTGGGCGCGAGGTCAAGGCCCCAGGAAGACCCCATAGCCAACTGCTAAGTGGCCACAGCCCCTTTCCTCCCCATGGCCTCGGCGCCTCTGCCAGTGAGCTGGGCTTCACGCGAGTTAGCACTGAGTTCTCTCCTGCTGCGCCTCAGGTGCTCCCACCCCAACCCTTGTCCTCCCCTCCTGGGCCCGACTCCCTCACTGGCCTCAAGTAAGATGGCTGCGTCAGGCATCCTCTGCCCTTGCTCGCGATGGAAGCTACCGTAATCTGTGATTATTAACGTGGGAGCTAGAGGCCATCCCACCCTGAAGACGCCCACTTGGATAAAGACAGAGGCCCCATGAGATGGAGACGATGGCCACCTGCTGCAGCTCTCTCTTCTGAGCCTCCAGGCGGTCCTGGGAGCGCCCCAGGGCCTCTGTCTCCCGGCTGAGGCGCTGGGCCTTGGCATTGAGCTCAGCCTCCCTGGCGGCAAGTTCTTCCTCGAAGCGCCTCAGCTCCTCCTCTGTGTAGGCCGGATACATCTCAACTGTCTGCAAGAACCGGACACGGTCAGCTGATCAACTGATCAACGGGGCAACCCCAGGCCCACGGAGGCGGGAGAAGGGTGAGAGGCTGGGGTGCATGTGTGTGCTGCCCGACAGGCACCCAGGGACCTGACTGGGAGTGGACTGGAGCAGGGAGCCGGGCCTGGAGATGGGGTGGGAAATCAGGGAACCCCCAGAGGTCACAGCCGGGAGACTGATACCGAGGTCAGAGTTCCCACGTCCTCACCTTCCATCCTTCCCCAGGGTCCCCAAAGTCCTTCCTCTGTGTGGATGCCAGGAACTCCTCCAGGGTCACAAGACGGTCCTGGTTGGTGTCCACCTAGGGAGCCAGACCGAGGTAAGGGCTGCGCTGAGCCTGCCCCCCCCCCCCAATATGCCCTCTCTCACGTTCTTCATCACGTGCTCCCTCATTCGCAGCCGCTCCTCCTCCATCTCTCTCATGTCATCCTCCTCATTCTTTGGGTCGTATACCTTCTCCAACTGCAGGGTTAAGGGAGAAGCACGAGGCACTGAGAGGCTCAGGGCAGCCCCACTCCCAACCTACACACTCCACCTCCCAGAGGCTTGAAGCTACTATTAACCGCTTTGTCCCCAGGGGCTGCTGGGAGTTGTAGTTTTATCCCGCATTGTCAGTGAACCAGAGGATGTCTTAGGGTGCATGAGGCTAAAGTATGTCCAGCCCAGACCGCTCCCAGCACTCACCTCCTTGGTAAAGAGAGCTTCCAGTTCTTGCTCATCTAGGACTCCATCACTGTTGATGTCTGGGAGATGAGACATGATGTATTATTAGGGGACAGAGGGTTGGATGAGTCTGGTCCCCAAGGAGTTGCGGGTGGATGTGAGGTCTCATAGCAGAGAGCAAGCAGAATGGTGGCCATGGCCAGCGGGCTTCCGTGTCCCGCAGGGCCTGCTGTTATAAGAACCTGTTCTGGCTGGGCGTAATAGCACATGCCTGTAATCTCAGCATCCCTGAAGCAAAGACAGATCTCTTGAGTTTGAGGCTAGCTTGGTTTTCTGAGTTCCAGGGCAACTAGGACTACACAGACAGACCCTGTCTCAAAAACAAAAAAAGAACAATTGTGTAGCAAACAGGGGCCTGAGAATGGAGTCCAGGTGCTCTGTGACCTCTGTCTCTGAGAACCAGGCCAACTCCAGTGGTCAGGGAGGCCCATGCATCATGGGCTGCCGGCCTTGCCCGCCAGCCCCTCAAGGCGACGCCTGACTTAGATCCACTTATGTCTCCTACGCACCAGGCAGCGGCATTTCCTGCCATTCACAAGGCTTCTGGGTTTGGCCCTTGCCTGGCTGTCCAGAAGTCCAGACAGATTCTGTTCATCCTTCACTGAAGGCCAGCAGTGACACCCAGTCACGTCTCTGCCCTAATCCTTCCCTGTGCAGTGTGGACAGGCCCTGGATCCCATTCTCTGTGAGCATGAGTTCCACTCGCCGAGAAGGCTCTTCCCGTGGGGCAGCAGGGATAGAGCCATCATTTTGGAAACCCTTGCTCTTGTAACAGCACTGAAGATGGAGCCAAGGCCTTGCGCGGGAAAGCCAAGCACTCCGTCCCAGCTGTCACTACCCTCACCCTCTCTTTTCACGAGTTGGCATGTCCTTTGTGGACCTGGCTCCTAACTCGGCAGCCACTGGTCATGTGTCTAAAGTCGCAAAGACACCGAGTTCCCTTGCACAGTGTTTACTCAGGGGCCTGGAGCCAGCATCACGGAGCCGGGAAACACAATGGGACACTGACACCCGGGGTGAACTAGGAGCTGCCTGGGGGCACAGAGGTCAGGTTTATTTATTTTTTTGAGACATGGTCTGTGTAGCTCTGGCACTCTATAGACCAGGCTAGCCTTGAACTCAGAGATCCGCCTGCCACTGCACAGGTCTTTTTTTTTTTTTTTTTTTTTAAGATTAGGTCTCCCACCGCTCAGATCGGCCCCCAACATGACCCCTGGGTGAGGGTGACCATGAACTCCGGAGCCTCCCCCAGATCTACAGCCTGCTCAGGTGCCAGGTGTGCTGAATCCACTGTTCTTGGCTCAAAGTTCCAGTTTTGCACTATTAAAAAGTATCTAGGAATTATTTGTGCAGCAGAATACTATACCCAGAGCTGGAGTCAAAGGTCAGTGTGTGAGTGTTTGCCCTGCATTATGAGGTTCCATTTCTGGCAACAAATCCAGCCAAATCTACCACTTGCTACAGAAATTCATACTTAAAATCACTATGGGCACCTGAGCCTTAGACGTCCCAGCTCTCTGGCTCACTCCCGTGCTTGGCGTAACATACCTTTGTCTTCCTTGTGTGCATGTGTAGGCATGTGGGCACGTGGGTATGAGTGCTGGTGCCTTCAGGGCCAGGGGCATCGGACACCTGGGGGCTGGTGTGGGTGTGTTCCAGGTGCTTTGTGTGCAGTCGTGGGGCGTGGATGCAAGCGTGCACAGCTATGGAGGGCAAAAACCAGCACGTCTGTCCTCATTTTCTTTCAGAGGGGCCTCTCGTTGGCCTGAAACTGCAAGTTGGGCAGGCTAGCTGGCCTATGAGCTTGGAAGGCCCTGCCTACCTCTGCCTTCTACTTCACCTAACTGAGTTATAGGTAGACACTGTCTCACCTGACTTGTGGGTTCTGGGGACCTGAATTTAGTTTCTTATACGTTTAAGACTAACAATTTACCAATTGAACCATTTCCCTATTCCCTAAATTTAAAAAAGTACACACTGTGTACAGTGGTGCACCCCTTTAATCCCTGTACTTGGGAGGCAGAGGCAGGCAGATTTCTATGAGTTCAAGGCCAGCCTGGCCTACAGAGAGAGTTCCAGGATAGCCAGACCCTGATTTTTTTTTTTTTTTTTCCTTTTTCTTTTCCTTTGCAGATAAGGTCTGCATAGCTTTGGCTGTCCTGAAACTCTGTAGACCAAGCTGGCCTTGAACTCAGAGATCTTCTGCCTGTCTCTACTTCTCTTGTAGATCTGCCTGCCTCTGCCTCCCAAGCGATGAGACTAAAGGCGTGTGCCACCACCGCCCGGCATTTGTCTCTACTTCTCAAGTGCTGGGATTAAAGGCACACACCACCACCACCCAGCAAGAGCCTGTCTTAAGAAAAAATTTATGTTTTTAAAAACTGAGTGCACGTGTGTGCTCGAGTGTGGGTGCACCTGTGACACAACAGAAGCATGGAGGTCAGAGGTCAACATGTGGGAGTTGGTTCTTTCCTTCCATCATGTTCTACAAATCAAACTCAGGTTGCCAGCCTTACACAGCACTCTTGGGAGACCCAGGCTTCTGGGCTACTGTAGAAGCCATAAATTTCACTCTCTCAAGCCTGAAAACTTCAATTCCCTGTTGGGAAGGAGACAAAAACAACTTGATGTGTATGGGTGTTTTGCCTGCATGTATGTATGTGTACCATGTATGTGTATAGTGTCCTCAGAGGCCAAGATGGCACTGGATCCCCTGGAACAGTTACTAGAGAGGGCTGTGAGCAGCACATGAGCGCTGGGGGCCTCTGGGAGAGCAGCCAGTGCTCTTAACTGCTGAGCCTTCTCTCCAGGCCCTCTACCTCCCATAAGCACTTTTTTGTCCCTGAGACTCTTGGGAGTTGTAGTTCTTTATGTACTCCTTAAGTCTGGTCTGCTCAGTTGGAGAACATGGCCATTCCTTAGAATACAGAGGAAAATGATATTGAGGGAAAAGGCTTGGCCCTTCCATGGAAGATCCCAGGCTTAACAACAGGGAGTATGAGGGCCTTTGGCCAGTCAGGATGAGGAGGTCGTCTGGTAGGGCTCACAAAGCCCTACTGGAAGGGGTAGACTCCCCGTGCCATTCATGCCCCAGGACCATCAGGGCCTCTGACGGCAGCCTGGCTCTGGAACACCCTCCCCATCTTACCATGCAGTATGAAGAAGGTCTTGGGGTTGAACCTGTTGGGGTCCAACCCATCCAGCTCCTCCCACACCTCCTTCAACTGGGCTTGGCTGCCCTGTGGAGAATAATAGCAGGAGCTTGTAAATGTAAACAATGAATCTGTATCAACAGGTCAGACAGTCCTATGTGCCTGTCCAATAAACTTTAGTCTCCTTAGGCCAGAACTACAACTCCCAGCCACCTTTGGAGTATTTTCATAGAGTTAGATGGACTTTTGCTTCAAGGCCTCTTGGGAGTTGTAGTTTTATACCTGCATTTTTTCCCCCTGCTTAGAAGAAGGACATGGTAAAGCACACACGGGTCCTTACAGGGACATTGACTTTGGGGTGTTCCCGGTGTCTGCGTTGTTGCTCTTGTAGCTTCCTCTCGGCCTCCTTCCGCTGCTCCTCTCCCAGAGACTCCAGATAACGCCTTCTCTCGTGTTCCTTGAGCATCTCATAGCGCTTGAACTCTTCGTGATGTGCGGCGTCATACTGGGCCAGGTCTCGGGTGGCCTGTGGAGAGGCAAGAGGGTCTCGCTCCTCCTGTCTTCCTGACACCGGCATGACCCACAGCAAACCCTCGGCTGCTTTCCCAAAGTGATGACGGTTCTACTGTAGCAACTGGATGTGAATATTCCAAGTCCTCCACCAGCTCAGCGCTTCAGTAATGAGCAGGGGACGGCACGTGAGGGGCTTAAGAGGGAAAGCAGCATAGCTTGGGTAGCCAAGAAATGTCAGGAAGGAGCCAGCCTGCAATCAAAGTGCTTGGAAGGCTGAGGCAGGAGGAGAGCAAATTCTAAGCCAGCCTGGGCTACCTATTAAGATACTGGCTCAAAACAAATCTTGTTTTTCTGTTAGTTTTTCAAGACAGGGCTTCCTTGTGTAACCCTGGATGTCTTCTTGGAACTTGCTCTGTGGAACAGGCTGGCCTTGAACCCACAGAGATCAGCCTGCCTCTGCCTCCCAAGTGCTGGGAATAAAGGTGTGAGCTAAAACAAACCTCATGAGACAATTAATTCATGCTCTCCGAAGCTACTAAGTTTGTAATTAGTTACCACTGCAGCAACAAGGTACTAATAGTTGTTATGGGAACAGCTGCACTACCCAGGTGGCTATGCACCAAGGGACAACTGTCAATGCCAGACAAGTTTTGCTTGCTCCATCAGGAGGAAGTCTTAGGTACGTAATGGATGAACCGAGGGCTGCCGCAGAGCACACGACAATGCGAGAACAGGCCCGCTCACACAGCCCGAGTCACCTGCTTCCCATGGAAAAGCAGGAGGGCACCGAGAGCCCATTCAGACCCACACCCTGCAGGACCCTCAGCTCAGCTCAGCTGGCTCCCTCCTCCTCACAGTACCGTCTGGATCAGCAGCTCTAGGTCCCGAGCCTCGAATGTGTGCTGGTTCTGAGGGTCCAGGTGCTCAAACTGCTTCAGGAGGTTCAGGTGGTCCACCTGCAGGGCTGGATACGGGGAAAGCAATCAAAACAACACCCTGACTCAGGGCAGTGCACAGAGGGAAGTCACAGCAGGCCTAGCAGGTGAGGAGGACTCGTGCAAGCCTGGGGCAGTGCCTGAGGGTGTGATGGAGGAGGGGAGGGAGCCCTCCACCGACTCCGATGCACCACATAACGGTAACCTCAGTGGCAGCCATCCATGCCAGGCCTTGCTCTTAATGGCACCTTAATACAAGTCCCTGCCTCACCACTGTAACCTAGTAACGTGGGCCATGGCCAGCCCTGATAGCGGTGGTGAGTGTACATGTGTGTCATTCAGGTTGTATGTCACTCATCGTGCTACCAAGGCTTGGCAGTGAGCGCCTTACTGGCTGAGCCATCTTGCCAAGCCCTAAACCACTCATTTAAAACATGCAGTTTGGTGGGTTTTAGTACATTCACAGGTACACACAAGCACCACCACCATGACTTTTTAGGATACTGCTGTCATCCCCAAAGAACCATGCTGAGGGGCGGTGCTGGCGCATGACTTTAGTCCCAGCAAAACAAAACAAAGAACATGCCCCATGTAGGCAGGCCTGGTGAGACAGGTGGAGGGTATGTCCCGGGCTGGTCCGGGGCACAGGGTTGGTTAAGTAGACTGCTGCAGTGGAGTACCTTCCTAGACTATAGTACCCGATTGATTTTATGCGCGAGCGCGCGTGTGTCTGTGCGTGCTCACGTGTGCTTTGCACGTGTGCTCATGTGTGTGCGTATGCATGTGTGTGTGTGCGTGTGGGTGTACATGTCACAGTTCATGTGAAGGTCAGGTCAACTTTATGGAGTGGGTTGTCTCCTCCCCAGCATATGCAGTTCCAGGGATCGAACTCAGGTCATCAAGCTTGGGGGCGAGCACCTTTACCCATCTCACAGGTCCTTATTACAGTCCAATAAAGATATTTAAAAGAGAAAGTAGTAACATGTGGCGGCCCATGCTAGCGCTCAAGGATCAGGAGCTCAAGGTCATCCTTGGCTACACAGTAAGTCTCAGGCCAGCCTAGCTGTATGAGACCTTGACTCAGAAAGACAGACTTGCCACAAACCTTCTAGAAATAAACAAAAGGGGGAACAAAGCAGACTGTCAGGTGAAAATGTGCCAGGAAGAAAAGAAAGAAATCCCGAGTAATTGCTTTCCCAAGAGGCCACAGCACCACCCGCCCAGTACAAAGCTGCCCAGACACCGGCCATCACCCATACTCACTGGGCTCCTGCTTTGCATCCATTTTGGCTTTGAGCAGCATCCGCAGCCTTGATACCTCCTGTCGCTTGAGCTCGTCTAGCTTGGTGCGGACATGGTGGCTGACGAAGTCTAGCTCTCGGCTCAGCTTTCCACTCTTCAAGGACAGGAAAGAAGGTTTCCCAGTCGGTTCTCACCATAGGACCTTTCCACACGTGGCCACCGACTTAACTGCCACTTCTCTCCAGTCAGTTCTGTCTTTCAGTACTCAGCAGGGAAGCATCCCCAGGCATCACCTTCACCCCACACGCAGGGCTGCGGCCTTTTGCGCTCTCTGGGACTGACAAGACTGGTATCTCGACTCTATACTCCTCCGTCAGAGCTGACCCTGGCCTCTCCTGCTCACAGCACTCCAGGGCCCAGTGTCCCTGCATCCCTGCCTGCCCCTCAGTCCCACGGAGCTGCCCGCAGACACCTGGAGGCACCAGATCTGTTACCTGGGATGCTCAAGACTGTCTGTCAACGTGACAAAACCGAGAATTATCCAGAGGACAGCCGTTTGAGCATGTCTACGAGGGAGTTTCTAAACGGGCTTCATTAAAGGGGTGGTGGCATTATCCCATGAGCTGGGCTCCAGAGCTGAGCATAAAGCAACATGCATTCTTCTCTTTGACTGTGGATACAAGATAGAGGCTGCCTCACACTCCTAACGCCACTTCTACGATGCACCGTGCCTGTGAACTGCGCACAAGGGTAAATTCCTCCTCAAATTGCTTTTGGCAAGTATTTTGTCACAGCCATGCGAGGAAAAAAAAAAAAAAAAAAGCTTAAGCCAGAGCCAATCAGATGAGGCAGGTAAGAACTCAAGGAGAGCCAAGGCTACCTCATAACAGATGGGAAACCGAGGCACAGCTGTCCAGTGGTAGGAGCTGAGAACTCATGTCATGTTTAAATGTACCTTTTGGGTCCCCAGACACCTTCCCAGCGGTGGCTGAGAAACTCCCTAGAGCACACCCTCCCGCTAACCCATGCCTGGCGCACCTTGATGTCCTCAGCATTGGCAGCTTGCAGCTTCTCACGGAAGTGCCCATCGGTCTCTAGTACATTGATGACCTCCTGGAGGTATCGATGGTAGTATAGGCCTGTGTCCTGGGGAACAAGGGCAAACATAGCAACATCTGCCTTACCTTCTGTTTCCTTCCCTCAGCCAGGACCACAGCTCAGCTCCTAAGCTGCCGCTGAGTAGCCTCGTATCCTCCTCACACAACAGGAGGCCTGCTTTACAAGGTGGCTACTCCAGAGCCAGCCAGAGCCAGTCAGTCCAGTTCCAACCCAGCCTTCTGCCAGTATCCACCTCCTAGAAGGTTCTATGGCATGGCACTCAAGAAATGAAACATGGGGAAGCTGCAGAGATGATTAAGGGGCACAACGCTTCTCACACGAGCATCTGAGTTAGAGCCAGAACCTACTTTTAAAAATGCCGGCATGGCTGGGTGTTGGTGGCGCACGCCTTTAGTCCTAGCACTTGGGAGGCAGAGGCAGGCAGATCTCTGTGAGTTCGAGGCCAGCTAGTTCCAGGACAGGCTCCAAAACAATACAGAGAAACCCTGTCTCAAAAAAAAAAAAAAAAAAAAAAAAAAAAAAATGCCAGCATAGACAGAGTCGGTAAACATAATCCCACCAAGTTGGAAAGCCTAACTGGTCAGAGCCAGCAGCTGCTTTAATCCTAGCCATGCTACTTAGCAGATTAAAGACTCATGTGGTCATAAAAAGTTAGAGATAGACAGTAAAGACAGATTCAGAGAAACAAAACCTCTAAACGGTTTACAGTACGTTTAAAAATATATGTAGGCTTGGAAGAGAAAAGAAAAAGGACAGTGTCATTAAAAAGAAATAGGCAGGGTGGCACACACCTTTAATCCTAGCATTGCAGAGGCAGTCGGATCTCTGAGTTCAAGGCCAGCCTGGTCTACAGAGCGAGTTCCAGGACAGCCAGGGCTGTTACACAGAGAAACCCTGTCTCAAAAATCCAAAAAACAAACAAAAAAAGAATTGAAGATCAAATTTTCCCAGTTAGAGAGAACACACCCTGGAATTGAGTCAGTAGGATCAACAGGATTAACGATCAGAAGCCTGAGGGTCAGCAGTCACCCTGGTCATTGCAGTCAGGGCACACACGTTGCCTTGGTTCCTGAGGGCCAAGCTTGCTTTCTAGATTTATTTTATTCATGCGGGTGTTTTGTGCACATGTCTGTATAACACATGCAGGCCTGGTGGCTAGGGAAGTGGAAGTGGCGAGCCTCCATGGGGGGGCGGGGAATCGAACCCAGTTCTTCACAGGGACAAGCACTCTGAACCACGGAGCCAACTCTCCAGCCCCTGAGGATCAACACGTTTTTAAAAAAGAAACCAAGCAGGTGTGTGCCACCATGGTCTGGCTTTGAGCTGCTATCTTAACTTTGTCTCCCGTCCTTTACAGTTGGGTTACCTTCAGATGACTCTGTGACAATCTAACACATCTAACTGGTTCCTTTGATCTTATTCCAAGGCCTGGAAGTCACCGTGGATGGACCCGCTTCAACTGTAAGTAGTCAGATTTACTCAACACCGACCTAAGCATAAACACTGAAATCTAAATGGTCTTACGCTCTCAAATGTGGGATGTTAGACAGCACAGGCAGGTTTAGGGGTCACTGAAGATAACCCCCCCTTCCTAATCAGGTCATACGTCCTTAGATTTAGAGTAGCATATGAAAGGGATATGATGGGGGGGATAGGATAGATAGCTGGGCTTCGTGAGGTCCATTAAAGGGAAGCTACTGCCTCCTGTCAAAAATACAGAATATGGATGGATTCGTTCTAAACAGCCCAAAACATTGTATACTACTATTGCCCCTCCCCACAAGTCCATCCAAGCCCTGCTGTGGTGGGGATACCTTTAATCCCATCACTCAGGATGCAGAGGCAGGTGGATCTCTGAGTTCTAGGCCAGCCTGGTCTACAGAGAGTTTTCCAGGCCAACCAGAGCTACATAGAGAAACCCTGTCTTGCAGGGGGGGGGGAGAGTCCATCCAACATCCCGTGACTAAGCACCCACTGCTCAAGGCGGCTGATTCACCTCAAGGCATGCTAAGGGATAGGAGGAGCCGAGGCCATTTCCCTAATGAGGTAAGGTATTTCCAGGCCAGAAGCTGATCTTCACTCCTGAACCTGCCACTTTTCAGAATTCTCATTCAAAAGCATAACATTTCCTTCCCTCCCTTCTCTGGGTATCAGCAAAACTTCTTGCTTGACCCAGAACATTCTGAACTTCTCAGAAGTCCTCAGGTATATGCAGCTGCTTAAGACCTACAATGCTCAATCTCAAAAAGCCTGGCTTTGCCTTTCTCTCCCATCAACCCCCTCTTCCTGGAACCTGCCAACACTGTCTTATTAGTCCTATTATTTTTCTCTGAAGCTATAACACAATGGTATTCAAGATTTCACAGAGTGTACTAACTAACACCTTACAGGAGGTCATGCTACTACACAGGAGCTTGGAACCGCCTGTCTCAGGAGGTGCAACAGCTTACATTGCTAGGCAAAGTGACAGGAAGAACTAGACCATAAACCAGGTACCTGGACTTCGAAAGTTCCAACTCTCCAGAGAACAAAGGTTTCACAGGGTTGGATACACATTTGTTGAAATGAGTAAATCAGCAGTTTCCATGTCCTTTTCCCATTTAAACTACACCTCCCATGAGCTCTGTGAAGCAGGAATGCCCCAGCTAGGTAGTATCATCCAACTGCCTATGGTGCTACTGGGAAATGTAGTTTTTCTTTTGGTTTCCTACATTGCCGGTTAAGCAGGGTTTTAAGCTCAGAGGGGTTTAGGTAAGGCAGTGACTTGGGTTTTCATTTGGGGTCTACCTTGATTTCCATATCTCAAAGACAGGGTGGGCAGGTCTGCTTCTTTGTTTCACCCACACTTCTGCAAAGGCAGGCAGGTGAACCACAAGCCTCAGTGTTAAAAGGGGATCCCTGGAGTTTTTCACCAGGGCCTTGGGGATGGCAAGCCTGCACTACTGCAAACACACTGGGGCATGGGGCAGGGCTACTCACCGGACTCTCAGTGGCCTGGCTGTCCTCCTGATGGGGTGCCGCGCGGTCCAGAGGCACCCCCAGCACAACTGACAGCATCAGTAGAGGCGGTAGAAGGAAAGAGGCCCCGCGGGGCACAGAGGTAGGCATCGTGGCTGGTCCGTGAGCAGAGCTGGAGAATGGTTTTTTGAGACAAGCGTTAAGTAGCCCAGGTTGGCTTTGAATTCCTGATCCCCTTGCCTCTCCCTCCCAAACGACTTAGAGTCGCAATTCCCCGGGCTAAGGATGTGCCAACCCCCTATCCGGCTGGGCAGACGACTGTGTACGCCATCCGCAGTGCCATCTCCTTTTGCAAAAATGAAGACTGCAAGTGTTGGTCACCTGCCTGGATCCCAGGATGCCAGGCCTCCAGCCTCCCTTTCCTACAGAGCAACCCCGTAGATCGTCATCCCGGCTTCCTCAAGGTGGGGAATTCTGCCCTGGATTGAGATCCCAGGCCCCTAGCCTCTCCTTCTCAAGGGACCACCGAGACCTGAAATCCTTGCAAGTACCCGGAGCTCCAGCCCTCGGCTCTCCCCTACCTAAGCCCCTCACCTCTCCTAGCAGAGGGCGTTTTCCCACGCTGGGACCTCCGGCTTCTGGTGATTTCCCTCCTAAGTCACTCCCACTTTTCCACCCGCCCCCAGAGTACTGATTGGTCCACGCTAGCTCAGAGCTTCCGCCCGCGTTAGCGGCCCCGCCCCTTTCCGATGAGGTTCCCTTACTTTCGAAAATCTCTCCTGCTTTCTCGGAAACTCACATTCTTCAACGTGACATATCCTGCGTCGTTTTCAAATAAAAGTCAAAGCACTGCATGCAGGGGTGAGGGGTGGGGCAGCTATTGCGGACATCTTGCCGCTTTGTGTCCTGGGAATTGTAGTTTTCTCATTTATTTTTGCTCCGCAAGTTCCTGCAAGTTAGAACCTTAGTGGTAGGCAACTGTATAGCATATTGTCATTATATTTTAGACAGGCCAGAACTCTGTATAGACCAGGCTGACCTCGAGGTCCTGCTTCTGACTCCCAAGTGCTGAGTTTAAAATACGAACCCCTCTTTTTTTTTTTAATGCATCCCAAAATAAGAATGTGTGTAGAGGAGGAATACTTTTTCTCGGCACTCTGTTTTGTTTTGTTTTTTCAAGATAGGGTTTCTCTGTGTAACAGGTCTGGCTGTCGGGCTGGCCTTGAACTCATAGAGATCTGCCTGTCTCTGCCTCTCAAGGGCTGGGATTAAGGCATGTGCCACCCCGCCGAACTGATTTTCCTGGCACTCTTGTCTCAACCTCCCATGTCCTAGAATTACAGGCATAAGCCTTAAACCTTGATTTTATAAATTTCTCCAATGCTCTATATTTCTAGATGGATACTCTTGGTCCCTTTAAGGAACGTTGACTTGGTGGTTCCAATTCAGAACCCCCAGAACAAGAGATCTGTCTGCTTGAGTGGCCTGGAGGCATTACTCTGTTGGACATGGACCGTGAGGGGCCAAGAGGGCCAAGAAGAGGGCAAGTCTCTGTGGGAATCCCTTCTGCCGAGTGTCCGGCTAGGTTTAGAGTTCCCGCATCGCGGCAAAGCCCTGAGATCCAAGCTGGCACTAGGGATGGGTGGGCACCTCTGGGATTCCAGACAGGTGGATGCTGAAGGCTTGGGATCTGTGACTCTAAGCCTCGAGTCCCAATACTTAGAATAGAAGCAGGACAAGCCTTAGTTCTTGGTAGAGAACTGGATTTCTGTGCTCCCTACACTGCTTAAAGCTGGACACAGGCTACTAAGTTCAGGCGGGAATTGGGATTTGGGTTGCTAGGGTTCGAAAGAAAAATGAAGGCAGATATCAGGGACTGGAGGGCGGTCTCTGTCAAGACGTGGGATGTAGATCTTGACTATGCCTTCCTAATCCTCTAGAATGTCTCAGGAAAATGAACCGTGGAAGAAAGAGTGAGTAGGGACCCTAATGGGCAGCAGGGTTGGGGGAGGGACAGCCTAGATGCGCACCGCAGAGATACGCACAGCTTTGGACTCAAACTTTGTCCTCAGGCTCACCGCCATCAACTCTGTAGGAAGGCGCTGGGGACCTGGACTCCCGCGTCCCTTGAAAGGGGCCCCAGTGAAGATGCTTAGGTCTCCGAGAGGAAGGGGCTTGGGACCCGGACCCCTGAGTCTCCCGAGATAGCGAGCCTGGGGTCTCTCTGCTTGGGTCCTAAAAGGGGAGGGGCTTGGAGAAAGAGCGTCATAACTGATCTAGAAATCTCAGGTCCTGCACTTACTATGACATCACTGGCGCTCAGCACCAAGTTAGTCAAGGGGAGGGGCTGCCCTGCTGGCTTTGGTCAACAGCCTGTGTTTCTCTCAGGGCCTTGGAGGATGAATTCTCCGGTGTGAGGCTGCAGAAGCTGGAACAACAGGTATGGCAGGGAATCCCACTCCTTCATCTCCCCAACCCTCCCAGAAGGTTGCTCAGAGACCCCAATCCTATGTTCGATTTCTCTGAACTTCAGGTTCTGGAGTTAGGAAAAGAGAAAGTAGGAATTCAGCTTCATTTTGAGATAGGACCTTGTTGCCTAGCCCAGGCTGGCCTCAAGCATGCATCTTGGGTGCTGGAATTACAATTGTGAGCCACTGTGCTCCGTTTTTGTTTTTGAATTACACTTATTTGGGGGCAGAGGACGCGCACGCCACGACATCACATGTATGCTGAGACAAATTTGCAGGAGTGGGCTCTCGCCGTTGACAGTGTAGATCCTAGGGCTTGAACTCGGGTTATCAGGGTTGATGGAATGGCAAGCAGCTTTCTCAAAGCCACCTCTCAGGTCCTAATCAGTCGCTCTGTAGCCTGTGCTGACCTGGAATTTGCTCCCATCCTCTGACTGATATTTCTGGACTTACTGCAGGCGTGAGCCTTTACACCGCCTCTGTATTTTGAAACGGCCTCACCAAATTGTCTAGGAAGGCTTGGAAATCGCGATCCTCGCGCCTCTGCCCAGAGGGCAGCCCGGGCTGAGGAAATGTTTAAGGAACAAAAATTCTAGAAGGCTGGACTCCTAGGTCTTGGAGGAGGAGGTGGAAGTAGATCCCATCTGGGGAATCTGGGACCCCAACGCGGAAGGGTACGCCCCTGCACGCCGTCTGGTTTCCATGCCCACCACACACTCCCTTTTGATTGTGCAGCGACAGCTATTTGAGAAGAAGCAGCGCAGGAAGCGCCAGGAGCCCCTCATGGTTCAGGCCAATCCTGACGCTTCCCTGAGGCACCGGCGACCAAGGCGTGGGGACGATCGCTTCCAGAGTGACAGCGGCTGGGGACTCGGTCTGACTGAAGGGATTTATGGGTGCTGGGGTGCGGGGCAACCTAGTAAACACTGGAGGGTGGGGCCCAGGGCAGGAACTTGGTGGATGGAGAGACTGACCTATAGAGGCCAGGAAGTGTCTTAATTGGACTGGCGGAGCCTAATTGCTTCAGAGCGGGGAGTTTATGGTAGGGGATAGGGGTGGGACTTGAGTGTGGGGCTTTATGAGGGAACGGGGGTGGGGCCAAGGGGATCCTTGGGCAGAGGATCGATTGGGCTGTGGAGTTCTTAGGAGCCATTCCAATAAAGCTGGGCCCTTGAGATTGATTACCCGGTCCTGTGACGGTTCCCAGGCAGGGTTTAGAGCAACTGGAGGGCCAGACCCAAAAGAATCCAGTGCCTGGGTTTGTCAGAACCTGGTAGAGCCTGAAGGGACCCGGACAGCCCAAAGACAGAAGTTACCACTCTTCTGCTAGTGCGGGAGTTGACGTTGCTTTTTCTGTGGTAATAAGCGTGGAAACCTAGGGAGACGCGCACCCAGCCCAGGCCTTACTACCTAGTTTTTGTTTGGGATTTTGGGGAGCTATGAGGTGCAGGGTTTTCTGCCTCATTGGGTAGAGCTTTTAAGAACAGGCCCCTCTGCTCTTCTCCCAGGTGGTGGGAGCCCTTTCCTCCAGGAGACCGTACCACAGGCTCATCTGCCCTCGGGGGCCCACGGTGCCTTGGTCACCATGAGCTGTGTTGGAGATGGCAGTGGCGAGCGGGCGCCTCTCCTGTCACCCAGAGGGACAGGTACCCTTACAAGTTCCGCGTCCCACCCTTCTCCTCCAGACACTGGGGTCAGGTCCTGAGCCACCTAAATCTGAAACGTCTTTTCTCTAGTGTATACTCGGGGCAATGGCCCTGCTGTCCGACATCTATGCTGGCTCCCAGACAGCTCAGATTCAGATGTGGAGGAGGTGACCATGGAGGATATCCCTGTCATCCCCCGACCTCCCAAGACACATCTGGCAAACCGTCGCCGGGGCTGGTTAGCCTCCCCAGGACCCGGTAATTTCAGGGACAGGGGAGTGAAATCTGGCCTCTGGTTCGTATGATAGATTTTGGTTAACAGCTTTGTATGCGATATCATAACTCCCCATTCATCTGTCAGGAGGTCTAGTCCCTGTTATAGTGTATTGAGGTGTAAAACCATCACCACAGCAAATGTATTTATCCTAACTAATATTGGGAGGGATGGGGTCAATCTTTAGGTGTCCCTGGCTGGCCTTGAACTTGTAGAGATCCACTGGCCTCTGCCTCCTTGTTTGCTAGGATTAAAGGTGTATTGCACCACACCCAGATTATTTATTATTCATTAATTATTATTCTCATTTTGGTTTTCCAAAATAGGGTTTCACTGTGTTGCCCTGGCTGTTCTGGAACTTACTCTGTAGACCAGGCTAGCCTTGAACTCAGAGATCCACCTGCTTCTGCCTCCCAAGCGCTGGGATTAAAGGTGTGTGCCACCACACCTGGCTCAGATTATTTTAATACTTTTTAGTTCTGTATGTGCATTTGTGTGTGTTTGTGAATGTGAGTGCAGTTCCCACAGAGGCTGGAAGAGGAAGTCAGACCCATTGGAGCTGGAGTCAAATGCAATTGTGAGCTATCAGACTGAGTGCTGGGAACTAAACTCAGGTTCTCTACAAGAGCAGAATGTACCCTTGACTGTTACTCTGGCTCTCCAGTCCAATTTACTTGCTTGTTTTTAAAGTTATTTGTTTACTTTTGGCCAGGAATTGTGACATATGCCTTTAATTCTAACACTGGAAGCAAAGGCAGGTCGATCTCTGTTCAAAGCAAGCCCAGTCTAGAAGTCTAGTTCCAGGCTAGCCAGAGCCACTCAGTGAGACTCCGACTCTAGACTCTTCCTGTGCATCCTCGAGAAGATCGGGAGGTTGTTTAGTCCTCGCACATCCCACGTGCAATGAAGCACACAGAGTGGCTAGTGGGAGGCGGGAAAGGTTCTTATGGAGATGATAAAGATGACCCTCCCCTAAGCAGGACCCAGATGTCCTGACCTGTAACTGCGTCTGCCCTTTAGGGATCAGTGAAGAGGAAGAGGTTGAATCCAAGGATGAAGCAGTTGAACAAAAGGCACCCAGTCCGGCCCCTGCAGTGAACCCTGATAGGATTTATGGAGACTTGGCATCCTGCAAGGTGGAAGAGAGTACAGTGAAAAATAATGTAGAAACGAGAGCACCAGCCTCTGACATCGGGGTAGGATGGTTCTAAAAATCTGCAGCTCAGTCTACAGGGTGTTTTGATTGGATGTAGTAGCAACAACCAAGATGACAGTCTGTGCATGGTGGTGCACGCTTGCATCCCCTGCAGTCAGGGTGTTGACAGGGACAGAGTTCAAGGCCAGTCTGGGCTACATAAGGAGACTCTCCAACCCCCACCCCCCAAAAAAAACCACATTCCATGGACAGGTGCCAACTTATAGAGACTACAAAGCATGATTTGGGAGCGTCATTTTAGAGTCAACATGACCACGTGCTTGGTAGGCAAGGGCCCTTACCACTGAGTCGGTCACACTAAGTCCCTCACTGAGGGACTCTAGGCAGGGGCTACTACTCAGTTATGTCCCCAGCAACTTCACTGACATGTTTTGGCAGGCACTCACTCTGGGTTTATATGTTCCGGAGTAATGCTCTCACACAGTTTGTGGAGCTGATGAGGTTGCGTCAGATGTGCCAACTTGGTTGGGTGGACACGCTTGACTCACGAGACGCCATGGGTCTTGAAGGGTCATTCCTTAGCTAGAGTAGCCAATCAGTCTGCATGGCCACGCCTGACTGCCCGTCAACTTTTGATTTGCACTTGAGCTAGGATGAAGATCTGGAGAAGAAAGAGGCCTCAGAGTCCACAGGGACAGACCACGCCCCAGTGGCAGCCGAAGCCTTGCAAGGCAATGGCGATACAAGCGACCATAGTTGGAGCGTGACCGGCCCCCTGCCCCGCCCCCCAGGCCCTCGGCTCGGGGAGGACATGGGCGCGTATGTGCTCCTCCCTGCACCCCGAGACCACATGGTGCAGTGCCGCATCGTCCGGAACAAACACGGCATGGACAAGGGCATGTTCCCCTCCTACTACCTCTACCTGGAGGCCGAGGACGGAGTGGCAGTACGCGCTAGTCCCGTGCTGGTGGGGAGGCTGCACACAGGAAGGGGGCAGATAAGGGAGACAAGCCCCCACTTTGAGGAGCGTGTCTCTCCCCTTTTCGGACACGGTTAAGTATTTCTGGAGTGAGATGTAGTGGGAGGTGGCAGGCAGGATCGGGAGAGCAAAGTCAGCAAGGTCAGCCTTGAGTTCAAGCGGTGGTGTGGGCGCCACACTTGGTAAGAAGAGGGAGGCAGCTCTGTCCTAAATAATGAGTTCCAGGACAGCCAGGGCCACAACATGAGACCCTTCCAACATTTTTTTTTTTTTTTTTTTCCTGGCTGGGTGGTGGTGGTGCATTCCTTTCATCTTGGGAGGCAAAGGCAGGCAGATCTCTGTGAGGCCAGCCTGGTCTACAGAGTGAGTTCCAGGACAGCTGGGGCTACACAAGGAAACCCTGTCTCAAAAAACACTTCTTTTCTGGACCCAGGCTGGTGTCACATAGTTAGGACTTGTCGGCTCTCAGCCCTGTCCACCTCAGAACTTCAAAGTTTTTAGAAGGTAGTAGCTTAAGTCCTCTCTAGCCTATAGCCAAGCCTTCCTCATTCCAGAATGAGTTCACGCCTACCACACCTCCCTCTGCCTTGAGATAAGCCAGCCCCCTTTTTGGCCTCCCAACTGAGTCTTCTTAGTGGTCAAACCCCACCCAATCCTAGCATAAACTAGGGAGGTCCCTCAAAGTGTTTCCATCTATAATTCTATAGCCACATTCCCCTCCATAAGCCCAGTCTCCTCCCAGTGTGGCCTCCATCTCCTCCAGAAATAGTCTTTCCAGTATCCAGAGCTGTGTCAGGGTTCAGGCTTCAGACAGGTGTCAGAAATCAATCCTGGCATATCTTCTCTGGTTTGCAGCATTTCCTTCTGGCTGGGCGGAAAAGGAAAAGAAGCAAAACCTCAAATTATCTCATCTCCCTGGATCCCAAAGACATGTCTCGCAACGGGAACAACTTCGTAGGCAAAGTTAGGTAGGCAAAGCATTATTGTTATGTGGCGTTCCTAGGAAGCCCTGAGAAACACAGGCAAATGAACTGCATTTCTCAATAGGCTGCAGTGCACAGCACAAGACCTGCACTAAAGCCTGATGGTTTTTGTAGTTCTTCAGGTTGTACTTCCACATCTGGGAAAGAAAAAAACATGAAAGCTTTGGATACAGGCTGGCATTTTAAGATGTTTAGCTTTTTTGATAGGCAGGGCTGGGACCTCTCAGTGCCTGTGGGGAAAGATGTCTATAGAGTGTGTGAATTCTTACTTGGTAGATGGAAGAGAGTTAGTTCCCAAAGTCAACGTAGGATTCTAGAATGACACCAGAGGGCTGGGACTCTGATTTTTTTTTTTCCTTAGAGGATGGGTTTGAGAAAGCACTTAACACAGAGTAAAAATCACTATTGTGGTGGTTATTTTACTCTGTTCACTGCCCTCCCGGGGCAGATCCAATGTCTTGGGCACGAAATTCACCATCTTTGATAATGGGGTGAACCCGGAGCGGAACTACTGGATCCCAGACAGTGCCCGTATCAGAGAGGAGCTGGGAGTTGTATGTTATGTAAGTATCCTGGCAGGGCAGGGGTAAATGGGGGCACCGATCAGTAAGAAAGCATAAGGAGCTAACGGGGGTATAATCTAATTAATCCTCCCAGGAGACCAATGTCTTGGGATTCAGGGGGCCTCGGAGAATGACTGTGATCCTTCCAGGAATGGACAGCCGGAAGCAAAGAATGAGGGTGCAGCCACAAAATGTGAGTCTTTAAGGGTGGGTCAGCATGCATTGCTCTCCTAGAGGGACAGGAAAAGCAGACTTTTCGAGTTGGAGGCCAGCCTCATCTAAATATCAAGTTCCAGGACAGCCAGGACTACAAAGTGAGACTTTGTATTTTTTTTAAAAAAAAAAAAAAGTTTCTTTTTTGTTTTTTTTTGTTTTTTTTTTTTTTAAATCCTAGCATTGGGAGGCAAGCAGATCTGTAAATTTGAAGCCAGCCTGGTCCACAGAGCCAGTTCCAAAACAGTTGGATCTACACAGAGAAACCCTGTCTCAAAAGAAAAAACAATTTCTGGAGTTGGTTCCTAGTACCCTTGTGAGGTGGCTCCAGGGTACTGGGAACCTGATGTCCTCTTCTGGACTTTGAAGACTGCTGCACCCACACACACTCAATCCACAAATGCAGACACACTTTTATTACATTTAACTAAAAAATGATTTTCTTTTTTTCCCAAGACTTTCCTGGCTGCCGGGGAACTCACTCTGTAGACCAGGTTGGCCTGGAACTCACAGAGATCCGCCCACCTCTTTGCCACCTAAGTGCTGGAATTAAAGGCGTGTACTACCGCCTCCCAGTTTAAGCTTGGCTACTCTTAAACTATGACTAACAACGTATGTATAATAGATTATACATAATGGCCTGTGTGTGGTTATAAATCTGTTCATAGTGTGTGAATAAATTTTGCATAAATGCATATGTAAAATTTATTTCTGGAGATGCAGAAATCACCCCGGGAAGGGAGATAAGAAATTCCAAAGCTAAGAGATGCAAGATTTTTCTTCTGTCTGTCCAGCACTCTGATGCAGTCTTGAAACTTCACAAATGAGAATCAAGTAACTAATGGCAGTGTTTGTCTAAGTCAGTATTTTATCACAGACAAGTCACCACAACCTTGATAAAATGCTTTATGGTTTCCATTCATAACCATAAACAAAAGTTAGATGGTGAACATCATGGATCAGCCACAAAATGAAAATATAAAATACCTACTAAGCCAGCTGCTGGCACACGCATTTAATCCCAGCACTCCGGAGGCAGAGATCTCAAGGTCAGCCTAGTTAAAAAAAAGTGAGTTCCAGGACAGCCAGGACCGTTACAAAGAGAAACCCTGTATCGAAAAAAAGAAAAAAAACAAAAAACAAAACAAAACAAAAAAAACTACAGTCCCAGCCGGCTCTACAGAGCCAGCTACAGTCCAGCCTGGGCTACAGAGAAACCCTGTCCCTAAACACACAGGCATACACACCTGGGACTCTGTCTCTAATTAATTAATTAATATAATATGTGCATCTGGACTAAAAAGCAGGTTGCCCGCAGGCTAACAAACGATGATGCTCCTATTGTATTTTCAAGGATCAGGATTCTATATTGAGTCGCCTACAAAAGGGTGCTAGACACGGGCTGCTCTTACTGCAGAACAAGGCCCCATCTTGGAGCGACGAGAGCGGCGCCTACGTGCTCAATTTTCACGGTCGCGTCACTCGGGCTTCGGTCAAGAACTTCCAGATTGTTCACCCCGATGAACGTGAGTGAGCTCCTAGCCACCCGAAGACCTGGCTTGGGGGAGGAAAGCGGCCACTGAAGTACTGCTCCATGGGCGATTTCCTAAGCAGGGCGGGAGCCTGGCTGTCGCAAGGCCTGTTGGGAGATGTAGTCTTTAGGGCTCCTTGTGTTTTCCAGATTGGTGAGGGTGCAGCTGTGTGGCGGTGTAGAGGCAGGAGTTTAAGTTCTATTTTCTATTTTGCTCATCAGCGGACCACTTGGTGCTCCAGTTCGGCCGCGTGGCCCCAAACATATTCACTATGGATTTCCGATATCCTCTTTGCCCGCTCCAAGCCTTCGCCATCTGCTTATCCAGTTTCGATGGGAAACTGGCGTGTGAGTAACTGAATAAAATACCATCCCTCAGCAGCTCTGTCCTGTGCCTTTGGAGAAAGCTTCACACTAGGCCTTGGTTTTTCGATACTCAATCTGGTCTCCAGAAAGGTAGCTGAGGCTGGCCTTGAACACCCGATCCTCTTGCTTCTGCCTCCCGAGTACTGGGATGACAAGCATGCACTTTTGTGCCTGGCCTAGCCTTTTAATAAATCTTTTAATTTTTTTAGTTAGTGTACAAAATAATGGGCTTCATCTTGACAATTTCATACACGTTGTCATACTCTTGTATCTACCACCCTCCCTTATTTTGAAAGCCTTTTTTAAAAATGTTATGTACATTGGTGTGGAAGGTGTCAGATCCCCTGGAGCTTGAGTTACAGTTGTGAACTGCCATATGGGTGCTGGGAATCGAACCCGGGTCCTCTGAAGAGCAGCCAGTGCTCCTAACCATTGAGCCATCGCCCCAGCCGCCCTCTAGGTTATTATTGTCTGCCTTGAGCTCAAGCCAATCCCCCTGACTAGCTTCGAACTGCTGGGGTTGGTTCTGTCACTTTACAGCAGTCTGAGCAAGGAACTCTATTTCTAGCTGGGCATTGGTGGCAGAGGCAGGTGGATCTGTGAGTTTGAGACCAGCCTGGTCTACAAGAACTTGTTCCAGAACAGCCTCTAAAACCAGAGAAATCCTGTATCAATAAACAAACAAAACAAAACCTAATGTCTAGCCTCCCTTGACAATACACCAGCAGGATACCATCAATACACACGTAAGATTTGATCACTGTAAGTCAAAAAGGCTTTATTTCTTATTAAAAATAAATAACAGGAAATTAATTGGGCTTAACCCCGCCTCCCACCGAAGTCCAGGCTGGATGGAGGAGCTTCACTGGGAAGGGGAGAGGGTGTGGTCACAGATTGGCTCATGGGCGTGGCCTCAGAAGAGGAGGAGCAAGGCCCCAGCTGTGGAGGGGCAGGTGTGAAAGCTGGAGAAAGGGGTGTGTTTCCTAGGCGTGCCCAAGCTCTGGATCTGAAGGCAGGGGTGAGGTAAGGACCTAGCTTCTCCTCCACCTGGGCAATCCGGCGGGCAAAGCGGCTTCTATCTCTTGCAAGCTGCTCCCAGGGGCCACGTCGGGCAGCTTGGGCTGGCCCTGCCCAGACAGCAAGGAAATGGACTGTGGGTTTCTCAGAGAAACGCACCTGGAAGGTGGGCAGAGGCAGGAAGTAAAAGTCAGTCACCAGAAAACTTATTTGAAATCACCTGCCTGCCATGGGGACTGTCCCTCTGACTCACTGGACACATGCCCACCATGAGCCACACACAATTGTCTCTCTTCCTGCCTCTTACAGGCGATTGCAACACACACCTTCCCATGTAAGAAGTTGCAACATGCAACACATGGGTCCCTGGAGTGTCCACCTTCGGGAATTCTCAGGTCCCAAGGGGCCCCTCCTCCTGACCCAGAATCTAGGCCCTTTGTACAAATCACACACACACACACACACACACACACACACACACACACACACACCAGCCTGGGACCCTATTGCAAGTCCAGTACTAGCACTGTACAATCCCTGAGCGTAAACGACCTTAGGAAAGACCCCATCAGGCTCCTGGTACCCACTCACCTTTGTGGTCCGTAGAGGGGTGTCAGGATCCTGACCCCTGATGGGGGCTCTGAACGCTGAGAGCCTCCTTTGCAGCCGAAGGGGCAGCTTAGGAGCTGCCCAGGGCGGTGCTGGCTTCTCTCCAGGTAAGTAGAAGGCCACCTGGAAGAGGGTGGGCTCCACAACTCCCTCTGACGTCTCTCCAGGTAGACAACCCCGGGCCTGATGGCCGCGACTCTTTGGGTCCGCTGCCTCTGAATCTTCTGGGACCACATTCTCAGGGTTGTCATCTTCTGTGTCGTCGTCTGTGTCCTCTCCGGGCCGACAGACCCAGGCCTTGAGAAAGGCACTTGTATGGGGAGTGACACCGGTCTGAGCTGATCCCCAGTCACTGTCATCATCCTCGGCGTCCTCTCCAGGGCGATATACCCAGGCCTTCAGGAAGGCGTTCCCACCACTGGACACACACGAAGATGGAGCCTCAGCTCCTTCCTCTTCCTCAGCTGATCCCCAGTCACTGTCATCATCATCCTCGGCGTCCTCTCCAGGGCGATACACCCAGGCCTTCAGGAAGGCGTTCCCACCACTGGACACACACGAAGATGGAGCCTCAGCTCCTTCCTCTTCCTCAGCTGATCCCCAGTCACTGTCATCATCATCCTCGGCGTCCTCTCCAGGGCGATACACCCAGGCCTTCAGGAAGGCGTTCCCACCACTGGACACACACGAAGATGGAGCCTTAGCTCCTTCCTCTTCCTCAGCTTCTGCACTCTGACACAGTTCATCCTGTCCTGTCCTGTGTGGCTCTGGGTCGGCCTCTCCCTCCTGCTTAGAGCAGTGCTCCCTGGCTCTGGAGTGGGAGCCTGAAGGAGAGCTGGGGGAGTCAGCTTTATTTTCTGTTCCTCTTCCCTCCGTGGCTCGATGCTCTGCTTCCCCTGGGCAGTACACAGAGGTGCTGGGCTTGGGTCCTGGAGATATGTTAGCCGAGTCTGGGAAAGCCCTTTTCACAGCTCCTCCATTCTCCTCTTCCTCAGATGGGCAGCCCTCCCCCTCCGGGTGTGATGTGGGATAAGCCAGCTCAGTCACTCTCTCCTTGGCGGCCACCACCTCTGCAAGGGTCTTATCTCCACCCTGCAGGCCGGGGGACAGTAGTCTAGGCAGGCCACTGCCCTGCTCTCTAGGGCCTTGGTGTCCTTGCTTCTCAGGGTGTGTGTCGTCACTTGAAAGTCCCCGCACATCAAGGCCGGGCCCTTGGGCGGCTTTACCCTCTTCAAGAGTTCCACTTTCTTCAGCCTCCCCCCGAGGGACATGGTTCTCGGCTGCAGGCCGATCCTTCGCTTCTATCAGATCTGCTCCAGTTACCGTTTCTGCCAGCCAGGGCTCTGGGGCTTCTGGGCTCCTCAGGCGGCTCCAGGCCCGGCTGAGAAAGCCCATCAGTGGAGACAGGAGGTAGCAGGAGTGGGCATCCCTCCAGAGCAGGGTATGCTGGGGTCTTGGGCTTGGGGCCATGTGTCTGAGCTGGAAAAGAGGAAATAGTTTAGAAGCCACTCTGGAAATAATATCATGCCACAGCCTTGACTCACGGGTAACATAAATAGTCACAGCAACACCACGAGTACCCACGCCTCAAATTCCTAACAGCACTGCTCACACCTCCTAGTCTGGGGCCTCGGGGCTACAACCCCGTTTCTTCGCCCCGTCAGAGACCCCCGCCCAGCCCTCCTGAGACCGGGTAACTGGCTTAAGGCGCTTTCTCCCCACCAGGCACGCGTTCACGCCCCTAAAACCTCCTCCTGCCCACGTCCGGGCCCCAGGCCACTCCTCCTGGAGCCCTTCCCTTTACCCGGCTCTAGACAGGTTTTGCGGTTGTCCCTTCCAGAGACGCCATCAAGGCGGCTCAGACCAGAGCGAGCGAGCGAGCGAGCATCTGCCCCGGCCCGGCCCGCGGAGCCCCGGCCCGGCCCGCGGAGCCCCGGCCCGGCCCGCGGAGCCCCATCCCGGCCCGGCCCGCGGAGCCCCATCCCGGCCCGGCCCGCGGAGCCCCATCCCGGCCCGGCCCGCGGAGCCCCATCCCGGCCCGGCCCGCGGAGCCCCATCCCGGCCCGGCCCGCGGAGCCCCATCCCGGCCCGGCCCGCGGAGCCCCATCCCGGCCCGGCCCGCGGAGCCCCATCCCGGCCCGGCCCGCGGAGCCCCATCCCGGCCCGGCCCGCGGAGCCCCATCCCGGCCCGGCCCGCGGAGCCCCATCCCGGCCCGGCCCGCGGAGCCCCATCCCGGCCCGGCCCGCGGAGCCCCATCCCGGCCCGGCCCGCGGAGCCCCATCCCGGCCCGGCCCGCGGAGCCCCATCCCGGCCCGGCCCGCGGAGCCCCATCCCGGCCCGGCCCGCGGAGCCCCATCCCGGCCCGGCCCGCGGAGCCCCATCCCGGCCCGGCCCGCGGAGCCCCATCCCGGCCCGGCCCGCGGAGCCCCATCCCGGCCCGGCCCGCGGAGCCCCATCCCGGCCCGGCCCGCGGAGCCCCGGCCCAGCCCGCGGAGCCCCGGCCCAGCCCGCGGAGCCCCGGCCCCACGCACCGGCGGGCTGCGCGTCACCCCGGGGACAGGAGCGCCGGCTCGGGCTGCCAAAAGCGGTCGCGGGTCCGATGGTCTCGCAAGGCCGGCGCGTTCATGTCGCGCTCAGGCGTGTGGCTCGGGGACGTGAGGCCTCACAGTGTCCGACGCCGCGGTGCGCAGTCGCGCAGGGCTTTGCATGCAACCTTCACAGTGGAGCACTGAAATAAATCTCCGCAACAGCCCGCAACACGGCTTTTATAGACCGCCGTGGCCTCTGACGTCACTGGAGGGCGGGGCCGCGGAGTTCCCGGGAAAGGTGGGAAGAGGAAAACAACACCCAACTTCTCGCGGACATTCCGAGCTCTGTGACGTCATCGCGTCCTTTCCGGGCGTGTCCTTGGCGCAAACCTTGCGACCTGTTACTCTGCACTTGCACAGCTAGGCGCTCGTCTTACCAAGCTAATTAATTTTCTTTTTTTTAATTTTATTTTTGAAAGACAAGGACTGGCTTCGGAACGGTGATACTGTTGTCTCCAAAGTGCCGGGGTTAAGGGCGTGCACCACCACGTCTGCCATTTTTAATCAAGGCAGGAGTGCAGGATCAGTTTTATTTGAAGGCAAAACACTAAGTGTGGTTTTTTTTGTTGTTGTTTGCTTGTTTTTTTTTGGTTTTTTTTTGTTTTTTTTTTTTTTTTTTTTTTTGAGACAGGGTTTCTGTGTGGTCCTGGCTGTCCTGGAACTTGCTCTGTAGATGAGGCTGGCCTCAAACTCACAGAGATCCACCTGCCGCCTGTCTCCTGAGTGCTGGGATTAAAGGCGTGTGCTACTACCACTCAGCTGTATTCATTATTTAAAAAAAAAAACAAACAAAACCTTTTAAAATGCCAGCCGTAGAAGCGCACACCTTTAATCCCAGCACTAAAGGGGCAGAGAAGGGAGGATTACTGTGAGTTTAAGGCCCCCCTGGACTCCAGAGCTACGTGGGATTTTTTTTTTTTTAATCTTGTCAGCCATGATGGCACACGCCTTTAATCTCTGCACTTGGAGGCAGACGCAGGTGGATCTGAGCTGGAGCCTAGCCTGGTCTACATAATGAGTTCTGGGACAGCCAGAGCCACATAGTGAGACCCAAACTGGAAAAACAAAACAAAGCTTTTTCCTTATTTTATGTATGAGTGTTTTCATATATGTGCATGTATCTATATGTGTGTGTATGTCTACCTCTGTATGTGATGCATGTGGAGGCCAGAAGATGGCTCCGATCTTGTAGAGGTGATCGTGAACCTGCGTGTGGGTTCTGGGAACTGAGTTTGGATCATCTGCAAGAGTAGCCAGTGCTCAAGCCCTGAGCCATCTTTCTATTCCCTTGGCTTTTGGTGTGTCTCAGACAGGATTTCACAGTTTAGTCCACACTGTCCTGGAACTCACCTGGTAAGCTCAGGCCAACCTTGATTTTTGGGCAATCCTCCTACTGTGTACAGAGAAGCAGTGACCCCAGCCCAATGCCTTCTTTAAACACACACACACACACACATATTTCCATTTCGTTTGTCTTGTTTTTGTCCTTTGACAGGAACCTATTTTGTATTCCAGGATTGCCTATGCAACCCAGGCTGAACTCTATCTGTGTAGTCCAGGCTGTCCTCGAACTCTCCACAGCCCTACCTTAGCTTTCCCAGTATAGAGATTACAAGTGTGACCTCAATAAATACTGTGCGGACAATGCTGCTAAACAGACTGCTTGGCTTTCATAGCCAGGCATCAGTATTCTGCACTGCTTCAAGATTATGTAAAGGTTGGTTGTGCAATTTGAAATTCTGATTGGGCTGCAATCTGGTAGGGGTAGGGCTCAGTTTCAATCCCAGAGACCCAGTTCCAGCCTCCCCTCCTCTCCCTACCTGTGTGCTCTGTGTGTGTGTGTGTGTGTGTGTGTGTGTGTGTGTGTGTGTGTGAGTGTGGTTTTTCTGGGGGTGGATCCCAGGGCCTCCCGCATCCTGGACAGTGCTCTCTTGGAGCTCCACCCTTAACCCTCAGAAAGTATCAAGTCACCATTCCTCCCTTCCAATGGGTTATCAGCCTGATCTGAGGGAGAAATTTCAAACTGGCCACTTAACCCTGTCCTTGCCAGGACACAGTACTCTAGGATTTTGACCCCCTCCTTCCAGGACCATGGCAGACGATCCACCGCCTCATGTGGTCAAGGCCACACTTGTGGGCGTGGCTGTTCGGTGGGTGTGTCCGGACTTTTAGCTCACACCTCCCCAGGGACCCACCAGCCAGGCTGTATCCTCAAGTCCCAAGGTTTCAGGAGCTGGAGACCCCATTCTTCAAAAGACCCAGGACACCTCTCAGCCAGAGCTGAGAACCCCAAGTAACAACGAACCCATGGTGTCCTGGGGTTCAAGTCTCTCTTCCAAACGCTGAGGAGTCCCAGCCACAGCTTGGGGGAGCCAGGAGTTGAGGAATCCCAATCCCTCTCTTTAGCTGTGGGGGCAGCTGAGCCAGGGGTCAGGCTGTCTAGTGGGGAGGCCAGAAGAGGCGGGGACAGCCATGATTGGGAGGGGAGGCAGCAGCGTGGGCGGCTGCCAGGGAGGGAGAGAGAGAGAGGGAAAGCCCAGCAGAGAGGAAAGAGAAACCGGGAGAGGGAGGAAGAGAGAAAGTGAGGAGAGAAGTTGAGAGAGAAGAAAGGAAACAGATGTGCCTGTAGGGGAGAGGAAGGCTGAGTGTGGGGACAGGCACTAGGGAGTGACAGGGACAGCAGAGGGGGAGTTGGACAGGAGCAGTGAGGTAAGAGAGGGACTGGACAGGGGCGAGGGAGAGGACGGTGAGTGAGCAGGGGCTCATAAACAAGAGTTGGAGCAGACGTCAGGTGAGAAGAGGCAGCCCTCAGAGGCAGTGCCTGAGCCACAAAAGGGTGACGGAGCTGTCCCTGGCAGCAGAGCTGGTAAGTCCCTGGCTGGGCCGGGAGGGACTTGCCTGGATGCTCGTTCCCAGTGTCAGGAGTTGTGTTGGGGGAGCTGACAAAGATGGTTTGGGGTTCAGGAGAGAAGACAGGGACAGGTAGCCCAGGGCACGCTGAAGGAGGCATGGAGTAGAATGCCTGTGCGCACAGGGGGTCACATTCCTTGCCAGAGTTCAGCGGGCAGGAATAAAGGGGCCCCTATTCTTATGGCCGGGCTGCAGACAGCTGCCCCCTCCCCACAGTTGCCAGAGCCACCCACCTCTCTTGGCATGGCTCTTGGTATGTGATCCCTGACCATGGCCTCCCCCAGCCCCTCAGTCCCCAAACAACAGTTTCTTTCTCCTCGGCATTCCCTGACCTCCATGACCTGACCCCGGCTCTGTCCTCAGCCCCCATCAGTGGAGAGACACAGCCCCTTTCTCTTTCTCCCAGAGTTCTCGATGGAGCAGGGCCGCCCCCGGAGCAGCCTGAGCCTGGCCAGCAGTGCTTCCTCTGTGTCTTCCGTGAGCAGCCCGGGCACCAAGGTCCTTCCACACTTCAACGGGGTCCGGAGGGGGCAAAGGGCGGTCCTGTACCATTTCCTAGCTGTAGGTTCTGTGCCGCCACCGCGACCTGTCCCAGCTGCAGCTGGGAATTTGGAGACATTCCCAGCTCTGTTCCCACCCTCCCAGTCTTCCTAACAGAAGAACAAACCTCGGCTGAGAGGGGCTGTCTACTCTTGACTGGACTAGGGGGCACCCTCCGCAGTCTATAACCCTCTACCCACCCACTAGCAAGCAGGCATGGTGGTTTACAACTGTTATCCTGTATTGGGGAGGTAGAGGCAGAAACACAGATTAGGCAAAACAACATGCAAGACAATAAAATCCCAAACCAGGTGTGGTGGCACATGTGTTTAATCTGAGCACCGGGGAGGGAGAGGCAGGTGGATCTGCGTGAATTTGAGGGCAGCCAGGTCTACAGAGTGAGTTGCAGGACAGCCAGAGCTACATAGTGAGACCCTGTCTTGAAAACAACAAAAAACAACTCATGACTGAATGAGCCAGGTGTGGTGGTACATACCTCAAATTCCAACATTCAAGAAGTAGAGGCAAGAGGGTCAGAAATTCAGAGTCAACCTTGCGTACATAGTGATTTATAAATATCAGTAGGACAGAATTCACCTTACTCCCTTAAGTCCAGAGTCCAGAGATTTGTTTCCAGCCTTGGTCAGCAGCTCCCAAAAAGGAGCATAATCCCAGGCAGCTTGGGCTTGGGGATCCGTGCAGTCTGTGTTCACAGGTCCCCCTCTGAGGCAAGTGACAGACTGAAGGAGGAGAAGCCATACATCTCCACCTTGAACTTCCTCGCTGAGGATGTCTCTGCCCAGCATCAAAGACACCCTTCTGTCCTGGGGGAGGATGGGCTGGACGACTCGAAGCATACTGCTGAGGGTTTTTGATGTCCCTGGCTGTGGCAGCCAAGAACATGTTTTTGCCAAGGGCACCTCTACAGGGTCTCATGATGCCCAGGCTGAACTTGACCTCCCTATGTAGCCCAAAAAAGTGACCTAAAGCTTGTCATTAAGACAGGATCTCACTATGTAGCCCTGGCTGTCCTGGAGCTCGCTCTGTAGACCTGGCTGGCCTCAAACTCAGAAATCTGCCTGCCTTTGCCTCCCGAGTGCTAAGGCGCGTGCCACCACCCAGCAACCCTGGATTTTTAACTCTGCAGAGCTCTCCCTCCAGAGTGATGGGGTTACATCACTCTTGTAATGTAAGCCCATGGCTTATGCCATGCTGGGACATGAATGCATGCTTCATGTATGATGAGGAAGCACTGTGTGAACTAAAATCCTTGTCACTCTGTTTGGTTTGAGTACAGACTGTCTGTACTCACTATGTTGAGCCCTGGATCTCCTGCATCTCTATGCCGAGTGCTGGTTTTGCAGGCATGTATTGCCCTGCTCAGCCTCCTTTCCTGCTTTCTAAGAAAAGGCCACTTGGGAGACAGTCCCAGGGGAAGGGGAAGCCCTCATTCACTTCTGTTCCTATCACACCCCAGAAGCCTACTCGTGCAGTACACAAGGTCCATGCCTTTGGGAAAAGGAACAATGCACTTCGGCGAGACCCCAACCTGCCGGTGCACATCCGAGGCTGGCTGCATAAGCAGGTAAGGTTGGAGGCAAGCTGCGGTGCCTGGGTGCACCCGAGTTTCCTTCCACATTCCCGGCATGATAGGCTTCTGTTGCCTCATCCTCAACCTGGTATGGTTTCCTCCATACCTTAAACATTCATTTCCTGTCTGTGTTTTGAATATTTCATGTTCCTGGCCCCAGGGCACAGGTTATAGACACATAAGATGAACAAGTATTAGACTATATTTAAAATCAAGGTGAAATACAGAGCATGGCCGCACATGCCTTTAATCCCAGAGCTCCTGAGGCAGAGGCAGGCAGGACAACATACAGAGACCCTGCCTCGAAAACACTAAACCAAATAAATAAAAAATAATAACAAGATGTTCGGGATGGGGCAGGAATTGTGTAATGGATTAGTAAATAAATAAATGGACTGGCCCATAATCTCAGGGCTAAGGAGGCAGAGGCAGGAGGATCTTTCAGCTACAAAGCAGATTCAAAGCCAGCCCAGGCTACGAGAGACAAAGGAAACCCACAACATTTTGAATAGCTGTTGGGAGTTTGTGGGGAAGTAACAGCACGTGATAGGGAATCTTCTACATCTCAGGCTTTGAACATTCGCACCAAGATCCTGTATCCGTATCTGTGGCGCATTACCTCAACCAAACCTTCCAGACATTTCTTGAACCTCAGTGGACAGATGGGAAGTCAGGTCCTAGAGGCGGCCTCAGTGGACAGATGGGAAGTCAGGTCCTAGAGGCGGCCTCAGTGGACAGATGGGAAGTCAGGTCCTAGTGGCGGCCTCAGTGGACAGATGGGAAGTCAGGTCCTAGTGGCGGCCTCAGTGGACAGATGGGAAGTCAGGTCCTAGTGGCGGCCTCAGTGGACAGATGGGGGAAGTCAGGTCCTAGTGGCGGCCTCAGTGGACAGATGGGAAGTCAGGTCCTAGTGGCGGCCTCAGTGGACAGATGGGGGAAGTCAGGTCCTAGAGGCGGCCTCAGTGGACAGATGGGAAGTCAGGTCCTAGTGGCGGCCTCAGTGGACAGATGGGAAGTCAGGTCCTAGTGGCGGTGTGACTTTTCTAAGGTTAAAAGTGGCCGAACTTAGAGCCGGATGTGCTATCACTCTATCAGGTACCCAGCTTTCAGCTGCAAATCCATCAAACCAACAGATACCTCCTGGCCGCCGGTCCCTCCGCCCCCTCCCTCCCTTTCCCTCGTCTCTGCCTCGCCCCCCCCCTTCTCTGTGCCGGCCTCTCTGGGTCTCTGCCACCATCTCTTTCCTCGGGTCTCTCTGGGCCTCTGTCTCTCTGTCTTTCCACCTCCGCAGTCTATGTCCCTCTGTCCCCTGGAACATTCTTCTCTAGTCTGCTCAGCCTCTTTCTCGTCTCTCTCCCCAGGATAGCTCAGGCCTGAGGCTGTGGAAGCGCCGCTGGTTTGTCCTCTCAGGCCATTGCCTCTTCTACTACAAGGGTCAGTGTCCCAGCTAGCCCTCTCCCACCAGTGTCTTTCTTGGGCGTCGTGACCTCTGACCCCAACCCCTCTCTGCAGATAGCAGAGAAGGGAGTGTCCTGGGCAGTGTGCTGTTACCCAGCTACAGTGTCAGGCCGGATGGGCCAGGAGCGCCACGTGGCCGTCGATTCACCTTCACGGTGAGTATGTGTGTTAGTGGTAGCTGGGAACTTGAGGTGATCGTGGCTTGGGGTTTCCACATTTGAAGAGGCCTTACCATGCTTCCTCTGAGTTCCAGTCCCAAGCCTCTGTCCCTTGCAGGCAGAGCACCCAGGCATGAGGACCTATGTCCTTGCAGCTGATACGTTGGAGGACCTAAGAGGTTGGCTACGGGCTCTGGGAAGGGCTTCTCGAGCAGAGGGGGAAGACTGGTGAGTGAAAGCCAGGCACGCTTCCCATCAGGCCTTTGTAGGGCACTCACTTAAATATGCCATTCCTGGCTATCTCCCAAGTAGACTCTACCATCACAGACCCCTTCTTAGCAAAAGCTTTTTTCTTTTAAGACCTGCCCACCTGTGTGTGGCTGTGGTGGTGCTCGCCTTTAGTCCCAGCACTCGGGAGGCAGAGGCAGTCAGATGTCCATGAGTTTGAGGCCAGCCTGGTCTACAGAGCAAGTGCCAGGACAGGCTCCAAAGCTACAGAGAAACCCTGTTTCGAAAAAAAAAAACCAAACAAGATCTGCCCACCTTCTTGTCCAGCCTGACTCCCAACTAACCCTTTAGTCAAGTTCGGTAGACATTCTCAACTCCACCCAAGGAGTTAGGAACGCTTTCCCCTCAGAACATGAAGTCCTGGCCGGCGCCCTTAGACAATGCCAGCTGCGAGGCCACGCCACGTTTTTAAAAGGACTTGTTTCTTTTTATTGCATGTATGTGAGTGTTTACTAGCATGGACCACATATGTGCATGGCCCGAAGAGGCCAGAAGAGGGTGCCAGATCTCCCGGAATTAGAAGTGCAGCTGTGAGCTGCCTTAAGGGAATTGAACCCAGGTCTTGTGGAAGAGCAGGGAGTATGCTTAACCCGAGCCATCTCCAGCTACAAAGCCAGGCCTCATTCAAAAGTGTTTGTAAAATCCATTTATTCATTTATTTTTACTTTTTTTTTTTTTTTTTTTTTTTGAGAAAGGATCTATGTAGCCATGGCTGTTCTGGAACTCTGTGTAGACCAGGTTGGCCTTGAGCTTAGAGATCTGCCCCTGGATTAAAAACAAGCATGTACAACCACTCTGGTTTTGGTTTTTGAACAAGGGGTCCAATAGTCCAGACCAGCCTAGAACTGGCTGTGTAGTTGATCACCTTGAATTCTGATCATACCGGTTGGGTCCACTTTGCAAGGGCTGGAATTCCAGATGTGGGCCGCCATGCCCAGTCCTTAGGCACTCTACTGTCCCAGCCCACGGGGTCAGTCGACGGGAGGGAAGGAGAATAAGGGGACAAGATGGAGGCAAGACGGTGTTCTGATCGTCTCGTTTAATGAATATAACCACAGAGTTTAGTGGTGGAGAAATGAGGGACTGGGCCAAAGGGAGGATGTGAGGGAGGCAGAATGTGCTTCCAAGCAGAATGCAGATGTTCTGCTATAAGATAACGTGCTGTACGATAACCCTGCAGCTGAGACTGTTTCAGAGTCAGGCTGCGTCACATGCTTCCCAGGAGAACAGCCATAGGGGAATGGAAAATTACCAGTGTGTTAGTGTCTGAGAGAGTAGTAGGCAAGATGGCTGTGAAGATGCTAACTTTGCTCCGGGGTTCCCCACACTCTGCCAGCTAAACCACATCCCCAGCCCTGTGTGAGTTTTGCTTAGCTGGTTGGTTGTATGTCTGTGTGGGTATGTATGCACTCATGAGTCTGGCCGGTCGGTTGTATGTCTGTGTGGGTAAGTATGCACTCATGAGTCTGGCTGGTCGGTTGTATGTCTGTGTGGGTAAGTATGCACTCATGAGTCTGGCTGGTTGGTTGTATGTCTGTGGGTATGTATGCACTCATGAGTCTGGCTGGTCGGTTGTATGTCTGTGTGGGTATGTATGCACTCATGAGTCTGGCTGGTCGGTTGTATGTCTGTGTGGGTAAGTATGCACTCATGAGTCTGGCTGGTCGGTTGTATGTCTGTGGGTATGTATGCACTCATGAGTCTGGCTGGTCGGTTGTATGTCTGTGGGTATGTATGCACTCATGAGTCTGGCTGGTCGGTTGTATGTCTGTGTGGGTAGGTATGCACTCATGAGTCTGGCTGGTCGGTTGTATGTCTGTGTGGGTAGGTAATGCACTCATGAGTCTGGCTGGTTGGTTGTATGTCTGTGGGTATGTATGCACTCATGAGTCTGGCTGGTCGGTTGTATGTCTGTGTGGGTAGGTAATGCACTCATGAGTCTGGCCGGTCGGTTGTCTGTGTGGGTATGTATGCACTCATGAGTCTGGCCGGTCGGTTGTATGTCTGTGTGGGTAGGTATGCACTCATGAGTTTGGGTGCTGGTGGAGGCCAGAGGTGTTAGCTCCTTCTGGATCGACCGTGAGTTGCTAATGTAGGTGCTACGAGCTGAACTTGGGTTCTCTAAAAGAGCAGCAAGCATTCAACTAATCACTGGGCCACCTCTCCAGTTCCAGCTTATTTACTGGGGATGGAAGCCAGGGTCATACTTGAAGCAAGCTGTCTAGTACTGAGCTACCTCCCCAGTGAGTGAGTGTGTGTGTGTGTGTGTGTGTGTGGTGCATGCACGCTAGTGTGCAAGTGTCTATGCCCGTGTCAGTGCATACAGAGGCTAGAGCAAGGCATCGGGTGTGTTTTTCTATTGCTGTCCATCTTAATGCCTTGAAACAGGGCCTCGCTGAGCTGGAAGCTTGCCCACAAGCTCTCAGGGTCTCAGCTCCCCCCCCCCCCCGTTTTTCTTGGGTACTGACAAGCAGAGCCATGCCTAGCTGTTTGGTTGGTTGGTTAACTTTTGGTTTTTGACACTGGGTCTCACTGTATAACCCTGGTTGGCCTAGAACAAGGATTTACCTGCCTCTGCTTCCCCAAGGCTGAGATTAAATGTGTGTGCCACCACCTTACCCTGATTGATTGATTGGTTTCCTCCTCACCCTCAAGGGTCCCATTTGTATTCACCCAGGATGCCCTTGAGTTCAGGCCCTTCCTATCAAGGGCCAAACTTTTTTGTTTTTTTTCCCTCGAGGCAGGGTTTCTCTGTGTAGCTTTGGAGCCTGTCCTGGAACTCGCTCTGTAGACCAGGCTGGCCTCGAACTCATAGAGATCCGCCTGCCTCTGACTCTCAAGTGCTGGGATTTAAAATGTGTTCCCAGCAGTTCTTGGAGGCTAAAGCTGGATAATCACAAGGCCACTTCAAAAAGACATCACCTCACCCCCCCCACACACACACCCTATTTTTTCCCCCCAAATATCAGACTTTCTCAGGCACTTACTCCCCCAGAGTATTCCAAGGCCTAGACCTCTGGACACTAGGTCCTGTGCCTGTAGAGCCAGTGGTCTTTTAGACGCAAGAGTGATGTCACCCTATGTGCCCATTTGCTAGTGGACTCTCTAGGTCGCCTGCACGTCCCCAGCCTGGGGAAGGCCCCGGGGGTCCCGGGGGCCCACCGGAAGTGAACAGGAGGGAAGAAGGGCATATCTCAGAATCACCAGAGGTAGCTCGGCTCTCCAGAGATCGTGGTAGACGTGGGGTATACACGTCCAGCCCTACAGCTGATCTGCAGTCTGACTCGTGGAGCAGGAGGACCAGGACCCCAGAGTAAGTAGGAACACTTTGGGGGTTTAGGGTGGAGCCCTATCATTATCACAGGTGGAGGGCGTGGCATAACGGAAGGAGGCGTTAAAGGAGTATTTGCACCCGTCAGGGGTCAGGGGCGGGTTGGTGGTCTAAGGAAAGGGGAAACCCGCTGGAGGCTTGGCTTAAGGGAAGGGCGAGGCCTGGAGACCCCTGGTGGTGTCTTGATCCTTTCAGAGTTTCCAAAGGGAACTCACCCACAATCCCCAGCAGAGAAGGGCAGTGCAATCAGGGAAACCAGACTTTGCTTGCGGTAGTGAGGTGGGCTGGGAGCAGAGGCTCAGACTGACTCAGTTCTCGGATTCTCTCCTCTGCTCAGGCTGTTCTCATCCCTCTCTCGCCCGCCTTCCCCTCTGAGCCTTCCCCGTCCTCGTTCTGCCCCGGCACGGCGACCCCCTCTCTCGGCAGGAGACATACCATTTCCTGCCCGACCTCACACGCCCTTGAGTCGCATCGATGTCCGACCTCCTCTGGATTGGGGACCCCAAAGACAGACCCTCTCCCGACCTCCCACTCCTCACCGAGGACCGTCCTCTGAAGTTGGTGGAGGACGGCCACCCAGGAGTCCCCAGCCCTGGAGGCAAGAGCCTAGAACGCAGGTGCGCCAAGAGAGCGGACTACATTTCCCGTCAGGCTTCAAAGCTCCCTTTCCAGGCCAGAGATCGAGTCATGCCTCACAGGCATTATGGGGATTATAGTTCACAACGCACTGGGTGTCTATCCCCGTCCCCGCGCCATCAAAGACTAGTGGATTTCATGTCCCATCAGGCCTCAGAATTATTTTTTGTACCATTGTTCCTGTGCATTGTGGGTATTGTAGTCCACCATACTCTACACCAAACTGAGGCATAGTTTGGTTTCCAGTTTTGTGTCAAGATAGCCAGCCTCTAGATAATTTCTCCAAGAGTCATGGAGTTATAGCCTAGAGTATCTTCAGCTAGCCTCCTACAGCCCCTAGCAGTTTTACCAGGCTCGTCCATTGATTAATGTCGTGTGCGTGTGCGTGTGTGTGTGTGTTAGGTGCCAGGTTAATTGAGGATGTGTATGTGTGTGTGCTCAGCAGAGCCTGATCGTTCTAGGCAAGTACTCTACCACTGACTTATCCCCAGCCCTCTTTTTTACTTATTTTGAGACAGAATTGCCCAGGCTGGCTTTGAACTCATTCTGTTACCTAGGCCTCCAGAGTAGCTGAGATGACGGCCTGCGCCACTAGGTAGGTCTAACAAGATGTCTCTAAGCATGTTCATTTCAGTCTACCCAGGCCTGCCCCAGTTCTCCGACCTATCTCCAGCTGCCCCCAAGACCCCCAGGGACCCGGGCCTCCATGATTTTGCTGGTAAGTTTCGTTGTATGAGTGAGAGGGTAGCCAGAGGCCTCTGAAGAGCCCAGGCTGAACAGGGCCAGGGGAAGAGAACGAAGGGCTGGCGGCGCACGCCTTTGATCCCAGCACTCGGGAGGCAGAGGCAGGCGGATCTCTGTGAGTTCGCGGCCAGCCTGGTCTACAGAGCGAGTTCCAGGACAGGCTCCAAAGCCACAGAGAAAGCCTGTCTCGGAAAAAACAAAACAACAACAACAACAACAACAACAACAAAAAGGGTACAAAGAGAGGAGCCAAGGACAAGAGATCAAGAAACCAAGTAACCAACCACGTAGCCAAAAGGATGGGTGATACATACAGTAATCGGAGAAGCTGGAAGAAGGGGGAGGGGAGGGATGAGGGGAGGGGAGAGGAGGGGGAGGGGAGGGGAGGGGGAGGGGAGAGGAAGGGGAGGGGGGAAGCTCCTGGGCTGGAGAGCTTCAGGGTAGGGGTGGGGTGCAATGATGAGGCGGTGTCATCGTTGATGTGTTAAATAGACACCTTAGCCTTTGTCCCCGGTTCCTTTGAGACCTGACAAGCATCACTTGGAATTCATTTTGATATTGTTCTTGCTGTAGGGCTTGAAACCCCTGGGGAAGATCAAAGATTCATATTCAATTCAAATTTGGATTTAATGAATTTATTCTTACTGACAGCCTTAGAACCAAACAGCATGCTGTACCGAAGGGGGCTAAGGAAAGGTTTATAAAAATGGACGTCAAACCCCTTTGACCTTGGAATTTTCTCCTCCTCAGCCAGGTCCCCCAGCCGACTCAACTTTGCACCAGGGCCTGGAGACTGATGTAAGTTCTCTCAGATACAATGCCTGTCAAATTCTCAGAGTTGAAAAGGCTCTAGACCAGAGGTTCTCAACCTGTGGGTCATGACCACCTTGGGGATGTTTATCAGGTATTTACATACAATTCATCACAGTAACAAATTACATTTATGAAGTAGCAACAAAGTAATTTTATGGTTGGGGGTCACCATAACACAAGGGACTGTATTAAAGGTTCACAGCATTAGGAAGGCAGAGAATCACTGTTCTAGACGAAGCTGGCTGAGGTTCATAAACACTTTGTCACTTTCCCCCAGGCTCTGCTGACCAAGCTGTGTGGACAGGATCGGCTGCTGAGGCGGATACAGGAGGACCTGGACAAAAGGCAGGGAGAGAAGGTGCAGGAGGGAGAGGCCTTAGCTGCCCCTGCCCTTGGGGCTACACTCATCTTCTTGGGTTGGAAGTGGCTTCAGAGGTCTGACCACTGCTCTCTGCAGGAGCAGCTAGAGGCAGCCTTAGAGCTGACCAGGCAGCAGCTGGGCCAAGCTACCAGGGAGGCTGCTGCTTCCGGGAAGGCCTGGGGTCACCAACGCCTTCTGCAGGACCGCCTGGTGAACGTGAGGGCTGCTCTGTGTCACCTGACTCAGGTGAGCATCTGGGGAGAGCATGGTCCCAGGCTTGTGCAGGCTGCTGTGGAGACTGTAGGCTTGTGGTCCTTCTTGAGCCGTCAGAACCCACACACACATTTTAAGAATATGTTCTCTCTCTCTCTCTCTCTCTCTCTCTCTCTCTCTCTCTCTCTCTCTCTCTGTGTGTGTGTGTGTGTGTGTGTGTGTGTGTGAGAGAGAGAGAGAGAGAGAGAGAGAGAGAGAGAGAGAGAGAGAGAGAAAGAGGACAAGTTAAAGGAGTCAGTCTCTTCTTCTACCCTGCTTGTCCTGGAGACCAAACTCAAGCCATCAGACTTGGCAGCAAATGCCTTTACCAATTGATCCATCTTACTGGTCCTCTGGCCCCTTAAACCCATAGTCTTGATCATTATAGAAGAGGGTAAGGGTCAAGCAACCAAGCAATAACAAAACTTAGACACTTAAGGGGATGGTGATGATCATTATTATTTTATTGAGACAGGGTTTCTCTGTAACAGTCCTGGCTGTCCTGGAATTCA
Source organism: Phodopus roborovskii (assembly GCF_943737965.1). Taxonomy (NCBI): domain Eukaryota; kingdom Metazoa; phylum Chordata; class Mammalia; order Rodentia; family Cricetidae; genus Phodopus; species Phodopus roborovskii. The sequence continues at coordinate 2,383,358 of NW_026126651.1, forward strand.
CTCTGTAGACCAGGCTGGCCTCGAACTCAGAGATCCAACTGTCTCTGCCTCTGAATGCTGGGATTAATGGTGTGCACCACCACCTCTGTCCAAAAGAATGATTTTTACAATGTATTTATTATTTTCTATTATACATATGTGTATACATATGAACATATATGTGCAATATATGAATACATATGTTGGATGTAGAAGTGGGTCAGTCGAAGAAAGAGGGTCATGCCAGGATGTAATTTAGGTTCTCTTTGACAGCAGGGAGAGACAGTTTCTATGAACTGAACCCTGAACAGCTGTGCAAAGGTGTATTTATTGATTGTTACACAAAAGGTAAAATAAGATTCTCACACCAAACCCCTGATCTAGTCTATATGCTTCGTGAAGGAAACATCACACCTTGAAAAATTAGTCCTTGTTGTACCCTGTTTGTGGTACCCACTGATGCCAGACTTTCCAGGGCCCTCTTGTGACTAAAGCCATGCAAAGACTCCTTCAGAAAAACAGCTCTATAGCTACCAGAAAACAATCACTGTTTCCACGGTGATTTCTTCAAGCTATAAATACCCCCAACAACAAATATTTCTCTCTGATGCTTGCCCTAGATACAGTGAATCTACTTCTTTCCCTCTGCACACATAACACATACATACATGTGAACCCAGGCCCTCAGTCAAAAGATGATCTTATTTGGTTTTATATTAGTTTTCAAATAGTCTCACTAAGTGTTTCCAGCTGGCCTGGAACTCAAAGTTCTGCTTCATCTGCTGCCTTCCTCCTGCTAGGGTTAAAGGCATGTACCACCATGCCTACAAAGTGAATCCAAAGGGATAGCTGCTTATTATTATTATTGTTGTTGTTGTTGTTTATTCTGTGTGCTGGCTTGATGAGATGTCTCTGCAGCTAAGAGCACCTGTCCCCAAGCCTCAGGACCTGATTTCTCGAACCCACACGGCTGGCAAAGAGAGCCAACTTCCACAAGTTGTCCTTTTCACTCATGCATGAGCGCTTGCACACACAAAAGCAAGTGTTTAAAGATGAGTTGTGTGTACTTGAACCAGCGTGCAGGTGGTGGCCAGAGAGCAGCTTATAGGGCTGGCTCTCACTTCCGCTGTGCGGTTTCTGGGATGGAGCAGGGCTTCAGGCTTGCTGGCAGGCACCTTTTCCTGCTGGCCTCCTCACTCCATACGGGCTGTCTGGCTTTGGATAAACTTCCCCTGAGTGTTACTATGACCTTTTATTGTTGTTCCTATGACCTTAAAAAAGTTATTGAAATACTCAGGGCATTTCTCCAGATAATAAAAATAGTATTGGAGGAGCCAGAGGCAAGGATCTCTGTGAATCTGAGCTCAGCATGCCTGGTCTACATAGTGAGTTCCAGGACAGCCAGAGTTACGTAGTGAGACTGTCTAAAAAACCAAGATGTATTGGAGAGATTGCTCAATGGTTTAGAGCCCTTTTGCTCTTCTAGAGAAGCCGGGTTCAATCCTCAGCACCTACATGTTAGCTCATGGCCATCCGTAACTCCAGCTCCAGGGGTCTGACGTCTCCCTCTTCTGGCCACCACGTACTCCAGGCAGGCAAAGAACGTACAGGCATACATACAGGCAAAACACTCAGGCATAGAAGTCTAAATCTAGAAGATTTTAAAAGAAAAAGAAATAGTATGGATTTCATGGGATCCTTGTAAGGATCATGTTAAAACACAGAAATCAATAGGTATTTAATTTTTATCTCTAGGCTGCATGGGTCAGTCCATGGCATGTGGCCTGGGGTTCCCAGTAGTTCAGGCAGAGAAGACTATTCCGGAATGAGACTGTGGGAGGAAGCCTCCCTCCTCTCAGCTGGGACAAGATCTGGTGCTTTGAGGGACTAATCTTGTATCTCTCCCTTACTTGGGACTTCAGGAGCGAGAGCATGTTTGGGACACATACAGCGGCCTGGAGCAAGACCTGAGCACCTTAAGGGAGACTCTTGAGTACCTACTGCACCTCGGGTCTCCCCAGGTAAGCCCTCACCCTGCCCTCCCTGCCCACAGCACCAAAACCTCCTGGAAACTGGACACTCCAGCACGGTCTAGGCGCCAGAGTCCCACCCACCGGATTAGAGACTTCCTTCCTCATGTGACCCGATACTTGACAAGAAGCAGCTAAGGGCACATGTTATGTTAGGTTGTTTTGGGGTTTATGGGTTGAGGACATGGTTCTTCACTGTGGGGAAGTAAGGCAGAGTTCATGATGGCAGGAGAAGGGGATGGGATTTCTCAACTCGCAGTGGACCAAGATGCAGACAATCTGGCTGGAGAGATGGCTCAGTGGTTAAGAGCACCTGCTGTTCTTGGAGAGGACCATAGTCAGACCCCAGAGGACCATAGTCAGACCCCAGAGGACCATAGTCAGACCCCAGAGGACCACAGTCAGACTCCAGAGGACCATAGTCAGACTCCAGAGGACCATAGTCAGACCCCAGAGGACCATAGTCAGACTCCAGAGGACCATAGTCAGACTCCAGAGGACCATAGTCAGACTCCAGAGGACCATAGTCAGACCCCAGAGGACCATAGTCAGACCCCAGAGGACCACAGTCAGACCCCAGAGGACCATAGTCAGACTCCAGAGGATCATAGTCAGACCCCAGAGGATCATAGTCAGACCCCAGACGACCATAGTCCCGTCCCCAGAGGACCATAGTCAGACCCCAGAGGACCATAGTCAGACTCCAGAGGACCATAGTCAGACTCCAGAGGACCATAGTCAGACCCCAGAGGACCATAGTCAGACTCCAGAGGACCATAGTCAGACCCCAGAGGACCATAGTCAGACTCCAGAGGACCATAGTCAGACCGCAGAGGACCATAGTCAGACCCCAGACGACCATAGTCAGACTCCAGAGGACCATAGTCAGACCCCAGAGGACCATAGTCAGACCCCAGAGGACCATAGTCAGACCCCAGAGGACCATAGTCAGACCCCAGAGGACCATAGTCAGACCCCAGACGACCATAGTCAGACCCCAGAGGACCATAGTCAGACCCCAGAGGACCATAGTCAGACCCCAGACGACCATAGTCAGACCCCAGAGGACCATAGTCAGACCCCAGACGACCATAGTCAGACCCCAGACGACCATAGTCAGACCCCAGAGGACCATAGTCAGACCCCAGACGACCATAGTCAGACCCCAGAGGACCATAGTCAGACCCCAGACGACCATAGTCAGACTCCAGAGGACCATAGTCAGACTCCAGAGGACCATAGTCAGACCCCAGAGGACCATAGTCAGACCGCAGAGGACCATAGTCAGACCCCAGAGGACCATAGTCAGACCCCAGAGGACCATAGTCAGACCCCAGAGGACCATAGTCAGACCCCAGAGGACCATAGTCAGACCCCAGAGGACCATAGTCAGACCCCAGAGGACCATAGTCAGACTCCAGAGGACCATAGTCAGACTCCAGAGGACCATAGTCAGACCCCAGAGGACCATAGTCAGACCGCAGAGGACCATAGTCAGACCCCAGAGGACCATAGTCAGACCCCAGACGACCATAGTCAGACCCCAGAGGACCATAGTCAGACCCCAGACGACCATAGTCAGACCCCAGAGGACCATAGTCAGACTCCAGAGGACCATAGTCAGACCCCAGAGGACCATAGTCAGACCCCAGAGGACCATAGTCAGACCCCAGACGACCATAGTCAGACCCCAGAGGACCATAGTCAGACCCCAGACGAGCATTGTCAGACCCCAGAGGACCATAGTCAGACCCCAGACGAGCATAGTCAGACCCCAGAGGACCATAGTCAGACTCCAGAGGACCATAGTCAGACCCCAGACGACCATAGTCAGACCCCAGAGGACCATAGTCAGACCCCAGACGAGCATAGTCAGACCCCAGAGGACCATAGTCAGACCCCAGAGGACCATAGTCAGACCCCAGAGGACCATAGTCAGACCCCAGAGGACCATAGTCAGACCCCAGAGGACCATAGTCCCGGCCCCAGCCACCCACATGGTGGCTGCTGTAACTCCAGGTCCAGCAGGCCTGGTCTCCAGGGTACCTGCACTCACATGCACATACTCACACATAGGTGCACACATCTACTCATATTTAAAATAATAAAAAGAAGCATTAAAGAATCAGAGTGGAGAATTGCTAGCATGCCTCTAGCTCACTCACTCTAAGAAAATCTAGAATGCTTTGCTTCTCTTATTACATTTTAAGATTTGCTATTTTTTATTTACATGTATATGCATACACACACACATACATCCATATTTTTAACATGTGTATGTGTGTGCCCGTGGAGGCCAGAAGAGGGTGCTAGAGTCCCTGAAACTGCAGTGACAATCAGTTACACTCAGTTATACGTTTGCCTGACGGGTGCTCTGCGAGCCAAACACAAGTCCTCTGGAAGAACAGCAAGTACTCTTGACCATCTCTCCCCCATCCCCCCACCCGCCCTTGAGACAAGGTTGCACTGCTGTGGCTGTCCTGGAACTGGCTGTGTAGACCAGGCTAGCCTGAACTCATAGCGATCTGCCTGTCCTTTGACCTTCTCCTTTGTCTCTTTTATTCATTCTGGGGTCCCAGCCCATGGAGTAGGGTGGTCTTCCCCTCGCTAACCCTCTCTGGAAATCCTTGTAGGCTGGTTCTAAATGTCTCCTCGCAGCAGCCCCTGCTTGTCCTGTCCCCTCCACCCCGAGAGTCCATGTCTAGCCAGTTGCTGTTAAATTTATCCCTGGGAGTTTTCTGTTCTCTCTCCCTGCTTTCCCATCTCCTCTTTCCTCTTCTGTTTTGTGTGTGTGTAAGTGTGTGCAGGTGTGTGTAAGTGTGTGCAGGTGTGTGAGTGTGCGCAGGTGTGTGAGTGTGTGTGGGTGTGTGAGTGTGTGCAGGTGTGTGAGTGTGTGCGGGTGTGTGTGTGCAGGTGTGTGAGTGTGCGCAGGTGTGTGTAAGTGTGTGCGGGTGTGTGAGTGTGTGCGGGTGTGTGAGTGTGTGCGGGTGTGTGAGTGTGTGCAGGTGTGTGAGTGTGTGCAGGTGTGTGTAAGTGTGTGCGGGTGTGTGAGTGTGCGTAGGTGTGTGCAGGTGTGTGGGTGTGTGAGTGTGTGCGGGTGTGTGTAAGTGTGTGCAGGTGTGTGCAAGTGTGTTCAGTGTGTGCAGGTGTGTGTAAGTACATGTAGGTGTGTGTGGGTGTGTGTGGGTGTGTAGGTGTGTGTGGGTGTGTGCAGGTGTGTGAGTGTGTAGGTGTGTAAGTGTGTGCAGGTGTGTAAGTGTGTGTAGATGTGTGTAAGTGTGTTCAGTGTGTGCAGGTGTGTGTAAGTACATGTAGGTGTGTGTGGGTGTGTGTGGGTGTGTAGGTGTGTGTGGGTGTGTGCAGGTGTGTGAGTGTGTGCAGGTGTGTGAGTGTGTGGGGGTGTGTGTAAGTGTGTGCGGGTGTGTGCAGGTGTGTAGGTGTGTGCGGGTGTGTGCAAGTGTGCAAGTGTGTAGATGTGTGTGGGTGTGTGAGTGTGCGCAGGTGTGTGAGTGTGTGCGGGTTGTGTAAGTGTGTATAGATGTGTGTGGGTGTGTGTAAGTGTGTGCAGGTGTGTGTAAGTGTGTTCAGTGTGTGTGCAGGTGTGTGTAAGTACATGCAGGTTTGTGTGTGCGTGTAAGTGTGTGCAGGTGTGTGTAAGTGTGTTCAGTGTGTGTGCAGGTGTGTGTAAGTACATGCAGGTTTGTGTGTGTGTAAGTGTGTGCAGGTGTGTGTAAGTGTGTTCAGTGTGTGTGCAGGTGTGTGTAAGTACATGCAGGTGTGTAGGTGTGTGTAAGTGTGTGCGGGTGTGTAGGTGTGTGTGTGTGCAGGTGTGTGCAGGTGTGTGTATGCGTGGGAGCCATCCTCAGGCACCATGCCCCCTGCTTTTCAGAGTCTCATATTGGTCAGTCACCCATGAAGTGTGCTCTAGGCTAGTGCAGCTCAGGGGTCAGCCGGTCTCTGCTCCTCAGAGCTGAGATGGCAAGCTTGAGCCTCTATGTATGGTTTTACTTGAGTTAGGTATTGCACAGAAAGCCCTTTGTTGACAGCTGTTCCTCTAGCACTCTCTGGTTTGTTTGTTCTGGTTTTTTGTTTTTTTGGAGGGGGGCATGAAACAGGGTTTCTCTAGGTAGCCCTGGCTGCTGGGATTAAAGGCGTGAGCCACCGCTGCCCAGCCCTCACAACTTATTTTTAAATAATAATAATAAAAAAAGGTACTATGAACAGGACATCAAAATTAAAAATAATTAAAGGCTTGATGGAGCTGCCATAAGAGGACACTGTCTCAAAAACAGAACAAATGGCAGGGTGAGGTGGCTTTCACCTTTGATCCCAGCACTGGGGAGGCAGAGGCACGCAGATCTCCATGAGTTAGAGGCCAGCCTGTACCACAAAGTGAGTTCCAGGACGGCCAGGGCTGTTACACAGAGAGACCCTGTCTTGAAAGAGCAAAAACCACCACCAGCAGCAGCAGCACAAACAAACAAGCAAACCAAAAACTGGTCTTTATAATGAGAAAGAGACTGAAGACTCAAGCAAAGGGTTGGCCAGGCATCTGTGAAAGCCACAAACATCATTAGTTATCATTAAAGCTGTGTAAACAGGGAGAGGTGGCTGCTCTTCCGAGGACCAAGGATTCCATTCCCAGCACCCACATGGCAGCTCACACCTGTCCACAGCTCAGTCCCAGGGCTCCTGACATTCATGCAGGCAAAACACCAAGGGGGCAGGCGGGGATAGGGGAAACACCTGGGCACACTTGTATGAAATCTGAATGAAATAGAGAGATGTACCGTGTTCACAGATAGGAAAGACATCAGTGTGAAATGCAGGCTCCCCAAACTGGTTTGCCAGTGGTAATGTGCAGGTCTTTATACATTTGACAGCATGGGGCTGGGGTCACGGCTCACTGGTTACAAGCACTTACTGCTCTATCAAAAGACCGGTTCAGATTCCAACACAAGTGGATGGCTCACAATCTCCTATAACTCTAGCTCCAAGGGATCTGATGTCCCTTTCTGGCTCTGGGGGGGGGGGTACCACCACATACACAGAGAGACGCATACATACACATACACATGAATAAAAAACAAAACTTTAAAAATCTTGGGGCTGGTATGATGGCTCAGTAGGCAAAGGCATTTGCTGCCAAGACTGATGATGGCCTGAGTTCAATCCCAGAGGCCCACAGAACGGAAGGTGAAAAGCAATCCCACAAGTCTTTTGACCTTCACATGCTCATACGTTGTACATGGAGTTTGTAACGGTCAGAAACTGCCAGGACATCCTCCACGTGGCTAACTTAGAACCTTCTGGGTAGGGTCCATCTGCTGTTGATATCCTAGTATCTTCTCCTCTTAGACAAACCCCTTTCCTTCTGCCAGGACCGAGCAGCTGCTCAGCAGCAGCTATGGATGGTGGAGGACACGCTGGCAGGTCTAGGTGGCCCCCAGAAACAGCCCACACATACTGAGCCCAAGTCTCCATCCCCTGCACCCCAAGGAGAGGAGTCCTCGGAGCGGGAGGTGAGTTTCCTATTGCACCTGTCCTGACCTGGTGAGAGCCCTTCATTTCACTCCCTTTCCCTTGATTCTATGGCGGCAGGGGCAGGGAGGCTGGGGGAGCGGGGAGGCTGGGGGGCGGGAGGGGCTGGGGGCTGGGGGGCGGGAGGCTGGGGGGCGGGGAGGCTGGGGGGGCAGGGAGGGGCTGGGGAGGCTGGGGGAGGCTGGGGGGCGGGAGGCTGGGGGGCAGGAGGCTGGGGGAGGCTAGGGGGCGGGGAGACTGGGGGGCCGGGAGGCTGGGGGAGGCTGGGGGGGTGGGGAGGCTGGGGGGGCGGGAGGCTGGGGGAGGCTAGGGGGGCGGGGAGACTGGGGGGCCGGGAGGCTGGGGGAGGCTGGGGGGGCGGCAGGCTGGGGGAGGCTGGGGGGGCGGGGAGACTGGGGGGCCGGGAGGCTGGGGGAGGCTGGGGGGCTGGGAGGCTGGAGGGAGTGGGAGGCTGGGGGGGGCTGAACCCCCTGGAGCTGGTTAGAATGCTTGTGACCATCATGTGAATGCTCAGACTTGAACCTGTGTTCTAAGAACAAACTTGAACAAGTGTCCTAAGCACTGGACCATTTCTTCAATCCCTCCCTCTTCTATTTGCTCCCAGGCTCAACCCCAGGCAATGGTATCTCCCGTTTCAGGCTGGGTCTTCCCACATCAGTGAATGTAATCAGAACACAGGACATGCTCACAGCCCAGGCTGATCCCCCACAGCCACAGTGTGTGCGCTTTTGTGAGTGCTAGGCACTCACGTCACAAAGTTATGTGGAGGTCAGGGATAATAAGTGGGAGGACCCGGATGGAACTTAAATCATCTGAGTGGTGGCAAGCATTCCTATTTGCTCAGAGATCTCACCAACCCCTTATTTAGTATATACATATGTGTGTGTATATATATATATATGTGTATATATATATTATGCGTGTGTATATATATGTGTGCGTGTGTATATATGTGTATGTGTATTGCTAATATTTTGGGGGGCGGGGGTGGGGTTGTGTTTTGTTTATTTTTTTGAGACAGGGTTTCTCTGTGTAGCCATGGCTGCTCTCGAACTCACTTTGTAGACCCAGCTGGCTTCAGACTCAGAAATCCACCTGTCTGTGTCTCCCAAGCGCTGGGATTAAAGACGTGCTCAACCAACTATATATTGTTATTCTCACAAGGTGTTTTGTGTTGTGTGAGTTGGTTGAAGAGGTCACTCCAAGATGATTTTTTTTTTTTTTCCTGGTTTTTCAAAACGGAGTTTCTCTGAGTAGCTTTGGAGCCTGTCCTGGAACTTGCTTTGTAGGCCAGGCTGACCTTGAACTCACAGAGATCTGCCTGCCTCTGACTCCCAAGTTCTTTTTGTTTGTTTGTTTGTTTTTGTTTTTCTGACAGGGTCTTTTTTTTAAAGATTTATTTATTATGCATAAATGCTGTCTGCATGTATACCTACACGCCAGAAGAGGGCACCAGAACCAAATTATTGATGGTCATAAGTCACCATGTGGCTGCTGGGAATTGAACTCAAGACCTCTAGAAGAGCAGCAAAATACTCTTAACCTCTGAACCATCTCTCCAGCCCCCAAGATGAATTCTTTAAGGCCTTTGTGGCAACAGGAAGGTCCAGCCTCTGATGACCTGAGCTGAACCTCTAACAGCCAATACAGAGGCATATTTATTCTTACGCAAAGGTTTTTTTTTTTGGTAAACAAGTTCTACAAACAAAAGTTCCTAATCTAATCTATATGTCTCTCTGAAGGAGCCCTCAAGACTTTAGTCTTTTACCACACATCACAATAATCCAAGAACCTCAGGTGTGCCAGAGGCATCTTCTAGCCAAAGTCATGCGAAGCTTGCAACACCCCTTCCGAGAAACAGTTCTATACATCATGGAAAACAATCACTGCTTCCACAAAGGTCAAAGTCCTTCTAGAAAACAACTGTTCACTCTAATGTTGTACCCTAGACACACCAAGTGTGCTGGAGTCCTACAACATTATTCCATCTGTCTCCCGACTTTTCTGTCCACTCCAAAGAAAGCATCAGGTGTTATTTGGTGAACCCTGAGGTTTTAGGAGTTAATTACAGGAGATGATGTGTGACTCAAAGGCAGCTGCTCCACTGGGAAGCCCCACAGACACCACCCCTCCACCACAGCATGGCACCCAGTGTGTGCTCCTGGGAACCTCACACATCAAATGTGGAATGCTTGGGACATTGAGCAGCTTGTTTTGAGTTGACAGGGTAAGAGAAGTTAAGCAACTTGTCCAAAGTTACACACACAGCCCAGTCAGTGGCAGAGATGTGATTTGAAGCCAGTATGTCTGGTTCTGGGTTTGTAATGTAATCTTTTCTGTGCTGTGCCTCAGTTGGTAAGGACTTGAAAAATTGTGGTAGAGTAATAATAAGAACCCCAATATCTGATCCCCATTTTTTCTTTCCAGAGCCTTCCGGAGTCACTGGAGCTTAGCTCCCCTCAGTCCCCCGAGGTGGACTGGGGTCGACCTCCAGGAGGTGACAGACCCCTCCTAAGCCCTCCCTCAGGTGAGCACCCTGGTGTGGTGGGAGCTTGTCTGTGTTCTTTGTTTCTTTGTTTGTGTTTTGAGACAGGGTTTCTCTGTATTATTTTGGAGCCTGTCCTGGAACTCGCTCTTGTAGATCAGGCTGGCCTCGAACTCACAGAGATCGTCTACCTCTGCCTCCTGAGTGCTGGCATCAAAGGCGTGGGCGACCACCGCCTGGCCTTCTCTGTGTCCTTGTTCTGACTAAGTTCCCCTCTGTTCTTCAAGGTGTTGGGTCTCCAAGGGTCTCCCGGGCATCGAGCCCCGAAGGTCCTCAACCCTCTTCCCCACTGCTGAGAAGTAAGGTAGAGTATCTCCCAGACGCTTTCCATTTGCCCTATGACTGTGCTTGGTCACTGTGACTAGGAGAGGTCAGTTCAAACAGCACACCCAGAGCAGACAGGATTTTTATCTCAAGTACTAGAAGCAGTTGTGTGAAAAGCTGTGTGATTTGGGGGTAGTTACTAAGCCCCTCTGAGGGGCATGGCTTCCTGCTAGAGCCCTGGTAGAATCCCCCAGTGAGGGGCGCAGCTCAGCAATGCCACACGTGTCCAGGTAAATAGTGTTTTCCACTCAGGGTCCAGTCATTGGGAGAGGCTATATGTCCAGGAGGCACGATGCCTCCTTCTCCTTAAGGGGGGCGGGCAGGTGATGGAAGGAGACCAAAGATGAGGGTAGCGATCAGGCCACACAGGGCTTGGGAAGCTTTTGTCCCCAGCTGCTGGGTCATGTTTCCTGGGTCAGGGAGGGGACACAGTGGCCTCTGCTGTAGTGATCCCTTGGGCTGTGTAATGAAACGGAACATTAGAGTCACGGTCTGTCTCTCCCCAGGCCACGGTGGGGAGGCCTCGCATGAGCGCTAAGGAGCAGCTGGAGCGCATGCGCAGAAACCAGGCTTGTGGGCTTCCTCTTCCTCGCCCCGCCTCCCCGAAGCTCCTGACCCTGGGGAGGGCGCGGTCCCCAGCTGGACGCCAGCCGGACTTGGAGCAGAGGGTGAGGAGGCTAGGGTCTTGGGAGCAGTGGGACAGGAGCCTCTCAACTTCTCTTCCTTTTTTTTTTTTTTTTTTTTTTGTTGAGACATGGTCCGATGTGGTGTAACCCAGGCTAGCTTTGAGCTTGCTACATAGCTAAGGTTGGCTTTGATCTCTGGCCTCCTGCCTTTACCTTCCTGTGCCAAGATTACAAGCATGTCTCAGCATGCCTGGTTCCCTACAGTGCTGGGGGTGGAGCCTGGCAGGCAACCGGGTCTATTGATCAGAGGCACTACCGGCCCCTGTTGCATTTCTAAAGTGGGAATACTTCCGTGCTGCAAACTAAGTCATCCTGCCCTGTACTTGTTCCCCCTGCAGTGGGGGGGGGGGGGTAGAATTAGGAAGGAGGCGTCGTGTGAGAGGCTTTTCCTGGGGAGATGCAACACATACACAGGGTCACTTAACCCAGAAAGGGGACTCATTACAGACTACAGTCATGATTGCGCCCAAGTCCAGCGTGGTGGCCGGAGGAGGTGTCACTTACAGAGTGTGTGTGAGGGGCTACCTACACATAGCAGGGGTGACCTGAAACCGACCACACTGCCAAAAAGCCATCCCCGGGTGAGTGACAGCTCATGAGAGCGCCACTCATGAGAGCTGCAATGGCGGAGCTGCAGGCTGGCCCGAGTCTCCCCTCCCCCTGTGTTTGCCGTGTCCAAGGCTCAGTGGCACAAGTCTCAGCTTCCCCAGACATGTGAAGCTTGCTCATCTCCTCAGCCTCCCGCAGGCAGTGTTTCAGTTCAGAGGGAGCTGCCAGGAAGCGGGGGGGGGGGGGGGGGGGGCACACGGGTGACACAGTTTCTCTGTCCAGTTTAACTCAGGCTCTCTTAGTTTTGTGGCATGAAAAAAGCCACGCCTCCCTGTAGCTCTGGCTTCCATGGTCCCTGTTACACATGTAATGCCAAACTCGATGGGGGGTATGGATACATATTTATCGTTCCTAACCACACCCCCTTCTCCAAGTAGGCCCTGCTTCCTAATAGCACATTAGGCTATAAACTCGTGTCATAATGATGGGAGAGAGGGCTGCCTGGCCCTGAAGAAAGCTGACATATAATCCCAGCAATGAAAGACCCTCAAGGCCATGGTTGGCTGCGAGCTGGGAAGAGGAGCATTGACAAAAACGATGTAGACCTGGCATAATGTGGCCTCAGACAGAGGGGAGGCTGGAGACATGTAGCTTAGTGATTAGAGCTCTGGCTGCTCTTCCAGAGGACACAGGTTCAATTCCCAGCACCCACATGGCAGCTCACAATGTCTGCCACCCAGCTCAAAGTGATTTGAAACCCTCATACAGGCATAAATACAGACGAAACACCAATGTACATACAAAATTGAAAAGTGAGAGCCAGGCATTGGTGGCCACGCCTTTAGTCCCAGCACTCAGGAGGCAGAGGCAGGCGTGTCTCTGTGAGTTTGAGACCAGCCTGGTCTACAGAGTGAGTTCCAGGACAGCCAGGACTACACAATGTCTAGTTCATTTGTATTTGTCAAATTTAGAGAAAATACTCCATTATTTATTCTATCTTGATGAGTCCAAACCTCTGTGACTAATTTACCTTCAATCATAACTAAGGAAAACTGCAGCCATAACTATATAGTCTTCAGCTCCATCAAAGACTCCAGAAGGACATACTATTGCCTGAGTAAACAGGAAGTGCAGTGCAAGCCACTTCCAAACCTGTGGCTGCCTGGAGGTCACCCAAGGGTCATCTGCAACTCAGGGGCATCTGCTTCAGCCTACAGGCCTAGAATATCTGGAAGACTCTTCTGTGGAGCAGGAAGTTTGAAGGACTGTCCCACCTTATCTTGGCAGAGTTCGGCAGTCTTTTTCCTTTGTGTCCTGCTTGTCCAGTTCGTACAGCACACTGTCAGCAGTCAAGACAAGAGCAGTTTCTTGCCCAAATGGCTGCTTTTGCCGCATTGAAAGCAAACTCCATGTGACATGGAGTTTCTTTGGTGCCCGTTATCTTCTCTGAAGTAAATTGTATCTCATTGTCATGAAAAGCCTCATGCTAACAAAACATTTAACGTGTTTGAAGACTATCTAAAACATATCTCTGTTTGACCTTAAAAACATATCTAATATGACTACAAGTTTTACTGTTATAGGTGACTATTTATTAACCTGTATTTTTTATTAGCCTAAATATTTTATAATAATAACTTTCAAGGATTAGAAATTTATATTATATTGTTAACTAAGCTGTATAGGTAGAATACCTTAAACAAGAGTAGAAATGTACGTACAGATTGTTCTAACAAAAATAACCTTAAATTTGTATCCATTTGCAAAATCCATACCAATATAAAATAATTGAGACTAGTGGCTGTTCAAAAATGGACTCAACAATCCACCTTTCTTGGGGAGGGTGGTTGAGACAGGGTTTGTCTATGTAGATTTGTAGACCAGGCTGGCCTCGAACTCACAGAGATCTGCCTGCCTCTGCCTCCCGAGTGCTGGGATCAAAGGCGTGCGCCACCACTGCCTGGCTGACAATCTACCCTTTAATCTCATCATTTTATATTGTATTCTCCCTTTTTCCCTTTAAAGACATGATCCCTGAATCTAATCTCCTTTGTTCAGTTTTTAGTTTTACCATGACTACTAATGGTTTGTAACCAACCTCCTTAAATGATGATAAATATCCATAACCCACAAATGACCAAAAACCTCTTGGGAATGTGGGGGTTGTGTTCTTTAGGCTGCTTACTGCTGTCTGGGAGCTCTGGCATCTTTTGGGGACCCTGAGAAAATTAGGATAATGGTTAAGTCCTGGTTAGAGTGGTCTGTGAGGCCGGACCATCTCAGCCAGCAGCCCTGAAGCTGTTCTGGATGCAGAGCTCCGAGGAAACTGCAGCAGAGGCATCTGAGAGTCCGGATCACGTGAGCCACCCATTTCCATGGGCGTCTGGTCACATAAACTTTCAAAAGTAATGCACATGTCTACATTAAAACGAGCATGGACTGTGCATTCTACACAAGCTAGCCAAAGATGATTTTGTTGTTTATGTTTGAGCAGGTAAAATATGTCACTTCTCTTGTAGTTCAGGTTTATTTCTTTATGTCTGTAGCCAGGATTTTCAAGGGGTCTTCCCCAATAAACTCTGATCTCTATCAACCTTGAATGAATCCACAGCCTTTCATTTCCTGTGGAAACAAAAAGTAACCTCTTCCCCAGCCTAACATAATTTTTGACTTCTATTTTGAAGTTAAGATGTTTTTAAAATGTGTAAAAGTTGGTTTAATTTAGTAGCTTTTATAATCTAATGTCTCTCAGGAGCTGCCCTTTGCTCATTAGCAATTAAAAAATTTAAAGACCACACAATAGCGTGCAGTATCCCGATTTCCTGTGCATCTCTGTTTGGCTTATTCTTTTTATTACTTTACTGTTTCTTTAAGACCATTATTTCTAAGCCTGGGGTTGGTGGCGCACACCTTTAATCCCAGCATTTGAGAGGCAGAGGCAGGCGGATCTCTGTGAGTTCGAGGCCAGCCTGGTCTACAGAGCGAGTTCCAGGACAGCTCCAAAAGCCACAGGGAAACAAACAAAAAAACATGCCGTAGCCTGTTTAGAGTCCCCCCCCCCCCCCCCCCCCCCCCCCGTCGGAACCTGCTGTATTATGTATGCATAACCTTTTGTGTCTGCATGAGCAAAGCCTTAAACTGCCCTGCAGCTAAGCTCATGGCCGGCTGGTGGCTCAAGCAGCCGGAAGACATCTCTGCACCTCAGCCTGCGGGAGACTGTGGGACTAGGAAGGAGTATTTGGCTCTGATTTTGTGGGTTTGGAACCTTTTGTAAAGTTTTCTCAGGTCTTAGGTGGAACTGAGTGTCTAGACATTGGGTGCCATTTGTAAGTCAGACCTTTCCTGGGCCACCAGCTCACAATTAATGACAGGAGACTTGTTACTAAGTATGAAAGCTCGGCCGATAGCTTAGGCTTGTTTCTAACTAGCTCTTACAACAGAAATGGAGCCGTTTCTGTTCATCTATGCTGTGTGGCTCATGGCGCATGGCTTTTACCTCTTGTCCTGCATGTCTTGTTTCCTCTGCTGTCTGCTCAGGTTGTCCCCTGACATTTCCCAGGATCTGCATGTAGGTAGGTGGGGAGGGGGACTCAGGAGAAGAGAGGCCGGAGATGGAGAACAGGGGCTTCAGTAGCAAGAGTCTCTTCCTATTTCCCTACCTTCCCTGCCTCCTCCTTTCCTTCATTCTCTTACCCCCTTACCCCACCACATTTCCCTCCCTTCTTTCCATTTGGACAAAATCTTGTCGTGTACTCAGACCAGGCGGGCCTTGAACTTGTGACCATTCTCCAAGGCAAGAATTCTAACCACTTAATTCCTTCCAGCCTATTGTAGGAGCTGCGAAATGGCTCAGAAGTTCTGGGTCCTGGAGTAGGTATGGATCTAGCATGGTGAGTGGAGATGGGTGGGATCTGGATGCAGACAGACAGCAGCGGGATTATAGTCTCCTGTGCATCAAAACAAATCTCCAAAATGCCACAGTCCCTTGAGTTCCTGTGGCATCTGCAAAAGCACCAGGGAGCCCCCACGCCCAGTCAAGAGCTGCAGAGCTCCAATGCCTGTTCGCCCAGTGACGGAGACCTTACTGCTCTGCTCTGCCTGCACTGCCCGGCCTGGGCTTAAAGTCCTTTAGATCAAGCTAAGAAGCACAACTCCCAGCAGGCCTTGGTGGCCTATTTGACACGCATGCCTTATTTTCTATAGTCCCAGGCACTCCACAACCTACACGCCATCCGGAGGCCACCGGGAGCGGGTCCTCAGTCTCTCCCAGGCTCTAGCTACAGAGGCTTCCCAGTGGCACAGGCTGATGACGGGTGAGGTTCCCAGGGTCTGGACCAGTGGGTCCGAGGGAGGAGGCCTGGAAATGTGGAGGTCAGATGTCTAAGTACACAACTCTCCTTCTCTATTTGGGCTCTCCAGGAGGAAATCCGGACTCCAGGGCGGGCCATCTCCCTCCAGGCTCACAACCTCCCAGTGAAGAACTGCCCCCAGCTTCTAACTCTGCCGCCATGCGATTCTCACGCCCAGGGAGTGGGCAAGACCTGGCCCAAAGCGAGCCCAGCTGGAACCCCGGGGACACCCCTCCTCCACTGCAGGGGGATGGGGCGTGGCCCCTGAGAGTCACCCTTCTGCAGTCCAGCTTTTGACTGGCCCTTTGCATGACCGCTCCTGTGAGGGCGCAGGAACAAGCAGGACACAACCTAAGTATGAGGCCACTTAGGACTGTGGGGAGAAGTTTGTTCCATCATGTGTTGGGGGGGGGGCTTCTATGATCAAAGACCAATTGTCCCAACACTGCCCAAACTGGAATTAAAACTTTGAACTATTAGTCAATAAATAGCTTCATTCTCTCTGAGGTTGTGACATTGTCTTAGGGACCTCAGATTCACAGGTCTTGAGGAACTTGCCTGACTCCATTTTGAAGATAGGAGTCATTATGCTGTATTTTTAAAAATAAGTTTCTTTTTTTTTTTTTTTTTTTTTGGTTTTTCAAGACAGGGTTTCTCTGTAGCTTTGGAGTCTGTCCTGGACCTAGCTCGGTAGACCGGGCTGGCCTCGAACTCACAGAGATCCACCTGCCTCTGCCTCCTGAGTGCTGGGATTAAAGGCGTGTGCCACCACCCCGGCTAAAGATAAGTTTCTATTTACTGTGAGAACTGAATTGCTCTCTGTTTCTGGGAACCTCTCCTTCCCCAGCCCCACGACCTTAGATTGTTTTCCAGAATACCCTGATCCTCCCTGACTCTCCTTGACCCCTCCCTAATCACATACATGGTGGGTGACCACATGATTTTGTGTGTGTGTGTGTGTGTGTGTGTGTGTGTTTCCTTATGTTCCCATTGTCTCCCTTTTGTAAAACTACTTGTGATTTTACTCCTTAAAAGGGGGCCCAAGAGCCGGGTGTTGGTGGCACACTCCTTTAATCCCAGCACTTGGTAGGCAGAGGCAGGCAGATCTCTGTGAGTTTGAGGCCAGCCTGGTCTACAGAGCGAGTTCCAGGACAGGCTCCAAAGCAATCCAGAGAAATTGTCTCAAAAAATAAACAAACAAAAAAGGGGAGCAAGAGGTGGATTGGGAGCTGCCCTCTTTAACCCGATTTAGCAGGCAGCTCTTGGGTGAGCCCAATAAAAATCAACCTTGCTTCAAATTTGTCTCAAATTGTGGTAGTGATCTTATTGTCGACGTTTTGGATAACATTTTCTGAAGGCCCCATTGAAATTCAGACCACCCACCGAAATTCTAAACCTGGACCTTCACTTAGGAATTCCAGGGGCTGCCTCAGGAGGCATGTGCCTTGAGACATTACAAGGCCCCGGGATTACCTTCGTTCAAGGACCGTGAGGTGACCTCTCATGCAGGCAAAGCAGCAAGCAGCTACAGTGTCCTGGTGAGTCACAGTCCGGTTCTGTTTTGTGGGACCCCTATCTGGGACATGGAAGGGTTCCATAGGACACTGATAATCTCCCATCCAGGGCAGCAAGCATTCGCCGCCCAGCCCACCTGAGGCCTTGCTCTGGTTTGTGTCTTGCCTTAGCTTTGGCTTTATTTTTACCTCTCTCTCGCTGTCTTTTGCACTGTTAATAAAGTTTGCACCCTAAAGTTAAGGAGGATTAGGATTCTCCTATCACCAAGCACCGCCTGCCTCTGGAATGTTCTGTGAAACTGAATGGCCAGAAGCCCCCTCTTAGCACTTGCCCTGATTCTTTAGCGTCTCCAGTTGATTCCGTCGTTTTTCGATCATCTCCCCATGTGAGATGATTGTCAGCAGATCCTCCGAAGAGAGGAAATAGATTCTCATGAAAGCAACTGAAGGCTTACTCCTTGGAACGGCTTCAATGGCACCTGACCTTGTTCTGCCAAGAAGGAGACCCCAATGGGACTACCCCACAGAGACGCAGGAGGTCCCTCACTGAATACCACCAGGTTCGCTAGAAGGGATGGAATGGGCAGTCCGGAAGCCCACTGGCCTATCTGAGGTAACATGTGAAATCACCTTCAGCTTTCCTAGAGTGCTTCCTCAACGCCTATGATTAAACACTCTTACAGACCCACAGGACCTGGCACATCTCAAGGCGATTAACCTGGCCACTGTTACTCAGTAAAAGATGAAGGGTTTGCAGGGAAGAGCAGGTCAGAACTATGAGACACCCAGAAAGTGTATGACAGCAGGGCCAGCCAAGATCTTCTGAAAATGAAGATGGGCATGCCCCTGTGGCTGCAGCACAGGCCCCTGCCACCCCCAACTCTGCCCACTCACACCATGATAAAAAGAGGAGACCTTTACAAATGGCCTAATTCACCATCTGCAAAGAAATGGAAATGAATGTTCTTGGCGGAAACCGTAGCCCCCCCCCCAAAACAAAACAAACAAACCCAGGCCAATGCTAGCCGTGGAGGATTAGTGAGGCCAAGTCTCCTTTGGCCCCTTATCATAGGGGCGCCAAGCTGCAAAATTTATGGTGGACATGGGGACCCCTGGGACCCTTTACCAACCAAACCGTGGAAGTACAGGAGACAGCAGGGGGTGTTGAAGGACATGCATGACCCACTGACTGGACTGTTAGCCTAGGACACGGAACTGTGACTCATTCTCTTCCTGCTATTTCTGAATGTCCCTACCCTTTACTGGGGTAGGAGCTCTTGACAAGCTCCGGCTATCATTCTCAGGGGACTCCTGGGTTGCATTGGGAGGGCCCTGCTCAGGCTTTTAAAATATAACATGGCCAGTACCTGAGGAATCCAAAATCCAACCTGTTCCCCGGAAGGGGGAATGGAAAAAGTTATTGATCCTACAGTTTAGGCAGAGGTCACGCCTTCTGGCTTGGCAAACAGGTGCCACCACCATGGTTCAGCTAACATCACCAGCAATGCCCGTTGGAGCCAAGCAGTGCCCGTCAGTGCTGGGGCCAGGGAAGGGGGCGATTCACATCAGGCCCCTCCTTGAAGCAGGGTACTGACTCCTTGTCAGTCAGCCTGGAACACCCCTTTGCTGTCTGCTCAAATGCCCAGAGCTCGAGATGACAGACCAGGACAAGACTCGAGGGGAGGGAACAAGAGGGTAGAATCCACTTACCCATCTCTTCCAAATCCCTATAGTTTGCTCAGTTTTTGATCACCAGAGCATAAACTTTACACTGTATTGGACTTAAAAGACTCATTCTTTGGGGCTGGCGAGGTGGCTCAGAGGTTAAGAGCACTGGCTGCTCTTCCAAAGGTCCTGAGTTCAATTCCCAGCATCCACATGATGGCTCTCAACCATCATGTAATGAGATCTGGTGCCCTCAAACCCTGCCCTCCATTCTTATCTGGTGATGTATCCCCAGAAAAGGCTACACCCATTTGGCCAAGCTGCCCCAATACAATTGGCTGTCAGACAGAATTCGCATAACAATTGGCTGTTAAAGGCAGAAGGACTGTTTGGGAGCCATCTTAGGCCTTTTGGAAACACTAGTCCGGTTAGGCTTTGGAGTTAGTTCCTGAGAAGAAAGCTCAGATTCACCCCAAGCTACTTGGGATATGAACTTTGAGAGGGAAAAAGACTATTGTCCCAGGCCAGCATAGCAGCCATACTGCAAGCCCCAACTCCAAGCACCAAGAAACAAGCTAGGAATTTCTGGAAGCTGTTGGATATTGCCATCTTTGGATACCTGGGTTCACCGAAATTGCCAAATCCTAGTACTCCGCTTCAGCCAGGGGCAATACTCCATTGCAGTGGGGCCCATGAACTTAAAGAACTTAAAAGAGGCCCTTTAACTCACCCTGGCATCTCCAGGCCCTTTCATTCTGCCCATGAAAGCAAAGCATTGCCAAAGGAGTCCTGATTCAGACCTGGGTCCCTGGAAAAGGCTGAGAGCTTACATCTCAAAGAGACTGGACCCTGTAGTGTCTGGGTGGCCCCCTTGTTTAAGAGCCATCGCAGCCACTGCAATTCTTATAAAAGAGAATGACAAGTTGGGTAGGTCCTAACCCTGACAGCGCCTCACTGTGGAAGCACCGCTGAGAGGTGCCACCAAGCGATGACGTGTAATGCCCGTCTTACCCAGTGCCAAACCCTTCTTTCAGATAAGGACAGATGGATAAGTCTTTGGCCATCAATCCTGCCACCCTGCACCCTGCTGCCAGGTAGCATCCATGACTTCCTGGAGATGCCGGACATCATCCAAGTTATGCGACCTGACCTGGCAGATGTCCCTCTCACTGCCAGAGATGCAGGTCTCAGTTTCCGACTTTGAAATAAGAATCGTTACCTTTTCCACTGGGGGGGGGTGTGCTGAAGTCTCTAAAGGAGGTCACACTGTCCCCCAGGGGCCTGGAGAGATAACCTCAGTGGTTAAGAGCACTGGTTGTTCTAGAAGTGCCAAGGTCAATTCCCAGCAATCTCATGGTGGCTCACATCTATAATGAGATCTGGTGCCCTCTTCTGGTGGGAAGGCATGCATGCAGGCAGAACACTGTATACAAACACAATAAATCTAAAAAACAAATACAATGTATCCCTATAGAAACTGAGGCTCAGCCGCGGTGGCCCACGCCTTTAATCCCAGCACTCGGGAGGCAGAGGCAGGCGGATCTCTGTGAGTTGGAGACCAACTTGGTCTACAGAGAGAGTTTCAGGAAAGCCTCCAAAGCTATACAGAGAAAACGTGTCTCGAAAAACAAACAAACAAACAAAAGGCTCAGAGAGCTGCGAGGCTTCCAGAGTCCCCTCCAAAGGTGGAGGTGCAGAGGATGCCCCTGGCCAGTGGGGCTCCCTCTGTCTTAGCCTCTTCAGATCCTGGTAGGGATTCAGAGTTGTAGGAGGCTCACTGTTACCGGTACCTTCTTTTCTTAGGCTGATGTTTATTCAACACAGGCCACATAACCAATACTGCTGTGCGGAGCGCAGGGAAATTCACTTTCCAGGTCAGGAGAGTAGCTATGACCCGGGGCCGGGCTCAGTGACTTGGTCCTGGAATGGCAGGTGTGGGCCAGCATGCTGCACTGCCCTGAAGAGACTGCCATCACATCCATCACCACGCAGCCTCCTTCCTTGCCTCGCTCCCTAGCTGTTTGCCTCTCACCTGCTCCATCGCCTCTCCTGCCTCCTCCCCTCCTGACCTGGCCTCATGCTCGCCTTCCCCTCAGACCCACCTGCACAGCGGCCTGAGGAGACCTCTGCCAAGGACTTTCGCCAGCTGCTGGAGCTGAACCTCCTGGGCACATATACGTTGACCAAGGCGAGACCTCCTGAGCACATGGTTTTGTGACCCCTTGGCTTATTCTAGAACAGCAGGTCTGATGACCCTTTCCCAGGGGTCTCCTAAGACCATCAGAACACATAGATATCTACATTAAAATTCGTAACAGTAGTAAATTACAGTTATGAAGTAGCAAGGAAAGAATTTTATGGATGGGGTCACCAAAACATGAGGAATGTATTAAAGGGTCACAGCTTAGGAAGATTGAAAACCACTGCTCTAGAAGGATCCCGTTTTGTATAGGAAACAAACAGGCCAGATCCCCATCCACCTGTTCATCTACAGATGCTTCAGAGCCTTCCAGAGCCTTCCAGGCCTGAATGGAGGTGGCAAAGAGGATTCAAAGGACCCCGGAGGCAGGCTGGGGCTCAGATGGTAGAATGTTTGCCCAGCTTGGATCACTAGGGCTACAGAGTGAGATTCTGCCCCCCAAAAACAAACCAGGAAGAAAGGGTGGGGTCTCGTGGTCTAGGGAAGGGCCCATGAAGGGTCAGTAAGAATATTTGCTGCTGTTGAGGGTGAAGGGAGAGAGGCCTTAGTGGAGAAGGATGTAAAAGCCATGCTAGCAAGTCCAGTGTATTTCAGATGCAATAGGGAGCCATGGTTGACCAAGAAAGTGATTTGAGCTTCCTAGTCATATTCTAGAATGTTCCATGCTAAACTCACTGATCAGTCTGCAGCACTGGCCTCTCCCTAGAAATTTGTCCCCACAAGGATGGACATCTCTCCCTCTGTTTTGTATCTATGAGCAATAGGAGCCATGAAGTTGTGCAAGGCAATGCGTGCCTTTAATCCCAGCACTCAGGAGGCAGAGGCAGGCAGATCTCTGAGTTCGAGGCCAGCCTGGTTCTAGGACAGCCAGGAATACATAGTGAGGCTCTGCCTCAGAAAAAACAAAAGCAAAAAGGTGTGGGGGGCGTGGGGAGGGATTTGCTCCCATGAATACCATGCAGCCACACTTACCTTCACCGGCCCATTTCAGAGAAGGGCCCGGTGCCCTTTCGCTCAGGTGGTCTCATTACAGAAGAGATATTGTAATATCAGTTACAGGCCTGGAGGACATATAACAGGACAGCTCAGGACAGTGCCCGGGGTCCCCTCATCCTAGGCCGGCTCAGATGGTCACTGGGAGCTGTGACTTCTCGGGATGCCCCAGACAGGCTGTGAAGGCTGTTACCTGGGGAGTAGTGGGCCGGTGGGCTTCCTGTTCTAGGAGGCTGGGGTGGGTGCTGCTTTGTGCTTAGTCATGATTAGTGGTAAGGACAGGCTGTGCCTGCTCAGCTCCAGTGCCCACAGCAACGGAAAAGAACGGACTGAGTTTACCCGAGGCCACAGAGGAAGCAAACACACCTGAGGAGGAGTGGCCGGAGAGGGTGGCAGAGAGCGGGACACATCCCGCGCTGGCCACAGGGCTTTGTAAAACACCACCTCTCTCCATGGAATAAAAGGACTCTCCTAGTTGTTCCAAGCAGGCGGGGGTCTGCACGCATAGGTTTCCTGGCTTGATGAGGGCTGGGCATTAAACAGTGGGTGAGACTGGGGAGGAGGGAGGAAGAGAAAGGGAGAGAGAACTAGAAACGACACAGAAATCCACCCCCAGAGGCCTCTGCATACCATAGACATACCACTGCTGTTCCTCTGCCCCCTGAGATCCACTGAGAATGTGGGGTGATGGCCTCAGCCCCACACCAGGGGGCTGGTGTCTTTCTCCAGGGACCAGATGCAGATGGTCGGTCGGTCGGTCTGTCTGTCTGTCTGTCTGTCTGTCTGTCTGTCTGTCTCCATAGCTTGCTCTCCCCCACCTGCGGAAGCACAGAGGCAACATCATCAACATCTCCAGCCTGGTGGGGACCGTCGGCCAGTCCCAGGCAGTTACGTATGTGGCTACCAAGGTAGGCCAGCCCCTCTCCCGAACATTCCTTCCTGGCTCTTTGGGCGTCAGCTTTGATCCTGTAACCTCTCTCTCTTTTCCTGGTTTTTACTGTGTGTGTGTGTGTGTGTGTGTGTGTGTGTGTGTGTGTGTGTGTATTTGGTGTGTATGGTGTGTGTATATGTATGTGTGTGTGGTATGTATGTGGTATCTATAGGTGTGTATATTATGTGTGTGTGTGTAGTGTGTGGTGTATATATGTGTGTGTGTGAGTGTGTGTGTGTGTTTGTGAGAGAGAGTCAGAGGATAACTTGCTGGAGTTAGCTCTCTCCTACCACACAGGTCTCAGGACTGCAATCAGGAACCTTGGGCCCAGCACCAGACGCCCTTATCCTCTGAGCCATCTCGCCAGCTAATTTTATTTTATGATCTCTTGAGACTTGGTCTCATTATACAGTCAGGGTTGGCCTAGAGCCTGCTATGTGCACTAGGCTGACCTAGAACTCAGACATCCTCCTGCCTCTGCCTCCTGAGCACTAAGATTAAAGGTGTGCACCACCACACCTGACCACCACACCTGACCTGTTTTATTATTTTATTTTATTTTATTTTAATTTTTTTGAGACAGGGTTTCTCTGTAGCTTTGGATCCTATCCTGGAACTTGCTCAGTAGACCAGGCTGACCTCAAAGTCACAGAGATCCACCTGCCGCTGTCTCCCGAGTGCTGAGATTAAAGGCGTGCGCCACCACCGCCTGGCTCTGTTCTATTCCATTCTCCAGTTGCAATACAAATGAAGGATGCTGTATTTCAGGCCATTCATTCAAAGAACTCAGAGAGACTCTTAGGGAAGTCAGGCTGACAGGAAAACCGAAGCGTGTGCACTTTATTTATTTATTTTTTTAAGAGTAATTTTGGGTATGCTAGACAGATGGCTCAGCAGTTAAGACTTTGGTTCCAAACACCTACACTGGAAGGCTCGCGGCCGCAACTTCAGCCCCAAGGCATCCAGTGACCTCTTCTGGCCTCCACGAGCACTTGCATATCCATGCCCATATGCTCATAGACACACAAGTATCCATTCAAAGGATAATGTTTATACTTGAACAATTCCACACATAATGCAATCTGTCTTCATCATACCCCATCTCCCCTCTTCCAAGCATCTGTGCTCCTAACCCATCTGCCTGTCAGCTGACGCCCTCGTTCTTTCCTCCCCCTCCCTCCCTCCTTCCCTCCCTCTCTCCCTGTCCCCTCCCTCCCTCCCTTCTGTCCTCCCTAGTTCCCAAATGACCCACTGAGTGCATCCACCTCCCAGTGGACAACCTACCAGTGACCACGCCCCTGAAGAAAAATGATCCCCCTCCCAGCAGCCACCAGTTGCCAGTATTCCTCAGTAAGGGGCGGGTCCTCGTGAGCCCCTCCACACCCGTGCTGCAATAATAACAGCTTCACCTTGTGAGCCCCCTGCAGGTAATCACAGCTGCAGTCAGTTCACGAAACCAAGGGCCATGCCATGACAGAACAGCGTCTCACAGGACTGCCCTCCGGCCCCCACGTCTTACTCATTCTGCCCTCTCTTCATGTTGTCCCCTGGGCCATAGCACGGGGCAGCTAGCAGCTGTGTAGAAGAGTCTCAGCTAGGGCCAAGCACTCAGCACTGCAAAGGGCTTGTCACTGGGCGTGGCGTGGCTCAAATTCAAGCCAGCACGCAGGAGGCAGCGCGGGTAATGAATCTCTCTCTGTCCTGCAGCCAGCTCCCAAATAATGACAGGAAGATTTCTTATTCATTATGAAAGCTTGGCCTTAGCTTGTTTTTAACTAGCTCTCATAACTTAAATTGACCCATTTCTCTCAATCTCTGTTCTGTCACTCACCACACATCATGCTCCTTTCCTGTCTCCTGGCTTCTCTTGTGCACCTAGATTCATCTACTTTATCTCTGCCTGGAAGTCCAGCCCATACCGTCTGCCTACCTATTGGCTGTTCAGCTCTTTATTAAGTCAGTCACAGCAATGCATCTTCACACAGTGTACAAATATTCCACAACAGAGGCAGGCAGATCTCCATGAGTCTGAGGCCAGCCTGGTCTACACAGACGCTAGTGAAACCCCGTTTCAAACATAAACAACAAAAAAAGGAAGTAAGAACTTTGACCGAGGCAGAACTGTCAGCGGCCTCGGGCCTGGGGCTCCCTGAACCAAAGACTTCTGACCAAGTTTACAGTATTAGGCATGACCTCTCTCCTGTAGAACTGGTTTCATAACCAAACAGAAAGCAGATACCCACTAACATTGCACTGGTGGGCATATCTTGCCTGGCAGGTCAGTACTGCAGCGTACAAGGTTTACTTCTAGATAAATCTATTGTTGACTTTTTTTGCCCAGTGACCTACATAACATTTTCTGGGACCATGAAACTTAGCGAGCAAGGAGGAAGGTTTCAGGACAGTTTCTCTGTGTCCTGCATCCAAAGTATGTTATATCTTCAGCAATAAGGTCACTAGGAATATGTATTATGTATTTATTTTAAGTGTATGGGTGTTTTGCTTGCATGTATGTATATGCATTGGGTGTCTTTCTGGTTCACGTTGGGTTTAGAAGATGGCCCTGGAACTGGACCATCGCTTGGATGCTGGGTGGGAATGGGACCTGGGTTCCTGCAGGAGCAACCCAACTGCTGAGCCATCTCTCCAGATCTGATCTTTTAAATTTTATTTATTTCATATGTGTCTTTGTCTGTGTGTATGTGCCGGGTACTGCACACATATGTGGGTCAGAGGTCAACATAGAGCAGTCAGCTCTCCTCCCCCTGCCATGTGGGCCCCAGGGATCAAACTCAGGTTGTCAGGCTTGGTAGTAAGCACCTTTAATGCTGAGCCTCTTGCAAGGCCCCTTTTGATTTTATTTGAACCCTGAAGCCTGGGTTGGTATTGAATTCACGGCAATCCACCCGTCTCAGCCTCCCAAGTTCTAGGATCATAGGCGCCAAAACGCAGGGATGTCCCACACTACCTACCTCATTCAGTCCCAAGTTACAGCAACCTGTAACAAATAAGCCTGCACAGAGCCCAGCACAGGGAATGTCTGCAAGATGGCCGAGGCTAATCTCACTGATGCTAAAGTTCCTCCCCGCCTGGAAGAGGCTGGGAGGGACTCCATCCTCACGCCCAAGCCTCTCTGGTCTCTGCCTCTGCAGGGTGCAGTGACAGCCATGACCAAAGCGCTGGCCTTGGATGAGAGCCGATATGGTGTCCGCGTCAACTGGTGAGCAGATCAGAGAGGGTGGGGGCAGCTGGGGATGCCAAGACCCAATCAGCCTATACTTCTCCCCCTTACCCAGCATCTCCCCAGGAAACATCTGGACTCACTCCGCTGTGGGAAGAGCTGGCGAACTCAACTTCAGACCCCAGTGCCACCATCCTAGAAGGCTCCTTGGCCCAGGTTGGGGGGGGGTCCAGAGCTGGGAGGGATGGAGGGGGGAGTAGAGTGTGGGTCAGGTGGTTAGTTGGGGTCTTGTCTCCCCCCTCCTCCTCCCTCTCTCTGCTCTCTCTCTCTCTCTCTCTCTCTCTCTCTCTGATTCATATAATCCAGACTGGCTTGGACCTTGATATGTCACTGGAGACACCCTCAAGCTTCTGCTTTTCCTGCTCCATTTCCTGAGTGCTGAAGTTACAAGCATGCACCCTTCTTAGTATGTATGTGTGACTGTCCCACTCTCTAGCCCAGGCTGGTCAGGAACCCAGGGCAAACCTCTTGCCTAGGTCTCTCTTGCTGAGATGACAGATGTGAGCCTAAGAGGGCTATTCTTAATTTTCTCCCTCCCTTCTCTCCCAGCCACTGGGCCGCATGGGCCGGCCAGCTGAGGTGGGGGCTGCAGTGTGTTCCTGGCCTCTGAAGCCACGTTCTGTACAGGGATTGAGCTTCTTGTGACAGGAGGTGCAGAACTGGGGTATGGATGCAAGGCTAGCAGGAGCAGACTTGTGGAAGCCCCATTCTCCCACCCTGATTTACACTAAGTTGTGTCCTACCCATCATCCCTCTTCTTCATCCCTTTTTTTTTTTTTTTTTTTTTTTTTTGGTACTGGAGATTAGACCTAGGACTGCCTTTTGTGCTAGGCAGAGGCTTTGCCACTGAGCCACGCCCGGGGGATTCTAGGCAGAGGCTCTACCACTGAGCCATGCCCCAGCCCTCACTGGGGGACTCTAGGCAGGAGCTCTACCACTGAGCCACGCCCCAGCCCCTCACTGGGGGATTCTAGGCAGGGGCTCTACCACTGAGCCACGCCCCAGCCCCTCACTGGGGGATTCTAGGCAGGGGCTCTAACACTGAGCCACACCCAGGGCCTCAGTCCCTTCACCAGGAAACTCAGGACAGATGACTAACTGTGATGTCTATTAGCACACCAAAGCTGGGCTGCTGGCAGTCAGGTTCCAGCCCTGGAATTCAGCTTCTGTCCCCCAGCTTCTCATTGCCACCAAACCTGCCATTTCAGACAGGTGCTCTGGGTCCCCTCGCCCTCTCCTCCTCTCCTGCCCCACCCCACCCCCACGGCTCAGTTCAGTCTGGGCTGTTCCAGGTGCCTCTGGCTGTATTCTCCTTCATATATACAACAAAACCTTCTCCTCAACTGCACCTTGGTGTGGTCAAGTCATTTCATTCGTTAACCACGCCCCCAGCTCCTCACTGGGGGATTCTAGGCAGGGGCTCTACCACTGAGCCACGCCCCAGCCCCTCACTGGGGGACTCTAGGCAGGGGCTCTACCACTGAGCCACGCCCCAGCCCCTCACTGGGGTGTTCTAAGCAAAGGGCTCTGTCACTACCTACAAGCTGCCCCTCCCTCATCCATATCCCATATCCCCATCCCATACCCCAACACCTTACCCACTTACCATTCGTCCTGCACTCATAAAAACAACTTGTATCCAGAACGGGAATATCACATTTATTTCCTGTTCTTTACACAAGTCTGTGCCATCCCTTTCAGCCACCCAAAGTCAGAACTAAGGCCGTGCAGCGGGATGGAGAGCTGGTAACTTCTGTCGCCAGGGAGCGCAGTTCAGCTTCACCTGGGTGCTAATTAAAAGGCCCGCTGGGGAGAATAAATTAGAGGTAATTGGCAGATAATGAAGGAGGCACAAAAGCGCCTGCCTTTATTCTTGGCCCTTAGGGGAGGAGTTTACGCTCTTTGCCAGTGCGTTAGTGAGGTGGCTGGAGGAAGAATCTTGAGAGCTGAGGTGGCGTGGAGTTGAGACATGTGGGTGAGAGGGAGGAGGCTGGGACTTGCGTCGCTGGGGCTGGGGCTGAAGGACACTGTGGGGGTGCGCTTGGAAAAGAACAGGCCCTGGACACTCCCCAGGTTGGGCGCGGGGCGCAGCAAGCAGCTTCCCCACACCCCAGGTAAGGGGTGGAGCTGCAAGGCTGCTGTGGATTGGCCAAGGCAGGGGTGTGCGGCAATCGCTGATTGGCTGCGGCGGGGGCGGTTGCTGGTGTGGGTTCCGCTCGGCAGTTTGGAGATGGTAGGGGAGGAGGGAGGGTTTAGCAGTAGAAAACGGGAGATTGGGGGAGGCGGGAGGGTGGCACAGGCAGGTCTGAGGGAGAGGGTGCATAGTTTGAAGAACAGTATCATGCATTGGGATTTGGGAGTAATTGTGGCTGTGGAGGCTGCGAACCTGCTGCAAAATTACATCGACACAGAGGCTTAACCTGTGCATAGTGTGTGTGTGTGTGTGTGTGTGAGTGAACGTGTGTGTATGGATGAGTGTGAGTGTGTGTGTGGATGAGTGTGTGTGTGGATGAGTGTGTGTATGTGGGTGAGTGTATGTGTATGTGAGTGTGTGTATGGATGTGTGTGAGTATGTGGGGGGTAGGTGGATGTGTGTGTGTATGTGGGTGTGTGTATATGGATGTGTGTGGATGAGTGTTTGTGGGTGAGTGTGTGTGTTTGGGTGTGTATGGATGTGTGTGAGTGTGTGTGTATATGGATGTGTGTGTGGATGAGTGTGTATGTGAGTGTGTGTATGTGTGTATGGATGAGTATGTATGGATGAGTGTGTGTTTGGGTGAATTGTATGGATGTGTGTGAGTGTGTGTATGGATGTGTGTGGGTGAGTGTGTATGGATGAGTGTGTGTGTGACTGAGTGTATGTGAGTGTGTGTATGGGTGAATTGTATGGATGTGTGTGGGTGAGTGTGTATGGATGAGTATGTGTATGGGTGTGTGAGTGTGTGTATGTGAGTGTGTGTCTGGGTGAGTGTGTATGGATGTGTGTGAGTGTGTGTGTGTGGTTGAGTGTGTATGTGGTTGAGTGTATGGATGAGTGTGTGTGTATGGGTGTGTGTGTATGGGTGAGTGTGTGGGTGAGTATGTGTGTGAGAGTGTGTGTGTGTGTGAGACTGCTGATTGGGTAAAGCCTGTAGTACAGTGGCCAGGAAGCACACTATGGAAGGACACTGCCACAGGTTTGAATTGCAGGGCTCAGCTGGGCTAGACAATCCCTCTACTTGTGAAGTTGAGGCAGAGGATGGCAAGCTTGAGGCCTGCCTGGAGTGCAGACTGAGACCCTGCACGTGTAATTGTGTTTTTAAGCGAATGCTCCAGCAGAGTGTGCCTGGTGCGCAGATTGGCTAACTACCCCTAAAACCCGGTGTTGGGGAGCTGTGGGTGAGGGGTGTGGCTGGGGCACCCTAAGCTGTAGGCTAATGAGGCTCTGTCATGAGTTGGTATGTGAGAGTTTTTGAGCTTTTTTCTCTAAGGGGACAGAAAGGAGGCACTGGAACACAGGCCCATGAACAGTGTATGTGCGTGTGTGTGCATGTGCGCGCACGTGTGCGTGTGTGTCTTGTAATTACAAAGAACACGTTGTCTCCTTGTGCAGATGGATCTTTACCTATCATCCTCCAAAGTCCCACTCCATGTGTTTCACTTGAGACAAGGGACTAGCTCTCACTTTGAAGTAAATCTTTCTGCAGCTTTCAGAGCGTTGGGATTGCAAGTGGTACCAGGCCCTGCTTCAAATGGCCTTTCCAACGCACTTTTTCTTTTCATCAAAGTATTGGTGACAAACAGCTCTCTGACCCTTGTTCGGGCGACTTGGCCACCGACGAAGTACCTCTGAAGATGCTCTTTTTGTGTTTCTTTTTAAATATCTTTTCATATTTTTGCTTTATTTTCCTGTGTATGAGTGTATTGCGTGCATGCATGTAAGTGTACCATGTGCCTGTGGATCCCCTGGAACTGGAGTTACAGACAGTTGTGAGTCACTGTGTGGGTGCTGGGAGCCGAGCCCAGGCTCTGGGAGAGCAGTGTTTTTAACAGTTGAGCTCTCTTCCCAACCCCACTTGTTTGGTGCTGAAGCATGAATTCACTGGCTGGCCTGGAACTCATTAGGGGGACCAGGATGGCCTTGAACTCACTGAAATCCTCCTGCCTCTGAGTGTTGGGATTAAAGGTATGCTCTATCACACCCAACAATATATATATATTCAAGGTATGGAGACGTTATCTCAGTGGTTAGTTCGTGTTCCTAACATACACGAGGCCACGGGTTCAGTCCCTAAGTACTACAAAGGCAAAAAGAGCCCGCAGAAGCCAAGGCAAATGCCTGGCTGGGCCTGAGTGCGGCTGGGGCGGAGCAGGGCAGGGTGGAGGCCAGGAGGGCGCGAATGACCATCCTGAGCTGTCCCTGCGTGTGCTCCTCGCGGCAGAGCCTCGGTGCCTGCAGTCCTGTAACTCAGCAAGGCCCGGCTAAAGAGAGCAGCCGTCTGCGGGAGGGGGCGTGAGCAGGGCGGGGCCGGAACGCCTCACCAGGCCGCGCCTCAGGCGGGCGCAGTCCCCGCCGCGCGGATCATGGCTGCGGGCGTGCTACGGCAGGTGGGTGCGTGGCAGACGGGCGCAGGGGCCTGGGCGACCCGGTGCGGGGCTCACTTCCGGGCGGACCGGGGGCGTGCAGCCTTTCCGGCTTGGCGTCCTGCCTCGGGGCTCGGGTTCCGCTGCGGGACGCCGAGGCGGATGGGGCCGCTTCGGAAGGAGCGCCGGGCGGCAGAGTGGGCAGGCGCGGGTGGGGTGCGCGGCGATCCCGGGACCCCGAGGGCGCCAGCCGGGAGCGTGGAGGAGGAGTGGGAAGAGCACAGGTTGATGGGTGCGAGGAAGTCGTGGCTGGGCGCGCAGCCTGCGGGGCTTGAGCACCAGTTGCTCTCGGGTTCGCTTAGACGGGTCCAGGACCCACGGGGCTTGGCGCAGGACTAGCCAGGCACCGTGTCTTGGCTGGAAATTGCACCCAAGGTCTTACTTCTTGGGACAAAAAATACGTAAAGGCGTGTGTAGTGTCTGTATGAGGCTGTGTACCTGTTTTTGTAATCCCGAAGCAAGCGTCTGTATGTCAAAATAACACAATTCTCCAGGCAAGAGCCCTTCAGTCCTTTTCGATGGTGTCAAGCCGCAGAGTTTCGGAGAGTCTGTGGTCTTAAGAGAACATGGTTTACAAGCGAGGACGCAAACAGCTGGCCATAACCTTGGGGAAATGTTTGCTCTTAGCTCGTTCCTGACTTTCTGACACTCTTAGTCCAAGCTTGTGAATTACTGAACAGACCTTTACATCTCCCAGCTCGTTTGTTTGTTTGTTTGTTTGTTTTGTTTTGGGGTGGGGGGGGGACAGGGTTTCTCTGTGGCTTTGGAAGCTCTTCTGGAACTCACTCTGTAGACCAGGCTGACCTAGAACTCAGAGATCCACCTGCCTCTGCCTCCCGAGTGCTGGGACAAAAGGCATGCGCCACCACCTGGCCCATCTCCCAGTTCTTTGTTAAAAAATTATTTATTTTTAATTTAAATTAGAAACAAGCTTGTTTTACATGTCAGTCCTGGTTCCCACACCCTCCTCTCCTCCCCTGGCCCCCTCCGACCTCCTATCCTGTCCCCTTTCTGCTCTCCAGGGAGGGTGAGGCCTTCCATGGGGGAATCTTCAAAGTCTCATATCATTTGGAGCAGGGCCCAGGCCCTCCCCCATGTGTCTAGGCTGAGAGTGTGTGGAATGGGCTCCCAATTCCACTGATAAATACTGATCTGCTACTAGAGGCCCCATAGACTGCCCGGTCCTCATAACTGACATCCACATTCAGGGGTTCTGGATCGGCCCTATCAGCTATCAGTCTGGGATCCTCCTCCAGTTCTTAATGACAGAAATGTTCTAGGTCGATGGTGTGGTGGCCTTGGATGGGTACAACTTTGCCATACTGGGCAACCCTGATGGAATAGAGCTCCATCTGAGGAAGACAGTTTTAACCTGTAATGTAGGAGCTCTGAACACGAGCCCTCTCAGAGCTGTGAGTGCCCCGTGTGAGTGCCCCGTGTAAGTCCCCACACGGTGAAACCCAGAGTAAAGGCAGACCTTGCCAGCTGGGGTTTGGCAAGGTCTGCCTTGCGTGGACTAGTCTAGATTGACATTGGAGTAGATCTTGGGTCTGAAAAGGAACGGCCCTGAGACTTGCCAAGGACAATCCTAGGCTGTAGAGGGGGACATGTGCTGTTAGGGATGGGACAGAAACGCCCTGTGATAGGGTAGCGCTTAGCTCGGCCAGGGATGGTCCTGAGGTGACAAGGCTTCCACACAGAGCACTGGACTTCTGCAAGTCTGTTGGACTGGGACAGCCTGGGGCTATGGGACTTGGGGAATTTGATGAGAAAGCACCGGGTGGAGACAGGGCAGGACACCTTGCTGGCCTGTGACGGAGAATGGCGTTTTGACAAGACCACCCCTAATTTTTGGGACGTGAAGGGAACACTCCCCTTTAATTGCGAAACCCTGCTTCTACCCTTTTACCCTCCATCCCTGTAGCCCACCTGCCATTTAGGTGTTTCCTTTGGGCTTAATTCCCAGTGTAGGTGGGGAGGGGCGTTACTTGAGCCAACAGAAGACTGCTGGCCTGAGAATTGCCCCAGGAAGGAGACTTGGCGCTCAGTGTCTCCAAGGCTCTGCTGTGGCCAGGTCAGACAATACACTCTGAACCTTGGCGCAGAGCCTTCCCTGTGCCCCGAGGCCCTGTGATGTTCCCCTTCCCGATTTCTCTTGCTCTCTGTAGCTCGGTCTGGGCTCGGAATTTGTGATCTTCCTGCCTCAGCCTCCAGAGATGTGTGACTATAGGTGTGCACCAGCAGACCCAGTTTCCAACCTCTGCCTAGGTCTCTGCCCCCCCCCCCCCCACTAGTGTTACCCACCTGCCCGGCCCGGCTACATTTTATTTATTCTGTGTGTGCAGGTGTGTGGCGGTCACAGGGCAGAGTCAGTTCTGTCCTTCCCTGAGCTAGAAGGAGTGGGTCCCCAGCATTAAACACGATCCTCGCTGGGGCGTGTGGCCAACTGCCCTTCCCTTCAGTCACCTCAGTAGCTCTTCCCTTATGATGCTATCTATTTTGACATCTTTCCTTTTTGAGACAGGGTCTCACAAGGTAGACCAGACCGGCTTTGAGCTGAGAGCTCTGCCTGTCCTCGCCTCCCCAGCGTGGGGATTAGAGGTGCATCCCCTCCCCTGGATCCTTCGTTATTGAGACAGGGTCTTACAGAAGCCAGGCTGGCCTCAAACTTGCTACAAAGTCAGGACGGCCTTGGATTCCTGGTCGTCCTTAAAAATAAAGCCAGGGACGCCTGCATTCTAGGAAGCATTCTAGCAACTGAAGACACCCCAACTCTATTTTTCTTTTCATTTCTTCGTCTCAGTATCTCTTTTCTGCATTGTTTAGCTTCTCTGGCTTACTTGTTAGACAGTAGTTTTTGGTTCCCTCTGCTCCTGCCTCCATGCTGGCTGTCCTACCCCGTGTGGGTTTCTTTCTCCCATATCGTGCGTGTCTGGGGCAGGGTGACAGTGTTGCACAAGCTTCTATCACCACCCAGAGACATATAAGGGGTTGTCACTCCAGGTCAGCCCAGAAGCCCTCAGTCACCACACGATTGAGATCATGTCAGTGACCAGGTGTGGTGGCGCACGCCTTTAGTCCCAGCACTTGGGAGGCAAAGGCAGGCAGGGCTCTGTGAGTTCAAGGCCAGCCTGGTCTAGAGATAAGAGTCAGGACAGGCTCCAAAGTTACACAGAGAAACCCTGTGTCGAAAAATGAACAGAAAACACATCTGAGGGCTGGGGAGCATGGGCATAGTTGGTAAAATGCTTGCCACATGAGCATGAAAAACCCGAGTTTGATCCCTGGAACCCATGTGAAAAAAAAGTAGGCGACTCACTCCTAAAATATCATTGGTGAGCTTCAGAACCTAGTCATAGACCCTGTCTCAAAAATAGGATGGGGGTGGCACACACGTTTAACCCCAGCTCTAGGGAGGCAGAGGCTGGTGGGTCTCTGAGTTCGAGGCCAGCCAGGTCGACAGAGAGAGAGTTCCAAAACAGCCAGGACTACCCAGTAAGGCCCTGTCTCAAAACAAACAAAAATCAGGATGGGGGCTGGAGAGGTGGCTCAGCAGTTAAGGACACTGGCTGCTCTTCCAGAGAGCAGTTCCTAGGACCCACGTGGCAGCTCACAAGTGTCTGCCGTGGATATGACTCCCTCACACACCAACACCAACACATATAAAAACAAAACCCAGGCTAGATATCAGCTGAAGAATGACACACCTGAGCTTGGCCTCTATACACACAAGAACAAATGTACATATACATGCATGCACACAGACCTTATCATCCCAGCTAGAGCACAGGAAAATCGTGACTTCAAGCTCTAGGCTACAGAGTGAGTCTGAGGGCAGGGGCAACTTGGTGAGACATTGTCTCAGCCTCCCTCCCCTCAAAAAAAAAAAAAAAAAAATTCGAGAAAACTGCTTCTTCCAGGCCCAGACTCATGTACGTGGTATCCAAGACTCACCTACTGACTTGTGACCTTTGCTGGGCTCCCCCCCAGTCTCATTGGCCAGGTTCAGCTCCTCCAGCAGGGGCAGGGTATTTTCCCGTGATCTTCAAATTCCCAACTCAGCTGCTTCTCCATGGTCCGCAGAGGAAAGCATGAAGTCAGAGGTCAAGGGGAAGGGGCCTCCTGTACACCATGTAACCTCAGGGAAGGTCAGCAGGGATGTGTGCACTGAGATGGCCCAGGGCTAGCACAAGGCTGCTTGCTTGTCAGCCACTGGCAGTGCCGAGCACACCAGCTGCCCAGCGTGAGGGTCTGCCAGCTGTGTGGCTGGGGCTGAAGCAACTCCCTAGCTCTCCTAAAGAGTAAGCATTAGGACCCCGCCTCTGAGGGAGGAGGCTGGAGCCCTGTATGTGTGGGCTGAGCCGCGAGGGTTGAGGAGGGCTGGGGTCTGGGCTGCTGAATTCTGGGACAAACGGGGCCTATTCTTTTCTA
Organism: Phodopus roborovskii; assembly: GCF_943737965.1. Classification (NCBI taxonomy): domain Eukaryota; kingdom Metazoa; phylum Chordata; class Mammalia; order Rodentia; family Cricetidae; genus Phodopus; species Phodopus roborovskii. Next base: position 2,418,959 of record NW_026126651.1, read on the forward strand.
ACTCTCGTCAGGCACCCCCCTCCCAAGCCAGGAGTGCCCCCTTACCTGCTCACTGTCCCTAGTCGTCGTCGTCTAAGCCGGTAACAAGCTGTGTCCAAAGTTCTCAAATAGGAGACACGCCTCTGTCGACTTTGCCCTGAATGGTGGAGGGGCAGGAGGGTGCTGGCTTTGTCTTTCTAGGGATGGTCATTTTGATGGGACTTGGGCAGAGCACAGGGTCTGTCTAGAATGTGCTGGGACTGTGACAGAGCCAGCCTTCCATGCAAGAGGTGGCGGGTGGGTGCCAGGACCCTGCTCTTCCTGGCTCTTGACTTGGCCATATTTATTTCTCTCCTCACCCCAGGTCTGGGCCCCAAAACTTCTCCCTGTCCCCTGGATGCTATGTGGGCCCAGAAGATGTGTGTCCTCCAACTTCAAGGTAAAAGGGGGGTCCTGAGTCTAGTAGAGGAAGACGGGGTCTGTAGCCCGTGTTGGAGGAAGGCCAGGTCTCTTCTCTCTCTGAAGTTAGCTGGTCGTCTATCTTAGGTGTTGTAAAGAGATAACACTGTGTTTCTTAGAAGCCTCGAGGACCCTGGTGCTCTGGGGCTGAAGCTGGGGCGTGGTGGAAGGAAGCTCTAGCCTCTCTCTTGGCCTGGGGACCCCAGGCCCCTGGATTGCTGGGCTTTTGTTTGTTTGCTTGTTTGTTTGTTTCTTCCTCTCAGGCTGCAGACCTCCAGGTTCAGGTGACCAAAGAGCCACAGAAGAAGCCAGGCCCTAGCCAGACACTGCTGTTTGGAAAGACATTCACAGACCACATGCTGATGGTCGAGTGGAATAAGATGACAGGTTGGAGCCCTCCGAGGATCCAGCCCTTCCAGAACCTCACTCTGCACCCAGCCTGCTCCGCCCTGCACTACTCTCTGCAGGTGGGCCCCGCGCTCCCACTCCCCCCCCCCCCCCGCGCTCCTGTTGCCCTCCCCGCTCCTGCTGTGCCCCCCCTACGGCCCGCTCCCCCCCCCTCCCCGCGCGCGCTCCTGCCGCCTGCCCTGTGGCACCTTCCCCCTGCTCCGCTCCCTGCTTCTGACTGAGTCCACCTCTCTGGCGCTTTGCATGTTTCTTTCTCTGTGGATCTGTCATCTTTTCCTGAGGTCACCCGTGTTCTGGGACCCAAACTAGGTGTCAGTCTGTTCTTGCCATGAGCTCTCTTGGCTGTGCTGGGGTTCTCCTGGTAAAGAGGAAAGCAACGGGGGAGGGGACAGCTTATGCGGTCAGAAGAGCTAGGGTGGCAGACACTGTGGGTTCTCAGGGTGGCAGAGGAGGCCTAGGATGCCATCAGGGCCACAGGATGAGGGGCTTCAGGGGAGTCTGACTGAGTGGGGACAGAACCAGCCTGGAGAGAGTGAGCCGCCCCCAGGCACTGTGGGAAGTACTATCATTTCAGCACTCGGGAGGTTGGGGCAGGAGGGCTGCCATGATTTTGAGGCCAACCAGGGCTATAGAATGAGACCCTATCCTGGAGTCGTAAACCCAGCAACTCGACTTCCCCGCGGCATTCCTCAAGGAGCCGGGCCATCTTTGTTGCTGTGGCACGGATGCTCCGTTTGACAGTAGGTCTCTTCGGACGATCCCCTGTGGTTGGCCATTTGGCTTCTATTCAGCCCTGAGATGATATAAGGGTTGTTGCAATAACCAGGTGTTCATATCCCTTCCTCTAGACGCAAGTGGAGCGCTCTGCCCAGTTTCTAGAGCTACCGAGTCAAAGGGCAGGCGTGCCATTTCGAACAGTGTTGCTACACTATTCTCTGCAGAACTTATACCCGTTTCCACACTCACTGCCCAGGCCTGTTTCCCAGAAAGGCGTCTTGCCAAACCGCTAGAGTTCTTCCAATAGCCGAAGAGCTTTTAAACCGTTCTCAGAGCGATTTTTTCCCTGTGTGTGTGTGTGTGTGTGTGTGTGTGTGTGTGGAGGCAGGGATTGACAGCAAGCCTCTTTCTCAATTGCTGTCCATCCTGTTTTTGAGGCAGGGTCTTTTCTGTCGTCTAGACAGGGTTTCTCTGTGTAGCCCTGGCTATCCTGGAACGCACTCTGTAGACCAGGCTGGCCTTACCTCGCAGAGGTCCGCCTCCTCTGCCTCCCGAGTGCTGGGACTAAAGATCTGGGCCACCACCCCTGGCCGTGAGGCAGTCTTTCACGGTCCCAGCTTGTCCCTGCCTGCCCAGCGCTGGGACTGCAGGTGCCTGGCTTTTCTGTGGGTGCTGGAGATGGAACCAAGGTCCTCAGGGCCTGTGCAGCAAGTGCTTTACCAGTAGCTGTCTCCTGGGGGATCCTCAAGTCGGGTTAATTTGCATTTCCCCCAATTAATGTTTGGGGACTCTGGTTAAGAGCACATATTGCTCTTCCAGAGAATGAATAAGTGATAGCCCTGTGACATGCCTGTGACCTACCTGTGTGCACACGCATGAAATTCTCAAAGAATGACAAAAATACTCTTTAAAAAGACCCACTGAAGTTTTCTCTTTTGTAAACTGTCTCTCGGTCTGTTTCTCTATCAACATGTAATTATTTATTTATTTACTTGTTTTTCGAGGCAGGGTTTCTCTGTGACTTTGGAGCCTGTCCTGGAACTAGCTCTTGTAGACCAGGCTGGTCTCGCACTCACAGAGATCCGCCTGCCTCTGCCTCCAGAGTGCTGGGATTAAAGGCGTGCACCACCACGGCCCAGCTGGAATTTTTTTAAAAAGAGATTTTATTATCATGTTTTTATTATTTATTTTATTATTTTTTGAGGGGGTTTTGAGACAGGGTTTCTCTGTAACAGCCCTGACTGTCCTGGAATTTACTCTGTAGAGCAGGCTGGCCCAGAACTCAGAAGTCCAAAATGCTGGGATTAAAGGCATGCATACCACTATTGTCATGGACCAGCGCCGCCTGGGGATTTTATTGTTAGTTTGTGTATGAGTGTTTGCTTACATAGAGTTGTCTGGGGGGTTTTATTGTTAGTTTGTGTATGAATGTCTGGTACCACTGTGCATGCAGTCCCTGCAGAGGCCAGAAGAGGGCAGCCGGTCCCTCGGGGCTGGAGTTAATGAGAATTGTGAGTCACTGTGTAGGAGTTGGGAATTGGAACTAGGTCCTTTGGAGCGGCCTGTGCTCTTAACCATTAGGCCGTTCCTCCAGAGCCCTAAGATAGACTTTAAAAGCTATGTAGGAGAACTTTGTATATTAAGTGAGCTTTTCTTTTTGTTGAGTGGGGTGAGGGTGCTTTTGAGACAGGGTCTCACCTTGCGGGCGGGCCAGGCTTCCCTCAAGCTGTCCTTAACTAGGTGGTATCTACCTCTGCCTCCTGGGTAACTGAGGCTTGAACTACATGGCTGCTTTCGGAAGTCTCCATGTCTGTCTGTCACTCTGCTCTTTGCTGTTTCCGTTTGCATCTATCTGTGCCTCTTCTATCTTGATGCTGTGGCTCGGCCCTCAGCACCCTCCCCTGCCTGTCCGCAGCTCTTTGAGGGCTTGAAAGCGTACAAAGGCAGGGACCAGCAGGTACGCCTCTTCCGCCCGTGGCTCAACATGGACAGGATGCTGCGTTCTGCAAGGCGCCTCTGTTTGCCAGTGAGTGGCCAGTCCGCCCTAGGAGGAGGGCAGAGGGTGGTTGAGGGAACTGGACCCCTGACTCCTATGGGATCCACCCAGGGCTTTGACAAGCAGGAGCTGCTGGAGTGCATCCGCCGGCTCATTGAAGTGGACAAAGACTGGGTCCCTGACGGCAATGGAACCAGCCTCTACGTGCGGCCCGTGCTGATCGGGAATGAGGTGGGCTTTGCTGCGGGAGCTGCTAGTGTGGGGAACACAAAAACTGAGCCTGGACCCCGGGTCTGAGGGAGGAGGCTGGGCCCAGAGCGCGCAGTCTAAGGGAGGAGGGGGCTGGAGCGTGTGCCCCTTGGTCCGATGCTGCCCCTATGCCCATCATAGCCCTCGCTGGGTGTTGGCGTGGTCACACGAGCCCTCCTGTACGTCATTCTTTGCCCTGTGGGCTCCTACTTCCCTGGAGACTCCATGACCCCTGTCTCTCTCCTGGCTGACCCCACATTCATCAGAGCCTGGATGGGTGGAGTTGGAGACTACAAGCTGGGGGGGTAAGTAACTCCCTGAATCTCTCAGTAGTTGTGTCCTGGAAGAGAGAGATGCTGGGAAAGGGTTAGCCGTAATTGTTGTAATTTAAGGAAATGGATGAGAGAGAGAGAGAGAGAGAGAGAGAGAGAGAGAGAGAGAGAGGACATGCCATGCGGCAGTGTTCAAGCAGAGAGGTTTTCTAATTAGGGAAAGGGATCATAAAGGGGGGGACAGCCTCTGGGGAGGGATGGGAGCAGGAGAGAGGAAAGTGGGGGGGACAGACAGACAGACAGAGAGAAGGAGGGAAGGTGGGCGGGGCCCTTTTTAAAGGGAACACAGTGAACGTGCACAGGTGAGCTCTTAGTGGCTGCAGCTGAGCACGCATCCTGTCAGGACCCCAAGGGCAGGCCAGTGCAGATGCCTGACTAATAAATAGCTCTCCCTGTGTTGGGAAGCTATTGTCACGGACTCTATAGTTGGGCTTTCTCTGTGTCTTTGTTATCCACGGTGTCTGAAAGGAGACTGGGGTTGGGGACTGAGTTCAGTGATAGATTATTTACCTAGCAAGTGGGCAGTCCTGAGTTCAAACCCCACTCACTACCCAAAGACAGAAAAAGGTAGCAGCCATTTCCTAACTCTAGGCCCTGATAAATGGGCTGGTGTGAATGGGTCACAGTTGGCACAAGGGAGGCAATCAGGACCAGTTTTTGTGCGGGCTCAGAACATGACTGGGGATCGTGTCCTGAGACCGTGGGAGTCTTGGGTGAGGTATGAGTAAGAGGTGAAGCCAGTGTGTGTGGGGGGGTGGATGGTGTGGGGTGCATGGCTGTAACCCCAGCACTTAGGAGGGGATAAGAGACTCAGGCATTCAAGACGAGCAGTCCAGAGGCAGAGGCAGCCTGGTCTACAGACTGAGTTCCGGGACAGCCAGCGCTAAACAGGGAAACCCTGTCTCAAAAAATAAAACCCCCCAAAGCAAAGTAGAAAGAAGCGAGCCAGACCACTGGCCTCGCTGTGTCTGGAGAAGCTGGAGAGGCAGGAAAGGGACACACCAGCCACCCAGGGTCCCACCATTGACCGCGATTGTTAGGTTAAGAATTGTGTCGTGTGGGTGGGGTAGCCCTCGCAGGAGGGCTGTGAGCCAGGGAAGGATACTCCTCTCCTCGTTGGCTGTGTTGTGGGGAGCGTGGGGGATTCTTGCCCAGCCTGACCAGGCTCCCTCCAGGAATTATGGGCCCACGGTGGCCGTGCAGCAAGAAGCCCAGGAGAAGGGCTGTGAGCAAGTCCTCTGGCTGTACGGGCCCGACCACCAGCTCACTGAGGTGGGCACCATGAACATCTTCGTCTACTGGACTCATGAGGACGGGGGTGAGCCTACCCATGACCCAACCCACACCTGTGTGATGTCCTGCCTAAGTCCTGCTGGGTTGCGAGGTCTCCGGGTTCTGGGCAGGTTGCTTCTAAAAAAAAGTGGGGGGGGGGTCACTTAAGGGTAGGAGGAGGCAGTGACAACCTGTCTGTCATCCCCGACTTAGTACTGGAGCTGGCAACGCCCCCACTGGACGGCATCATCCTGCCTGGTGTGGTTCGACAAAGCCTGCTGGACCTGGCTAGGACTTGGGTAGGACCCGTGCGGCACCTGCATCTTGGGACCATAGCATCTGAGCTGTGGATCTGTGGTGGAAGGCTGGGCCCTCTCTTCTCTGGGTCTGTCTGTCTGTCCCAGCAGCTTTGGGGAGGGAGTGGTCTGCAGCGGGGCAGGAGCGTGGGGACTGGAGGGTCTCTGCCCCCTTGTTTTGTAGGGTGAGTTCCGGGTAGTAGAGCGTAAGGTCACCATGAAGGAATTGAAGCGGGCGCTGGAGGAGCGCCGGGTGCGGGAAGTCTTTGGCTCAGGCACCGCTTGTCAGGTCTGCCCAGTGCATCAGATCCTGTATGAAGGCAAGGTGAGGCGGGGCTGCCAGGGTAGGAGGGAGAGAAAGGGGTTGTGCCCGTGCTCACATCTCCTTTCTCCAGCAACTCCACATTCCCACCATGGAGAACGGGCCAGAGCTCATCTTGCGCTTCCAGAAGGAGTTGAAGGCCATTCAGGTTAGTTCAGCTGGGAGCAACAACTCTGATCATGGGTCTTTCTCCCTGGATACCCGTGGCCAGAAGCACGGGAATTTTCTTCAGGAGCGGTGGTCCCCTTTCTCCAGTTTCTGGCTCTGGGTCCTGAAGAGAGAACCTTCCCCCCCCCCCCACCCCGGCCACAGAAATGAGCCTCCCACGGCTCCCTGGGGCCCTGGGCTGTCCTTTGGCATGACAAGCCTTCCTCCCTTGCCCCTCCCTGGCCTGGAAGGCTTCCTCCCATAAATAAGCCTCTGGAGCATTCCCGGAGAGTTTCCAGAGGACCTCTGGGCTCATTTCCCGGGAGCGGGACCTGAGGTGACTGGGTATCCCGGCCCCACGTTGGCGCCTTCAGGCTTTGCCACGCCCTGCCTCGGCGGCCCTGCGCACTTGTCGCCTGGCCGTCCGGTCCGGGTCTAGGACTACACTTCCTATAAGGCACTGCGCGCCCTGGGCGCAGCTCCGTGAGCTGTCAGTCGCGACGCTCCGGAGCCTGCTGGGAGTTGTAGTGCGGCTGCCTCAACAACAACTCCGTTGTCCGGCAGTACGGAGCCAGTGGCCACGACTGGATGTTTCCGGTGTGACGCTACGGGCTGAGTCCTGACGGGTTGGATCCGAGGACCGATGGCATCCACCCAGCCTCCTCGCTTCCCAGAGACTCACGAGAAGTGCAATAGAAAAAGGTCTGGCCGGACATCTGGGTCTCTGGCGCCTGCACGCGGCCGCTACACTCCAAAGCCTTAGGGGCGGGCGGCACTCCGGCCATTTGGAACCCGCCTGAAACGTTGGCTCCGGGCTCGGGTCCCTCAGCTGCTCCGTTCTCAAGGGAGAACCTTGGCATTTCCTCTATCTCCGTTCTCGGGCCGGATCCCCGGTGCTCTCAGTGATGCGTTCCCCCCCCCCCCCCATCCTTGCTACAATTTTGAAATAAAACGCCAAAGAACAAGACGCTGTCGTGTTCAGAGAGACACCCTGGAGTCCTGGAGCTCAGCACGGTTCACTGTCCAGCCTGGAGGCGTCTCTGACCTGAGCGTTTCTTCTGTATCTCGTCAGATAGCTCAGCACCCTCTCCCTTCCTTACAGGGCATTGGTGCCTAAGCTCTGTTCCTGGCGCTCCTGACTGCTCTGTCCCTTCCTGACTGCCTGGCCTGGTTCTTGCCTGTCCCAGCCTCCCCCTTGTCCTCCGGGTTTTATGTGCACCTATCTGACACCAAAGGCAGTCTCTATAATTGTGCCTGTCTTATTTGGATTTGTATTGCTGTAAAGAGACCCAATTAAAGCAAGCCAACCACTTACAATTCAGAGGTTTAGTGTAGAACAAGGCTCTACCCAATAGATTTTCTGTGTCTTGATAATAGATTTCTCCACCAACACAGTAAGCCAGGTCAAGCTGAGTTGAAAAAGTAAAAGAACAGGTTTATTTGAGCAAAGCATCTCCCACAGATCAGGACCGGAGAAATCACAAGCCCAACTAAGGCAGGGAGCTTATATAGATTGTAGGCAAGGGGTAGTGATGTACCCATCACAAGTTGGGTTTGTGCCCAAATATGATAAAAAAAAAAAAAAAAACTTAACCCTTTAGACAGGGACTTGGGCTGCTGTAGCCACCAAGATTCAGAGCGGGGGTTTTTTGTTTTTTGTTTTTTGTTTTTTTTTTTTTTTGTGCCTTTCTTTGTTGGAGATTCTCTGAGAGCTATACCTCCTAGTAGTAGCACTCCCTATGAGATTGTGGGAGGCAATTATATCCAAACTACCACATTCCACACCCTGGCCCCATAAGCTGGCAGCAGTATCATAAGGCAAAATGCATTCAGTCCAACTTCAAAAGTCCCCACGGTCCGTCACAGTCTCAACAACGTTTTAAAGTCCAAAGTCTCTTCTGAGATTCATGCGATCTCTTAACTGTAATCGCCTACAAAATTAAAAATCAAAAAATAGGTCACATACTTCCAACATATAATGGGACAGGATGTACATTACTCGGTAGGAAAGAGCGCATAGTGGGAAATATAGACCAAAAACCGGCTGTGCAAATTCCAAACTCCAATCTCCATGTCTGATGTCAAAATGCTCCTCGGATCTCCAACTGCTTTCAAGTTTGTTGACTGTGAAATGCTTCCGGGCCTTGCTCTGGTCCCACTCGCCGTGAGCAGTTAGTTTTCTTTGGCAGGGTATCCCACGGCTCTGGCATCTCCAGCATCTTGTGGTCTCCAAGGCTTCAACTTCACAGCTTCCCACAGTGGCCTCTGTAGGCCTCCATGCAGGGACACCCCGACATGCCTGGCCTGTAACTCTCAACCCAGAACCACGTGGCCAAAAGGGCCAAAAGGGCTGGGGCTGGAACATGACCTCCTCGTTCAATTACAGCTTCACCAACTTTCTGTCTTGGCTGTCCTGAAACTTGCTCTGTAGACCAGGCTAGCCTCAAACTCAGAAGCCTCTGCCTTCCCAGTGCTGGGATTAAAGGCATGCAATAACCAAACCCAGCTCTGAGATTTATTTTCTTTAGTTCCTTTTCACAAGTTGGAAGTTTAGCTGCATAGGGTCCTATCCTGGGGCCACTACTCCCTTTTCTCCCCAAAATTACCCTGATCCTGTGACTGTTTTCATTTTGTATCTTCATTAGAGTTACCACTAATAACCACACACCGGAATCTACACTAGGCAAGTATAGTTGATACTATACTTTCCTCTGCCAAGGGGATTACTCCAAAACGCTTCACTTTAGACTCAAGCAAACTCTTCAAACAAGGGCAAAAGGCAGCCACTTTCTTCAAAAATATCACAGGAATGATTTGTAGGCCACATACTAATATTATTCTTAGCCAGGTGGTGGTGGTGCACGCCTTTAATCCCAGCATTCACTTGGGAGGCAGAGGTCAGCCTGGTCTACAGAGTGAGTTCCAGCAAAGTCAGGACTGTGTCCCAGAGAAACCCTGTCTCAAAAAAACAAAACAAAACAAAACAAAAAGTTCTCCTCTGAAAGCTCTTGAGTAAGCCCTTCCCCACTACACCAAATCACACTCACCGCCACTGTCTTCTACTAGTATGGGCCATTATCCAGTGCTTAAAGCACCCCACAGCGTTCCCAATCCAAACTCCCAAAGTCCATATTACCTCAAACAAAGACATGGCCAGGCCTGTCACAACACTCCAGACCCTGGTACCAGCCTCTGTCATACCAGCTTCTATTGCTGTGAAGAGACACCACGACCACAGCAACTCTCATAAAGGAAAACATTTAATTGGGGCTGGCTTACAGTTTCAGAAGTTCAGTCCTTTATCATGGCAGGGAGCATGGCAGCGTGCGGGCAGACGTGCTGGAGTAGTAGCTGAGAATCCTACGGATCTTGCAGGCAACAGGAAGTTGACTGAGACACTGGGCGGTATCCTGAGCATAGGAAACCTCAAAGCGCCGCCCCCACGTGGACAGGCTTGTTAGAGCAAGGCCATGCCCACTCCAATAAAGCCACACCTCCTAGGAGTAAGGGGACCGATTCCATTCAGACTGCCACAGTGCCTCTCAAGGATGTCAGCTCCTCTGAGAGTGCGGCAGCCAACCCACAATGAGGTGTGAAGTGAGACCAGGGGTTACACCCCGTTCCCACTCCAGCGCCTGGGATCTGTGTCCCGTTCCCACTCCAGCGCCTGGGATCTGTGTGTCCTTTCCCACTCCAGCGCCTGGGATCTGTGTCCCCGTTCCCACTCCAGCGCCTGGGATCTGTGTCCCCGTTCCCACTCCAGCGCCTGGGATCTGTGTGTCCTTTCCCACTCCAGCACCTGGGATCTGTGTCCCCGTTCCCACTCCAGCGCCTGGGATCTGTGTCCCCGTTCCCACTCCAGCTCCTGGGATCTGTGTGTCCTTTCCCACTCCAGCACCTGGGATCTGTGTCCCCGTTCCCACTCCAGCGCCTGGGATCTGTGCCCCGTTCCCACTCCAGCGCCTGTGATCTGTGCCCCGTTCCCACTCCAGCGCCTGGGATCTGTGTGTCCTTTCCCACTCCAGCGCCTGGGATCGGTGCCCCGTTCCCACTCCAGCGCCTGGGATCTGTGTCCCCGTTCCCACTCCAGCGCCTGGGATCTGTGCCCCGTTCCCACTCCAGCGCCTGGGATCTGTGTCCCCGTTCCCACTCCAGCGCCTGGGATCTGTGCCCCGTTCCCACTCCAGCGCCTGGGATCTGTGCCCCGTTCCCACTCCAGCGCCTGTGATCTGTGCCCCGTTCCCACTCCAGCGCCTGGGATCTGTGTGTCCCGTTCCCACTCCAGCGCCTGGGATCTGTGTCCCCGTTCCCACTCCAGCGCCTAGGATCTGTGTCCCCGTTCCCACTCCAGCGCCTGGGATCTGTGTCCCCGTTCCCACTCCAGCGCCTGGGATCTGTGCCCCGTTCCCACTCCAGCGCCTGGGATCTGTGCCCCGTTCCCACTCCAGCGCCTGGGATCTGTGTCCCCGTTCCCACTCCAGCGCCTGGGATCTGTGTCCCAATCCTTGCCTCCTCACACATACCCGTTAGTAAGTACCACATGGGCCTCGAGAGATTCATACCTGGCACCCAGCTGTGGATCCGGATCTAGCTTTGGTTTGGAGCATGCCATTTTAGTAGCTGGAGAGGAAGGAGACTCTGGAGCACCATTTGGCAGACAGGTTGGTGCCAGGCAGCTGGCAGCCTGGGGATTGGAATTCCGATTTCTTAGGCCACATCTTATTCCCTTTTGCCAGTTATTGTGCAAGTTTTCCCACCCCAGGGAAAACCTGAAGGCCCCTGGGAAGCTTTCTTCTCTCTGAAAAATCCAGAACTACCTCTTCCTTTTCCTTTATTGATAACAGAAGCTGCCCCCACAGTGAACCCGGTGGTGTTCTGGAAAGGCTCTCAGCCTTCCTTCAGAAGTTCTCATTTCTGGCTGGCGGTGTGGCTCACTCCTTTAATCCCAACCCTGGGAGGCAGAGGCCAGCCTGTTCTACAGAGTGACTTTCAGGACAGCCAGAGCTGCACAGAGAGCCCTGTCTGGGGATGGCAGCGGCGGGGGGAGATGGATGAGCCTCTTTGTGAGGAGCTGGGTGCAAACGTTTTGCAGAGCACTCATTTCTCTCTTGGCTTCTGGTTCTCCAGGGCTGCGGTCAACATCTTGCGGCTTTCACTGGGTTCTTGGTCAAGGTCATCGGTGTATCCCGTGCATCCCCGGGGTGGGAGACATGTTCGTTCATCATAAATAAAAGTCTCATTTCTGTTTCTGAATTGTTTTGCTTTTAAAAAGTCAAAATAAAAACCTACTTAAGCCATTTTTGTCTGGCTACTTGGAGTATGAGTGACAGCCAAGGCCACTTGACCCCCTGTGGCAGAGCAGGTCATCGTCCTTATGGAATGGTCTAAAAAGGGAAAGTAGCTCTATCCTGGCCCTTAAACTTGGGTTCTGTAAGGTTACTCATTGTTATAACGGCAGGCAAGGCTCATTAGATAGGGCAGGCATGAGTTAAATATCGATTTCTTTGTTTGTTTTTATTTTTGGGTTTTTGTTTTTTTGGTTTTTTTTTTTTTTTTTTTTTTTTTTTTGGTTGTCTGAGACAGGGTCTCTCTGTGTAGCCCTAGCTGTCCTTGAACTCACTTTGTAGACCAGGCTGGCCTGGAACTCAGAGATCAGCCTGTCTCTGCCTCCTGAGTGCTGGGACTAAAGGCTTGTACCACCAACACCTGGCTAAATATTGATTTTTTAAATGAATTGCTGTTTTCTTCATTCTGTATTTTAATTTGGCTTAATAGGCATCCATAGGTGTACCCCATACTAAGGAATGTTCTTGGGGATCCTCAATGCTTTTTTAAAAATCTTTTATTTTTTTAAGTGTGTGGCTGCTTTGCTTGCATGAATGTGTGCCTGGTGCCTAGGGAGGCCACAGCCCACCGGAGTCTCTGAAACTGGAATTACACATGGTTGTGAACCACCATGTCGCTGCTTGGATTTGAACCCAGGTCCTTTGGGAAAGCAGTCAGAACTCGTAGCCACTGTGGCATCTCTCCAGCCCAGTGCTTTTTAAAAGAAAACTCAGTGCTTTGCTATGTAGTCTAGACAGGCCTCATATACAAGTGTGTATTGAAAGACCCGCAGAGCGTGCACCTTCACACTCCCACTCAGGAAAGGCAACACCCCAAATCACTCACGAGAAGTGGTCTGGATGCAAATTGCATGAGGAGTTTTTATTCCAAGTGCACTGGGGTCCACAGTCATACGCCACGCAGGGGTAGAGGACTGAGGACCTCGAGGGCAGAATTGAGATAGCTTTTATAGGATTTACATCAGAGCTAACAAGGCCAGTTTCAAAGCTAGCCTGTTATTCTCACTAGGCCTAAACGCAAGGTCATGGGATTTTCTTTCTCAAGAACCAGCGTGCTCCTTGAGCCAGCCTTGTCCTTGAGCGGCTGGGAGAATGTACTTTCCAGTCAGGGAGTTATCTGTATCTGTTGGCAAAGGCTCTTGTTTTCTGTCTTTCCCTTTTTGCTATGAGTCCCATCTTTTAGTTATTAATTTTCTTTGTGGACAGGATGACCACTGTTCCCAGACTGTTGTTGCGGATAACAACATTCTTCAGAAACTAGGTGATTAATAATAATAATAATAATAATAATAATAATATCCAGAAACCGGTCATTGTGACCAAGCTATTTCATGTGTTTTTCTTTTTTTCTGAGCTTTGCATGCAGCTAGGGTGATTTTCAGATACATGCTGATGGACTTTTTTTAAATTTTTTTTATTGGTCATTAGAGAGTTAAGCTGTACTTTTTTCATCCTTTCAGTATGTGTATAACACACATGTACATGTATGTGTACATAAATTACATATGTATTTAGATTATACATAAACACAGGCAGGCAAACACACTGTGTGTAGATGATTATGTATGTATTTACATTCTACATACACACAGGCAGGCAAACACATGTATGGAAAGAAAAGGAAACCTTTTTCCTTGATTTTTAGAATTACGTGTATTTATTTATTGTGTATGTGCACCTGCTTTTGTGGGGATCAGAGACAGCTTTCAAAAGATAAAATTGAGGTTGTCAGGCTTGGCGGCAAATGCCTTTACACGTTCACAGGCCACAAAGCAAATTCTTAAAGGAAAATCCCTGTAACAGAGCCCCGGGGGAGCGCCCAGTCCACACACAGCTGCATGGAGCTGAGGCGCCACCTGGAGGCCAGCGTTGGGCAGTGTGGGCCAGGAAGGGCTTCCCAAAACTACGGTCTGTGTGTCAATAGAGTAGTGACTGGGTAACAGCCATCTGAAGGGTTTCTGAGCTAGCAGCTTTAGGCGTGTAATCCCATGAGTGACCCAGTGCTCTGCGTGTGGAGGAGCAGGGCATAGCTTTCCGTGGCTTTATAGGGAGTTCATGCTTCAAAACAACAGAGAGAAAGATGGTCAGACACTGATGGCTGGATATGGGGCACATTAATACTTTTCCTTCCTTCTAAAGTTTACTATTTTTTCCTCATCTGTGTGCAGGTGCTGCCAACTGCCAAGATTGAGGGCCTGGATTTGATCCCTGGGACAACATGGTAGAAGAGAGAGCTTATGTGCTCTCTCTCTCTCTCTCTCTCTCTCTCTCTCTCTCTCTCTCTCACACACACACACACCAGAGAGGATTAAAAGCAGGTGGCAGACCAAAAGCTGTATGTTAAAATACACAGCAGCTAAGAGGGAGAATGTGTGAACAATTCAATGTCTACTGACAGATCTAATAATCTAATAATCAAGAAAAGAATCTATAAATCAGATGTAGTGAGACTCGCCTTTAACCCCAGCTCTTAGAAGGCATTGGTGGGTGGATCTGTGAGTGTGAGGCCAGCCTGGGCTACACAGTGAGTTCCAGCACAGCCAGGGCTGTGTCGAGACCTTGTCCCTTTTTTTTTTTTTGCCCCCAGGACAGGGTTTCTTTGGGTAACAGCTGTGGCTGTCCTAGATCTTGCTCTGTAAACCAGGCTGGCCTCGAACTCACAGAGATTCGCCCGCCTCTGTCTCCTGAGTCCTGGGATTAAAGGTGTGCGCCACCAACACCCGGCGTCTATAATTAACTAGTGTGTCCGGCTTTTCATTCTGATCTCCAGTGGTTTTATTAGATCATAAACAATATATTACCACAGGTTAGTGTGTGTCTGTGTTGCATGCACATGAGTGAGCCAGAGTGTGCTTCAGTGTGCAAGCATGCAGGAATGTGAGGGTTCATCTGCTGTGTGCATTCATGCAGAGGACACCCCCCTCACACACACACCCTACACATGGACACACACACACACCCTACACATGGACACACACACACACACACCCTACACATGGACACACACACACCCTACACATGGACACACACACACACACCCTACACATGGACACACACACACCCACACCCTACACATGGGCACACACACACACCCTACACATGGGCACACACACACACACACCATACACATGGGCACACACACACACACCCTACACATGGGCACACACACACACACCATACACATGAACACACGCACACACACCCTACACATGGACACACACACACACACCCTACACATGGGCACACACACACACCATACACATGAACACACGCACACACCCTACACATGGGCACACACACACACACCATACACATGAACACACACATACACCATCCATGCACCCCCATCTCCTCCGATGGACAGGACACATGTTGTCTAAGACACTAAATATACAGCAAGGGTCAGCTGCAGCAGGCCAGGCTCAGTGGTGGAGAACGTGAACTTTGAGGCCAGCATCCTGGTGACGTTTACCTTGGTGGCTTGGCAGGTAGCGTGATAATCAGTTCCACATGCCAGCATGGCCAGATAGTCAGACCAGGAGGACATTCTGGTCCAGGGGGCGGGGCCTGGAGGTGAGGGGTGAGTGACATCCACAGTGAGTGAGCATCACAGTCGGGGGGCGGGGCCTGGAGGTGAGGGGTGAGCATCACAGTCAGGGGGCGGGGCCTGACCACAGAGTGACATTATGACCATAGAGGAGATGGGTACCAAGGACCAGAGAGAGACCCAGGGAGAAGTCTTTACCTATTTATCCATGTGTGGGAGCCATGGTGGAGTAGGATCAAGAATTAAGGTCAGGAACAAGACTAAGGGCCCCAGCTGGCATCTGGGAGAAAGACTACAGAAGCATCGCCAACTTTGTGTTCACAGACAAAAGACAACAGTCACATGACCTTCTTGGCAGGAGAGAAGACAGCCCAGTCTCATGGGGGAAGGAGGATCACAAGGCCATGGCCAGCCTGGGCAACTTAGGGAGATGAGGCCGTGTCAAAGTAATTGAGAGGCTAGAGCAGTCGGCCCACAGGCATGGGCATTTGAGTGTGAGCCCCACTACGCATGTAAAACACTGGGCACAGAGGCAATCGTCTGCCACCCCAGCACTGCAGGGTGGAGACAAGCGGAGTCCTGGGCTCGCTGGCCAGCCCGGACAAATCAGGGAGAGAGGTGATTCAGCAGACAGCTGTGCAAGCCCCAGAACCTGACTTCCGTCTCCAGAACCCACCCTGAAAAGAGCTGAATCTCAACGCTGTCCTCTGACCTCCGTGTAGTGACACATATGTGCCCACACTCACACATACGTATCACACACGCACACACAGATGCACCGATGATAAACAAAAGTTCAAAAAATTTAGCCGGGCGGTGGTGGCGCACACCTTTAGTCCCAGCACTCGGGAGGCAGAGGCAGGCGGATCTCTGTGAGTTCGAGACCAGCCTGGTCTACAAGAGCGAGTTCCAGGACAGGCTCCAAAGCCACAGAGAAGCTCCGTGGTAGAGCTTCTGCCTAGAATTACTCAGTGAGGAGCTGGGCCTGGTTTTTCCTGAAGAGTGTTCAGATGATAAGTGAGTGATAAACGGAAGAATGACAGAATTTGTCTGAGCCTCAGGCCAGTCCAGGTAAACGAGACTGTCACGCTGTCATGTGACCTATGGGAAGGATCTCTGTGAAAGCAACTAAGGGAGCATTGGCAGATGCTAAGGCAGGCAGACATTACTGAGCTGGATGCTGAGAGGCCAGCATGGTGTCTGCCCTGGTAAGTGTTCATCCGTGTCTTAAACTGTAATAAGCTGTGAGCAGGGCTCAGTGCAGGGGTGCATGCCCTTCTTCTCCGTATTCAGGAAGAGGCTGAGGCAGGAGGGTTGTAAGTTTGAGTTACATAGTGGGTCACTCCAAAATAAATCCTGTGGCTGCACACAGGCAATTATTATTCAGGTTCTTTATGGTCATAGCAAAACTTAGGACAAGTAGGGCTGAGGTAGCCCTGAGCTTCCCCGGGCAACGCTACCAGGTGAGGAGGTCATGTTCAGACTCTGGCTATGTGTTCAAGTGTCCCCTGCCGTCTGTGCAGGCCCAAAGACGCAAGAAGAGAAGCCACAGCCACAGTGTAGTGCCAACGGGGAAATATCCCCTGGGGAGGGTCCAGCCCGCACGAGGTACGCCTTGCACGCTGCACGGTGATGGGTCACGCAAGGGCATCTTGGAGGCAGAGATAGAAGGAAAGGCCCCTGGATGATTAGGAACTGAGGGACTGGAGACCGTCCTGCTTCTGGGCAAGGTGTGATTTACTGAAGAGGCAGAGAGTGCCTTGTGAGCGTTGTGAGCATTGTGAGCGCTGGGCTTCGTGTATCGTAGAACAAAACCCCAAAGCATTGATGTGGGAATTAAAAAGAAACAGGGGGAGGACATGACAATCCCTAAAACACGGAGGCGATTCTTATTGTAGACGTAAGGGAGAAAGCAGGCAGAGGGGAGAACCAGGCTGAAAAGGGCCAGGAGACTAACCCAGACCACGAGAGGAGAGAGCAGAGGGAGAGCATTAGCAAGAGCCACAGCCAGGGCCAAGAGACCAAGAGATCAGCATCGCCGCAAACGACCCTGGGAGGGAGAGGGTTAGGGTGGGGAGTGGATGCTGGGAGGAGCCACAGGCACTGAGGGATGCTGGGAGAGCTAGCTAGCATCTGGTTTGACCTGTGAGTAGCTCCTTGGTTAGCCAACTGTCCCTGTTTCTGAGACCTAACATTATGCTTATTGTTTTTTGGGTTTTGGTTTTCTCTATGTACCTCTGGCTGTCCTGGAATTCGCTCTATAGACCAGGACTCACAGAGATCCACCTGCCTCTGCCTCCCGAGTGCTGGGCTTAAAGGTGTGCGCCACCAATGCCCAACTTGTTTATTGATTGTTTCTGTTATTGTTGTTGTCGGGTTTTTTGTTTGTTTGAGACAGGATTTCTCTGTAGCTTTGGAGCCTGTCCTGGAACTCACTGTATAGACCAGGGTGGCCTTGAACTCCCAGAGAGCCGCCTGTCTCTGCCTCCCAAGTGCTGAGATTAAAGGTGTATTTATTAAGTTTTTTAAAAAATATTTTATTTTTGTTTGTGTGTTTGTGTGAGTGTGTGCACATGAGTACAGGTAACTTCAGAAACCTCAAGATGATGACCTGGGATTTCAGACAGCTGTGAGCAGGCAGACCTGGATGCTGGGAACTGAATTCAGATTCTCTGCAAGGGCAGCAAGTGTTCTTAGCTGCTGAGCCTTCTCTCCAGCCCCTCGACGATAGGCCCTTTGCCCTGGTTCATACTGTTAATAATACTCAGAGAGTCTGAGGTCAACATAAATATGAAATGTTTATAGTAGACACAAAAGCATTTCCAAAATATAGCAAATGAAGTGTTTGTTGTTATGGATATTGCTTTTGGTAGAATGGTCTTTTAAATTCTAAATAGGATATTGCTTTTGGTAGAATGGTCTTTTAAATTCCAAATAGGCATCAAATGTTTTTTGCTTGTTTTATCAGGATTTCTTGTCTCATCTACTTGGGAGGCCGTGCAGGGAAAAATCCTGCACAGAAAAAGTTCAAAGCAGGCAAGGGCTACAAAGTAAATAAGGTCAGCCTGGGCACCTTAGAAAGGCCTTGTTTCAAAATGAAAGTAAAATGTAGCAGGTGTGAGATCCAAAGTTATATTTTAAGTTTTGATTATGGTGCCTAAGAGATCTAGGAAACAAAAATGCCTGTGATTTATCTGCAAGCCCCTTGCCCAAGGAGAGACAGTTCCTGAAATGCTGGAGGCTGTGGTTTATGGGAGATCTTTTCACCCCATCTAAACAAGTTTGTTTGACCCATCTGCACTGGATGTGCTTGTGGGCGGGAGATACATGGACAGGAAATGTGTCAGGCTGCATGCTTGCCCCTGATTGGACGTAGGCGGAGGCATGAAGGCAGGAAGTACATCAGTATGCATGCTCTGGATTGCATGAGAAATATGATGTTATGGGTTTGCATCTTCAAGCCTCTGCAAAATGGGAATGTCCTGGAACTCACTCTGTAGACGAGGCTGGCCTTGAACTCAGAGATCTGCCTGCCTCTGCCTCTTGAGTGCTGGGATTAAGGTGAGGGCCACCACCACCCAACTTTATTTTTCCTTTTCAATGTTTTTACTTTTATTTTACAAGCATTTGGTGTTTTGCCTGTAGGTATGTTTGTGTGAGGGTGTCAGATCTTGGAGTTACAGAGAGTTGTGAGATGCATGTGGCTTCTGGGACTTGAACCTGGGTCCTCTGGAGGGGGAGGCTGTGCTCTTAACCACTGCACGTTTTGTTTCTGACTGCATCTCCTTGAGTATGTGAGTTTCCTGTGTTCTGTGTCTCCTGGTTATCTTTTTGCTGCCTCTGCTGCTGCTGGCTGCCATGGCTGGTTTTATGCCAGGGCCTGGAATTTATCTCTGAGTTCTCTGGTCTCTAGGGTCAGCAGTGGTTCAGATGTCTTTTGGGAGAAGATAATATTAGAGTTGTTCTATGCTGTTCTGCTTTATTGAAGAGCTGACCCTGGAGTTGGGTTATGGCTCTCCTTTTTCAGACTTGGGCATGCTTAAAAAGTCTCTGTCGACAGAGAAAAGAGCAAAGTAGAACACTCCCCACACACACACATGAAAAGACTCTTGGGTTTTGTAAATATTTTATACCTCAAGAGTTATTAGTGTATTGGAGATAGTTTTAAAAAAATCGGTAAAACTGCCAGGTGATTGTAGGCAGAAGTTTCTGTCCCACTAGAAACACTCAAATAAACACACTGAGACCTAATATTATTTATAAATGCTAACCAATAGCTCAGGCTTATTACTAACTAACTCTTACAGTTAAATTAACCCACGTTCCTTGTTTACGATTTTCCGTGTGGTGGTACCTCTTCTCAGTATGGCATGCCCATCTTGCCCTCTCTGCATCTGGCTGGCATCTCTTCTCTCCATCGCTCTCCTTCCCATCATCCTTAGTTTGGTTGCCCTGCCTATACTTCCTGCCTGGCTGCTAGCAAATCAGCATTTTATTAAACCAATTCCAGTGGCAAATCTTTACAGTGTACCAGAGGATTATTCCGCAGCAGGTGATGGTGTCTCAAACCTTTAATCCCAGCACTTGAGAGGCAGAGGCAGGGGGATCTCTGAGTGCAAGGCCAGCCCCGTCTACAGAGTGAGTTCCAGGACAGCTGGGGCTACACAGAGAAACTCTGTCTCAAAAACAAAAGCAAAAAAAGAAAAAGAAATTGTTATTTTTTTTTAAAGCTCAAACTTAATAGAGATAAAGCTGCAGTCCCCACTCTTATAAAAGATACTTATTGCAAACTGTTAAAGGTAACTAAGACACTTAAGTTAATGGTCAGTCACTTCATAAATGATCAAATTCTTTAATGTGTTCAGAACTATTTTTATACTCATGCTAAATACTAATGTAATTATTTATAGAAATAAGCCTTATTTGGCCTCCTATATGTGTTTCAGAGGCCTGATGAATATGGCCTTTAAAATATATAACGGAAAAAGCTTCCCGTGATAGGGACGACAGAGACCCCAGCTCCTAATGGTCACCCCAAGGTCTCCATGAAGATGCTGGGGTACAATGTCCACTCTACCTGATTGTGGTATCATTAACCACAGGGCATAACTACCCCATGCTTGCCTATGACCAGGACCCTCCCAAACTGTGGCCAAGCAGGAGCCTGGAGAGTTGATTGCCCCATTTTGCCTAGACAAAATAAGATCAGTCCCCCAAGTTTCTCCTCCACAGGAAAAATTTCTCAGGTCTCCTGAGGCTGGTGACTGAAGGAAGACCTGTGATCTCTATGCCCAAGTGAAGCCAAGGAGACCACAGGACCTGGGATGACAGACTAGGTAATGGACAAGTCTTTGCCATTTTAATTGATAGATTTGGATTATATCTCCTGCCATAATGTATCCTTCTCAGATCGCTGATGGCATTGATGGCTAGGCTGTCAGTTTAACAGCAGCAAGCAACCAGGTTCTTCCCCAAAGCTGAAGCCAGCTGGTTAGCTCATTTAATATATAAAAAATCAGGCCTTGCTTTTTTCTAGAGCTACTGAGTCTCCAGAGAATGACAGATAGGTTTGTCATACTAAGGGATAAACAGGTTTCAGATGTAAGCTCTCACTAAAAGAACAGCTTTGCAATGACTGTTTTCACTAATAACTACTTTTGTCTTCTCTGATAAATAATTATGTGGGAAGAAAATATTTAATGTCTATATGCATTCTGAGGGTCTAAGAAAGTGTTCTAAGGTATGTAAAGGTCTAAGGATATGAAAGTTTAAGTCCTGAGGGTTGAAGACTGATTTAATAGCTAGGTGGCGCACGCCTTTAATCCTCCACTTTGGAGGCAGAGGCAGGTGGAGCTCTGTGAATTTGAGGCAGCCTGGTCTACAGAGTGAGTTCCTGGACAGCCAAGGCTACCCAGAGTGTTAGAATTCAAGTATTATGCCGGGCCTGCCCCTGTCACCTGGCAGAATGCTCTCAGGCAGTACTGTGGTCAGCCCAGGGTTCCAGGAGTACTAGTCTGCATGAAGGTGTAAAGGATCCTTTAAAAGACAGACCCCGGGGTGGGGGAACGGGACAATGACATTGGCAGCTCACAACTGTCTATGACTCCAGTTCTGGGGGATCTGACACCCTCACACAGACATGCAGACAAAATCACCAATGGATACAAAATAAAAATAACTAAAAAAGTTAAAAAAAAAAAAAAAAAGACCCCGCCCACTTAGGCTCTTTCTGCTCCTGTCTCCCTCTTCTCTTCGGTCCTCTCTGTATCTCTCCATCTCTTTACCTCTTTTCTCTTCCCTCCCCCCTCCCTCCCTTTCTAATAAAACCTCTCACTTAAGCTCTGTCTGCCTGGCGTGTTTGTCCCCCACCTCGCCTGCCATGGAATCTGCCACAGTCCCCACACAGGACTCCCTCCAGCTTTATCCTAATACTGAAACTGCAGGGCCCTGCGTGGACCCCCGAGGTGCCTGGAGCAAGCCTGAAGCTCTTGGCTGGAACATCTTGCCCCGGAGTTGTTACTGGTCCTCTTCCTGTTTTGTGAACACACATCTGCCGGGGAGGAGCTAAGCCTGAAAATGCTGTTGGTTTCCACTGTGCTGTGAGTCAGTACATCAGCCCACCCCATCCCCTCAATAAAGGGCATTCGGACATTGCTGTTGAACGAATGACCCGCTGTCTTGTCTCTTATTTCAGTCTCTAGGCCGTCGCCCGATTCCTGGAACAGATTTGTAGCACATGAGCTACAAGTGGACGTCCCACCAAGATCAGGAAGAAAGGATCGCCTAAGAGCACCCTAGGAGGTCTGCCGGCTGTCAATGAGGGTGTATTGAAGGATGGGTGCCAGTAACTCTAAGGAAATTCTCCGTGGGCAATTAGTGGCCCAGCTGAAAAAACAGGGCAGTGTGATTAAAACAAGACAGCTAAAGAATTCATTGCCAGGGAGGCTGGAGAGATGGCTGAGGGGCTAAGAGCTGCTCTTCCAGAGGTCCTGTGTTCAATTCCCACAACCACATGGTGGCTCACAGCCATCTGTAATGAGATCCTGTGCCCTCCTCTGGCCTGCAGGCACATAGAATACTGTATACATAATAATAAAAAAATCTATTAAAAAATTCACTGCCATAGTAGAGAAACATAATCCCTGGTTTATGCACTCTGGAGGCTTAAACATCCCCATTGGGAACAGGTAAAAAGAGATCTCCATAAGGCTTATAAAGAAGAGAGGTCCGATAATTTCCCTATTCCCACCTTTTCCCTTTGGCGTCTAGTTAAGATGCGCTCCTGAGCAGCAACGTTAAAGAAAAAGAACAGATAGCGACTCCGATCTCCGTGTAGACGGGCTGGTGAGGCTCCTCTGGCATGGTGACCTTAGTAGGTTCCACAAAGCCGAGTCTGGCGCAGAGCCCGCATGTTTCAGAAGGTGACACAGTCCGGCAGTGCGTGCAAAAGCAAAAGAAGGAAGGAAATCTTAATCCTGGAGTAATCTTTCTGGGCCACCTGCCTTCAACACTATCTGAAACCCACATTATGACTACTTTACCCAGTTTGGAGCTATTAGCGATTCAGACTGTCCAGAAGTAAACGGACTGGAAACAGCAGAGGATATGCCTTTGTGGAGTTTGAGTCTGAGGATGTTGCCAAGATAGCTGCAGAATCAAAGGATAACTACCTTTTTGGTAGTCATCAAACTTTGCTACAATGTGATGGAATAGGACTTTTGGGGAAGAACAAGATTTAGAACCTGTGAAATGTATCAGGAACATGAGGGACCTCAACTAGATGACAGTCTTACCGTAACGGATGCAGAAGATACTTGGGAAGCAGAAATTGAACAATTAAAACAAAGAATGGCTGAAGCTGATGAGTGCAAACGCCGTCTGCCCTGGTACAACCCATTTTCTTGTGATACCTTCAGCAGGGCCTCTGCGCTGTGAGGGATGGCGGAGGAGGTCAAAGATGTAATAACCAAGGTAGAAGCTTTAGAAAAGGAAAAACAAGCTTTTCCTGTGATTGAGACAGCGGATCCTCAGGGTAACAGGGTTAGGGAGCACAACCCACTAAATGTCAAGGATGTAAAACAAACCCACTAAATGTCAAGGATGTAAAACAACCTTAAGGAGGCCGTCACTGCTTATGGGCCCAATGCCCCTTTCCCTCAGGCGATTTTTGAGTCTTTGTCTGCATTAAATTGCACTCCTAGAGATTGGATGTAGCTCTGGAGAGCCATGCTGAGTGGCGGTGATTATTGGCTCTGGAGAGGCAAATTTCAAGAATATTACAAAGAAACCA
The DNA here is from genome assembly GCF_943737965.1 of Phodopus roborovskii. Classification (NCBI taxonomy): domain Eukaryota; kingdom Metazoa; phylum Chordata; class Mammalia; order Rodentia; family Cricetidae; genus Phodopus; species Phodopus roborovskii. The sequence continues at coordinate 2,442,318 of NW_026126651.1, forward strand.
CCCAACGCAATGCCGCTGCCGGATTTCCTGCTAGGAATTTAGAGATGCTCATGGGCGCTGGGCAATATACTGCCCTTGCAGCTCAAATTCTTTTTTTTTAATAATTTATTAACTTTATTTGCATTGGTATGGAGGTATCAGATCCCCTGAAACCAGAATTACAGACAGTTGTGAGCTGCCATGTGGTTGCTAGGAATTGAACCTGTGTCCTCTGGAAGAGCAGCCAGTGCTCTTAACCTCTGAGCCATTTCTCCAGCCCCTCAAATTCTTTTTGACCCAGTGGTCTATGCACAAATTGCTGGTGGTGCTGCTAGAGCTTGGAGAGCCCTGCCTAATAAGTGAAGGACCAAAAATTAAAATGAATAAAAGTTTAAACACTTGGGCCCTAAATCTATACAGAGAAAGGGAACTTCTAATGGTAAAGGAAAGTTTAACTCCTTAGATCATGTGCCATGGCTGGCGCCTGAGCCCCACTCTCAGAGAAGGGGAGGTGAGTGGCCACCACTTATGTCAACATTCCTGTGTCTGCTAACTGCTGGTCATAAATGTCCCCTGATGGTTGTAAGGATCCCTCAGCCCAGGGAATAAGTGACAGGCCCTGTGACTCTGTGACCCTGCGGCCCTGAGCCCTGTCTTACGCTACTCAAATGTATCTTCCTTAAAATATATAGTTACTGCTTTACTCTGTATTTCTATGACCTTAAGTAACCATGGAAACTCTGGAGTTTGTGGCCTTCACCCTCATGGTCTTCCCCTTTAAAAGCTTCCCTTTATGGCTGGTTGGCATCTCATTCCCCCATCATGGAGTGAGAGCCAAGCTGGCCAGCTTGAACAATCAAGAGAAACCTTTGCGTTTGCATCGGAATTGTCTGGCTCCTTGGGTTGGTCTGGGTCTCTGTGAACTTGGCACAACAGTAAGGCCGCAAGGGATCAACTATCTAAGGTACAGAGGAACCGTCTGAGCCCTCTTCAGAATTTGCAGACCGCGTCCTACAGCTGGCCCGTCACATTTTTGGTGATGTTGAAAATGCCATGCCCATAGTTAAACAATTGGTATTTGAAAATGCAAACAAGTATTGTAAAGAGGCTTTATGTCCCCATAAGGCCAAAAGTCTTAATGACTATATACGCATATGTCGGAACATAGATGGTCATCACGTTATGGGCCAGGTTGTAGCTTCAGTCGTGAAAAGAGGGGGGAACCATGGAGGAGCCAGGCCAGAGACTTGCTCTGGATGTGGACAGCCAGGACATTTCAAAAGGAACTGCTCCCAGGGTGTGGCAACGCAACTGAGTCCGGGGCCAGGGCTTTGCCCCCTAAGGGTCACCATTGGAGCAAGGAATGTACACCAAAAACAGATTCCCTTGGTGATCCCTTATCTGCTCCAGGAAACGGGAAGCAGGGCCAGCCTCAGGCCCCTCGAGCCCAGGTGTTAGAGCAGTGGATACATCTGTAACCCGCCCAGTACAGATGCTTCCTCAGAGAAAACCCTTTATGTCCAGGACCTTATCAGAGGCACCCCAGGAAGCGCAGGATTGGACCTCTGTTCCGCCACCCGAGCAATATTAACACCACAAAAACGGGCACTCAAGCCTTGAGCACAGGAGTCTTTGGGCCTCTTCCCCCAGGAGCAATAGGGCTATTGTTAGACGCAGTAGTGCCCTGTTGAAAGGAATTAGGGTTATTAGGAATAGTAGATTCAGACTTTCAAGGAGAAATAAAAATCATGATTAGGGCAGAAATGGGGGTATTAATGATACCACAGGGCACACGGATAGCAAAATTGGTTCTTCTCCCTATGTTCAAAACCAACAATCCCTTTTTAAAGGACACCAGGGGACCTGCTGGTTCTGGGTCCACAGGCTCCGTGGGAGCCATTTGGGTATCAAGTCTTGAACAGCGCCCCATGCTCACCCTTACCATACAAGGTAGATGATTTTCTGATCTTCTAGGTACTGGAGCCAACTCCTCACTGATAGCAAAGAAACATTGGCCACAAGCAGGGCCCCTTCAGCCGGCCTCCACTCATTTACAAGGAGTGGGAACTGCTGTGGCTCCAGAATGTAACACTCAGCTACTTAAATGGTCAGATGATGAAGGACATAACAGGCCTTTTTCAACTGTGTTAAATCATAACCCTGTTAATCTTTGGGGAAGAGATGGGCTTCAGGCCATGGGAGTGGTCCTTACTACTGAGCCTCTTAAAAATATGCTGGCTGACCGAAGTTATGTACAAGAGGACTGGGTAAACTGCATTCGAAAATTTAATTATCAAAAGAGCCGGAGGTCGCTCTGGGCTGGGTAATTTTCCCTAGGGGCTATTGCTGTGCAGCCTGTTCCCATTCCTATCACCTGGAAAACTGATAACCCAGTCTGGGTGGAGCAATGGCCCTTATCTACTGAGAAATTACAGGCTGCACTTTAACTTGTAAAGGAACAATTAGAGGCAGGACATATTGTTCCTTCCACTTCCCCATGGAATACCCCAGTCTTTGTTATAAAGAAAAAATCTGGAAAATGGAGACTCCTACAAGATCTCTGAGCTGTTAATGATTGTATGCAAATTATGGGACCCACACACCCTGGCTTACCTTCCCCTGTGGGTATTCCTCAAGGCTATCATTTATTAGTTATAGACCTAAAAGATTGGTTTTTTTTTACCATTCCCTTGCATCCTTAGGATAGTGAGCGATTTGCATTTAGCATTCCTTCTGTTAACTTTAAAGAGTCCTATAAGAGATATCAATGGGTGGTGTTGCCTCAAGGAATGGCCAATAGTCCCACTATTTGTCAAATTTATGTATTATTGGCCATTGCTCCCGTTAGAGAGAAATTTCAATCCCTGTATATTATACATTATATGGATGATATTCTTTTAACCAGCCCAGATCCTAAGGAAGTAAAGAAGGCTTTTTGGGAATTGCAACATAATCTTCAACTAGCTGGCTTAAGAATAGCTCCAGAAAAGGTGCAACAAGAATTTCCCTATCAATTCCTGGGTCAATTGTTATTTTCTGGTATCCGTCCTCAAAAGATTACATTAAGGCTGGATAAACTGACCACCCTTAATGATTTTCAAAAATTATTGGGAGACATAAATTGGGTTTGATCTAGTTTGGCCCTAATCACTGGGCAGCTTAGACCCTTATTTGATATTTTACAAGGAGATTCTGATCCAACCCCACACCCCTGCACCTTAACACCTGCTGTGTGAGAGTGCGTATAACTTGTGCAAGAAAGTCTCCAATCTGCACACTTAAATTATACTGACTATTCTGAAAACTTGATGTTACTAGTTTTTGCTTCAGCGTATTCCCCTACTGTGGTGTTTTGACAAACTGGTCTTATATTATGGGTGAATGAACATGCATCCCCAGGAAAGACAGACCTTATCCCCAGGCAATGCTTTCCATTATTCAAAAGGCATACAAAATGAGTCTTCAAGTTTTTGGCAAGATCCCAGACATAATTGCCATTCCCTACACTCAACAACAGATACAATGGCTTTAACAGTTGGATGAGGAGTGGGCACATTTCTTGTGTTCCACACCCTGCCACTTTGATAGTTATTTCCTTCCAATAAATTAACTCATTAAAAAAAATCACCCTATGTGTTTCCCCAAAATTATTTCCAAAAATCCTTTGAAGAGGGCCCGCAATGTTTTTATAGATGGCTCTTCAAATGGTTGTGCAGTAGTTGTTTCCTTTCCCATTATTAAAGGCTCTACACTACAAGTGAAGTCTGCACAATTTGTGGAACTAGCTGCAGTACAATTAGCCCTTCAACATTTAACCTATACACTGACAGTAAATATATGTATCATATATTGGCTCCCTTAGAAACCAGTGTCTCGTGTACAGGAACACTTACTAGCCATACAAAGCCTACTGTGGAGACGCTCTCATCCAATTTTTGTAGGACATCTCCGAGCGCATTCTGATTTGCCCCACCCTTTGAGTGAAGGAAATGCCATTGCTGATTTTAATACTAAAACAGATAGTGCCGTCATGATGATGAGAGTCTGGGTATGAAGCAGCCTGCAAAGCTCATGCAACCGTCCACCTTAAGGCAGGGTCACTCAAATTCCATTTTAAAATAACTAGAGACCAAGCTATTGATATAGTTAAGAATTGTCCCCTATGTGCAGAGTTCTTACCTGTTCCACACCTTGGAGTTAACCCCCATGGTATCACGCCTAACGATATCTGGCAGATGAATGTTACCCATGTTCCTCCCTTTGGTCATGTATCTGTGGATACCCATTCTCATCTCATATTTGCCTCTGCTCATACTGGAGAAAGGCTTAAGGATGTTAAGAGCCATTGTTTACAAGCCTTTGCTTACATGGGAATGCCCAGACAATTAAAAACTGATAATGGCCCTGCTTATACTAGTCAGGGTTTCAACTCTTTTTTTGCAAAAATTTCTTATCTCAGGCCATGGTGGAGTGCGCACATTGCACAATTAAAGCCTATCTTCATAAAACAAAAAAAGGGGGAATTTACAGGGTGTACTCATAATCACCTTTCTCTTGTCCTTTATATTTAAAAATTTTAAACTATTGATGGTGCTGCTTGATCTGCGGCCGACAGGCATCGGCGCCCTCGGTCATCTGACTATGGCTCAGTTATGTGGAAGAATGTCACTGCTGAACAATGGTGTAGCCCCGACCCAGTTCTAGTATGGGCCACAGATAACCCTGTTTGGGTGCCTGAGCATCTGGTTTGACATATGGGGAGGGACCGTGTTTGTAGCAGCCATCAAGAAGGTTCCATGGGCCTTCATCAAGGATCCACCCATTCTGATGCCTGTGGGTCTGAGTAGCCCTGTGTGGCCCCTTTTTCCTGACCACTAACTATAGTTTGTGGAAAGCAGCTATAAAATTACACTTTGGTCCAAAGGATAAGAATTTCGCCTTCATTTCAGGCACCTGTTTTCTGGCTCCCTTCTTTTTCATTGTAACTAATGCTACTAATTTTGGAGGAAGTCTCAATTGTTCTCAATTGGTCTGCCGGCTGGTTTTAGCTGCTGGACATATGAAGTAACAGCTGTCCTGGGCCACGCATCCCAGGTGATACCTATGCCGGAGACCTCTACAGATGACCAACTTGTGCAGCAGAGAGGAAAGGGGATTTCCGGATCCCGGCCGCCATTGCCGCCTCCGCCACAGCAGCAACAGTTTCAAGGATAGCCCTCTCCCAATCTGTAAATGCTGCAAGCAAGGTGGATCAACTATCAGCTGAATTGGCTCAAGCCTTCGCCAACCAAAACACACACAATTATCTAGTACAAATTAGCATTTTAAAGATAAATCTACAAACTAGCCTCCTACAGGAACAATTGGATTTATTGTGAGAGGTCTATATGGCTTCTTGTTCTCTCTCTTTCCCACATAATTCGTGTTATACCCGCTAAAGTTAAGAATGTATCAGTTGTAGTTAGGTTTCTCCAGGGGCCCTGGAGTGATCAGTTTTTAAATTATGCATATGCTCTAGCCATGCAGACCATTAACATCAATGAAACCCGAGTACCACCTGCCAGTGCAGAAGCCCTTTCACAGGACTTCAGCTTGCGAGCAGATTAGAGAATGAGCAAGGTCTCCTCACTGGGGTTCATAGACCCTACCCTTGGTGTTATCTGCCTGATCTGCCACAGCATTAGACAGGCCCAGGCCAACTTTCAAACAAGACAGATTCTACTGTCTTTAGTTTAAGAGAACACCTCTGCCCACGTATGGCTGAACTTACAGATGAACTAATCATCAGAGACAGGTAAGGCAGAGGGGGCAAATATCCAACCTAAGACAGGAAGGTTACGGGCCTGGGTGACCTCTCCAATGACGGGTAAGGAATTATGCTGATGTCTGCTGCTGCCTAAGACAGGTGTTGGTTTATATTAAAAGAAAGGGGGACCTGTAGGGCCCTGCGTGGACCCCCGAGGTGCCTGGAGCAAGCCTGAAGCTCTTGGCTGGAACATCTTGCCCCGGAGTTGTTACTGGTCCTCTTCCTGTTTTGCTAACACACATCTGCTGGGGAGGAGCTAAGCCTGAAAATCCTGTTGGTTTCCACTGTGCTGTGAGTCAGTACATCAGCCCACCCCATCCCCTCAATAAAGGGCATTCGGACATTGCTGTTGAACGAATGACCCGCTGTCTTGTCTCTTATTTCAGTCTCTAGGCCGTCACCTAACTTGCGGACCAGATTTGTAGCATGGGCACTACAAGTGGAGGTTCCACCGAGATCAGGAAGAAAGGATCGACTAAGAGATCGCCGTTTCAGCAGGGAGTAGTTCCAGAGGAGAGCATGGCACTCCTCATCCTCTTCAAAAGGCTGGAGTGTTCGCTCAATGGAAGCTCTGTGGTGTAGGGGACAAAGTAGCTACCTTTTGGCATGCCAGGAAAGGTACCCGTTAAAACCGAATAGACCCAGGTCTGTCAACAGGTTGATTCGTTAGCTGAAGTAGTTCTACAGTGTAATAGGACACTCAGCGTTCAGGAACTATTTGCGCAGCGCGGACATTGTAAGAGGTGTCACCAGCCAGCCCTTCAGAGTAGAATAAAAAAAAACCACAAGGGTGGGCATGGTGGTGAACACCTGTGGTCCCAGCTCAAAGAGGGGGAGGCAGGTAGAGCTCTGTGAGCTTGAGGCTAGCCTGGTCTACACGGTAAATTCCATGCCAGCCAATGCTAGAGTGAAAATGTCTCAAAAAAAAAACAAAAACAAAGGTGGTTCTAGTGCATGCGTGCTCCCTGGCGCCGATGTGGAGGTCAGACGTCAGAGGTCAGAGTCTTTACCGGCTCCTCATCCCACCTGGGTCCCAGGGAGCAAAGTCAGGTGAGCAGGGCCCTCAACCGCTTTTACTCACCGCCATTTCACTGGCCCTTCGTATTTTGAGACACAGCTTTCCCATGAATCCCATGTCTCAGTTGTCTGAGTGTTGGGATTAGGAATGTTACATACCACCATGCTCAGTTCCATTATATGTTTTAATGTGCGTGCGTGTGTGCGTGTGTGTGTGTGTGTGTGAGTGCGTGTGTGTGTGTGTGTGAGTGCGTGTGTGTGTGTGTGAGTGGGTACATGTGTGTGAGTGTGAGAGTGCATGTATGTGTGAGGATGAGTATATGAGTGTGTGTATGTGAGTGTGTGTGCATGTGTGAGTGTGAGTGTGTGTGAGAGTATGTGTGAGTATATGAGTATGTGTAAGTGTATGAGTGTGAATGTGTGTATGTGTGTGAGTGTATGAGTGTGTGAATGTGTGTGAGTGTGTTGAGTGTGTTGTGAGTGTGTGTGTGTGTATGTGCCAACCACAGGAAGTCGCACACATATGGAGGTCAGAGTGTGAGGGAAAATTAATAACTAAAAGATACGGAATTCATAGCAAGAAGGGAAAACCAGAAAGAATAAATGCTTCTGCCAATAGCTATAGATAACTCCCTGACTGGAGAGCACATTCTCCCTGTCCCCCATTATCTTAAGGACAAGGCCACTGAGCCCGCCAGTCCTAGAGAAAGAAAACCCCTAACCTTGCAGGTGCGCTAAACAATCCTGCCTTGTAAAAACTTTGTATTCTATGAAATGTCTGTAACCTTGGAAACCTTATGGGCTGAGATTAGCAGTCTCAAGCCTCCCTTCCCCTTTAAAAAACGCTTCGCAATTGTAAGTGGGCACCTTACTCCTCTGATAGAGTGAGGTCCCAGCCGGTTCGGTTCTTAGCAAAAAAACCTTTTGCTTTTGCAGTCAGGGGTCACTTCCTTGGAGGTTGGGGAAACCCGGTGGGCACAAGAGGACAACTGTAGCTCTTTGTTTTCCTCTTCCACCGTGTGGCCCCCAGGAACCAGACATTTGCAGCAAACATCTTCACGCTGCTGCGTCATCTCACTGCACCAACCCACATTTGTTCCGTAGTTTTAAAACTGGCCCTTTTGGTATATGAAACCTGAGGCCAGATGAAGCTGGACTCACCTGAATCTACAGGAGGATCATCCTCGGCAACACAGTGAAGTCAGGACATGAAAGGACAAATATGTCCTTCCGTACCACCATTGTCTCCTCTCTCTCGACCTTGCCGCAGAAGATCAAAGGCCAGTTTTGTCCCCAGATATGTGCAATCCTGATGTTCCCTCCTAGCCAGGTTCTTTGGCAACAAAATCATCAACATGACATTTTGTTTATCTTGTGACTCAGCAAACTCCTGTGTTCATTCCTCTCGGTCAAATTTGATTTTGTCACGAGGTTTGGTAGCAGCTGCCCGTATTTTCTTCCGCCAAGTTACTCTTTTCCCCTCTGTAAATAATTGGAGCCAGGCAGTGACAGGACACTCTTTTACCCCAGCACTCTGGAGCAGAGACAGGCTGGAGTTTGAGGCCAGCCTGGTCTACAGAGTGAGTTCCCAGACAGCCAGGCCGCACAGGGAAACCCCGTGTTGAGAAAACCAAAAAGAAAAGAAGAAAACGGAGCAGATACCTTGAAAGTGTGTATCAGGAAGCATGTAAAATCTGTGGGTTATTTCTGGGTTTATGTGTTACTTCACACCACAGTGAGGAGGCCCTGAGTGGGGAAGAGAATTTAGACACTGTTGTGGAACATCACTTTAACTCTGTAAATGTGTGTTGCATTTGTTTGTGCTGCATTTGTTTAACTATGTAAAGATGCGTTGCTTTGCCTGCCTAAGGCACCTGATTGGTCTAATAAAAAGCTGAATATCCAATAGCTAGGCAGTAGAGGGATAGGCAGAGAGAATAAGTAGGAGGAGGAATCTAGGCTTGAGAGAATGAGGGAGAAAGAGGCTGACAGGCAGCTGCCAGACAGACAAACATGGAGTAGGACATACAGAATGAAAGAAAGATAAAAAAAGTCAGGAGGAAAAATGTTCAGTTATGAGCTAGTGGGACAAGCATAAGATAAAGCTGGACATTCAAAACTAGTGATGATTCTCTGTGTCATTATTTGGGAGCTGGTTGATGGCCCAAAGTCAAGCTGTATATACATACATACATATATATAGATAGATATATATATGTGTGTGTGTATGTATGTATATATGTGTGTGTGTATATATATGTGTGTATGTATATATGTGTGTGTATGCATGTATATATGTGTGTATGTATATATGTGTGTGTATATGTATGTATGTGTGTGTATGTATGTGTGTGTATGTATATATATGTGTGTGTATGTATATATATGTGATATATATGTGTATGTATGTGTATATGTGTGTATGTATATATATGTGTGCGTGTATATATGTGTGTGTATGTATATATGTGTGTATGTTTATATATGTGTGTGTATGTATGTATGTGTATATATGTGTGTATGTATGTATATATATGTGTGTATGTATGTATATATGTGTGTGTGTATGTATATATATGTGTGTGTATGTATGTGTATATATGTGTGTGTGTATGTGTATATATATGATATATTAATATATATGTATACACACCGGTATTAGTTCTGTGTTTCTGGGATAAAATACCTTTACCAAAAGCAAGCTAAGGAAGAAAGGGTTTTTTTGTTTCTTTGGCTTACCGTTCCAGAAGGATAGAGTACCTCACGGCAGGGAAGGCAGGTTATAACAGCAGGGACAGGAAGATGACTGGTGACATTTCATCCACACATTGGCAACAGAGAGAGAGAGAGGGAGGGAGAGAGAGAGAGCGAGCGAGCGCGAAGGTGGTGTACAAATAACAGATAAACCCTCGGTCCGGGCTCGCTGGGACATACAGAAGTGTCTCCCTCCTAACGGCTCACATAAACAGCACTATCACACAGGGGCCCAGGGTGCAAACACACTATGGGAGACGGTTCTCATTCAAACAGCACATTTCCCTTTAGCTTCTCTGTGTAGCCTTGGCTGTCCTGGAACTCAGGCTATAGACCAGGCTGGCCTCGAACTCACAGAGATCTGCCTGCTACTGACTCCCAAGAGCTGGGATTAAAGGCGTGGCCACCACTACCCGGTCTATTAGAACATTTGTATGGGTTGTTTTTGCTGTGCCCAAATTCTGAACTCCCAAATCACCGAGACACATCCTGATGCAAAAGCAAAGAGTCTTATTGTTTAACGAGTTAACTATGTTTAACACAGCGGGTGAGGCAAGAAGGACCCAGAGGGATTCAGGGGCCGGGATTTACTGGGGGTAGAGCAAGAGGCATGTCTAGGGCTCGGCAGCAGTCTCAAGATTGGTGCACTTCTGAGCGTGGACAACCTGTCCTGAGTTGATTGGTAAACTGGTTGCTATGGCCTGTAGGCCTTCCCAGGATGGTTGCTATGTTCTGCACGTCACTGTTGCCAAAAAGCATATCCAGAGCCCACCAGCTAGCTTCTGATTGGTTCCTTGTCACACGTGGGTATCTGGCTTCCTAGAGACAAGGAGGTCGGGCAAGGTCAGGTGAGGACATGTTTCTGAGTCGGGGGCCTCAGTCTTGCTGGGTATTTTCTGCAGCCTGCCATCGCTGCTAAAGCAGGGGGCTGGGTAAGGGCCCCTTCAGTTTTTATTTTGTGTTTGCTGGAATTGGAAATCAAGACCTTAAACAATCAAGACAAACCCCCTATTACTGAGCTCCTCACTCACTTGAGGTGGGTATTCTATTCAAGAGCTCTACTTCTGAGCTACACCCCCAGCCCCGGCGATTCATCTGTGAGCAGATATTCACTCTAATTTATAGGCGAAAATGCATATTAGGACCACTCTTCCATGCCACCAGCATATCAAATAGGCAAAGATTTCAAAGTCTGAAAACAGCCTGTGTGTAAATGAATGCTGCGTGGGATGGGGGTAAGACTCTAGACTGACACCATCCCATAGAGGCAAGTTTGACGTCATGCTGAACGTTAGTTTAGCCTTTGTCCCAGACATCCCATGTGGGAGACTTACTTCAGTACTTTTTTTTTTTTTTTTTTTTTTTTTTTTTTTTTTCGAGACAGGGTTTCGCTGGGCGGTGGTGGCATACGCCTGTAGTCCCAGCACTCGGGAGGCAGAGGCAGGCAGATCTCTGTGAGTTCGAGACCAGCCTGGTCTACAAGAGTTAGTTCCAGGACAGCCTCCAAAACCACAAAGAAACCCTGTCTCGAAAAAACAAAACAAAAAAACCAGGATTTCCCTGCATAGCCCTTGTCCTGGAACTCAGTCTGTAGACCAGGCTGGCCTTGAACTCACAGAGATCCTCCTGCCTCTGCCTCCTGAGTGCTGGGATTGCAGGCGTGTGCCACCAATGCCCTGTCACAGTATTCGCTATAGCATTTGGGGCAGCACAAGAGATGGAAATAGACCAGGTTGAAACAAAAAGGGAACAGGGGTGTCCCATCTTGATTTGTGTAACTGAATAAATCGATATTAAGGACCGCAGCAGTAAGAAACAAATACAAACGGAGTATGGCTTGCCCTAGCTGGTTGGTTCCTTCTTTCCTTGCTTGCTTGGTTTTGATTTGGTTGTCCAGGCTGACCTCCAATGCCTGATGCTTTTGCCCCAGGCTCCAGGCAGCTGGCTTTGATATGTTAATGCACCAGACACAAGGCAGCTCTAATAGGAACTTCAAAGCCTGGAATTGAAAGGAGTGTTTATGTGAATAAGCAAAACATATTCAAAAGGCAAATCCGTGTATTCCTCCTAATTGCCCAGTGACTCCCAGACCAGGACAGGCTGTCACCAGGCCCTGCAGACCTTGCAGAGTTGAGGGTTCAGGAATCTAAGCTGGAAGTGTAGTAGGTTCCAAGTCTGGTGAGGGCGGCTCAGCTCACAGCAGTAAACCCTGTCCTCACGAGGTGGGACATGGGGCTTTTCCACAGCTCCTTTTGGCCTGAGGGTGCAGTTAGTTGTTAGAGTGCTCATCTTTCATCTTTCATTTGTGGAGCCTTTGGTACAGAAACCAGGCAAAGCTCCATGCACACCTGTAGTTCATGCCAGCATTTGCAAATTGGGCACAGGCAAGCTCTGGAATGCGAGGCTAGCCTGGGCTGCAGAGGCAGGCAGATCTCCTCTGTGAGTTTGAGGCCAGCCTGCTCTGCAGAGTGAGTTCCAGAACAGGTTCCAAAGGGATACAGATGGAAATAGACCATCTCAAAAAAAAAAAAATCAATAAATAAGTAAATAAAATCATAATCAAACCCATCTTTCAAAGAAGTTTACAACATACACAGGGTTAGCAATAAGGCTCAGTGGAAAAAGGTGCTTGCTGCCAACCAAGCCTGGCAACCTGAATTTGATCATCGGGACTCATGGTAGGAGAGAATGGACTCCCACAAGTTGGCATCTGACTTCTGCATGCACACCGTGAGACACATGCCCTGGCCTTCCCCTGGGCTGGCCCTGAGCTTGCACAGCTGGGCGTGGTCTCAAATTCCTGCTCCTCTTGCCTAGCACTTGCTGGCTTGCAGGAGCCCCCACTCCCAGCTTGGGTAATGCTGAGGCCCTCAGTGTCCTCTAGCTGAGCACCCCAAGGACTGAGCCACATTCCCAACTCAGAAGTCCCTTATTATACTTACAATGTGCAAATATTTGAGGGAAATACGAATTGTGAAATCCGTGGCTTGCTATTTTTAGTTGTGGAAGCTTGGTGATGCAGGGCTGACAAGGAAAGTGAATTCTCTAAAAACTGATTGATCATTAACAGAAACCCAAATAGTCATGGCTTTCCCTTGTCTACACACAAAACTCTAGTCAGACGTAAAAAAGTTTCACCACAATCTTTCCAACAAACGGTGTTGGGAAAACTGGCCCAAAATTTACAGGGAAAGGAACGAGGAGGACTGTTTCAGTTTTCCAAAAGCCTCAATTCTTGCCTTGGTGGGGGGTAACATGCCTGTGATCTTAGCTCTCTGGAGTGGTAGACAGGGGCAGGAGGATTGCTGTGAGTTCAAGGAGAGCTTCGGCTATTTGATGCAACTGTCTCTAACAACAAAAGCAAAAAAAAAAAAAAAAAAAAAAAAGATGAAAAGGTGTGAAGATGGAATGCACTCCATGTTTGGGGCTCACACTGTAACCCCAGCACGCAGGAGGCTGAGTTGTCGCCAGCCTGAGCCTGAGGACCTGTCTCAAAAACCAACAGATGTTTAGATTACACAAGAGTATGGATTTATTCACTGCTGCTAACTGCACACTTACGGCCAACTTGGAAATTTTATGGGAAGTGTTTGGTGTTTCCTTCCTCCCTCCCTTCCTCCCTCCCTCCCTCCCTCCCTTCCTTCCTCCCTCCCTTCCTCCCTTCTTCTCTTTCTTTTTTATACAGACCTCACTTTGTAGCCCTGGCTGGCCTGGAATTCAGTATTTGCCCAGGTTGGCCTCGAACTCACAGAGATCCAACTGTCTCCTGAGTGCTGGGATTAAAATCATGCATCACCATACTCAGGTATGTGAAGTGTATTTAATCACAGCTTCAAGAAAATTTGCTGGGCTAGAGTTTAATGGTTCTCGGATATAAAGAGCTGTGCAGACTGGGTGAGGGTGTGTGTACTCTAGCTCCTCAGTATACCAGCCAGTGTTTGCTTCATGGTTGGCAGATCACCGCTGTATTTCATGCCATTGTTATATGAGCTCAGTCAATACTGCTCTAGAGCTAAGACTGATGGTCTGAGTCTGTTCTCTCACTTACTTAAGAGGCTGAGGCAGGAGGGTCACACACACTCAAAGCCCACATGGGCAACTTAGAGTCTGCCTCAAAAGAAACAGCAAAACAGAAAGCTGAGGTGTGACAGAGCAGTAGAGTCCCTGCCTAGACTCCCCCAGTGAGGGGCTGGGGAGTAATGCTGTCTTGCCTAGCAAGAAGAAGCCCGTGATTCCATCTTCAGTACTGGAAACAGAAAAGAGATGTGTCCCTTCAAAAACACGCATTAATTCCCTAGACCCAGCCACTGTGGGTGTGACTTTACCTAGAAACACAGTTTGGCTGTGGCTGTGCCCACTAATAATCCCAGCACTAGGGAGGCAGAGGCAGGTAAATCGGTGTGGTTTTGAAGCCAGCCCTGGCTTCATAGTGAGTCACAGGCTAGCCCTGGCTACATAGTGAGTCACAGGTTAGTCCTGGCTACATAGTGAGCCACAGGCTAGCCAGGGCTACATAGTGAGTCACAGGCTAGCCAGGGCTACATAGTGAGTCACAGGCTAGCCCTGGCCACATAGTGAGCCACAGGCTAGCCAGGGCTACCTAGTGAGTCACAGGCTAGCCCTGGCCACATAGTGAGTCACAGGCTAGCCCTGGCCACATAGTGAGTCACAGGCTAGCCCTGGCCACATAGTGAGTCACAGGCTAGCCAGGGCTATATAGTGAGTCACAGGCTAGCCCTGGCCACATAGTGAGTCACAGGCTAGCCAGGGCTATATAGTGAGTCACAGGCTAGCCCTGGCCACATAGTGAGTCACAGGCTAGCCAGGGCTACATAGTGAGTCACAGGCTAGCCCTGGCCACATAGTGAGTCACAGGCTGGCCAGGACTACATAGTGAGTCACAGGCTAGCCCTGGCCACATAGTAAGTCACAGACTAGCCAGGGCTACATAGTGAGTCACAGGCTAGCCCTGGCTACATAGTGAGTCACAGACTAGCCAGGGCTACATAGTGAGTTACAGGCTAGCCAGGGCTACATAGTGAGTAACAGACCCTGTCTCAAAAACAAAACAAAAACCAAAAACCAAAAACCAAAACAAAAACCAAGCCATCCCAGACCCTAAGATGAGGTTATGAGGTTTTAAGAAACGCACTTGGGGGCCGCTGAGATGGCTTTGCTGACAAAGGCACCTGGTTTGGTGCCTGAGTTAGAACCACCAGATCCCACACCGGAAAGCAGAGAACCTGGCTCTTTCTTGTGTGCTTTTGTTTTGAGACAGGGTTTCTCTGTGTAACAACTCTGGCTGTCCTGGAACTCACTCTGTAGACCAGGCTGGCTTCGAACTCAGAACTCACTGAGATCTGCCCTCATCTGCCTCCTGAGTGCTGGGATTAAAAGCGTGTCTTCTGAGCCATAACACACGCGCTGTGGCACATGCCTGCCACCTTGCACACACAAATGAAATACTATAAAAACAGAGTTTATCAACATCTACCTCTTTCACAAGACTGTGGGATGGCAGTGTCCTACAAAACAACAACAAACCAAAGTCCCGAATACTGAGGTGGTTTTGATGAACAGTTCTGAACTGCGACCACGGGCTGTGGTGTTGGGAATGTTGGAAAAGGGTGCCCAGTGTAGGGTGGCATCTTGAGGGTCTCACAGTCAAAGAAACACGTTTCACTCCTTAAATACACATTTATCTTTCAGACTCTTTATTGTCCCAAGTAAGAAAAATTTTAAAATAAATAGATAAATACCCACAATAAATAAGAAGAAACCCAAAAAAGATACACTCCCCAGAGTCAGAAGGTTCAAGAAGCGTAGCTGGGGCTTCGGCCCTGGGAAGGCCCCAGCATGCTCAGTGGGTCAGAGGAGCCCACATCTGGAGGCTCTGGGGCCAGGAACCCTGGCAGTTCCTGCGGCTGGTGGGGCAGTCCTGGCACCGGCAGGAAGCGCACCGACCCCGGGGCTGCAGGGGCCTGGTTAGGAGAGTCCCTCGGGGGCAGCCGCAGGGGCAGGCCATGAACTTCAGACTGGTACACATTGTATCCATCTTCAAGCAGGAGCTCCCTGAAACTGCAGGCCTCAGGGTCAAAGTGAGGCTGGGGGCAAAGGAAGAGTTAGAGACTCACAGCACATTTCCAGGGTCCAGCCCCAGAGTCCTCTCTCAGACCCAGACCTGGAGCGACCGCCCTCACCCCTGGGGTCCAGTCCCAGCCCTCTCTGTCGGTAGACTAGCAGGGTAAGGCCCAGGCTCCTCCCTCAACTTTCCCGAGTCTGGGTTGGCAGTCTGCCTACCACCTCTAGTGGGGTACTTATCGGTCATGGGTACCAGAACGTCTTTCTGTCAGCAGGGGCAGAACCTGTGGGAGCTCACGTGGTCACATACAAGGCTACAGTCCTGACACCTGGCCTCTCCACCGGCTAGTCGGCCCTTCACAGACATCAGGACTTGAAGTCACTGGTGACCTGTCCGGGCCTCCGTTTCCTCTTCTTGCAAACACAGACAAGACCCCACGGCCAAGAGAGAATGCGCTAAACATACACCCTGCTTTTAAGCCTGGGGCCTCTGAGGGCGGACAACAGAAAAGGACTCACCGATCCGTACAGGGTTCCATCCGGTTGTTGGCAAAGAAACCTGGAGGCCTTGACACCCAGGATTTGGATGACCCCTGGCTTCAAGGCTTTGAGCTCCAGGAGACCTGTGAAGACAACCCAAAGACAATCAGGATCTGGACACACTTGGGAGGACCCAGGACCCCAGCCTTCTCACAACACGCACTTTCTGGGCTGCGGTGTGTGGTGCCTACCACTGAGCCATCCTCCCTCATCTCCAGGTGGGTTTCAGTGTCCTGGTCGTCATCTGTGTACAGGTGCCTGTGCCGGACTTGGCCCCCAAACTGGAGGAGGGGGCTGGAGTCAGGGATGGGGTGTGCCTGGGAGATCCCCAGCAGGAAGATGGCCAGCAGAGGGATGCACGGTCCTAGGACCCCAACTCCAGATTTCGTCCAGTCCATCAGTAATGAACCTAGGAAGGACCCTGAGGAGTCTGAGGAGCGGTTGACTGGGGCTGGCTTCTGACTTGGGTGTCCCAGCAGGGCAGATCCAGGTAGAGACATGAATGCCCGTGTCTCCCGATGAATCCCCAGCTGACAAGACACACAGTACCAGAATTTATACCCAGACAGGCCCGCCCACGTGCCCTCCCCACTCCTGACGCGTGATATTTGACACACTTGGCAGAAACCTGAATTCCACCGTGGCCAGGGCAGCCTGGACGGATGATGCAATGGGGATGGGGGGTTGGGGGGGGGTCTTTCCAATAGGGGTCTGAAGGAAAGGACTGGGCATGGACCCTGGGTCTGAGGGAGGAGGCTGTGGTCTGTACTCCTAGGTCTGAGGGAGGAGGCTGGGGTCTGGTTCCTGGGTCTGAGAGAGGAGGCTGGGGTCTGGTTCCTGGGTCTGAGGGAGGAGGCTGGGGTCTGCACTCCTAGATCTGAGGGAGGAGGCTAGGGTCTGGTTCCTAGAGCTGAGGGAGAAGGCTGTGGTCTTTACTCCTAGGTCTGAGGGAGGAGGCTGGGGTCTGGTTCCTGGGTCTGAGAGAGGAGGCTGGGGTCTGGTTCCTGGGTCTGAGGGAGGAGGCTGGGGTCTGCACTCCTAGATCTGAGGGAGGAGGCTGGGGTCTGCACTCCTAGATCTGAGGGAGGAGGCTGGGGTCTGCACTCCTAGATCTGAGGGAGGAGGCTGGGGTCTGGTTCCTAGAGCTGAGGGAGGAGGCTGGGGTCTAGTTCCTAGGTCTGAGGGAGGAGGCTGTGGTCTGCACTCCTAGAGCTGAGGGAGGAGGCTGGGGTCTGGTTCCTGGGTCTGAGAGAGGAGGCTGGGGTCTGGTTCCTGGGTCTGAGGGAGGAGGCTGGGGTCTGCCTTCCAGGCACCAAGGATCCCTGGACCTCAGACTTTCTGTGTAAGTAGCTGAGCTATGTAGCCCATCCTATCTGAACTTCAAGGTTCAAGGGTGTTGGGGTCTGAGGCTTTCATCGGCAGGAAAGCTGCATCAGTTGCATGAAAGAGGAGTCTGCAGGTGGACAGCTCCCAGCTGGCGGTGGGCCACTCACCAAGCCCAACCTAGCATTCAGATGCTGGGCTCATCTGCCACCCTCCCTGATGTCACCCTCCCTGATGCAATCCTGGTACTTCTTTCACCAGAGATTGCTCTGCACGGTGCTCCCCAAACACCCCTGGGGGATGGGAACATCATCCTATCTTTCCTACCCAGCCAGGCTCTGTGAGGAGGAAGAGCTGGATGAGCTCTTGCAAAGACATGCTGGGGCAAATTCCTGGGTTAGAAGGAAGAAGCCTGAGCAGGGCCCTTGGGACTGAGGGAGTCTAAGGGAGGAGGCTGGGCAATAAACCTTTAGGTCTGAGGCGGGCCTGGGCCTTGGGAGCCTGGAGAAATGATCTAATCTTGGGCCAGCCACATGGAATTCCTGAGTCTTTGTAGGGTGTCAACGCTCAGGTAAGGGCGAGGCTGTGGGGCGGCCAACTCTGGACAATTAAAGACTCAGGACAGGAGAGCTAAGGCCTTTGTCCCCAGACACACCAGCAGCCTGCCCAGAAGGAACATTAGACAACTCCACCTCTTCACGGTTACCTGCTCTGTTTGCCAGTCTAGAAAATGGCAGCTGGACCCCAGACTTTAGGATAGTCCCAAAGAGGGAGCTGGGGGAAGGACCGTGTGGTGTGCTATGGGCAGAGGCTCGGGCCTGGGCTGAGGCAGCTGGCAAACAGGTTCTCCATCCTGCTGGGAGGGTGCAGCTGGCGGGGTTGGAGGAGGGGGCGGGAGTCCAGACCTTGCTCCACTGGGGCGTGGCTACTCCCAGAGCATCCTGATAAGGGGAGCAGGCGCTAAGTCCCGGCACCGGAGAAGGAAACGTGCCTGGGACCTGAGCTCCCGGGTTCAGCCTTGCAGCGAGCGGGGCCCAAGTCCCCGGGTCCATGCAGAATTTGCGGCAACTTCTGGGGGCCAGCTGGGCTGTCCATCGTAGGTAGTGTCAGTGATCCGAGAGGAAGGGACAAGGGGCATGGCGGCAATCCACCTCGGAGGCGTGCCTCCCTCACCCGAACGCTGGGGTGAGGAGCCAGGTAGGATGCGGCTCCGCCTCCTGTTACCTGCCCGGCCCGAAGGGCGGAGGCTGCGCGCCTTGGAAAGGCTGCCAGCCTTTCTTTCTCTCTCTCTCCCTCCGGGTCTCCAAGCCCTCAGCCCTCTCAGTCGGTTGCGGGAAGGAAGCCTAGCGGGAAGGGCTGCGGAGCCGGGGCTCCTGAACTCCAAGCGTGGCCGATGAAGGCTCTATTTGGGGACTGGAAGTTCAGGCTAAAAGAATCCGTTTATACCACCAGCACGGACCTCAGGTTAGTAGGCACGGACCTCAGGTTAGTAGGCACGGGCAAGCCAGACCCCCAGGGATGACGAGGGCATCTAGACCACTCTAACCCTATCCCGGTCTTTCTCAAAACCTGGAATCCAACCCCCAAACCTGGAATCCTATCCCTGCCTCTCCCCATGAGAACCCCTTCCCTCCTGCTACGGCTCTGGACTCAGGAAACTAAACCAGTTCTTAGCAAGTTCCAAGGTCCACCAGGCTCCTCCGGGGATGCTTGCTGAGGGTTTCTCAGCTGTGTATCTGCCTTGGATTCACCCCAGCTTTTGTGTTCACCAAGTGGGGCAGACTTGGGTTGAACGTTTCTTTAGTATGCGGGATAAACCGATGTTTATTCTGGCTCTTAGGGAAAGTTACACAACGTCCGGGGGGCTTGCTTTTCAGTTCTAAAGTCCTCCTCCTTACCGGGCTTCCCCTGGTCCCCAACTACAGCCTGCATGGGTAGAGAGCGCCCGTGCACTCAGGTGCTCCTGAGAAGAAGGCCGTTGGGATGAAGTTCCCAGCAGGTCCTGCTCTCCCAGACTTGCAGCCACTCATTTATTTGCATGTCTCCTGACCCCATCCCTAGAGATTCAAATCTTTACCAGGCTGGGTTTAGGCTCTCAGCCTCTGACCGAGGAGATGCTCACTGCAGCTCCCAGAGCTGGAGGAGTCCCAGATTCTGGGCCTCACCTCATGCGCCTGCTAATCCGCCTTTCCCCCCTACAGCCATGTGGACCCCCAGCCGGAGGCAGCTCTGCCTGGCCTTCTTGCTGGTCTGTGTGCTCTCCACCGGCTCCTTCTTTTTCCAGCTGCGCGGAGGAAACTTCTTTGGAAGTGAGCTAACTCTCTCTATCCTGTGTCCAGACTACCACCTGCTGAAGTCCCCAGTGGCCATGGTGTGCCTGCCCCGCCCATTGCAGACATTCAATGCCTCCCCTTCCTGCCCCAGACAATCGTCCTCGCTTTCTGGGACTTGGACCATCTCCCCAGCAGGCAGGTTCGGGAACCAGATGGGGCAGTATGCCACATTGCTGGCCTTGGCTCAGCTCAACGGCCGCCCAGCTTTCATTCAGCCTGAGATGCATGCCACCCTGGCCCCTGTGTTCCGCATCTCCCTGCCCGTGCTGGACCCTGAGGTGGACAGCCTCACCCCCTGGCAGCATTTAGCGCTCCATGACTGGATGTCAGAGGAGTACTCCCGCCTGCAGGACCCCTTTCTCAAGCTGTCCGGTTTCCCGTGCTCCTGGACCTTTTTCCACCATCTCCGGGAACAGATCCGCAAGGAGTTCACCCTGCACGACCACCTTCGGGAGGGTGCCCAGCACATGCTGAGTGGGCTCCGGCTAGGCCCCTCAGGCCTCCGCCCTCACACTTTTGTGGGTGTCCATGTGCGTCGCGGAGACTATCTGGAGGTGATGCCCAATCGATGGAAGGGTGTAGTGGGGGACCAGGCTTACCTCCAGCAAGCCATGGACTGGTTCCGGGCCCGACACAAGGACCCCATCTTTGTGGTCACCAGCAATGGCATGGAATGGTGTGTGGAGAACATCGACACGTCTCATGGGGATGTGGTCTTTGCTGGCAATGGACGGGAGAGTACACCAGGGAGAGACTTCGCACTGCTCACACAGTGCAACCATACCATCATGACTGTCGGCACCTTTGGCTTCTGGGCTGCTTACTTAGCTGGTGGAGACACTGTGTATCTTGCCAACTTCACCCTGCCAGATTCAGAGTTTCTGAAGATCTTCAGGCCCAAGGCTGCCTTCCTGCCCGAGTGGGTGGGCATTAACGCTGACCTGTCCCCACTTCAGGCTCCGGTTAACCCTTGGGAGTCAGACAGTCTTTTAAGATTGGTCTGAACCTTCTAAAGTCAACCATCCATGTCTCTAGAGGTCCGTGGCTTTGGAATGTGTCTGTGGTAGTCCAGGAGCTGGTGGGCACTCATTTCTGGACACTGAGATGAAGGGCTTTCTGGAAATGCTGGAATGTTCTCCTGATGTTCCGCCAGAACATCATTGTCTGATGGCTGAAGTCCAGGTTAGTCCTGTGAGACACAGTTCTCTCTCCACCCAGCTCATCCTCTTAGAACTTCTGAATTATGGAGATGAAGAAACTGCTGACTCACCAGCCTCCTGGGCGCCTGGAGCTGGAAACTTTTAAACTTTTAAGGAAATAGATTAGTCCTGAATTTAGGGTCAAAGAGATTTCTTCTCTGATGCTACAGGGGACCCGGGGTCTGTTTCCCCGAAGTGACCAGGCCTACAGAAAACAAGGGTGTGTCCCTGGGTTCACAAAGGTACTAAATCCAGCTTTGAGAAGGTCCAGGGGAAGCTTCTGAAGGTGTTCCAGACCTCTGAACCCAGCTCAAGGCCCTGCAGGACCGCAGCCTCAGATCCAGAAGGACGGCTGTTTGACTGAGCTGTCAGATGTCCTTGATGGTTCCCCTCAGCATTTAATCTAATCCAATTCTCAGGGAGTTTCTGGGTACCTCTTCCCAATTCGGCTTGTACAGGCTGGAGAGAGGGAGCTGTGAATTAAAGGGCCACGTCAGCAATCAATCCATGGATTTGGAGTTTTTGGAGCTGTCTGTGCGCTGCGAGTGCACGGGTGGTGTGTGTGTGTGTGCGCGTGTGTGTGCGTGTGAGTGTGTGTGTGTGTGTGTCTGTGTGTCTGTCTACTGGGGACATTCATGGCGCATGGATATTGCACATACATCTGGCAACCCTTGCTGCTAGGTTTGTCTCTCCGTTTTCCCTTAGTACCTGTCTCTGCAAACGTCAGTATTGGCCACCAGACCTCTTTTGTGTTTTGTCTTATTTTGAGATGGTCTCTGTAGCCCAGGCTGGTCTAGAACACACTGTGTAGACCAGTCTGGCTGGGAATTCGTGGCAATCTTCCTGCTTCAGCCTCTCAAGTGCCTGGACTACACGTGTAGGTCACCATGCTTGGATCCAGGCCTCTACTTATCTAGGTTTGAGGTGAGAAGAGTATCACTATTTATGTTTCCCATGCTGTGGGACTGGTCACAGGGAAAGAGAGAAGCTCCAGTGCCTTCTGGGAGTTGTAGTCCCAGTTTAAGACTAGCCACTTACCGCATCTTCTTATCTGGATGCCAAGGTTTCTACCAGCCAGAGGGCTTCCTGCCGGAAACTTGGGGGACAATGAAGAGCACGTTTGCCGCTTCCATTCCACAGGTGCTGAGAAAGTTCTACGAAAGGGCTGCCACCCTGTGACGTCATGGAGGGGCGGGCGGGGTCTGCTTTGTTGCAGTCCAATCAAACTTAGAGTTGAACTTCTGGGCGGGGCCGGAGAGTCCTAAGAAATATTTCTAAGGGACTTAGGGTCCCCCAAGTGGGATGTGGCCCAAGTGTTTTGTGAAGAGGGGACGACCGGTGACTCTCGGAACCAGTAGAAAAACCCTAAATTCTTCTCCCCAGTCTTCCAAGAAAAACTTAATCTTAGTCGTGAGAAAGAATCTGGGCGAAGCATTAGCGCTTGAGGGCACGAAGTTGAGCGGCTGTTAAAGAGGTACTGGGGCCTGAGAAGAGGGTGTCCGGAAGGTCAGGGGTCTCAGTCGCGAGGGAGAGTCGACAGGAGCCCAGAAACTGGGGGATGGCTTTGGAGGCATGTTGAAGTTTTTGTAGGACCTTCATGCTCAAGGATTTAGGATAATTTTTGTTTTGAAGACTTTTTTAGTTTGATAGTTTCCAAGTTGGTTATTTATTAGACAAATTATTTACTTATGTATTTAATTAATTTGGAGAGAGTCTCAAGTAGGTCACGGTGGTCTTCATTTCCTCTTCCTGCCTCAGTCTCCCAAGTGCCAGTGCCCCAGCTTTTGATGGTTTATCTGGCTTTGACTGTTGACTGTGTAGTTTGCTGTGCCTCGGGGTTTTCAGAGCTTGAGAGTCTGAACGTTGACCCAGGTTCAGAGTTATGAATTATATGAATTTGGGGGAGCTGGGGAGTAAACCCATGCGTTTGAAATTTGAATGGAGAGAGGTTGGGGATGGTTTAATAGTTTGCAGGAATGCAACGAAGACCCTAAAATTTGAGTTCTTCTGTGCTGCGGTGGTGGTGGGGGGGGTCCGAATTCATATTTTGGGTCTTTAATTAATGATATCTCCTTTTTACTTGGAAATTTCCCAGAGACCCTCGTATTGAGCTTTGGAATGCTCTAAGACTGTCTTTTGGCTTCTGTTTAGCGTCCCCCCGCCCTCGTTTTGGGGTGAGGATCCTCTGGCGGTGCTGGCGAGCTGTGCGCTCTGGCCTCCATGGGGCCGCGTTTTACACTCTTGTTGGCTGCTCTGGCCGACTGCCTGTGTCCGGCGAGGCCCTGCATCATATGTGACCCGTTTGTAGTGGCCGCGCTAAAGACTTTGGAGCAGAGTTACCTGCCTGGCCACCTGGCACCCGAGCATCACGAAAACGTAATGAAGAGGGTAGAGCAGGCGGTGAAGGACTTCAAGGATCTGCCTTTGAATAAGGATTCCTATGTGGGGGCTGTGGGTAAGGAGGGCAGGCCAGGATGCAGACCTCGGGGTCCTGGGAGAGGAAGGGCTGGGGCCAGAAGTCCTGACATAGTCGCTACTGAGTTTAAGAATGGAAAATTCACTAGGCCTAGTGGTCGATGCTCTTGGGTAGTTACATCTCTGTGAGTTCAAGGACAGCCTGGTCTACATAGGGAGACCCTGTCTCGAAAAAGAAGAAGAAGAAAGAATGGAAAAGTCTTGGAATACAGAATCATGGAGTCCCTCCTCATAGCTCACAATATTGGCTCTAGCAAGTTGTGTGGTAAACTACAACTCCCATAAGGCAATGAGCAGTTTGCCCAATGGCCTCATGGGTATTGTAGTCTCTATGTGGTGACTAGCCAATGAGACCAAAAAGCTGGACTCTGGGGTTCTGTATCTGTCCTCCACACACAGATGAGGACACACTGGAACAGGCATCCTGGAGTTTTCTGAAGGATCTGAAACGTATCACGGACAGTGATGTAAAAGGTAAATGTACCAGAGGATGAGGACAGAGCCCCTGAGAAACCGTAGCTGGTTTCTTAAAGCTTCAAGCCTCTGCTTGAGAGCCATCATGGCTCTGCCATTTCCTAGCCATGTGGCCTTGAACCTGAGGCTGGGCATCTTCCTCAGCCCTAATGTGGAGACCACAATTGTCTCCCTTTCTCTGTAGCTGTGAGGATTAAGAGAATGAGCAGGTGTGCATTTCATAGCCCTGTGGCCCAGCCATTTTATAGTTCTCCCCTGAAGGGCTAGATGTGGAATGCCAGCGAAGACCGGTGGGCCATCCCTGGACTTAAAGCTACTCAGACTGAAGCTGAAGCAGGAGGATTGCTTAAACCCAGAGTTCCAGAATAGCCTGGGCAACGTGGTGCCTGTCAAGCAAATAAGAGTGGAGCTGGTGGCCACACCTTTAATCCCAGCATTGGGGAGGCAGAGGCAGGCAGAGCTCTGAGTTTGAGGCCAGCCTGGTGTGTACAGCAAGTTCTAGGACAGCGGGAATACATAGTTAGATAAATAAGAGGCAGGATGTTGGGTATGCTGATGCATGCTTAGATCAGGTGGAGACAGAAAGATCAGCTACAGGGTGAGTCTGAGACCACTTGGAGTAGTGTCTGTAGTATATGCAGTGCTTTACTGTACCTCACACCTGAGTCTGGGGAGCACTGTTCCTGGCTCTGCTTCCTCCTAGGAGAGCTCTTTGTAAAGGAATTATTCTGGATGCTCCGTTTGCAAAAGGACATCTTCGCCACTCTTGCCACGCGTTTCCAAAAAGAAGGTGAGGGAGATGAAAGTCCAGGGCCCGAGCCATCAGCTTCCTTAACCCTCTTCTCCATCCATGTCCTCAAGAACACTTTCCCCAGGTCCGTCCCCTACTGCCTAAAAGCTCCTAAATCTCAGATCTCTGCTCAGCATCCACTCCCATTAATTTAGAAGGAAATTATCCTCTGGAGCTTGGTAGCAAAACCTGTAATCCCAGCATTTGCGAGGCTGAGGCAGGGGAATTTGTGGCAACCTTGGGCCGCGTGCTGAGATGCTGACACAGTTTGTTTAATCACAGGACTTGATGGGTGGAGGCAAGAGATAAACTGTTCAAGGTCATCCTCATTGAAGTAAAGTTTGAGACCAGCCTGGGTTATAGCAGACTCCTTTCTGAAAACAAAAACAAATGTGATTTTCTTTCTCTTTCCCTCCCCCCTTTCCCCCTTCGGAGGCAGTTTATTGTCCCAACCAATGTGGTGAGTGTAGCATGCATCTGTTTCTTTTGCCCCATGAGCCTTCCCCCAGGACGGGTGATTGTTACTCTCCTCCATTTGAGCTATCCCTGGACCGCCAGGTTTTCTTAGGTAGTGGGTGTTTCCTGCACTCCTTACAAGTTTCGGTGGGGGCACAAACAACCCAGACACTTGGTGCAAACAGCTGCCCCGGCCCTTGCCAAATTCTCCTTTTCGCCCCCACCTCCTAGTGGGAGAATACAACTTTGACCTTCGCCCTTCAGGCACGATGTTGCAGACTCTGATCTGGTGCAATAGGTGTGAGAAGCAGATCCACTCTTGTCGGAAATCCATGGATTGCGGGGGTGAGCACATCCCCCAGCTCAAGGGCGAGGGGTGGGGCTAGAAGAGGGGCAGCCACGCATGCACACGCATGCACTGCAGGGCTCCTCCAGAAGTAGCGGCAGCCCCCTCCTTTCGCACAGAGCGCCGGATAGAGGTGCATCGCTTGGAAGACATGATCCTGGACTGCCAGCTCAGTTGGCATCACGCTTCTGAGGGACTTACGGATTACAGTTTTTACAGGGTGGGAGCATCACTCCTGCGGTCCTTGCCCCTATGTCTATTAGATTTGTGTGAGCCCCTGAACTCGACCCTCGTGGCCTCTACTGATCCCCGCAGAGGCCCCACTCCTTGACCAGGGCCCTTCCCATCCTAGCCACCCCAGCACAAAGGGTAGGGGGATCTATGTTGCCTCCTGTGAGGATTAGGGCCATCAGTACTCCTGATTCCTGCCTTCCCTGCACCGAGGCCCCGTGACCTCACCCCTCTATTCCCCCAGTCCCCAAATTCCCCAGGCCTCTGTGACCCCTTGAGCTTGGGTCTAGGTTTGGGGGAACAGTTCTGAGACCTTGATGTCCAAGGGGAAAGAACCCTACATGACCAAGACGATGGTGGGTCCAGAGGATGCCGGCAACTACCGCTGCGAACTGGGAACCATCAATGCTGGCCCTGCCACTATTATCCATTTTCGTGTCATAGGTCAGTCTGAGGCGTTGAGAAAGTGGCGTTCGGGATGGCAGAATCCCATGGGTGTGGCCTTACCCATGGGATTTGATCTCCTGTGGGCATGGCCTCATTTGGGGCTGTGTGGCTTTGGCTATAACCAGGGTCTGTACTGAGAGGCAAGGCTTCCCTCAGGAGACATGCTTTCTGGTCATGGAGGTGTGAGCAGCTGCTGTAGGCCTCAGTTGGACCTACTGGTGTGCACCCACCCTCTAGAGAAGGCTAGGGTTGTGGGGGCAGAAGCGCCCTCCTCACAGCTGAAGCCAGGACTACCCTTTGGCTCTCCTCTGCCAGTATTACCACAAAGGGCAATGGAGGAAAAACCACCACCAAACATCATAACCCAGGAGGAGGAGGCCCCTGGCCAGGTGATTGCAGAGACCCCGGTGTCCATAATTCCGATGGACCATTCGAAACCAGAAGGAAATCTGAAACACCGACTCTTAATACTGTTGATCCTTGGCTTCATAGTTCTGGTGGCCAGCATCATTGCCTTGTGAGCCGTCCGCTGGGAAATTTGGAGGGAGGGAGGGCCTTAAAGGAAGTGGACTTGTGTGAAGGGTAGAGGCTTGGATTGCAGTGGGGTAAAGGCTTGGACAAGAGAAGAGCTTTGGGAGGGGGCATGGCTTGGACAGGAGTGTGTGTGTGGGGGGGGGGGGTAAGAGCGGGACTTAAAAGGAAGAGCCAGGATTTGGATGGAGGTGTAATCTTGGGTTAGGAGAGGAGATTGAATAGAAGGGTGTGGACAAGGGCTTGGACGGATGGATGAGGCTTCAATGAAGGGGCAGGACTTTATGGAGGAGAGTGATTTGGAGGGAGCTGGGCTGGGGTGGAGGGCGGGGCTTCCTGCAATCCAGGGCTGGCAGAGGACAGGAAGCTACTGGGCACCTACCTTCCTTGGGATCTCACTTAGGACAAAGCGTGTGTAAACTGCTAGGTTAGGTCTGTGGGGGTCTAGGGAAGAGTGTACTTCACTTAACCCATGATCTAATGTGGCTCTATGCACCTTTGTCTTACCCCAGGATACTTTACTTTAGGAAAGATAGAGCTAAAACGAAGACCTCAAACTTAGACAAGTCATCACGGGCGAAGGAATTCAAGTCGATACAGCTGGAGAGGTCCTCTTTCCTGCTGGAGCCGTCCCTACCGGCAGGATCGCAGCCCTCAGAGCCCGAGGTCGAGAGTGTCCCTGAGGAGACAGAGGAAAAGGAGGAGTCAGAAAGCCAATAAAGATTTGACCTGTTGTCTCAGTATCTGCCTTAGTCTTGGGGACTGGTCCTGACTTCTGGCTCCAAGAGAGGAGGTCTGGATGCCCCCGCCTGAGGAGGGAGAAGCTGGACCATGGGGCCCTCCCTCTGCAGGGGCCCCATAAATGGTGGGCCCAGAATCAAGGCATAGGCCAGGGCCCAGCCCTGCCCCATCTCCTCCCCCAAGGCCTGGTCTCCTCACAGGACGCCCCCTCCCCGCTCTTCCTGCCGGGTTTCCTCTTGCCTTTTCCTGTCCCCCACCCAGTGCTGGGAGCTGGGGCAGAGGAAAACACTTTTCAGAGGGATTGGGAGTTAACGGAGGCCAACGCCATCAGGGCCTCCGGGTGCTACAGGACCCGAAGTAGGGTAAGAGCCACAGCAATGCCCCATCCAGGGACCTGGGAGTTCTTTGTCCCACCCCTCCACCTCCCTGGGATCCAGGAGCCAGAAGTCATTCTCCCGTTCCCACCCGGCTCCTGTGGCCTTAGGGTTTGGGGCCTTACCCTCTTCCCTTAGGGCCATGCTATCTGGTGAACGAAAGGAGGGCGGAAGCCCCCGCTTTGGGAAACTTCATCTCCCAGTGGGCCTGTGGATCAATTCCCCAAGGAAGCAGCTAGCCAAACTGGGGCGGCGCTGGCCCAGCGCTGCCTCTGTCAAGTAAGTGGCCAACCTCTAGTGGCATGTCCGCCATCTGTCCCTGTTTATCCGAATCATGCCAGGGACCCTACAAAGGTGGGCAGTGGCTCCTGTCCTAAGCAGAAGCGCTGCGGGTGTGTGGTGGCGTGGGGGGGGGGCAGTGGGACAGTGACATCTAGGGAGGGACGAGCTAGGCCAGGACATGGGGTCGGCGGGACGGACACTGGGGTAAAACGCTAGGTAGGGCTCAGGGATTTGATTCATTTCCCTTCCTGCCCTCTGTTCTCCTTGGAATTCCCTCTCAAGGGTTATGTCTTTATTAATTATATCACATCGATCTCTCTTACCTCCGTCCTTCCCACCCCACCGTCTCGCTCTTCTGTCGCCCACCCCCCACCTCCTGTCTCTGTCCCCTCTCTGGGTCTTTGTCTCTGAGTTTTTGCCCCCCTCTCCCTTTCTCGCTTTCTCTGCATCTTGGGCCCCTCTCTCGGGGGTCACTGGCCCTGGGTCTGCCCGTCCGCCTTCCGTCTGTCTCTCGGTCTCGTTCTGTCCCTGCCGCGCCCTGCCTGCCCACTTCTTCCTCCCCAGGTCCTCGTCCTCCGACACGGGGAGCCGCAGCAGCGAGCCCCTGCCGCCGCCGCCGCCGCACGTGGAGCTGCGGCGCGTGGGCGCGGTGAAGGCGGCGGGCGGCGCGTCGGGCAGCCGAGCCAAGCGCATCTCGCAGCTGTTCCGGGGCTCGGGGGCCGGAGGTGCCGGGGGCCCCGGCACGCCCGGGGGTGCGCAGCGCTGGGCCAGCGAGAAGAAGCTGCCTGAGCTGGCGGCCGGTGTAGCCCCGGAGCCGCCGCTGCCCGCGCGCGCCGCCGTGCCTCCGGGCGTGCTCAAGATCTTCGCGGCGGGGCTGGCGGCGGGCGCCAACTACAAGAGCGTGCTGGCCACCGAGCGATCCACCGCGCGCGAGCTGGTGGCAGAGGCGCTGGAGCGCTACGGGCTGGCGGGCGGCCGCGGAGCCGGGGACGGCGGCTGCGTGGACGCCTACGCGCTGTGCGACGCGCTGGGCCGGCCGGCCGCGGGGGGCGGCGGCGGCGAGTGGCGCGCCGAGCACCTGCGCGTGCTGGCCGACGCCGAGCGCCCCCTGCTGGTGCAGGACCTGTGGCGCGCGCGGCCCGGCTGGGCGCGGCGCTTCGAGCTGCGTGGCCGCGAGGAGGCGCGCCGGCTGGAGCAAGAGGCCTTCGGGGCGGCGGACGCCGACGGTGAGCCGGGGAGGGCAGCGCCGTGTGGGCGGGGCCGCGGGGCGGGGCTCGGGGCGGGGCTCGGGGCGGGGCCAGGAGGATGACCGCTTTGGCCCTGGACTGGCGGGGGCGAGGGCGGGGCTTGGAAGGGAAGGAGGCGGGTCCTGCAGAATGAAAGGCAGCGCCCTCGATGGCTGGCAGGGCTGGCGGGCGTCCTCTGGGAGGGGCTGGAGGCGGGCCTACAGAGTGGGAAGGCTCTGGACTAGACGTGCAGGAATGGGGTGGGTGTACAGGGGAGGGGGGCGGGGCCAGTAGGACAACTGCTAGTGCTATTCTGGGGAAGGGGTTACAGGCAGAGTCTGGAAGAGCAGAGTAGCATCCTCAAGAGACATCTTTCCTCGCTCTGCATTTGGGAAATACAGAGGTATAGCTTATTTTATTTTAACCAAGATACGGTTCTTGATGTTCCAGCCCCGAGTGCTGTAATTATAGGTACACCACCATGCCTAGTCCATCCATTCTTTACTTTTTATAATCCAGGCAAAGTTGTAGGTGAAGACTCAATGCAATAGCACATATAAAGGGCATGGCACCTGCTTAATAAAGGTTAGGGAGATAAAATGAACAGTAATCACTCAAACGGATGGAAATCATTTTCATCCCTTCTCAGGCAACCAGATCAAACAGGAAAAAACAAAACAAAACTTTACTGAGCACACATTGTAAGTCACACATGATTTTGGTCTCTGGTGTCCATGGACAAAGTTTCCAGTTTTCAGATCTTAGAAGCTTAGTGAAAAACATGTTTCTGCATTAAGCTCCTTCCATGGGGAGGCTACTGTGTGCTGAGTGTAAGAACTGCTAAGGAACATCGTTAGGGAGGTGACTGTTTCCAGTTTCCTGGGGACAGTTTCACTGTTGGTGTAGAGCAGTTCCGAAATGCTTGGTAAAATAATGAATTTCTAAGCTGACAACTTCAAGTTGGATTCCAGAGCCAGAGAATAGCCTCTGTGTTTTTCATTTCCCCCGTAGGCACAAACGCCCCATCTTGGCGAACACAGAAGAATCGGTCTCGGGCTGCATCTGGTGGGGCGGCCCTGGCTAGTCCAGGTCCAGGGTCAGGATCAGGGACCCCCACTGGGTCTGGGGGCAAGGAGCGATCTGAAAATTTGTCCCTGCGTCGCAGTGTGTCTGAGCTGAGTCTGCAGGGGCGGAGGCGCCGGCAGGAACGCAGGCAGCAGGCACTTAGCATGGCTCCTGGGGCAGCTGACACCCAGATGGCACCAACAGACCCCGGAGACTTCGATCAGTTGACTCAGTGCCTCATTCAGGCACCCAGCAACCGTCCCTATTTCCTTCTGCTCCAGGGCTACCAGGATGCTCAGGTTAGCCCTGTCTCCCCTAGTCAGAGAGCCACATCAGACATGGTTGATCAACAAAACCACACTACCAAGAATGCCTTGGGTTGAGGCCCTCGCCATTAAATGGCAGTTCCCTGTAGGAGATACCTTGGTAGGAGCTGAGGTGGAGGTCAGAATCAAAGGTCCCATTTGAGGGGATAGCAAATGCTTCCTTTCATTCAGAGGGGGAAAGAAAAACGTGGTCGTGGTCAAAGGCCAGTCTGTTGTCAAAAGGACATCCCTCCCAAACATCCGTTTCTTGAAGGAAAGTTTGCGTCCTAGGTCAGAGAAATCTTTGCCTAGATCCTTGTTCTGGAAATGCAGCTGTCTTGATGGGAGAAATCAGCTAATACATTTCTAAAGGGTCACATGGGGATCATGTGACCCCTTGCTGATGGAGGCAGGAGGCACTGAAGCCTTTATGCATTTTCATTTTTTGCAGTATTGGGGTTAAACCCAGGCCCTTGCACCTGCTGGCTAGTGCTCTGTCTCTGAGCAAAGCCCCCGAGCTTTCACTGTGGGTTCTAGGCAGGCGGTGTACTGCTGGACCATTCTTGGCAGCTTTTTATCTTATTGACAGGAGCTCCAGTGGTTGCCCAGGCTGGACTTGAATGTGTGATCCTCCTGCTTCAGCCTCCTGAGTAGTTGGCATGACATACCTGTGCCATCCAGGCCATGTTTCTGTGTATTACATATTTGAGGGCCACTAGAACATGAGCAGGAGGTTTATTTTAGAGGAGGGGGTCATGTGGTACGTCCATTTTTAAATGGACTACTTTTAGAGCAGGGTCTTCTGCAATGTCTCTTTCCACTCAGTGGGTAAAATAAGAAGGGTACCTCTTTGCACATCTGTGAGCATTTCTAAAAGAGCCCACTGTCTCTGGTAGTCTCTGGAGATACCCACGTTGGAGGGGAATATTGAGAGCTTCCATTAATGGACAAGGAGAATCTTTGAGCTCCAACCTGAGAAAGGGGTCGTGGATGAGTCCATTGTAGACATGTATTTCCTTGGGGAAAATGAAAGCCCATTGCAGAGAGGGGTCTTCCTGAAAGTACACCTTCATTGGATGAATCCTCTTGGTTCATGAGGTGTTTCTGTAAAGGCATCCATTGCTCGCTTGGGGCCATTCTGAGAGAAACTTATCAGAAAGGAAAACATACTGAAGAGATGGCAAGCAGGGCTCTGGGGGTGATGACAGGTTCCTTGGAAAGGTGTGCTCTTTGAGGGTGATGGGACATACCATGATAGGAAGGGGGTGGGGTGGCTGCGGGAGCCACTGTAGGCGGCACAGTTCATTCAGCGGTTGAGAAGATGGTACACTGGGGAACGGTCTGTTTGGGAACCTCTTTGAGCCAGTAGAATTAGTTCATGTGCATTGGTGTCAGCGTGTCAGATCCCCTGGAACTGGAGTTACTGACAGGTATAAACTGCAGTGTGGGTGCTGGGAATCGAACCCGGGCCAGTGCTGAGCCGTGAACGGTCTATTTTTTTTAAAGGGTGGAGCCAGCTCTACAGGTAAAAGCACCCACTGCTTTTTTTTAACTTCCACCATGTGGGCTTAAAGACCAGAGTTATATCCCTGGAACCCACATGGTGGAAGGAGAATCTTATTCCCGAGTTGCTCTTTGACCTCTCTGTATACGAACGCTGTGGCGGTGCTGTCCACTCCTAAGCGCTCCCCCCAAAGATGAAGCTACGAAGTGTCTTGAAAGAGGTTATTCATGGGCAAGGGATGTTCAAAAGAGTCCTTTGAGAAGCCAGGGAACCTCCCTTGAGGTTTTTATCCCTTAGAGGAGGTGTGATGGAGGGTCTAGTGTGGGTAAGGATGCTGTTTGGACACGCCCATCGCCACAGCAGCACCCTCTGCTTTCCTCCAGGACTTCGTGGTGTACGTGATGACCCGGGAGCAGCACGTGTTCGGCCGAGGTGGGCCTTCATCGTCCCGCGGTGGGTCCCCAGCCCCATATGTGGACACCTTCCTCAACGCCCCAGACATACTGCCGCGACACTGCACGGTGCGCGCGGGCCCGGAGCCCCCGGCCATGGTGCGCCCGTCCCGGGGCGCCCCGGTGACGCACAATGGCTGTCTTCTACTGCGCGAGGCGGAGCTGCACCCCGGAGACCTGCTGGGCCTGGGAGAGCATTTCTTGTTTATGTACAAGGACCCCCGCGCCGGGGGCTCTGGGCCTGCTCGGCCACCTTGGCTACCCGCGCGCCCCGGGGCCGCGCCACCAGGGCCGGGCTGGGCCTTTTCCTGTCGCCTGTGTGGCCGTGGCCTGCAGGAGCGCGGAGAGGCGCTGGCCGCCTACCTGGACGGCCGCGAGCCGGTGCTGAGGTTCAGACCACGAGAGGAAGAGGCACTGCTGGGCGAGATCGTGCGTGCTGCGGCCTCGGGCGCAGGGGACCTGCCCCCGCTCGGGCCTGCCACTCTGCTGGCGCTCTGTGTGCAGCATTCGGCGAGGGAGCTGGAGCTGGGCCATCTACCGCGCCTGCTGGGCCGCCTGGCCCGGCTCATCAAAGAGGCCGTTTGGGTGAGCGGGGCCCCTTGTCCCACAAGTCTGTCTTTCCCATCAACCACCCACCTGCTCCACAGGTCATTTCTGCCATATTCCTGCCTTTCCCTATAAGTTGTCCAAGGTATCTCTCCTACTTCAACCGGCTAGCTCTCTGTTCAGGCCTTGAGCGAGAAGAAACTACTTTTTCCACGAAGCTTTGCGATGGGCTGAGCTAATGGCGCTCATAGGGTTCTGGAAACCGTGGGTTCCATCACTGCTTCAAGAAGTAACTCAGATTTGTTGAGTAGTAGTGGGGATGGAACCCCGAGCCTATGGCATGCTAGGCAGGCGCTCTATGGCAGGGATGTCTCCCCGGTCTCTCACTGATGGATTCTGGGCCTGTGCC
The DNA here is from genome assembly GCF_943737965.1 of Phodopus roborovskii. Taxonomy (NCBI): domain Eukaryota; kingdom Metazoa; phylum Chordata; class Mammalia; order Rodentia; family Cricetidae; genus Phodopus; species Phodopus roborovskii. The sequence goes on from NW_026126651.1 coordinate 2,476,004, forward strand.
CTAGTGCTGAGCCTTATCCTCAGCCCCTCACTGAGGGATTCTAGCCAAGCATGCCCTGCTGAGCCACGCCCCCAGCCCTCTTTTTAGTTTTTATTTTGAGAAAAGGTTTCACTTAATTGCCCAGACTGGTCTTGAACTTGGGATCTTTCTGCCTCAATCTCCCCTTTGGAGCTATGGAATCATGGAGGAAAGCATTCTGGGATGTGGGGGGGGGTGAGGGGGGGAGGGATGCCATTGGATGAGAGCCTAGGAGAGGTCACTGTGGGAACTGCATTGGTTAGCCCTTTGGGCCTGGAGCTTGGAATAGTAACAACAAAGAACTTGGAAGGCCCATCAGTGGGCCAACACTGTAGAACTGTTGAGACAGAATTATCCAGAGTGAGGGGAAAAGTCTCACTGCATGAAGGTCAGAGGTCTTCTTGGAGACAAGAAGAAACCCCATTTGAACAGAAGAGAAATGAAGGGAGCACGTGACTTGTGACCATACAGTTAGGATCGGAGAACTATGTCCGGTGACACAGGCCTGTAATTCCATCACAGAAGAGGCTCTCAGGAAGATTACACATTCAAGGCCTGCCCGAGTTTCAGAGAGAGTTTAAGACCAGTGCCTGGGCAACTTAGTGAGATACTGTCTCGAAATAGAAACTTAAAAGGCCCGAAGCTGGGTGTGGTGGCATATCCTTGTAATTTCAGCTCTTGGGGGGAGGCAAAAGGCAGGGGGATTGCATTGGGCTGGAAGCCAGTCAGTACTACATGTCTTAAAAAAAAAAAAAAAAAAAAAAGGTGTGTATGGGCAAATGGTCTCAGCGGGTGAAGTACTTGCCTCAGAAGCCTGAGCTCTGGAGTTCAGATCCCCAGAACCCTTGTAAAAGCTGGTAGACATGGTGGCCACCTGTAATCCCAGCAACCAGAAGGGAGAGACCGGGTTCCCCGGAGCATGCTGGCTAGCTAGGCTAGATGCAGTTAGCGGGTTCCAGGTTCAGGGGAACCCTGCCTCAGTGCAGTGGAGAAGGAGAAAGGGACACACCCAACACAACTTCAGGCTTCCGTGCATGCCTGTGAACCACAAATAGGCAAACACTGAACACACACGAGCCCAAGAAAGGTGACTTTTGGCAAAGCAAGTTGCACAGTTCTGATCCCTCCATCCAGCCTCCTTACATTGCTTCTTATCTTGCTGTTCTACAGGAAAAGATTAAAGAAATCGGAGACCGTCAGCCAGAGAAGTAAGAGAAAGCTGGGGCGCACAGGTCTGGAGGCTGAAGGGGTTGGGACTAGAGCTCGGCTCTCCAGAGTGCCTTAGTTCAGGCTCTGTGAGGCCTGCTAGTGGAGGAAACTCAGGCCTTGGTGGTCAGTCTTTATGTTAAGGGCTGAGCAAGAGTCAAAGGAACCCCTGCCTTTCCTCAGCCACCCTGAGGGAGTTCCTGAGGAGCCTCTGACCCCCGAGGCTGTGTCTGTGGAGCTGCGACCACTCCTACTGTGGATGGCCAACACCACAGAGCTGCTGAGCTTTGTTCAGGAGAAAGTTCTAGAGATGGAGAAAGAGGCTGACCAGGAGGGTGAGCTCGGACCCAGGCCCTCTTTGCCCTCCCGTCATACCTAGAGAGCTGGGCTCTAGCCAGCCTCTTGCCCTCTCGTTCCCAGGCCTGTCCTCAGACCCTCAGCTCTGCAATGACTTGGAATTGTGTGATGAGGCCTTAGCCCTCCTGGATGAGGTCATCATGTGTACCTTCCAGCAGTCTGTCTATTACCTCACCAAGGTGGGCCATGCTTCTGCTTCCCGTTTGGAATGCCCTCGCTTTCTGTTTAACCGACACCGCCTTCTTCTGATACCACTTCCCTCTTGACCTAAAACTTCTCTTTCCCTGCGGTCACTTCCCATCTCACCCTAGTACTTTGCTCTTGTCACACTACTTCCTGTTTGGGCTGACATCATTTCCTTTCTGGTTCATTTCCTGTCTTTGCTATCCCCGGGTCTTGTTCAGCTAAGTAGTTCATTTCCTCTATGGATCACTATTTTTTCATGCTTGCGCTTTTGAAGTTTACTGTTAAGGCGTGTGTGTGTGTGTGTGTGTGTGTGTGTGTGTGCGCGCGCGTGCGTGCGCATCACACACTCTGGCACTCTGACACCACTGACACCTGCATCTCTGGCGTCACGTCCCTTTTCGGAGTCTAGGTCTTATTTTCTTTTCTTCTTTGTAACTGAAGTATTGTTATGGGGCTTGATCCACCCCCCTTTGACTTTAATATTGCAGATTGAACTAATCAGGGTTTTGACACTGGTATACCTGATTCCCTATCTGTAAAATAAGAGGGAATCTCCCCAAATGCACAGTCTATAGGTTCCAGGAGTGGTTTTGATTATGAAGCCCTTCCCTCTGAGACTTTACTTCCTGTATGTTTTTGGCACATACACCCTTAATGGATTCTTTGTCACTGAGCTCATTTCCTGCTCCTTTCCATTGGCTGGCTGCCACCCAGCTCCTACTTCTGGACTCTCCATTCTTTTAATATCTTTTGGGAATTCTGGTTAAGTATTTCTTTAACTGAAGGAGGTCCCTTTTTGTCCCATGTCCTGTCTATCTCCGTGATAGACAGTTCATCCAGTGCCTACGTTATCTCTGTGAGAACCACAAACGCCATAATTCATGAGAGGTGTTCTTAAAATAGCTAAGCTACTTCCTGAAAACATTGTCAGGACAAGTTCTTCCATGAGACCTACTACCTGCTAGAAACCCATCTACAAAGTAGGGATTTGGTCAGGAGCCCCATGGGCATGGTGAAGGGAGAATGGACTACAACTCCCAGAAGCCCTTGATGGAATTCCCCATTGTTTTCATTTGCTGTCACCCTGAAGTTTTTTGCTTCTCTCTCCCCAGACTCTTTATTCAACACTGCCAGCTCTCCTGGACAGTAACCCTTTCACCGCTGGGGCAGAGCTTCCAGGTCCTGGTGCAGAGCTGGAGGCCATGCCTCCTGGACTCAGGCCTACCCTGGGTGTGTTCCAGGCAGCTCTAGAACTGACCAGCCAGTGTGAGCTGCACCCTGACCTCGTGTCCCAGACTTTTGGCTACTTGTTCTTCTTCTCCAATGCATCCCTTCTCAACTCATTGATGGAACGAGGTGAGGGTTGGGCTGGGAGCAGCCAGAAACCACCCAGACCGAATCCAACAGATGGCTGTCTTGGAAGTGGGTCGATTCATTGCCTCTCATTCCTTTCTACACAGGTCAAGGCCGACCTTTCTACCAATGGTCTCGAGCCGTCCAAATTAGAACCAACTTGGATCTCGTTTTGGATTGGTTGCAGGGGGCTGGGCTGGGTGACATTGCCACCGAGTTCTTCCGGAAACTCTCCATTGCTGTGAACCTGCTGTGTGTGCCCCGCACCTCCTTGCTCAAGGTGACCTGATTGCTCTACCAGACCTTGACTTTTGATCCCTCAACCCAGCTCAGCCATCCTCTGTATTCAGCCTCTCTGGGACCCCAAGTCACCTCCAGCCCTAGACAGCTACAGAAGTCAGTATCAAGAATGACTGAACAAAAAATGTCTGAATGCCTGTGGAACTTTCTAGAAATAGTTCTCCACAGTCCTTCTCTTTCGTAGACATGTTTGAGACTGAGAAAAATGATGGTTCAGCATTCGTTGAATATGAACTGCATGCTAGGGACAGTAGGGACAACAAGCACCCCATTCGAAGTAGAGTGTCAACGGACAGTTTCCAGATGAGCAGGCTGACCCAGGACGATCACACAACCTTATGTTTTGTTTTTAAAGATCATATTAGTTTCTAAAGGTTTATTATATACCCAGTGTTCTGCCTGCATGTCTGTGTGCAGACCAGAAGAGGTCTCATTACATGGTTGTGAACCACCATGTGGGTGCTGGGAATAGAACTCAGGACCTCTGGAAGAGCAGTCAATGCTCTCAACCTCTGAGCCATCTCTCCATAAGATCTTATTATGTAGTGCTGGTTGACCTGGAACAATGTAGAGCAGGCTGGCCTTGAACTCACAGAGATCCGCCTGCCTCTGTCTTCTGAGTGCAGGGATGAAGGTGTGCACTACCACACTGGACCTTCACTTGTTTTTTAAGATTAGTTTTTATGTGTGTGAGTGTTTGCCTGCAAGTGTTTATGTGTTTCCATGAAGCCCAGAACAGGGAGACAGATTCTCTGGTACTGAGTTATAGACTATGTGAGTAATGGGACTCTGCAAGAGCAAGTGCTCTTAACTGCTGAGCCTTCATTTTCAGTTATTTATATCTTATTGCAGTATTGAGGATTAAACCCGGGGCCTTATACATGCTGGGCAAATGCTCTGCCCTACATCTGCAGGCCTCTTTTTACTTTTTAATCTTGAGATAGAGTTTCATTATGTTGCCCAAACTGGCCTTGCACTTTGAATCCTCTTGCCTCAGTCTCCTGAGAAGCTGCTGACCATATACTTCTAACTTGGTCCTCCCCTAGGCTTCTTGGAGCAGCCTAAGGACTGACTACCCAACCCTGACCCCTGCTCAGCTCCACCATCTCCTCAGCCACTACCAGTTGGGTCCTGGCCGTGGCCCACCTCCAGCCTGGGACCCACCACCTGCAGAGCGAGACGCTGTGGACACAGGTGTGCAGAGATGGCCTAACAAACATTGAGATGTCTTTCCTTGGGACCTAAGAGTCCATGTTCCCAGCCTCTTTCTCACTCAGGATTCTGGATAAGAATCTTGGCTTTCATTTCCCAGAACCTAAAATTGCTGGATCCAGATGCCTTCTCCCCAAGATTTAAAGACTGGGGCTGGGATTGTAACACAGTAGAAGGGGCCTTTCTTACTCTGGGATCCCTTCCCAGCATGCTAAGAAGAGTTTAAGCATGGTATTATTATTATTATTATTATTATTATTATTTGGTTTTTCGAAACAGGATTTCTCGGTGTAGCAATCCTGGCTGTCCTGGAACTCACTCTGTAGACCAGGCTGGCCTCGAACTCACAGAGATCCGCCTGCCTCTGCCTTCCACAAGTGCTGAGATTAAAGGCGTGTTTAATTTTTATTGAAACTGAAGCCCCTAGCCTCTTCCCTCCACAGACCTAACCTTAGTCCAACTTACATAGGAACTGAACTTCTCTGTCCTCAGAAATCTCCCAGGATTCCCAGCCCATCCTCAGGGTCCCAGGACTCCACTACATAGCCTGTTAGTGGTTCCCCCCCCCCAGTCTTAACTACAACTCCCATCATGCTCTGGGGCTCAGAGACACCCCCCCCCACACACACACACACGTTTGCAGTGTTCTCTTCAGGAGCTAGACCAACTCACACCCATGCTGAGTCTCAAACTTGGTCTTCTTCGCCCTCACAGGGGATATCTTTGAAAGTTTTTCTTCGCACCCTCCTCTCATCCTGCCTTTGGGCAGCTCGCGCCTGCGCCTCACGGGCCTAGTGACAGATGACGCATTGCATCGAGAACTCCGCAGGCTCCGTCGCCTCCTCTGGGATCTTGAGCAGCAGGAGCTGCCAGCCAATCACCGCCACGGACCCCCGGTGGCCGCGACTCCTTGAAAACCAACGACAGAAGAACGCGCGAAGCTTGAGACTTCATCGGTTCTTATGGTCGCCTCCCTGGGCGCAGATCATTCTGGGAGTTGTAGTTTTTCCCGCGTAGACCGCTGGGAGGTTGAGTTGTCTGATTGGTAGAGGATGGAACTGTGTGGAGAAGGGCTTGGGATATGAATGCTAAGAAGTAATAAAAGTATCTGTGGTATTGACCTTGCTTGAATCTTGAGGGCCTTAGAGAAGATGGTTTTTAAGGTGCCCGGGACTGTGCTTGGAACGTTGGGTGTCTGCCGAGTTTGGGGAGATATTTCTAGCAATGGCCTCAGCTTGGCCTCCAGCACGAAATGTGACCCCGGAGCACTGAACCCTGCCATACAACTCGGAACAAAGCCCAGACCGTGCTCCACTGAGCACCAGACTCTGTGCACTAGCGGGAACAGGCCATCTCCCTCCCACCCACTAAACCCAGACTAGCCTTCCACCCAAGTCCTTCCGATGCAGTCTACATACTGTGCACACTGCTGAACTCCCACACCCAGCGCCGTTTTTATCCTCAGAGACCCATCAGATGCAAGAGTGCAGACCTCAGCCCCCTCCTCCTGACCAGGAGCCTAAGCCCCAGACCTTCCTCAGACCAGGAGTCGTGACTCAGGCCCCTTCCTTCCTCAGACCAGGAGTCGTGACTCAGGCCCCTTCCTTCCTCAGAACCAGGGGTCTGGGCCTCGTGTTTGAACTTTCCCCTCCTCTGAATCTGACTCCTACTGCTGTGTCAGGGAAAAAGAACCAACAGGTGGCACCTGCTGGCATGGCCTGAACGCGACCACCTGCCGCTGTTGCTCACCCTGGGCCCTCTCTCTGCACCTGCTCCTGTCTGTCGCCTGTGGCTGCCCCACCCAACCCAAAGGCCCGAGACGCGGGGGAGGAGACAGCAGGGGGATCCTCGAAGTGAACCGGCCCGGGCCCTCCCCGCGTGTGCGCCCCGCCCCTCCTCCGGGTCCTGACCCGGTTTCTGATCTAAGGCCCGTTACCCGGGCTCCGGCTCACCCCAGAAAGGGGAGTCGAGGGCGGCCCAAGGCTGGCGGGCGGAGCCTGAGGTCTCCAGCCCGGTCCGCGAGACTCCACCCGCTTCCAGGCACAGCTGAGTAGCTGAGCGGATCCCACCTGGTGAGAAGCCCCTGGGGTGGAGACAGGGACCCGCCTTATTACCCTTTTTCCACCGTTTTGGTTCCCCTTTCCGATCCGAATACCTTTTCCACAGAGCCTGGTGCATGACATTCAACCCACTCTGTTTCAGGTGTCTGTTGCAGGAACCCCTGCATTTTCCAGACACCCATCAGCCGCCCCGATTCCCTGCTGACCCAGAACCCTGGATTCTAGTCCCTAAGAGCATGGAGTGCTAGTCCTTAACTTTCTTTTCCTTCAGGATTCAGAGTCCAGACGGCCGCTTCGTGTACTTTCAAAGACCCAGAGGCCCAGATTCCAATGCCCTCCTTAGGATGCAGGAGCCCATGACTCAGGTCCTTCTTTTACCTCCATGACCCAGGAGTGGAGACCCCAGCTTCAGACTCAGAATTCCAGGCCCCAACCCTTCTTCAGACACAGTAGTCCATGAGCAAGTCCAGGCCTCAACCCTCTACCTTCAATCCTAGGGGTCTAAGCCCTAGCTAGCCCTGGTCTCTCTCACACACCATGGGTCCAGGTCCTTTGGACCTGAGTATGGAAGACCCTGGTCCACTCAGATCCGACCCAGTACTTCTGTCCCTAATCAGTTACACCCTCTCCCGAATCTCCCCAACTGGCAACCCCCTGACGTCCACTTTGACCCTGCTCTCCAGCAGCCCTGCCTTCCTCTCTGTCCAGGTCTCCACGCCAGCCTTGGCAATGACCCTGGCAGCCTCCTCCCAGCGCTCCCAAATCATCCGTTCCAAGTTCCGCTCTGGTGAGAGGTTGCTTGTCTAGAGCATGTGGGGAGGGGTCCTGTCCAGCGCCCGGGGTCCCAGCGACACTCCCCCTGGCTGGGCGGAGACCCCACGAAGCACAGGTCATTCATGGAAAGTAAAGCGGTGAATGAGTGTGCGGAGGTCTGCTGAGCCTCAGGTGGGGACACCCGAGGCCGCGCCTGTTGCAAAGGACTTAAAGTAGGCAAAGCAGACGAGCAGCGTGGGACCTGAGTGGCATGGGCGTGAGGCTCGGGACCAAGAGCTACGGAGCCTTGAAAGTCTTAGTAGTCATGATTTGCTGCCAGTTCTCTGAGTAGAGAGGAGCAGAGATGAGCCCTGGAAAGTCTCTGCTCCCAAACCCAGGGTCCAAGCTGGAGTATGTGAGTAGCGTTCATGTGGACGCGTGCCAGCGAAGAACAAGCCAGGGTGGGAGATCATGCAAAGGGCTTTGAGAGCACAAATGTAAAGTGTGCAAACTAGAGTCCAAGGAGGTGTGAGCCTCAGGGGTATGTTTTCAGGGTGCTGGCCGTGGGGAATGCCGGGGTAACGAGGAAGGGGTGCGCGGACTAAAGGAAGTGAGGTGTTGATGGCTCAGGCTGGCAAGATGGCGGCGACTGGACCAGGGGGGGCACGGTCCCCTGAGCGGCAGGTGGAGCCAGGGGCATGGCTGCCTCCTGCTTGCAGGCTGGCTGGCTTACAGCTTCAGGAGTGGCTCTGGCCCAAGCTGCTTTCTTTGCTGGCAGGAGCAGGCAAGAGGCCCTGGGAAGGGGAAGGGAGCAGGCTGCCCGCCCACCCGCCCCTGGTGTGTGAAGGGGCTGGGCACGCGTGTCCCGCCAACAACTGTAGCTCCCACCCATCGGCCAAGCCAGGCTTTGGACACTCCCTTCCCGCCTTCCTGATACCACCTCCCGCTTCCTTCCACACAGTCCTGCAGCTTCGGATGCACAGACGGAATCAAGACTGCAGTAAGTGTGGGCCCTCGAAGGGAAGGGATGGTGGACTCAGTCCCCAAGGACCGTGCTTGCCCCAAATGGTGAAACCCCAGCCTGCCACGTTCAGAGGTCTCGCGGGTCACCCCACCCATCAAGCTTTCCCCGGGTCTCCCGCGCCAGATGCCCTCTCAGTGACCCCGGCCTCCCCCACGCTCAACTATGTGAATATAGTTTTTTTGGCTTGTCCGTTGCCTTGGAATCAGGGGTACAGGCATCACCTGGTTCTGTCCCAGGGATACGCTAGACAGCTGTGATCCAAAGTGAACAAGCAAACAGACCCCCTCTGACTGAGACAAAACTCCCTTCCCCCCCTTTTCGAGTCAGGGTTTCTCTGTGCTTTAGAGCCTGTCCTGTAGATCAGGCTGGCTTTGAACTCACAGAGACGCGCCTGCCTCTGCCTCCTGAGTGCTGGGACTAAAGGCGTGGCCACCACCGCCCGGCCTGTGCTACCTGCTGCAGGCTGGCCCCTCTTCTCTGTAACCCCGTCTGTCCTAACTAGCCTGCTGTCTGCTGACCTATTCAGAGCCCTATGCTCTTTTCAGCCTCTGATTCACACCCGTGGGTCTCAGCCTCCGGCCCAGCTCTGGCTCCAGTTTTGGCCCCTGCCCCTGCTTCTTTCCTTGTGAGCCCTGGCGTCCTGTCCCCTGAGCCAGCACATTGTCCTTGGAGGTCTCCAAAGAAGGTGAGTTTTTGACAGTAGAGGACGAGAGCCCAAGACAGCCCAGCCTTGCCTCTCGTAGGCCCTGAGCTGTCTTTGTGGCGTTGCCAAGCTGACACTACACATTCGTGGGCCAGCAAGGTGGGTCATCCCTGTTTTTTTTTCTGGTTGTTTTTGAGACAAGCTCACTGTATGCCAAGACTGGCCTAGAACTTTCTATCCTTCCGTGACCTCCCTGGTGCTGGGATGAAAGGTGCGGTGGCCACCAAGCTACCAAACCTGGCCTTACTTGCTCTTTCAGGAATCTTCCAAGAATTCCCAACACTGGAAGGAGCCCAAGGTCAGGGGCAACTTGACATATCATCTGTACATGCCTCCAGAACGGAGACAAGGGCCTAGAGCAGTTCTCCAAGCAGAGGGATCCACTCTGGGTGCCCAGGGGCCACCTCTGGGGGAAGAGAAAAACCCACAGAGGCCACGTCCTCGGTAGGACTCTTACTTTTATTCTACAGGGACCCAGAAACTTGGGTCCCATCATCCTTCCTCAAGCCCAGGGTGCAAGGGAGAGGAGCCTGCATCGGAACCCCCTCCCCGAGCCCCCGCTGTGTTCCCTGCCCCCACCCCAGCTGCACAGCTCCCACACCCATAAACCCAGCCTTATGTTTGAGGAGGCCCAGAACCCCTCACTTTCCTGCGTCCTCCGAAGCCCCTGTTTTTAGGGTCCCTAAGTACCTTTCTCCCTCTGCCCTAACTTTTCCTCACCCCCTCACGCCGGTTGCTAGGATGAAGCCCTCCTCACCAGGAAACTCCAACCCCTCACCCCCTTCACACAAGCTGGAACTTCAGACCCTGAAGTTGGAAGAGCTGACGGTGAGTTTAGTGTCCAGTGTCCCAGGGCCCTCTTCTTCAGGCCGGACACAGACCTCGTAAGCCCATGGCCCCTACCCTAGGGCAATCGGTCTGAATTCTGGTTCCTCTTGGTTTCCTAGTCATCGATCCCCAAGAGTCATCGATCCCCAAGCGGGATCAGCACCTCCCTCTCCCCGCCCCGCCCCTCAGGTCTCTGAGCTTCGGCAGCAACTGCGCCTGCGGGGGCTCCCAGTCTCCGGGACCAAGGCGATGCTCCTGGAGCGCATGCGCGGTGGCGTCCCGCCCAGAGACCGGCAGAAGCCCAGGCGCGAGGACAAAGAGGCTGCAGCTGCCTGGCCACGCCTCAGGCCTAAGGCTCCGGGCCCTACCCGGCGGGCCGGCACGGTGAGGGCGGGCTGTCCACATGGACCAATCAGGAGAAAGAAGAGGAATTGGGAAAGGGTAGCCAATGAAATGATGGCCAGGGGCGTGACTTACACTTGGGGGTGTGGCTGCCTTGAGGATGTAGTTAGAACGGTAGGCGTGGTTGAAGGGAGAGAAGCCAATGAACGGGTCGGAGCGGGGCCTATCTGCTTATTTAGGGAGTAAGAGTGTCTGCTGCCTAGCTTGACTACCTGAGTTCTATCCCCGAGACCCACAAGATAAGGACGCCATGAACCAACCCTGAAATTGTCCTTTGATGTACCCACACATGCACGCACATACACATTGAATAAAAGTGTTTAAAAAAAAGTATTGGGGTGGCCCGGCATTGGTGGTGCCGCCTTTAATCCCAGCACTAGGGAGGCAGAGGCAGGCGGATCTCTGAGTTCGAGGACAGCCTGGTCTACAAAGCTAGTTCCAGGACAGGCTCCAAAGCTACACGGGGAACCCCTGTCTCGAAAAACCAAAAAAAAAAAAAAAGAAAAAAAAAGAAAAGAAAAGAAAGAAAGAAAGGAAGAAAGGAAGGAAGAAAGAAAGTTTTGGGGTGAACTAAGGAAGAACTTCGTCAGGGCCAGGAGGCAGAGCCACGGCGGCTGGTGTGCTGGCTTAAGGAACTCCCACCGCTCCTGGTTCTAGGCAAAGGCAAGCACGACAACTCGTAGACTGAAGTTTGCTGGAGCTACAGATCCGCTGGGGATTCCCGCTCCCGCTCCAGCTCCAGCTCCAAGTCCCTTAGCATCTTCTCCAGCCACCCTGACTCTGGAAGAGGAGCTGCAGGAAGCGATCCACAGGGCGCAGGTGAAAGGGGATGCCTGGTTGGGCATGCTCAGGGACTGGGCTGTGGACTTAAGCCGGGGTCACATGGCCTGTGCTCACCCACAGCTGCTTCCGAACCAGGACATCGATGACATCCTGGAAGACCAAGTGCAGCCAGATGGTAGGAGCAGAGCTCCCATGTTTAGGGGAGGAACTGAACTTGGGAACTCCTGGGGTGTCCGAGGGAGGAGTGTGCTGGCAACAGCGCTGTGAGCAGGATCTGTCCCCCTAAAGCTCACACTCCCCTGCAGACGCTCCCCCTAAAGCTCACGCTCCCCCTGCAGAAGCTCCCCCTAAAGCTCACACTCTCCCTGCAGACGCTCCCCCTAAAGCTCACGCTCCCCCTGCAGACGCTCCCCCTAAAGCTCACACTCTCCCTGCAGACGCTCCCCCTAAAGCTCACACTCCCCCTGCAGACGCTCCCCCTAAAGCTCACGCTCCCCCTGCAGATGCTCCCCCTGCAGATGCTCCCCCTAAAGCTCAGGTTCCCCCTGCAGACGCTCCCCCGGCAGACGCTCCCCCTAAAACTCACGCTCCCCTGCAGATGCTCCCCCTGCAGACGCTCCCCTGCAGATGCTCCCCCTGCAGATGCTCCCCCTAAAGCTCACACTCCCCCTGCAGACGCTCCCCCTGCAGATGCTCCCCCGGCAGACGCTCCCCCTGCAGACGCTCCCCCTAAAGCTCACGCTCCCCTGCAGACGCTCCCCCTAAAGCTCACACTCCCCCTGCAGACGCTCCCCCTGCAGACGCTCCCCCCTAAAGCTCACACTCCCCCTGCAGACGCTCCCCCCTAAAGCTCACGCTCCCCCTGCAGACGCTCCCCCTAAAGCTCACGCTCCCCCTGCAGACGCTCCCCCTGCAGACGCTCCCCCGGCCGACGCTCCCCCGGCAGACGTGTTGCCTCCCATCGTCTTGGACTTCCCTGGCTCTTTTGATGTGCTGTCTCCCTCTCCGGACTCGGAAGGCTTCTCTTCGGTCTTCTCTTCTTCACTCCCATCCCCCACTAGCTCCCTGTCCCCTTCTCCAAGGGCCCTCTCAGATTCCTTGGACTGGCTGGAGACCTTGAGTGGGGGTCCCCCGCTGGGCTCTGGACCCCCAGGCCCCAGCATCTTCTCTGCGGACTTATCTGACTCCACTGGTACTCGGCTTTGGGAACTGCTGCCGGATCCCTGGTGATGGACCCTGGGGTTTCCAAGGAGACCCTCCAACTACAGAGGACTCAAGTTGCCCTCATCCCCTTCTGGCCCGCTGCTGCTGACATGTCAAACGCCCGGCTTGTGTGTGACTCTTCCCAGTCAGTGTAGTTGGGGTGGGGTTCATTTGCTCACTGCCTCCTTCAGAGACCTGCAAGGTTTGTGTACCACTTACTTCCTCCAGACTCTGGCTGCCTGCCTGTCATCTAGGGACCCGGAAGTTAGTGCTGTTTGGGTTCTGGAAAGGACCAGAGGAGATTAAGTAGGAGGAAGGCAGATCCCTAGGTTCTAGCTAGAGGTGAGAGGGCCAGGGGTGTCTAATGGAGGTGATGAACTCCCTACGACTGCATCTTTGAGTGTTGTGATTATACCTAGCTTTCTTGTTTTGTTGAGAGCAAGTCTTGCTATTGTAGCCCAGGCTGGCCTCTAACTTGTGACAATCCTGCTTCAACCTTATGAGGGCTGAAATATGAGCCACCATTCCCAGCTCTCATGTTCGGGTTCGCAGAGCCCAGTGGGGAATGGACGGCAAAAGGGAAGAGGAGCTAGCATGTGACCTCAAGTGAGGCTCCACCACATGCCTTGAGGATGTCTGCCTACTGAATTAAACTGTGGGTCTCCTGCAGCTCAAGGCTCATGAGCCTGGGCCTCTGCGTCTGTGTTTGGGCTTATGAACAAACCCACCAAACAGAACTGAATTAGATACTTTCACATAGCTGTGACCAACATACCCAAGGGACCAAGCTAAGGGAGAAGGAACTCAATTTGCACAGGATTTCAGAAGGTTCAGCTGTGGTTGCTCAGCCCCACTTGCTTGGGTGGAACATCATGGTGACCAAATGTGTGGAGGAGATTCTTCAGCTCATGGTGGACAGGAAGACAGACGGAGTGAGGATAAGATGCCCCTAAGACCTACCCACCCGTTTCCAGACCTCTCTAAATATCACCACCAGCTACACATGAGCCAGTGTGGGACAGTGCATACTCAAAGCATAGCAACAATTGGCTGTGGTTCACTGGGCTCTGCAGGGTAGTTACTCAGCTCCACAAGGTTTGAGAGGGATGTAGTCATCCCTAAGCCCAGGTGGGTGAGGAGATCCAAGATGGCTCACTCAGGTATGTTGGTACAATGGTGGAGATGGGGTTGAGCCCAACGGGGTCACTGTACGTCTGGACCAACCAGAGTGAAGTCTCGGCTCCCTTCTTCTCCATATGTTCTTCCTACGAGGCCCTGGCTTTCTTGTGTGGTAGGCCAGGACTTCCAAGAATGAATGTGCAGTTTGGAGGGCTAGCTCGCACCTGTAATCCTAGCACTCAGAGCAATAGACAGGAAGAGCTGAGGCCGGAGGAGCAGAAGTCCAAGATGAACTTCAACTATAGAGAGTTCAAGACCAGCCTGGCCTACATGAGACCTTGTGTCAGAGAGACAGAGAGAGGGAAATGCAGGGAGGGGAAGGCGCAAGCTGAACACTTGAGACCACCAGACACGGATGGCTTCCCTGTGTAACCTTGGCTGTCCTTCGGTGGCTATGGTAGGTGGGATCACGGAGTCGTGACTGATCAGGGTTTCCGAAAGGGGCAGAAACCCTGGGAAGTAGAAAAGGGGTCCGAAAAATAGCTGAGCCTCCAAGGGTTACTGGTAGAGAACTTCCTGGAAGATGGCATCCTGGAAGAGAGATGTGAAGACCTCAAGCTATGGAGGAAGCTGGCTCCCGGGGAAGCTAGTGAGGTTGAGTGCACTGAGTATGACCGCATCTCCTGCCCAGGCTGGAGATGGACAGATGGACAGAGCTGACCCTGAAGGGTCCTGTGCTGAGCTGAAAGCTGACGGAGGAGCTCCCAGCCCTGGAGGGTCAGGAGGGCAGAGCGGGCTTCCTCTCCTGCCTCTAGGCACTTTCCTCCTGGTTTCTTGTACTCTTAAATTTTTACACACACTACATACACGCTCAGTCCTTGGAAGCCCAAGGACCCTGTCACTGCCCTGAGCTGGAATTGTGAGCTGCCTGACATGGGTGCCCGGAACTGTAAGAGCATCGGCAGGAGCAGCGTCTCTCCAGGCCTCTCCCCGCCTTGCTTTTTGAGACAGCATCTGAGTGTACTTATTCCCATGCCAGTCTCTGCCTATCTCTGCCTGCTCTGGTCCCTTCCTGTCTCGTGTCCTCTGCCCCCACTTAGTCTCCACCTGCGTCTGCCATCTCTGAGTCGCCCCCTGGTGAAGGGAGCATCCTTTTTCCCACTGTCTCCCAGTCACAGCTGCCCTGTCTGCTGTGGGACCCACCCCCTTGTCCCTCTCCCGATGCCTTGGGGTCTAATTTCCAAGTCCCCCCCCCCCTGCCCTCTGTCAGCATCTCTCCTCAGCCAGTCAGCCTTGGGTGGAGAGCTCTGCAGAACCCTGCACAACCCAGGAGAGGTAGGCATTCTCTGGAGACTGGAAAGCTAGGGCAGGTTTGGTGTGGGTGCTGGCCTGAGCACAGAGCAGGCAGCTGATAAGCACACCTTACCCTGTTACCCTAACTTCAGTCCCTCCCTAGCCTCTGTCCCTGCGAACCCACTTACCACCCGATCTTCACAGAGGGAGAGAATCCTGTTTCCTTCCATTTCCTCCTTCTTCCTCCCCCCCCCCCACAAGACAAGATTTCCCCAAGTAGCCCAGGCTGTGCTCAAACTAGACATTGTCGGGCTTCAGCTTCTTGAGTGCTCAAATTAGATGAACCACATATGACCCTTTATCTTAATGTGATTCTGGTTACACAACTATATGGCCGTCAAAAATCAGTGGACAGTGCTGGCCTGACTTAACAGCATTTGGAGATAGAATTCACATCCCAAATGATCCACCCACTAGATAAAGTTCATTACTTTCCGTATACTCAGCTCATTTACCATCATTTTCTGATCTTTTTCTGTTTGTTTTTTCTTGACAGGGTTTGTCTGTGGCTTGGAGCCTGTCCTGGAACTTTCTCTGTGAACCAGGCTGGACTCACAGAGATCCTCCTGCCTCTGGCTCCAGAATGCTGGAATTAAAAGTGTATACCAGCCATATCCCACACATCTAGACGGAGGAATAACTCAAATCCATTTTATCCCTTTCAAGAATGTGAAATCAGACTGGGGATGATTGGCCATGCCTTTGATCCTATCATTCTGGAGGCAGATCTCAAGGCCAGCCTGATTTACATTGAGAGTTCCAGGAGAGCCAGGGCTCTGTAGAGACCCAATCTCAAGATCAAACAAACAAACAAAAGCCCCATGTGGAGAGGCACATTTTTGTTTCTTTTGGATTTTGCAATTTTCTTTCCTTTTTTTTTTTTTTTTTTGAGATAAGGTTTCTCTGTTTAGACCAGACTGGCCTTAAACTAAGAGGTCCTCTTGCCTCTGTCTCCTGAGTGCTGGGATTAAACGTGCACACCACCACTGCCCAGCCTGGGTTTTGTGATTTTGTCTCTGAGACAGGTCTCATGCAGCTTCGACTGGCCAGGACTCCCTATGCAACTGAAGGCTCCAACTCCTGATCTCCCTGCACTCACTTCCTGAAGGTCGGGCTCACGGGTGTACGCTGCCACACCCAGTTTGAGAATTTCCTTTTCTGAGACAGGGTCTCAGGCTAGACCCTCCAAATATCAGATCCCCTGCTTTAACGTCCCCAGTGCTGGGATGCGGGAAGTGCTAGCACTGCCCACTGCAAGCCATCCCCACGCACAACATCAGCACCAACTTAACAGGGGTCTGGGAAGACACCTTGGGGTTCATGCTGCCCCCGGGAATACTTCCCCTAGATCACCCTGGCTGTTTTCATCATGGTGGCAACAGGGGTTGCGTTTTTGTTTTTTTTGGTTTTTTTTTTTTTGGTTGTTGTTGTTGTTTTTTTTTGTTTGTTTGTTTTTGTTTTTTTGTTTTGTTTTGTTTTGTTGTTTTTTTTGTTGTTGTTTTGTTGTTTTTTGTGGGAGGGATATCATGTGTGTGCTCGCACCAGAAGTGTAACAAGATGGCAGCACGCGCTCAAATATCTGGGGGTCCCCTAGGACTGGGGATGTCACACTGGTCTGCGGGAAGCCAGGGCTACAGAAGTGGGCATGCAGCCGGTGCACCTGAGCTGCGTTCCAGAGTTGTTCTCAGACAGACTGAGCAAGACAAAAGAAAGGACCCTTGGTGGACTGAGTCCCAAGGACAAGCAACTTGTTGGGGGGGGGGCTGTGGGCACATGGTAGCCCTCGCTTTCTTATGATCAGCTGACTTTGTGCAGCGAGCGACTGCTACTTTGGATCCCAGGCTAAATCAATCCTACATTCTCTTTCTTCTTGACTCATTATGAGCCACGTGGGCATATACTGACACCATTCCTGTCACGGGGACAAGGGTGTTAGCTGCTGGAGTGCTGGAGTGGGGTTGTCATTGGACTTTACTTTGGTCCACACTGTGCTGATGGCAGGTCCTTGAGAGATGCAGAGAGCAATCCCCAGCTACCTGTAACTCCAGCTCCAGGGAATCCGGCACCCAGCTCTGGCCTCTGAGGATACAGCACTCTCGTGCACACACACACACAGACACAAATACCCATAATTAGGATAAAAATAAAGCTTTTTAACAGATCTCAAAAAGTTCTTGGGTCAGTGAAGGTACTTTCAAGGGGCGAGCGGTTCTCAGGAGACTCCAGAAAGTTCTTGAAAGGCGGTTGCTATAAAAAGAGCAAACCCAATCCCTCTCCTTGCTCATGCGTCCCAGATGACCGCTGGCTGTCACGTGCTATCCCACCATGGAAACATGGAAACGCCATCACCATGGGGTACTCACTGGACCTTTATAAATAAGCCTGCTTCAGGTATTTCCTTAGTGACAAAAAGTAGACAAACGAGGGCTTGTCTCCCCCTTTGAAGGAACTCAAGGTGAGGTAGTGAATTTTTCTCTGCAATGCTGTCCGCATGTGACAGCCCTTCCTGTACCATGAGACAGCTGCTAAAACACGGAGACTCCACTGCCAGGAGTATTCGGGCACTGTGGCCACTGAGCCAGTTACTTAATGCTGGAGCTGGTGATGCCTCCCATGTCCGTATGTTTGCTGAGCTTGTTTGATGCCTTGTTTGCAGCCCAAGGCACACTTTCAGAGAGAAGGCTCTTCCTGTGGGTGTAACGCGGAGCTCCTCCTGCCTAGAGATGGAAGGGGGGGGGGTCAGGCTTGTGTTAGTGCTTAAGGAGTGGGGATAGGTCTGCAGCGATGCCCACCCACTCAGGTAAGAAGGCTGCCTCTGGCTTAAAGACTTTGAGGAAGGGAGAATCTGGAAGGGTGTAGTTGGCGAGGTAAACGGTGTCCCCACCTGCCAGGTAAGCAGCCCAGATCCCGAAGGTCCCAATAGTCATGATGGTGTGGTTGCACTGGGTGAGGAGTGCGAAGTCCTTGGCTGGTGACCCCTCGATGCCGTTGCCAGCAAACACCACATCCCCTCGGGAGGCATTGATGTTGTCCTTGCACCAGGCCATACCGTTGCTGGTGACCACAAAGACTGGAGATGGATAGCGGGCCCGGAACCAGTCCAGGGCCTGTTCCAAGTAACCCCGGTCAGCCACCACGCCCTTCCACACATTGGGCATGACGTGCACATAGTCCCCGCGGCGCACGTGGACACCCACAAACGTGCTCGGCTGGCTCCCATGCACCCGCAGGCCACGCAGGAAGGCCTGGGCCTCCTCACGCACGTGGTCGTGCAGGGTGAACTCCTGGAGGATCTCAGGCCGCAGATGGTGGTAGAAGGTCCAGGAGCACGGGTACCCTGTGAGGCGCACATAACGCCCTGGGATGTGGCGGTAGCGCTCCTCCATCCAGTCGTTGAGGTGATAGTTCTGCCACGGGATCCTCTTGGCGGTGTCGCTGTGCAGCACCGGGAGGCTGATCCTGAAGATGGGCGCCAGGGTGCTGTGCATGGATGCGGGGATGTATGCAGGCCTTCCGTTCATCCTGGCCAGTGCGAACAGCGTGGCATACTCGCCCATCTGGTTCCCCAGGCGGCCAATGGAATTGATGGTGAACATGCCCTCCATCTGGCCACTCCCCTGCATCTGTGTGATTGCTGGCTCTCCTGTGTGAATCTCCAACGGGGGTTGAATCTTCACTATTCTGTGCTGGAGGTGGATGATGGTGGAAGCCACGAAGACAAAGACGAGGAAGTGAGCCAGAGGGAAGGAGAAAGGAACCTGGGAGTTGCCCATGGCTGCCAGGGTAAAAAAGGATGCAGATTAGCCGGGCGCCCTGGATAGACTGTGCTCGAAGGCATGTGGGCATAAATACTTGGCACCTGTTTGCAAATCGCCTGGGTTTCACTCTGTAGCTCAGGCTAGCCAAGAATTGTGAGCCCAACCCTGCTTCTCCAGTGCTGGGATTACAGAGTGAGCCCGGATGCTCCATTTGATGTCCTTTTTGAGGGAACGTGCCCTTCCGGTGCTCAAATGAGGCAGGATGAAGGAAGACAAAAACAAAAAAACAAAAAAAAAAACAAAAAAAAAAAAAAAAAAAAAAATCAGGG
Organism: Phodopus roborovskii; assembly: GCF_943737965.1. Lineage (NCBI taxonomy): Eukaryota > Metazoa > Chordata > Mammalia > Rodentia > Cricetidae > Phodopus > Phodopus roborovskii. The sequence continues at coordinate 2,494,951 of NW_026126651.1, forward strand.
ACATGGGAAGGGAAAGGTCTCCTCTTTCCAGAGTCAGGAGCCTCTCGCTGTGTCAGAATTCCAGCACAATTAACATGTGTGAGAAGGCTGCCATGGTTAGTTAATACTTCTTTCATATGTAGACATTTTAGGCTAAGTGACAGGCGTTTTAATGCATATGGCCATGGTGGGGCTTCATTCCTTTCCCCAACTCGACTGAGAATGTCCCATGGTTCGATAGAGATGTTAATTCCAGCTTGGCATAGGGATGGAGGCCTGTTGCTACTGGGAAGGCCGAAGCCAGAGGAATACAAGTTCAAGGCCAGTCTGGGTAACTGAGTGAGTTCTATTCTCAAAAGTAAGGAGAGGCCTAAGGATGTGCCCCAGAGTGGAGCACATGTCTAGAACCCAGCAATCAGGGACTGAGGGTGTGAGTCAGGAGAGAGAGGCAAGATAATTAAGAGGGTCACGGTGACTGGCAGAGGCCAGTTTGGTGCAGGAAGTGACAACCAGGGCTACACAGAGGAATTGTCTTGAACAAAGAAAACCAGAACAAAAGAAATGAGCTTAAAAGCACCTGCTGCTCCTACAGGACAGGAGTTCAGTTGCCAGCTCCCACAGCACAGCTGTAATGGCAGCTCAAGGAGAGCAGATGTTGTCTACCGGTCTCTGCAGGCACTGAAGGGACATGGTGCACAGGCACGTGCACGCGCACACGCTCACACGCACACTCACGCGCACACGCTCACACGCACACTCACGCACACTCACACACACACTTATTTTAAAGATGTAAAATAAATCTTTAAAAACATCAAGCTGTGTACAGTGGCACAGCTTCAATCTCAGCACTCCAGAGCAGGCAAACCTTTGATACAGCTCTCATGTAGTGGTGAACCCATAAATATGCAAATCTCTGTGGTTCGTTTGCTTTTTTTTTTTTTTTTTTTTTTTTTTTTTTAATGGTCTTAGGCAACCACTGTGAAAGAACCATTCTACTTCCAAGGGGTTTGGGACCCACAGGTTGAGAACTGCTGGTCTAGAGGCTGGGCAACTTTGTCATCTGCAGCCAGGATGTGGCCAATACTTATGCCAGTGTCACAAGACTCAGATCTAAGTGACAGGGATGGAAATTTGGAGGGCTCAAGGCTTCAAGGCTCCCCGAGTTCTTCAGAAGTCCTACGACCTCATCTCAGAGGACCAGTTGTCTGCAGCACTGAGCACCTTGCTCTCAGTCTCCAGAGGCGGCTTTTTGAAACCCCCGGTCAAAGACAAAAAGGTTTCCCGTTGTTGGCGGAAGGCCTGGAACCCTGACCATAGGCTTGGGCCTGACGACTCTGAGTCAAAAGGATATTGGCATTAAATCAAGCAGCTTGTAAGAGCATCAAAGCTTAGAGGGTTCATTCTGCACAGGAGTGCAGTCACAGGGCCAACTCAGAGCTTGGGCTGCAGGCTGACATGCACTCCTGATTTGTGATTCACCAGAAGAAACTCAGGCAAGCTGTGACGATGTGTGCCTGCCATCTTGCTGCTCAGGAGGCTGAGGCAGCAGAACTGTTGTGAGCTGAGCTCGGAGCTAGCCTGGGCTGGTCCGGGGCGACGACCGTGGGTAAAGGGCCTGCCGAGCAAGCACAAACACCTCTTCTACAGAGAGCATGGTACACACAGCATGTGGTACACCTGTCTGTGACCACAGCGCAACCCGTCTCTGTACCGGACACTTAGCGCAGAGGCAGGAAGATACGGGGGGGGGGGATCGCTGGCCAGTCTAAATTGACCAGTGAGCTAACTACAGGTTCAGTGGGAGACCCTGTCTCAGAACTAAGGTAGAGGAGCTGGAGAGCTGGCTCAGTGGTTAAGAGAGCTGGCTGCCTTTGCAGGTGGCTCACAAACACCGCAACTCCAGTTTCGGTGATACCGTCTGTCCTCCATGGGCACAGACACACGCACATTAGTAAAAATAAGATAAGGCGGATCTGATCAAATGGCTCTATGGGTAAAGTTCCTGCAGCACAAACAGAAGGACCCCAGTCCCAGCCCTGGCGCCACGCAGAAGCTAGGCAGCCAAATCTGTAACCCTAGCTTTGCCAGCAAACAGTGGAGCTGAATTTTCGAGTTCTGGGTTCAGTGAAAGACTCTGCCTCAAAACTAAGGTGGGGAAATGGCATAGAAAGACACCTGACCTCCCTCTGGCCTCCACAGACACGGGTGCATGTACGCGAGTGCACGCGTGTGCACACACACCACAAACGAACAAATTCAGGCCTTCTGACTCAATGCCTGGGTGTGAACTCTGTGAATCTAGAGTGTGGGCTCATGGGATGAGCCTTGCCAGTGCCCTGCGACCTCACTAAAAGGACACCCCGGCTTCGGCAGCTTCCCTGCTCAGCTATGCTTTGCTTTTATGAGACCGGGTCTCACTACAGCCCAGACTGGCCTGTAGCTCACTATGAACCCAGGCTGGCCTTGAACTCATACCAAACCTCCTGTTTCCGCCTCCCAAGTGCTAAGATTGCAGTGTCAGGCACAGGGAACAAAGGATACCATCCCAAGCTCGGGAGCTGTGCATATTGAAGATGCTAATAGCTACCGAGCCTGACAAGAAATCAGCCTGGAGTAAGTAAGGGTGGCAGTCATGCAATCCTAGCACTTGGGAAGCTCGGACAGAATCACGCAGGTTGCACACAGCCTGGGCCACAGTGTGAGACTTTATCTCAATGAAACACACATGGGAAGCCAGGTTTGGTGGTGCACACTTTTAATTCCAGCACTTGGGAGGCAGAGGCAGGTGAATTTGAGGCCAACCTGGTCTACAGAGAGAGTTCCAGGACAGCCAAAGATGTTACACAGAGAAACCCTGTCTCAATACTGCTCCCCCTCCCCCCCAGCAAAAACCAAAAACAAACAAACATGCACGCGCACACACACACACACAGAGGCAAGAAAAAGATTGAACAGAGATAGGTCACCAGAGAGCCAACGGTAAGGACAGAGCGGGGTTGGAGGGGACAAGTAGAAATGGCTTCCTTACTGGTTTATTCTTTTTCCTTCTATGGCAGTGGAGACGGAACTCAGGGCGGCCAGCATGCCTAGCGATCACTTCCCCAGCCCCTCACTGGGAGACTATAGGCTGGGGCTCTACCGCTGAGTGACATCGCCAGCTGTATCTGTCGTTGCTTTAGCTTGAAGGCTGTCTCACGAAGTTGCCTGGGTTGGCCCTGAATTTGTGCTATAGTCCAGACTCAGACCCTCAGCCCCTGAGTTACAGGCCAAGGGCACCTACACTTCCTGTCTTTTTACTTTCACTATTTGCCCACAGAGTCTGGGGCCCCTTTCCCCTCCACCAAAGAAGGCATTCCTCCTCGCGGTCAGAGGAGATGAAGGGTATCTGTGGTGCCTTTGAGCATCCCGAAGTGCACTGGCTCTAGGCTCACACAGTACCTGGGGCTCTTCTCAGCCAGCCTCCTAGCCTAACCTTCTCCAGCTCATGAGTTTTCTTCCCGCAGCTTCTCATTCCCATATGACTCTGCCATTTCAGCCATGGCTTTCTTGGTCCTTGTGAGCAGGAAGGTAGATATGAATAGTAGATATGGCAGCCATTATACTTTATTGTACTGAGGTTCATCACACAAAACTCACTCTCTAAGTCCCTAACTGCAGTCCTAGCACCCCAAGGCCGCTTACCTGGGTCACATCACATACTTTTATCTTAACCAGAAGTTTGGGCCCGGCCTCTCCCAGCTCTAGGGTCAGGATCCTGGGGAGACTCTGCAGCCACAGGGCAGATCAGTGGTGTCTCCAGGCTCCAGCAGCCCTGAAGATGTGAGAAGCCATACACTCCTGGTCCTCTACTTCCACACTGTCCAGCGGGCACCATGGGCTTCTCTACTTAGCAGTGTGTCTGGTTATCAGGAGTGAGTGTGGCCACTGGGGCTAGGTCCCAAACCTGGACAAGCGACTGACTAGGTGCCTATTAAAGCAGACACTGGCTAGCTGGGCTCTCAGCATTGTGAGTACCTCCCACCTCCTACCCTAACCCTCTCCAGCCCTGAGCATCATTTCTGATTACTACGTAAGCAGCCATCTTGTCTGTGTCCTCCTGGCTCCGCTCCAGGATCTCTTCATCCATTTGCCCCCCATTTTCTTTGTCCCTCTCTCTCTCTCTCCCGCCCCCTCCTCTCTGCTGGCCCCGTCCAGGCTGGACGTTTGTGGAAGCTGTTCTTTCTGCTCTCCTCCGGCTGTTCTCTCTCTCTCTCTCTCTCTCTCTCTCTCTCTCTCTCTCTCTCTCTCTCTCGTACAGTAAAATCCTTCCCCTCAACCACACCTCGGAGCAGTCACACTCCACTGAGTGGCCCAGGCTGAGTTCATGCTGTCGCCTAGCCTGGCCTTAAACTTCTGCTCTTGCTTTTCAGCCTCTGGAGCACCTGGAAGTTCATCACTTGGCCAGCCCTAGTTTCTACAGCTGCTGCAATGCCTCTTGGGGGCCACAGGGTTTAAAGGAAAACGTTGAGTTCAGTTTGTCCCTTCCTCCATCTGGGTCTCCTGGGACCCGTTGTAGGGTGCAGTGTGTCAGAAAGAGGCCCCCACTCGGAAGGAGAAGCCGTCTCCCCCACTCGGAAGGAGAAGCCGTCTCCCCACTCGGAAGGAGAAGCCGTCTCCAGTCCCCTAGCAGTCTCCCTTCCCGTTCTCCCCCCCCCCCCCGTCCCCTTCCCTATCAGGGGTTTTCCATGTAGTCCAGGCTGACGCCTAACTTACAGAAATCCCCCTGCCTCGGCTTCTTGAGTACTAGCATGACTCTCCTCTCCCCTGTGACTCAGCTCCTCTCTGCCCTTTCCATCCAGAGACTGCCCTGCCCTGCCCCCTTCCGTAGCAATGCACAGTCAGGAGTGCCGTTCCTGTGCCGGGCACTGCCCTAGCCTTTTCTGTCCCCGTGCCGAGGGATGTCGGCACTGTGGTTCTCAGGGCGGCTTGTGAGAGAGCTGCCGCCCTGAAATCTCAGAGGGACAGAGAATGTTGTGATGACGGCGCTCGGATGACTCTCCCCCGGGGCAGGGGGCAAGGGCAGGGTTCTGAGGGCCCTGGCTGATGTGGGAGCCTTGGGTATGGGAACAGGAAAATCCGGTTGCACTCAGCCCAGCTCTGCCCTCCATCTGCATTTGTTCCTGGAATCGGGAGCAGGAAGGGACCTGTGGGTGGGGGATGAGGGAGATTGGGACTGGAAGGCAGGTACTGGGTGCTGGAGGGACAGGGTTGGAAGAACTGGGGGCTAGGGGACAGAGGCTGGGGAACCAGGGGCTGGGGAACCAGGAGCAGGGGGACCAGGAGCAGGGGGACCAGGAGCAGGGGGACCAGGAGCAGGGGAACCAGGAGCTGGGGGACCAGGAGCTGGGGGACCAGGAGCTGGGGGACCAGGGGCTGGGGGACCAGGGGCTGGGGGACCAGGGGCAGGGGAACCAGGGGCAGGGGGACCAGGAGCTGGGAACCAGGGGCTGGGGGACCAGGAGCTGGGGGACCAGGAGCAGGGGGACCAGGGGCTGGGGGACCAGGGGCTGGGGGACCAGGAGCAGGGGGACCAGGGGCAGGGAACCAGGAGCTGGGGGACCAGGAGCTGGGGACCAGGAGCTGGGGGACCAGGAGCTGGGGGACCAGGAGCAGGGGGACCAGGAGCAGGGAACCAGGAGCTGGGGGACCAGGAGCTGGGGGACCAGGAGCTGGGGGACCAGGAGCAGGGGGACCAGGAGCAGGGAACCAGGAGCTGGGGGACCAGGAGCAGGGGGACCAGGAGCAGGGGACCAGGGGCTGGGGGACCAGGGACTCCAAGACCAGCAGTGGGGGTGGGGGGTGGGGGTAGCTAGCGATCGGAAACACTGAGGTCTTGGAACTCAGGATCTGGAGGGCTTAGGAGCTGAATGAACTGGCTGAGGGACTGGAGGCTGGGAGACTCAGGCTGAGAACCCAGAGTTTGGGGAGCCAGGTCCTGGATCCTGTTTGCCATCAATGGCATCTCCCCCCAGAGAGCCCTGGATCCCTAGGGTTTGTTGAGGGAGCAGGAGGCCTGTCCCCAACACCCCCCAACCCCCCCATTCCCCCTCTCCCCCCCCCCCCCCCCGCCCATGCTCACCTCTTCTGGCTGTGGTAACAGAGGAACGGCCTCTGCAGGCAGGTAGCTTGGTGTCCCTTCCAGCCTGGCTCAGTCATTTAGGTCTAAAGGTTCCTGTGCCCTCTCCCAGGCCCGGGTAGAAACCCCGCCCAGGGTGGACCTGCTGACATCCTAGAACCAGGTGGCCAGGCTTCCAGAGGGAGGCAGGCCAGAGGTTGGCTCCCTGTCAGGTGCCTGGCAGGATGCTGGTTAGGAGGGACCGTCTGAAGGAGCTGGGAGAGTCCAGCCATGCTGGGTTCCCCTGCAGCGCTGTAGCGTCTCGTCTCAAGACCGTCTGGGCAAACGGCTGTACTACACCGTCAGCTGCCAACCTTATCCAACAGCAGACACTTTTTGGTTTTATATGGGTGTGCATGTGTTTGTGTGTGCATGTGCCTGTTTGTGTGTTCATGTGCGCTCGTGTGTACGCGCATGTGCGTGTGCATGTGGAGAAGGCTGTCCACCCTGTCAGATGATTTTGAACTTACTTGGTCAGGGTCTCCTGTTTCTGCCACGCTGTGTGTTCCAAGCTTCCCTCCCTGCCTCTCTTCTCACTATAGAGCTGCTATTATAGGTGCGCACCACGCACTGGGTTGAAACCCAGGTGATCAGGCCTGAGCTGGGAGAGCTTTGACTTGTGACGCCGGCCGGCCTACTGGCTGCCTTCCTGTACTTTTATGCATGTGCCGAGGTTTGAACTCAGTCCTCACACTTGCTCAACAAGGGCTCCATGGATCGAGCCATTCTCCTACCCCAACACCTGGCTGATACACGGGCCTGGGACTGAACTCTAGTCTTCAGGCTTTCCCAACAAGAGCTTTATCAAGGGAACTATCTTGTGAGCCAAAGGATTACCCCCTTTTGGTATGTGGGGAATTGAACCAGTGCCTAATGCACCACACTTAGCCCCTATGGCTGACACTCTTTAGTTTTGAGACTGGATCTCACTATGTAGCCCTGGTTTGCCTGGAGCTTGGTATGTAGTCCCCTGGCTGGCCTTGAACTCACAGAGCCACCTCCTAAGTTTCTGCCTCCTAAGTGCTGGGACTAAAGTTCTGCACCATCAATCTTGGCCCTAATAGTGGGCATTCTTTATAGCTCTATGTGCACAGGAGAATCAAAACACAGAGAGGGAAGGTAAATTTCCCAGAGTCACACAGCCACTTGAAGCCAGGCAAGCTGGGGCATGGAAAATGTTACACAAATAGCAACTCTTGTTGCTACTTTTTTTCTGTTGTTGTTATCATTATTATTATTATTATTATTATTATTATTATTATCATTATTGAGAGAGGGTTACTCAGCCTGCTTTCTTATACCATCTAAGATCAACTGGTAAAAATGCCACTACCATTATTAATTATTAATTATTATTATTATTATTGAGACAGGGTTACTCAGCCTACATTCTTATACCATCTAACTGGTAAAAATGCCATTACCCCCAGGGATCTGAGCCATTGTATTAGTAAGAGTTCTTTTAAAGTCACAGAATTTATGGAATGAAAATATCTCTCTCCCTCTTTCTCTCATTCATATATATATATATATATGTATACATATATGTATATGAAATTGCAGTCCAACAATGAGTAGTTATGAATGGAAGTCTAAGAATCTAGTGTCTGCTCAGCCCCAGGAGGCTGGGTGTCTCAGCTGGGTCTGCTGGGATCTCAAAGAAGGAATGAATGGGCCGAAGAGGGGAGGACACCCTCCCCTCTCCCATTGCCCTTACATAGGCTTCCAACAGAAAGTGTGGCCCAGATTAAAGGTGTGCCTTCCAGCCTCAAGGTTTGGATTAAAGGTGTGTTGTCTTCCTGCCTCCAGATCTGGATCACAGGTGTGCCCTCCATTTCTGGATTGTAGTTCATTCCGGATAAAGACAAGTTGACAACCAGGAGCAGCCATCACAACCATCCTACATTAATCTCTAATTAAGAAAATGCGGTGCAGGCTTTCCCACAGGGTCATCTGGTGGGACATTTTCTCAAGTGAGGTTCCATCTTCCCGTATGACTATGAACTTATATCAGGTTGACAAGAACATTTACCAGCACAGACAGCAATGGAAGAAGATAGTGAATATCTATCTCTAGCCTCCACAGTGCCTGTGTACACACACATGTATTCATATACACTAAAAAAATAAATACATACACAATAGTAATAAAATAAAAAGTAAAAGGAAGGCCATGGTTCGTGTGGCAGAACACCCTGCCTAGGATCTGCCCGTGAGGAGTTTGGGGCATGACCCCATGCTAAGGTGCCCGCCTAGCACGCCAGGTGGGGTTCAAGCCACCATATCGAAAACAAACAAATAAAACCCAAGCATGAAAAGTCCCCATCAAAGCTACCTTTCTTCTCTGACTCCTCACTTTGAAACAACAGAAGGATGGAGTGGCTGTGAGTGGCCATCATGACATGTGCCAAGCCCAGAATGTGGGTCGGTTGAAATACAAAAGGCCATTTTTCCTAACCCATTCAGGCCATGGGGGAAAAAAAAAAAACCAACAAAACCTAAAAAACCAAAACCACCAGGGGCTTAGCAAGTGTGCAAAGCTGATCCTGGGCTCAGAGGTCAGCAGGGTTCTCCCTGTGCTCGCCTGAGATAGTCACTGTTCAACAGCCACAGGGAAATCCAGATACCGTGGCTTGCATCTGCAATCCCAGCTAGCAGGCCCAGGCAGGTGTGCTGTGAGTTTGAGGCCTGCTTGGGCTACAGAGGCAGAACTGCGCAGCCCCCCCCAAAAAATAGGAAAAACAAACAAACAAACAGAGCACCCCCTGCAGATCATAGGGTTTGGAACATTTCTTCGCTGTGTGGTGTGAGCATTGCATTCCCTCCTCCAGAACGCTTTGCTAGTGTTATGAAAACAAAGATGACACTGTCCCCCATGGAACAAAACCCCTGCTTTAGAGTTGTTGGCCCAACCCCCTTGTTCTGGTTTCAAACACCAGGACTGGCTCCGCTGGTAAACACCAGAGCTCTTTACAGACAGCAGGCGGGCGGGCGGGCGGAGTGGGCGGACAAACCCGACTCCTTACACAGAACCTGTGAGCACACTCCCCCTGTCTGGCCTAACTGAAACTACCAACATGGGATTTGGTAATGTGAGAAAAGAGCTGCACAGAACATTTTCTACAGAGCCTGCGGACATGCGGGCATTGGTGGCGCAAGCCTCTAAACCCAGCGCTCTAGAGGCAGAGGTAGGCAGAGCTCTGAGTTCGAAACCAGCCTGGCCTATAGAGTGAGGGCCAGGACAGCCAGGGCCACACAGAGAAACCCTGTCTCGAATAGACCAAAGCAAAAAAGAGAACCTGAGGACAGTGAACCATCAACAGAACCATCAACAACCCGGAGTTGCCATGGTGTATGAGAGGACGACAACCAGGGCGCGGAATACTAAGCAGGGCAAGGGAAATCACCCCAAATATCCTTGGTCTGGGATATGCTAACGTATTCATCTGTAAAGAGCTTTTAGGGAGTCCTCCTACCCAGGATCCCCCCAAAGCTAGGATCACTGAGCTTTTCCCTTAGACCATCCGATACTTTGTAATACAAAGGTACGCACTGGCCTGTATTACTCTGTGATGAACCTTGGAAACAGTGCTGACACAAAAAGTTACTAATTGGTTTTCCGCACCCCACCCCCACCTCTCTCCACCCCAACCCCCCCCCATAATAAGTTTCTCAAGCCTAACTGAAAAATATAACAGATTTGAGCAAAGCAATTGCCCAGGTGAGAAGCCACGCCCACAAATGAAAGCAGAGTAGGGGTGATGATGTATCCGCCACAAGCTGGGTTTGTGCCCCAGTATAGTCAAAAAACTGGGCACTTTGGGACAGGGGTGGGGTGGGGTGGGGTGGGGGTGGGGGGTGGGAGTGGGGGGGAGAGGACTTGGGCAGCTGAGCAACTTCAGGGGAAGAAGCTGCAGTAGCTGCCAAAGAATGATGCCGAGCTCGGTTTTTTGGTGGCTTTTTTTTTTTTTTTTTTTTTTTTGGTGGCTTTTCTTTGTTTTTTGGTGACTTTTCTTTGTTTGGAGACTCGAGTGGGTGGGGTTTGGAGAGAGAAACAGGAAAGGGGTTTTCTGGATCATGCAGGGTGAGCTGGAGGATCCAGATGAACAGATGCTACTGTCTAGTGCCGCTGAAACCGAAGGCCAAGCCATGTCAGTCCCCAGAAACATGCTGAGGAGGGCGAGTACCAGGGAGGCATGATTAGTGGCTACCTGGTTTCTTTGTAGTGTGGAAGGGAAAAGTTCTAGAATCCAAAGTGATAGCTGCCTAATATGAACCTCCTAAGATGGTTGTATTTAGCATTTTAAGATAATGAAATCTCGCCAGGTGGTGGCGGCGGCGGCGGCGGCGGCGCACGCCTCTAATCCCAGCACTCAAGAGGCAGAGGCAGGCAGATCTCTGTGAGTTTAAGGCCAGCCTGGTCTGCAGAGAGAATTCCAGGACAGTCAGAGCTACACAGAGAAAAAACACTGTCTCTAAAAAAACAAAAACAACCAAGTAATTACTTTTAAGATATGCAAATTTACTCTCAAGGAAAAATGACAAGATGAAGGTATAACTTTTTGTAGATTTTTAATTATGTGTGTGGCGGCGTGCACGTGTATATGAAGATGCCTGCAGGAGCCAGAAGAGGGTGTTGGAGCCCCTGGAGCCGAAGTTATGGATGGTTCTAAGCCACCCTGAGTGACAGCTGCAAGCCAAATTAGGGTCTTCAGGGAGAAAAGCAAGCAGTCTTCACCACTAAGCCACCGCTCTGGCTCCTGTGGTGGATCTTTTATCATTTGACCTGTCTTAGATCCGTATACTGTTCCTACCCTCATCTTCCACCTGGATCTGACTCCCTCTCTGTCCTCACCCATCACACATCTCCATGGCTCCTGTGGCTCCCAGGAGTCTTTCCTGGGTTCTCAAAACCTCAGGACCTGCCTAGCTTGATTCCATGAGGCTGACCCTGGGATGTCCTGCTGAAAAGTCTATCCCCAAATTTGGCTCCTCCTTTCCACACTCTGGTTCCTGAAGACCTGTCTGAGTCCCCAGCAGCAGCCTGGAAGCATCCAACACTGCATAGATTGGAAACCTCGGCTTAATTTCCTTTTGAGAATGTGCATTCCCACTCCTTCATCCCAGATCCCAGCGATGTGAGCTACATGTTACCTCTCCAGGCATCAAGGCAGGAAAGTGATTGTGGAATCCCCCCCCCAACCAACAAGGAGACTGAATCCCATTTGTAAAAGTAAAGAACCTTATTTAAGCTCCAGCTTGGACTCTCCATCTGTCTAACACAGCGGCTGAGAGCAGAGTGTCCAGCCTGGGTCGGGTAGGGTTTTTTGTTTGTTTTTGTATTTAATAGAGGTTTGGAGTGAGGGAATTTTTAGGGTTCAAGACCCTGATTGGTTGATATTTGTCTAGGGATGTCTTCATGAAAGGGGATGGATGTGTGCTAGGCTAAGGGATAGCAGGTGATCCTATCTAAAATGGTTGGAACATTAGGAATTTCCTTCGGCACGTTCCCCTTGGATGGGCCATTCCTGGGTGGTCCGGTTTTTGGTCTTTTCCTGGAGTGAGGTGTTCCTTTAGGGAAAACTGAAAACTCAGGCCTACTTGAGCCTTGGCAATGGCAGCAGTATAGGGAAGCCACAGGTGTGTAACAAGTTGCCCTGAAACCAGAGCCAACTCTGCCCCTGACCAAGTGAACAGAAAACCAACCAGTCTCTGCGCAGGAAACCAACCAATCCCTGAACAGGAAATCTAGAGCCCTGACCCTGAACCCAGAGCCACTGAAAGAAATACACCTCAGCCCTGAAAATAGAGCTCAAAGGCTAAAAAGGACCATGGAAAAATACAGTTTGGCCCTGAAACCAGAGACAACGCTGCTCCTGATCAGCTGAAACTAACCAATCTGTGACCAGGAAAACTAACCAATCCTAGAGCAGAAAAACCAACCAATCCCTGAGCAGGAAATCTCCCTGGGAACGCTCGGCCCCTAAGAAGCCCTGTCTAAGCCCCTCCCTCTACCTGCTCAGTTGCTGACTGTCCCAGTCCACCCTAGCCTAGCGGAGGCAGCCACTCTCTTGGATTCCTCCTTCTTAAATAAATCTCGTTCTTTTAGAAGAGTTTTGGGTGAAGATCTTCTTTTGCCAACATGGAGCAGAAGAACATTTGCTGAGACATTCCCTTGGGGGAGGGGGCTGAGCAGAAAAAGCCAGAAGAAAGAGTTACATCTGTTGGGACAGAAAAAAAATTAACTTTTGGAAGGAGCCAGAGAAGATTGCTACCTTTCTGCAGGGGCTTCCACTGCAGCAGAGTAAAGCAGAAGTAACATCTTGGGTGGTTGGCGAGCAGAACAGAAGGGAAAGGGTTAACTCTGCTAGGAAGTTCCCTGAGGAGAACTCCATGGAGTTCAGCTGCAATGACTCTCTCTAGGAGAGGGACAGGATTGCTACAATCTGCAGGGAGACCCCCCCCCCCACACACACACACACTCCAGCTTCAGGTATGGCCCGACCTGAAGTCAGGATAGCTTTCCCTCCGGAGATGTCCTATTGCAGCTCCAGCTTCCAGAATTGTCCCTTTGCAGCTCCAGGTATAGCCCAACTTCCCGACAAGTCAGGGTTTCTTTCCTCGCAGCAGCTCCTCCAGAGGAACCTGGTTCAATTCCCAGCAACCACATGGCCGGTCATAACTGCCTGTAAGTTCTGTTTCAGGGGTCTTATACCTTCACAGAGACAAAACATGAATGCACATAAAATAAAAGTAAGGAAATTATTTAAAAAAAAACACTTTTAAAAATAAAATAAAAATGAAAGTAAAAGGGTGCTGGAGAATTCTGATCCACAAAGTTGAAATGCTGGAACTTTGTCAAGCAGCCGTGGTTGCCACGGGGTCGAGGCCACGTGGTAACTGGAAGGCAGCATCAACCAACCCAGCCCACTTAACTCACACAAAATGCCATTGCCTGGCACCATCCTTCGTGGACAGAGAAGGCAACCTAGGCTCAGAGGGGGCTATCAATTGTCCAAAGTCAGTGAACAGCAGAGGTGGCGTTCGAATTCCAAACCTATTGGTATTTTCTGACTGTGGAACATCTTAGACACTTTTTCTTTTCCTAAAGAAGTCACATTTCTTTTGTGTGTGCTGTGTATGTGGGGGAGCATGTCATCATGGGTGTGTGAGAGGGGGTCAGAGGACACCTTGTGGGACCAGCTTCTCTCCTGTTGCCACAAGGGCCCTGGGGAATTGAGCTTAGGTTGTCAAGCACCTTTTCCCACTGAGTCACCTCAGCCACCCAAGGGTCTCACTTGTTAGCCCTGGAGCTCTTGGTAATCCTCTACCACTGCTGAGATTGTAGGCATGTCCCACCAGGCCTGGCTTTCTGGGCCATTTTGTTTAAGAGTATAGTTCACTAGGCGCAGTGTTCAACCAACCCTCTATAAGTACCTTGTCTTGTAAAACCTGTATGCCCATGAAACAACTCCGTCCCTATCAGTCCCTGGCACCCACAGACCTTTCCATCTCTACCGATCTCTACTGGACATGCCATTTAAGTTTTGTCTGTTTGCCTGGGCCATTTTCTTGCTCCCAGGTGCAGTCATTTCTCTAGAAGCACATAAATAACACAGGCGCAGCTGGATAGAACAGCTAGCTGGTCTGCAGAGCCTGTACACTGCATAGTGTAACTCAGGAACATGTGGGCCACAGGGAACACACCCCACACACAACCTGCCCTCTCCCGGAAGAATGAAGCAGATTCAGAGAGGACTGTTCAACCTTGAGCCTACTCCGATTGAGCTCAATCGGAGCTACTCAGAATGCGCTAGCAGGAAGGCCCCACCTGGATGAGGCTCAGCTCCGATGCAGTGACAGCTCTAGACAGCAATTTTTTCTGTATCCTTTTTTAGTTTTTCAAGACAGGGTTTCTCTGTGTAGCCCTGGGCTGTCCTGACACTGGCTCTGTAGACCAGGCTGGCTTTGAACTCACAGAGATCCACCTGCCTCTGCCTCCCAAATACTAGAATTAAAGGCATGCTCCACCACTGCCCAGAAACAATTTCTTTCAGAAAACTCACATCCTGACCTCCATGGGCACAAAAACTGAGCTCACTTACACATAAGGAAAAGTTCTTGGGTCCTTCTTGGCAGAACCTGCCACGCTCAGATAGCTTCCTGGTACAGCTAGGGTTACACCCTGCCTGACTCACCCAATAGACCCCTCATATCATTTAATTTCACGTACTGACTGGAAGACAGGCCTCAGCCAAGATAAACAGGAAGTTAACCTTTGTTGTGTGTGTTGCTGAGGATGAAAGCCAAGGCCTCTGAGAGCTAAGCACATGGCAGACACTTTATGAGCCTGTCAGCCAGGACACAAAAGGCAGATCATTCATTTGCTGTGTACTCAACGTGTTTTTCTTTAGGGCCCGTGCGCCCGGTTGGGGTAAGATGAACTGGACATTCGGGGCTGCAGAACACCATCCACTCTTAGAAGATGGCCTCTAGTCTGCCATTATGCAGCCTTTACTCTCCCTGTCTGTAGTCAGTAGCTCTGGTGGGTCAAGGGTCACTTCATCTTAACCAGTGACACTATTTTCAAGTAAGGACATCATCACAGGTTAGGCAGTGCCTGGCCACTTGGTTTCCTCCCCCTCCCCTGCTGAGGGACTGGGACGTCTTCGACCCACTTAAGAGCTGGGTAAATATTTGCTGGATGAATGTGGCGTTTATTGTCATTGGCAGGGTACCAGCCCCTGCTCGGGCTTTTGTAAAGTAAAAGCTGTTTGTATCTTTGTTCAAGCAAGGTCAAGCAAACACGGAGCTGGGCAAGGCGCCCTTCCTCATACGGCCCCCATTGTCCTCAGCTTACCTCCTAGGAGAGCTGCACATCTATTGCTGCATCGTGTCTGATGTGCAAGGCCAGAGCAGGGACGGTGACCGGGCCCCAGCCGGGCTGTGGTGACCGAGGCTGTGTTCTCCAGGCAACTGTGCTGGAAATGTCCTGTGTCCACACCCCCTGCTCTGGCAAATTAGTGAGGGCAATGTCAATCAGGGATCTAATTTACGACCCCCCCCCCACTTTCCTTCCCCTCTGGCTCCTTCATTCCCTCCCTTCCTCCCTTCCTCCCCTCTTTCCTCCGTCCCTTCCTTCCTTTCTCTATTCTGAGACGGTCTCACTATGAGTTGATTTCCCCAGTACAGCGAGCTCATGGGAAAACTAGCATGGCTGTAGCTGAGGACAGACGCACTGTCCCTGGCAAGATAAATACCCCAAGTTCTCTCTCTCCGGCTCTGACCTGGACCCCATCAACTCAGCCCAACAGGAAGGTTTGGGCTGAGCAGCTTAAGCATGGGAATCACAGGGACGTGGGGAAACACTTCCCCACGCACACAAAATGTGAGGAAGCAATTAAAAGCGAAGTCAGAGCAGCATGTGTGCTGGGCGTGGCGTGTCCTCTGACCCAGCATGACGCCAGTCTCTACCAGAGTAAAGGCAAAAACCAGGTGTGTTGGGTTTGGCTGCAATCTTCGAACTCAGGCTTGCTTGGGCAGGAGGGTTACTTTGACCAGCCTGTGCCACAGTTGGGTGTGGTAGCACCCGCCTTTAATCCCAGTGCTGGGTAAGCAGATGCAGGCGGATCTCTGTGAGTTCGAGGCCAGCCTGGTCTACAGAGCGAGTTCCAGGACAGCCAGGGCTGCACAGACAAACCCTGTCTCGAAACATGCCCCTCCTCCCCTCAAAAGCGGAGGGGATATAGACAGGCACAGATGAAGACAGCCGCATATGGCTGGGACGTGGGCCCTCTGTCACCAGCACAAAGTGGCCTCGCCTTCACCTCAGTCCTCCAGGACCGAGACCAGTGCATGCTGGAGGGCAGGGTGCTACCGCCTCACTGAGGCCCAGCCTGTGGTGCATCTGGGGCACCCCTCCCCCTCCCCCTCCCCCACCCCACCCCTCCCCACTGCCAGCTGGTCCCCAAGCCTTCCCTCCCTCAGAATGCTCTGAGGAGCATGGTGCGGCTGGAGAAAATGTGGAGGGTGGACTCCTGAGGCCAGGCGGTAGAAGATGTCAATTCTTGGGTCTCTCTGTGGGACCAAGCTACCGTTTTTTCCCTAGTGGTGGCCATCAGCCTTGGCACTGACAGCAGTGCTGAGTGCCCTGCAGGCCCGGCAGGCCCAGCCCCCACCCTGGGGAGCCCTCCATGCGCACAGGGGTGGAATGGAAATGCGTTCTACCCATTACACCAAGGCTGAGACAGGAAGCGCGAGCTCAGGGTCGGCCATGGCTTCTTTGGTAGACCTGTCTCACAAAGATAAAATGTGTCCCGAGAAGGCTGAGAGGTGGCTCAGAAGCTAGAACCCTGACTGCTCTTCTGGAGGACCTGGGTTCAACTCCGGCAGCTCACAATCATCTGTACTGCAGTCCCGGGGGGGGGGGGGGTCCAACGCCCTCTTCTGGCCTCCATGGGCACCAGACATGTACAGGATATAGACATACATGTAGGCAGGGCCTTTCTACATGTCCGTGCCAAGCTCACTGGGAGCTGTGTCCATGCTGTGGCTTGACTGTCCTGAGGAAACATGCTTGATGCTGATTGTGAATGCGGTGTGCGTTTGGGCCGGGAGTACATACTTCAGCGGAGGGGGTGGCTTTACAAGAGTCTGAGGCTATGATTCTTGTTTGCACTGTACCTAGCGTCCCAGCACAGATGTTGGGGCTACATTCAGAGATTTGGTGACAGCAACAGAAAGCCATGACCAGGCAGCTGCTACAGGAGCTGAACAGCTTCAGGCCCAGGCGCTGGCCCGGGCCTGGGTAGACACCGCCCACAGAGTTGCAGCTGGCCAGGGTCAGGCTTCCTGGGTAGTTGTGTTCTGGAGTGTTTGCTGCCTCATACTGGGCCTGCTGATGCCGTGTGCCTTTCTGGTAGCCTCTCCCCCACTACAGGGGGTTGTCTGATGTTTTCCTGTTAGCTTAGTGACCCCACAGCCCTGTAGTGAGTGCCCTGCAGGCCACTCAGACCATAGCCTGGAAGGAAATCTAAGTTTAAAATATTGGATTTTTGTTTGTTTGTTTGTTTGTTTCCCCAAGACAGTTTCTCTGTGTAACAGTCCTGACTGTCCTGGAACTCACTTTCTAGACCAGGCTGGCCTTGAACTCACTGGGATCCACCGGCCTCTGCCTCCTGAGTGCTGGGACTAAAGGCGTGGGCCACCAATGCCCAGTTGTCTCTATGGTTCTGTTGATCAACAAAGACTGGGAAGTCAGATGTGGGGGCAAAAGGTAAAACCCTGCTAGATCAGAGAGGCCAAGAAGCAACCAGCTGACCTTGCTTTGTGGCTGGAGGCCCAGCAAGACAGACAGACAGCAGACAGACAGACAGACAGACAGACATACATACATACATACATACATACATACATATATATAGTCCCAAACCAGACATATTCCTGGCTCCTCTGGGCTCTCTTTAGCTGTTGACTCTGCCCTGAGCCAAGGTTGTTTTTATTTAATGAATGCAATTCAAACTTGAGATTCATAAACCCCACAAGAGCCGTCCACGACCCTGTCACTTTCGTCAGACCTGCCCCTTCAGCTTGCCTTCGCTTCCCTGAGAAGGCCACTGCCCCAGCTGCAAGGAATACCATATCCCCATAACACCGGGGCGGGAGCTGTGCCGTCACCCAACACCTCCCAGGACCCTGCCTCCCAGTGGGTGATGCAGCTGGCTCTGCCGGCTTGTTCTGTGTCAGCTTGACAAAACTAGAGTCTCTCTGGAAGGGTATCTATTGAAAAACCGCCCCCTGAGGTGTGCCCCTGCATTGTCTCCAGGGATGTAGGAAGGCCAGTTCACCCTGGGTGGTGCCACCCCTGGGCAGCAGGTCCTGGGTCACATAAGGCAGCAGGCTCAGCAAGCCACGAGGAGCAATCCGGTAAGTGGCACCCGCCACGGCCTCTGCGTCAGCTCCTGCCTCCAGGGTCCTACCGTTTGAGTTCTTGCCCTGACTGCCTTGGGTGATGGTCTGCGGAAGCATACGCTGAAATAAGCGCCTTCCTCCCCAAGTTGTTTACTGTCGTGGTGTTTTATCACAGCCACAGACAACCCTAGCTAGGACACTGCCCCCCCCCCCCGTGGGCGAGCACTCCGGACACAGCGGGGGGCGGGGCTGTGGCGGCCAACTCTCTCTGGATATAGAGGACTCAAGTCACCTGTGCACGTTGTGCTGAGGTAAGCCTAGATGGTGCTCACATGTTCAGGGTGGCATCACTGACCCGATCGCTCAGCTGAAACGTAAGACTGGCCTGAAACTGCATGTAGGACCCCGAGTGTGTACACAGCTGCAGGTCTCCAGTGCCTCCTGGGGGCCGGACTGAGGCATGGCTAGAGGCTCCCCTGTCCCAGGTCAGCAGCAATGCCTACCCAGTTGGGCAGGTAGGCTGCTTGTGGCTTGAAAATCACGTTGAAGGGGGAGTTGGGCTGAGTGAAGTTAGCCAGATAAACGGTGTCCCCACCTGCCAGGTAAGCAGCCCAGATCCCGAAGGTCCCAATAGTCATGATGGTGTGGTTGCACTGGGTGAGCAGTGACATGTCCCTGGCAGGTGACCCCTGAATGCCGTTGCCAGCAAACACCACATCCCCTTGGGAGGCATTGATGTTGTCCTTGCACCAGGCCATACCGTTGCTGGTGACCACAAAGACCGGAGATGGATAGCGGGCCCGGAACCAGTCCAGGGCCTGTTCCAAGTAACCCCGGTCAGCCACCACGCCCTTCCACACATTGGGCATGACGTGCACATAGTCCCCGCGGCGCACGTGGACACCCACAAACGTGCTCGGCTGGCTCCCATGCACCCGCAGGCCACGCAGGAAGGCCTGGGCCTCCTCACGCACGTGGTCGTGCAGGGTGAACTCCTGGAGGATCTCAGGCCGCAGGTGGTGGTAGAAGGTCCAGGAGCACGGGTACCCTGTGAGGCGCACATAGCGCCCTGGGATGTGGCGGTAGCGCTCCTCCATCCAGTCGTTGAGGTGATAGTTCTGCCACGGGATCCTCTTGGCGGTGTCGCTGTGCAGCACCGGGAGGCTGATCCTGAAGATGGGCGCCAGGGTGCTGTGCATGGATGCGGGGATGTATGCAGGCCTTCCGTTCATCCTGGCCAGTGCGAGCAGCGTGGCATACTCGCCCATCTGGTTCCCCAGGCGGCCAATGGAATTGATGGTGAACATGCCCTCCTGGGGCAGGTTTCTTGGGGCTAAGACCACGAGGGCTGAAGAAGCCCAGGGTGCAGGTACCAGAGCCAGGCGCCGGTGGCAGTAGAAGGTGGTGGAGAACACAAAGATCACAAAAAGGACGTAGAAGGTGGAGAGGTGTGGACAGGTGGCCCTGAGTCCTTGGGGAGCTGTAAGAGAAGGCAGGAGTCAGTAGGCGTGGTTGGGGGTCAGCGTCTGAACTGTGGTGGGAGCCCCAGAAAGCACAGCAGCCACTCAGAGTGTTTCTGTCCGGCTCTGGGCCAGCCCCATCCTTCATCAGCTGACTGTGCCTCTCTGACCCTTTTGGTCACCTGACTAGACAGAACCGCTGGAAACAGCTGGTTAGCCATATCTTACCTGATTGCAGCCATTTCTATGGACCTAAAAGCTACCTCAGGGTGTACATGAAAACTAAATGTGATACAGTAGCTTTTCCTTATTTGTAGTTTGACCTTGTAGAGTTTCAGTTCCTTAACAAGGTCAAGTGTGGCTTGGAAATATTAAATGGAGGATTCCAGAAATAAATAATCTATGTTTTATGTTTTAAGCTGAGGATGGGGGAATCTTTTAACACCCACCCTAGCCCACCCCCACCTCTGGTGAGCCATCCTTGGTCCAGCGTATCCAGCTGTAAGTTTTGCATGCTTTAGTCACTTGGCTGATATCCAGCCCATTGTTAGAGCTACAGTGGTCAGACCGGCGAGATGACTCAGCCAGTGGGTCCTTCCAGGCAGGCCTGGTGTCCTGAGTTCAATGCTTGGATGCCATAAAGAGGCAGGGGGGACTCAGCTCCTGAGAGCCGAGTCTCCTCTGAAGAGAAGTGCGGTTCAGACAAACCTTAGCTCACATCACAGTGACTCCAAAGGAACAGAACAACGCTCATGGAGACGGGATATGCCAGGGAGATGATGGAGACGGGATATGCCAGGGAAATGATGGAGACAGGATATGCCTGCCAGAGAGGCGCTATAAAAAGTTTCTTTAAGGGGAAAAGCTAAAGTGCCACAGGGTGTGCGGAGTACAGGGAGATCGCATCCACGCGGGCAGCTTTTCTTTCAGCACTGCAAACTGAGTTGTTTCTTACTGGGCCTGCTCTATGGGCTCCATGGGAATTTATGGGAATGAGAGCGTGTATAGGACCGTGCAGTGTCTGTGGTTTCAGATGGCCCCTGGGGTCCTGGACTAGGATCCTCCCATCATGCCCAGCCCACGAGGAAAGAGTACTTCCACCATGTGCCAGCTGCTGGTGGGTTCGGAGAGCACGGCAGGGTGGAAGAGAACTGTGCATCAGTGTGGTATGGCGGCCAGGAGCAGGGCTGCGGTTGGACAGGTCAGGTTTGTTGTGTGCGGCTTGGCTTCCTGCGGACTTGAGTTCACTGCTAACCTCTTCTGTAGGAAGCCACGGTCCACAGTGCCATGAGCACTGGGCTTTCTCACTTTTTCACTGTCAGTGTAATAACAGACTCAAGTGCCTAGAGCTCCTGACCCAGGTAGCCCTGTACCTGCCAGAGCCAGTGACCAGTGCAGCAAGCACCGCCTGCGGGTGGGCGGGGCTTGGGGTGGGCGGGGCCCGTTTCTGGAACACTCTGCAGTACCCATTTTGGCCTTTGTAGGTAGGTCTGCGGTGAGCCTATTTTCGGGTAATCGTTTCACCGAGAAATAGTTTAGATACCTCAGAATCCACCCATGGCAGTGTTGGATGTGGCTTTTAGTGTGCTCAGCGCTGGCTAAACACCGGCTTCATCTCCAGGACTGTCCACTGGTGCTGACTCACCTCCCACTTTATTCAACTACGGCAGCCTTGTCTCTGTGACTTGCTAAGCCACATGGTTAGTCTGTGGACACATACAGCACTGGGCCTGCGGACTCCTACCCAAGCTGTAGCTCTGTCACCGATCTGCTCTGTAGAAAAGGCATGTTCGGCCTGCACCACACCAGCACGCATGGGTTATTTCCATTTCCTGCTTGGGATGGACGTGACTCACAAGTGTCCATGTGGACACTCTTGTTCCCTTGGGCACCTGTCTGGGTGGCATTGCCTGGTCAGATGTGGTCCCGGGCGGCCCCTGACCTCGGGAACCCGGCAGCAGTGTGAAGGGCTTTATTTCTGCACCTTGTCCTCTGCCCCTGCTGCTGACCGTCAGTGCTGGGGGCTGTGCAGTGGGTGGGCCCTCACCGAGGAGACAAGGCGTTCTAACCTGCGAGTTTTGCCGTGGCACCACTGCGCCTGTCTGGGCTCACCTCTGTTGGTTAGTTAGCTTGTTTTTTGTTGTGCTTCGGTCAGCTGGAATAAATAGAGTTATCTGGGACACCTCGATTGAGAAAAGGCCTCTATCCCATGGCCTGTGGGCAAGTTTATGGGGTACTTTATCATTAATGATTACAAGAGGCCCCACCCCACTGTGGGCAGCGCCACCCCCCAAGCTGCTGGTCCTGGATGGTATAAGAAAGCAGGCTGAGCAAGCCACAGAGGGCAAGCCAGTAGGCAGAGTCCTCCATGGAGGCGGCTCTGCTTCACTTCCTGCCTCCGAGTGCCTGTCTTGAGTTCCTGCCCTGACTTCCCTTCGTGGTGAACTATGAACTTGAAGCTGAAAGAAACCCTTTCCTCCCCAAGTCTGGTCGGTGTTTATCACAGCAGCAGAAAACAAACTGACACACCACCAAAGGACAGGCGGACAACGCTTCCTTTGTCAGGCTCCAGCTCCCCCAGGGCCCGTCCCCCACACAGAGAGCTGCTTGCCCTGCTTCCTCCTGTAAGCCTCGGGGCTGGGTGGCTGCCTCACCCCTTTTTATTCCCACACCCCGGAGCCTCTTGCTTTATCACTAAGTTTAACTTAGGTCCCTGGCCAGGTCAGGACACTGAACACCACACACACCACGTGTAGCAGAAACACAACTTCACTGCTGCACTTACCACAAAGCAAATTGGCTCTACTTGAGCTCACCCCAGCCACCACCAACCCACACACCCTTTTTTTTTTTTTTTTTTAATCCCGATCATTTCCTCTCCTATCCCCTGGTTCTCTGCAGACCTGGAATTACAGCTCCCAGAACAGTCAGAGCGCCACGGAGCAGAGCAGCGACAGAGAACCTGGCCAGGGAGAGGAGAAAGAGCTCCAGGCAGGGTGCAGCTTGGGAGCCGGTGTGGCCTTGGGAGCACTTCCTGGTGGATGCGCGTTTGGGAAGTGTCCTGCTGCCGCCATCTTGAGGCACGGCCTAGCTTCCATCCTGCCATCTCTCGAGTGCCCTCTGGAGGCTGCTGCGCCTCAAGACCAAGAAAACCCACCGAGCAGAAGGCTGCAGGCCTAAAGCTGCCCACAGAGACCTTCCACCGGAGTCAGAGTGGTGGGCAAAGGGGCCCGAACTCTCCTGAAGCCAGGCCCCGTGAGGGTTACGGTCCCCGTCCTGGGGCGCTCCCACATTCCTCTGAATTGGGGAGCAGCCACTTCGTGGGTGATGGCGGCTTCTAACTGCCGTTGGCCTCTGTCATTCCACTGCGGCTGTCTTCTGGGTGACAATCTCCTAGCCAGCTCAGCTACCCAGGAGCGAGTGATGAAAAACGGTTCCTCTGGGGACAACTTAGGACTCTCGGCGCTAGTCAGGGAGGGTCCTACAGATGCCCTGACAGGCAGGACGAGGTCCTCTTCCCATGGCCATTGCTTTGAAGCCACGGCTCCTGTCCCTGCTCAGCAAACCATACCTAGTTGTCTACAGAACAGGTCAGCTTCCTGTCTGTCTAGCAGGTGGCCTGACAGGCCAAGGCTGGGGCAGACCTGGGGGGGGGGGGACATGCTGTATCCACCGTGTTCCGCGCCACCTGTTACTCACAGCCCTTGCTGGGGACATGTCCTCTGATGTGGAACCGCTGGCCCCAGGCGTCTCTTGCACCTCCAAGCTCTCTGGATCTTGTCCTCCCTCATTCGTCCCCAGCCTCCAGGGTCACCTGGAGCCACTATCAGGCATCTCTCACTCCCACGAAAGGTCCCTGAGTCTTGTCCTGGGCCAGCT
The DNA here is from genome assembly GCF_943737965.1 of Phodopus roborovskii. NCBI lineage: Eukaryota > Metazoa > Chordata > Mammalia > Rodentia > Cricetidae > Phodopus > Phodopus roborovskii. The sequence goes on from NW_026126651.1 coordinate 2,518,336, forward strand.
CTACCCAATGGCCGCTGTGAATGGGAGGATGCTCTAGGACAAACCGCACGAACCCTCGTCTTGCTCAGAGGGAAGCCACAACACTCAGAACATGACGGCTGTGTGAGCATGCCGCTAGAAGCCCTGGGGTCCTGGACAGCAGTTGCTGGGCTGCCTTCGAACACCACTACCTTCTCCTCCTCCCCGAGTTCAACCAGGGTGGAGACATTTTTAGTGCCTCCCTTGCACACAGCACTGGCCTCTGGTTTCCTGTGCGGCCAGTCTGACCTTAACCCTGAATTAACCCACATGTGGTAGGAGCCTGCGGGACGGGGACTAGCTGGGGGTCAGCCAGAAACAGGGGGTTAGCAAGCTAGACTCCCAAGGGAAGAGGGTCTACAGCAAGTGGGAACCGGCCAGGACCCCACCAACAGCTGTATTCTCCCTACCTGGGCAGATCCTTCTAAGCCAGTTTGTTCCGGGCCTCCAGGCTGCAAGCCTCCTGGGGGCGACAATGCTCCTGTCCCTCGCAGAGTCTGGTGGCGTGGCTGGCAGGGGTCCCTGTGGGGAAAGCGTGGCTGCCGTTGGTCAGGGTTTGGGGCGGGCAGTGGTGTTGGATTCTGCGGGCTCTGCTTTGAGCTCCCGCCCCGAGCCCCCACCAGCCTGGCCTGACAACAGCCTCTGTCATTCTTCCTCAGAGCCCACCACAGCGCTGCTCCTACAGAAGAGCACGGACGCCCGCCCACACTCCCCTCTTCTCCAGGCAGGTTTGACCAATGGCTGGGCCCTACTAGCCAGGTGGGAGATGCATGCCAAAGCGGGGGAGGCAGAAAGGGTCTCTTACAGACCCCACGGGCCCAGCAAGGCTGACTGGGCCTGTGGGGTTTGGCTGGGCCAGCCACTGAGAGGTAGGGAGGCTGGAGGCCCAGACGGGCTGAGGCCAGTTTCTGCCTGTCTCCAAAGAATGTAAGAGAACAAACTCATAGCCTGGTACTCCATGGTGTTAGGAACCCAACGGTGGGACCTTGAAATTACCCAGCGTGAGAGCGTGAGAGGCTAGGGCTTAGGGAAGCTGGCTGATGCTATGTTACGGCTACATAATGGCTCCCACCAGGCCCATGGTCTGGACAGGAGCATCCTGTGTGGGAAGGCAGTGCCCGGCTGTGTAGATCTCAGCCTAGGTGCAGATTCAGAGGTGAGGGTTCATGCGGGGGCGGGGGTCAGAAAAATCCCAAGAGCCCAGTCCTGAGTGGGAGTGGAAGGCTTAGTCCTCTGGTTCCTAACATTCCCCGGACTCTGGATTTCTGGTTTCTACGTGCCCTGACATCTGGCACCTCCTTTTGTCTTTCCTCCCATATTATCTAGACCCCAACGTCAGCTCCCCAATCTGCTCCGAGGGCCTGGATACCGTGGCCAATGTGGTAATTTGGATCCAAGTCTGAGATTTGGGGTAACAGGTGGGGTCCCTGCCCAGAAAATTCCAGAAACATAACTGTTGGGTCCCGAACCCTGAGTCCCACAGGAAGTCCAGGTTTCTGCCTTTCCTACCACAGGGGCTCTGCTCTCCATCTCAGTGGTGTTACTGGTTTCCGGCCCCACACCCCATCCTTCCCTCAGCTCTGTTCTCTGGCTGTACACCTGGAGGGGAAAGGGTTAAGGGTAGAGGGCTGGGGTAGGTAAGAGAGG